>NC_141693.1:892499846-893218547 GCF_964263255.1 Lissotriton vulgaris | reverse complement strand
TTGGTAATCAATGCACTGACCCAAAGGCAATTGCAAGTATTGATATTTATCACAAAAGGTCTTCTGCAACAGACAAGCCTACAGTATAGCTGGTAAGACCTAAAATTGGAGCACGAATTTGTGAGCTTTAATGCCATAAGCTAGGAAAAGATGAGCAAGCCAGAATTGAGTGATTATGATGTGCAATTTGTATTAGATTCATGCAATTATCATAACTTTGTCTATTGATCATCCCCATAGTTGCATGATTTGCTAGTTTAAACACAGTTACTAAGTCTTTTATTTTTATTTTTAGGAAAGCAGTGCAGGCCAAAGTGGGGCGGCAGTGGAACAAAATGTAATCGAAAGCCAGCTAAAAGATGTAAGTATTAAAATGGCTAACGTGTAGAAGATGACCATGTTGTTGAAGTAATTGAGTCCTCCCTTTTCTGCTTCAATGTGTTTTAAATGTGCTAATTCAAGTCAGTCATTTCCTTGTTTGAAGTAGAACACTGTGGTAACATTGGTTTATGGAAACAACGCCCTTCTCTCTATTTCATTAATAATTTTGTTGAACACCATATTTATTGTTCTTACTAAAAAAAAAAAAATAGATGCTTAATATAATGCATTCCCCAAAACGTTTCACATTCCAGATTGTATTTTCCTATATGGATTTGTACTTCTAAATTAAAAGTACTACACACAACCTGATGTAATGCAATTACCTTCACAATAACAGTTGCTTCATACATATAGTGTATATCATGGTATTGCATTTCAGCACATTTTAAATATCACTATAACCTATGCAGTGGTACTCCCAGTACCAACCATGAGTGAATGGATGGCATTTTGACTCTATGCCTAATGATTACAGTCTGCATCAACATCAGTCGTTCATCTCGCCAAGCTATCAATTAGGCTTCTAATTGTGGCTATCGGCTGCTTCCCAATCCTTTGGGGGGTTGTGCTAAATTAGTGAGGGAAGTGCTACATAAGAATAGGAGTTTTATATAGTTTGGGGCAGGACAGTGAAATTATCGCAAGAGAGAATGTGAAGCAGTGACATGGTGTTTTCCAACAACAGAAATCGTGTCCTGTATGAACCGATTTGTTCCTCAGATGTTCCTACCCCCTTTAAATATCATGGTATTGTCCTCAAATATCTTTGATGATGCTTTGCCCGAAGAGCAGGCCTGCTTTACATGCGGATGAGGTTGGTAGAGACTTGCACTGTTTGGTCATTAGGCTATCTATGGCTTCTTCAGGTTGTGTTTATTGAGAACATCGCGTTTGAAACCTGGTTATTCCCCTCTTATGTCCGAACAATAAAAAAAAACGAATTTCGTTTTTACTACTTTTGGTGTCGGAGCAGTGAAAAACGGTGCCCTCCAAACCTGTGTCTGCACTCTCTCTCTCTTAGCATGATCACATGGCATGTAGGTAAATTCTGTGGCCCCCCTGGCGAAGGTCGCTAGGAAATTTGGTTTCATACCAATATCCTATGCAGACGACACCCAGCTGTTGTTCCCATTCCAAAATATGACCCCTACAGTAAGGAATTCCTTCTCTGCTGGAATGAGAGCCATTGCTGGATGGATGACCTCCAATTGCCTACAGTGCAATGTGGGCAAGATGGAGGTCATGCTTTTTGGGAACGCACCACTCCTCTGGACACCTGAGTGGTGGCCTCCAGAATTGGTCACAGCTCCTTGTCCTAAGGAAAGCGTAAAAAATTTGTGCGTTAAGTTAGATCAATCCCTGGTACTAAAAGATCATGCCACACAGGTTACAGGAACCTGCATGAGAGTCATTGGCCTACTCAGAAGGGTGTTCCCATACTTAGCTGACCATCACCGGAGAACACTCGTACAAACCCTAGTCATGAGTAGGGTAGACTACTGTAACGGATTGCTCATCTCCGCTAACACAGAACAGTTGAAGAGATTGCAGGTTGTTCAGAACACTGCTGCTAGATTGATCCTCAATGCCCCTGCGAGATCTCCCTCACATCCTTTACTGAGCAAGCTACACTGGCTTCCAATTCGCCAGAGAGTGCTATTCAAGATTTGTTGTACCATCCACAAATGCTTGTACGGTACTGGCCCTAGGTACTTAAATGAAATCTTCCAACTGTATCAGCCAGGTAGATCCTTAAGATCTGAAAATCAAGCCCTGCTGCAGATCCCTAGGATCAGAAGAGAAAGACAGGGAGGCCGAGCCCTAGCTTTTAGAGGTCCTACTCTATGGAACTCATTACCCCCATTCATAAGACTGAACTCCAATCTTACCACCTTCAGAAAATATCTAAAAACGTATCTGTTTCCCACCCAGCAACCCTAGTTAAGTCACTCATTCCTCTTGCTTCCACTGATCCTCAGTACAACACAGCGCGGAGATATCTCTTCGGAGATCGAATTCCTGCGCTTTACAAGAACCCAAATAAATAAATAAATAAATAAAAATCAGGACTAAGGGTCAAAACGCAGGGCAAAAGGTCTATTTTAGGGACACATCCGAGGAGAGGCTATTCCCATACTTTATTAGTGCATGTATTTATTATATTGTGCTATTTGGTCACTATTATCTGTTTGTGATAGCCTCTAGATATGCGGCATTCCATTGGTACGCAATTTACTTGTTCAATATTTAAGATATGCCCTTGAGCACGGTGCCAAGGGCATCACCCCATCTAATTTTACCCAATCTTTCTTGGAGATGAAGCAACAGCAAAATGTCAATTATGTTTCTAAACATTTTAAAGCCCATGGCAAATCGTTTAGGAAACATTAAGGTGAGTGACTTTTTCACCTTCTGCTAGTTTAGACAAGTTGAAGAAAAAAACATCTGGCTCACCACGCCCGCCACTGGAAGTTAAACCTAAAAGAATGAATGAGGCAGAGCAAGTGTGGGTGACAGTCTTAAACCTAATGTCAGATGTGAGGTACCCACAGCTTGTCTGTAGCCTCACAGCACTAGAGTGCGCATCTGGGAATCTACCTTTATCTCAGAATTCAGAGCACGGACTACCAGCCAAAGAGAACTGAAGAGCAGGCTGAAACCGAGATCAGAAGAGCGATCCAGAGCAACTGATTCAAAGGTTTTTTGTTAAGAACCGGACAAGTAATGAAGAGAAGAACAAGGGGGGACAATTCCTTAAATCAACCAAGATGGGTCCTTAATGAGTATTGGAATGCATTGTATATCTGGAGAGTAGTCTCAGCACAGAGGCCAGACACAGAAGAGACCCTGTTAAGTGGTTGAGCAAGCAGGCTCCCCCCCCCACCCTGGAAAACTGTGTCAGTGTAACGGTCTAGACTTGCTTGTCGAGGGCAAGCAGTGGCCCAATCACTTGGAAGGTTGTGCACTGGGCAGTTCCCACTCTGTCCATGTCTTAAAATGGTTCTGACTCTTGTCTCACAAAGGTGTTCTTGCGGCACCAGAATGTTTGAGGAGGCATAGACCTCTTTGCTTTTTGTATTAGTTATCTCCTTAACTTGTTTTCTCAATACAAACACAATACGTTTGAAGCATGGCCTTAAACCATCGGGTAGGAGACCTCCTAGAAAGCGCCATTGTTTATATCCATAAAAAAGCTTTGTGTATTTTTTGTTAGGCAGACCATATCGTAAGATGTACTACTGCAATACAGCACTTTCAGTATATTAGGGTGAAAACTAAACAAAACAAATATTTCCAGCCAAACAACGCAGACTTTTTGTTAGCTTTCTTATGTTATAGTGCAGGATTATTTAATAGGTTACAATATTTTGAATCAATACTTTTTTCCTGCATTTTGGAGAAGAAACTCTGCACGTGAGATTTCATAAACAAATCGGTCCTAAATCACACGTAACGTGTAGGCGTCAGTCTTTCTAGGTTGAATAGATCGCACGAAGATATGTTGTAAACTTTTTTTGTTTTATCCAACACATTTCGTTTCCTTCAAACTTCTTCAGGGCTTTATAGACCGTGTATTCTCATTTGAACCATCAATTCATAAACCTTAGGTCCACAGGTATTTATGTCAAGTTCCTTGATCAATTTGTTATCCTCTGAGATGCTGGATGAGTCTCAACTGAATGACTGTCACTCTTTCCCTTTCTTGACAGTAACATAAACCATAACAAATTGATCATGGGCCCATTTCACAGGAGGACAGGACTGTTACCATATGCTGTAGCACACAAGTGCCTGTCCTGGATATTTGTCAGCCATCAACAGGGGCATGTGTGCACATGTTCACAATGCACGACAACATTGACAGTCAAATTCAATGGGAAGGGCATTTTGGCCATTCAGTCCTGCAGGACTTTTTGGTCTGAGCTTTTCCACAGACCCACCACCTGGGAAAGTACTTCTTTGGAGTGGCGGCCGCCACATACAAAAAGTGGTGAGGTGGGAGTAGAGGGCACAGGGGCGCAAAGTAGGCAAGTGTGTTTGCCGTCCTGTAGCGGGCAGCCAAACACACATGCGCAATTAAAGAGTGCCCTCCACTCCCCCCCCCCCCCCCCCTTTTTTCTGGGCCTCCCTACACAACCTGCTAAAAAATTCAACAATATTTCATTATTTTATTTTTCAACTGCTGGCCCTGAGTCAGTGAGGCGACTCTCTTCCGCCATTGCCTCCCCTGCTGCTGTGGTATCTATACTGAATGTGAAGAGGGCATTCTTGGACTCTTGTTTAGATAAAAAAAAGTCTCCAATTAGAGATCTGAACAATGGCACAAATAATTTGTTTTGTGGCCCTGCGTTCGTGGCACGGATGATGTCCAGATAAAAACTGACATCAGAGCGCTGGGGTGCTGACTATATGCGGCTCCAGTCATCACTTTTTGGTGGAGCCGAGTTGAACCGGAGCAGAAAGATACCATATATTGGTGTGCAGGGGCTACACGGAAAAATCGTTTAGATCCAGGCTGGTGCCAGGGAATTCACTAAAGGGGAGGGATCTATGGTTGGAAAGACTATCAACCAGATAGTGTGGTACCAAAGGTAAGTAAGTTATTCCTAGAGGCTGCCTCAAATTTACTTTGTGTAGGATCCTTTTTTGAATGTCCCCCTCAGCCATTGAGGAATTAACAACACGCCTGGTAACCACAGAATCTATCTACATGTAACAAGTGAGGCAATTTCTGTTCCATTTTTTTCTAAAGGAAAAATCTATCTGGGTGCTTCCATTAATTTAAAATCATCTCCATAACATAGTCATCTGTGATCTTTTTAATTGTTTCAGAACAGTGTTGTTAGAAGTAACAGTATTCTCTTCAACAGGAAACTTATTTTACACTTGTGGTTCAACATTTCAGGAAGTCATTCTCTTGAAATATGCTTTCTTATCAGCTGTTTTCCACTATTTCTCTGTTAAGTGTTTTCATGATTCGAGGAAGCCAAAGTCCCTAATGCAATCCTCTTGATTTTCTCCTTATCCATGTCATCTCCCTTACTTCACTTGGGTGACTGGAATGAGATCTGTATCATGCCGGAAAGGAGTAGGGAGAAACACATCTGCTCTTGGCAGTATGTTTGGCCATAGAGCTGAGCACTGGACCTAAAGACAGCTACAGCGTTGTATCCCTATGGTCAAAGAAGAGGTTGGAAAATATCCTGTGTGCACCACTCCGTATTCACTTTCTGCCCACAAAGTGCTCCCCACACTGGGGGAAAAGTCATACAAATACAAAGACCAGTTGCACCACATGTAAATGAAAGAACAATGTTAGCACATGAATATTTCATTACTAATAACAATAACTCTCGAGTAGCCCAGTGATATTCTTCGTTTATTATTGCTTCATATAGAAATTCATAAAAAACCAGCCAACGCGTTTCGTCCAATAAACAATGGACTTCTTCAGTGCAGAAATTCACTGGCATCGAGTAATTCCAGTCGTATTGTTATAATAATGAAAACTGTATCCTACATGTGAGCCATTTCTGTTGCAGCATCTCTATTAAGTATAATAATGGTTGCACACTTTACTAACAAGGTTTTCAAGTAGCCATCCTGGTGTCTAGCTCGGATTGCCCAAATGATAAAAGCATTTAATAGGGGAATGTCCACCCTATACTTGACACTTCGATGGGTGCTGGAATATCGAGAGAACGGAGAAAGGCCTCCAAAATTCTGCGTCAGGTAGAAAAAGGAAAAGTTTGCCTTTTTCTATAGGACGCTGATCACCTTTTGCTATTGGACGCCGATAGAAAAAGGTGAACCAAGCCTTTTTCTATTGGTTGCCTGAAATGTTGAACCACAAGTGTAAAATAAGTTTCCTGTTGAAGAGAATACTGGTACTTCTAAGGACACTGTTCTGAAACAATTATGGAGAATGACCTGGGGGAACTTCTGGCTTGACTTACGTTCAAATTGATGGCAGAGTTAAATTCCTCTGTGAAGTGCTAAAGACCTCCAAGTGAAAGCATCAATGACAACACAGGATTTAATGGGCTGATGATAAACAACTGAGTTGGAAAGTGACAGTCCTTCGATACTGCTGCAATTCTGCATTGCTTTGATCGTAAAGGCTACGTGAGCTCACTAATAATATCCCTGGTTTGTTATCAGCCCATTGTCTCACGGGTTAAGATCATTTAACAAAAACATTCCAAATACTCAGTTGAAAGAACCGCAAATTTTGGTACGTTTTTGAGGAATGCTTGTCCATCTAATCTCAGAAAATAATCCTAGGAGATAACCCCCTTAAAATCCATATGCAAGGTGGTGTTTAAAATCATTCTGACTCTAGATGATGGCACATTCTTCTATCAAGTGCATCACTTTTCCAAGATTTCAACCATGGGCACCAGTCCCGTCTGCCGCATTTAGACCGGGCCAAGGAGTGGTTTGCAACAAGAAACCCACTCCTGTTTAGCCTCATAAAGTAGATGGGTATTCAGTGGGAAGTGTGTGTGGTACGAATCTCTTGCAGTGACCTCTTGTGGCCACTGTGTAGTACAGAAGCATTTGGGTGCCACCTATTGGCCCTTCTAGTGCATTTAAAATAATATCAATCATATCTGTGACTGGAGATACATGCACAGAAGACAACTCTGCAGTGAGAGAGAGCATTGTTATGAATGATTAAAAACTCGTTCTGCTTAGAACTGGTTGCAGTCCCCAACTCATCACATTTTATATAATTGGAAACTACCTTTAACAAAATGAATGCTGTTTTTAAATTAGGAGTAAGTGTATTTGTTTGCTAGAACACCACTGCTGCCTCCTCTGTGCAGAGAGGCAAAGACAACCTGTTGCCTTTCCTGACCTCCTCACAAAGCATCTTTTTGTTTCTCTGCTAACACAAGCACAGGGAATGACTCTTCAAGTTGAAATGTTTAATAGGAAGCTGAAGCCAACTGCTGCTGCAGATGGCATGTGAAGGTTCTTGTTTTATAAGGTTTTTGCCACTTGAAACTTCAATTAATTGAACTGTTGAGCAAGAAATATAAAGCTCAAAGAAATACACACCTCTGTTTAAACATTCCTTGTGGTGTTTTACTTTTGTCTCGTGACTTCCTTTAGTCTCCCTCGCCTCCTGGAGTAGAGCCAGGTCTGCATTATGGCATCTGAGCGCTTATGATGTACTGGGTGACACAGATACTTTAAATTTGGCAAACGCCTTATTTATGTATGTGATATTTGCATAGCACAAGCCTAGCCAAAAGGCAGCAGGCTGCTCACTGTACTCCGTCCAAGGTAAAGTTGATGTCAACAAGTAATTGGAGAAATAGCTGTTGTCCTGGAGCAGAAGTGTGAGGGAGTGTTCTTTAACAAGGCGCCTTCTTCAGCTCTTTCTGAAATTGTAACAGGACTTCAGCAGTTCTGATGCACTGCAATAATAACCTGGATGTATAGATAGTGAAGGCCTGTAATGATTTAGGGCTGGATTTAGAATTTGGGAGACAAGTACCCTGTCACAATCATGATGGATATACCTTGCGCCTTATTACAAGTGAATTATATCTTAATGCACTTGTAATAAGGCAGACTGGATATCAGTCAGATTTGTGCTATAGTACCTGTCCTCCAAACTCTGAATCAGGCTGATAGTATTTAATGGACATTGAAAGAAATTGGAAGAAATTGGGTTATTAGTTGAGGGGGGTGGAAGCTGCACTTGCATAATAAACACAATCCTTGCCAGGGTGAACCACAAAAGTCACTGAATAAACCTGCGCTTAACCCTTTGATAGCTTAGCACAAAGCAGTCATGCTTAAACTAGAGCTCAATTATTAAAGTATTTCTGCTCACGGAAACAGTAATAAAGTGAAAACCCAATGCAGTAAAAATCCCAAACCAATTTAGAAAAATAGAGTGCACCTTACTGGTCCATGTAATTTACTTCTAAGTCCCAGTATATGGTACTACATGTACCTAGGGCGGTTGTACGGCTTTACAACGTGTGCTTTTACACCGCGTGCCGTTACAACGCGTTTTTTCAACGCAAGTCGTTACCACGACTTGCGTTGGAGGGGGTGCGGGCGGACTTGGGAATTTTTTAATTTACTATTCCAACACCAGCCTACGTACAGTAGGGAAGGTGTTGGATAGTAAATAAAAAATTCCTTGTCCTGCAGCGCCCTCCAGCGCAAGTCGTGGTAACGACTTGTGTTGAGAAAACCGCGTTGTAACGGCACGCTGTGTAACAGCCGCGTCGTAAAGGCTGTTCCCCACCTAGGGCAGGGAAATTAAATGCTCTAGTGGGATGTAGCACTCATTGTGCCTCCCACTAAAGTAGCCCTTTAAACATGTCTCGGGCCTTTCACTGCAGCATGCAGTGCAATGTTAAACTGCCATTTTGATCTGGCAAAATAAACCTTTTCCTGAGCCTAAAGCTTCCTTTTTTATTCTTACAAGTCACCCCTAAGGTAGGCCCTAAAGGCTCATAAAGCAGGGTGCAAGGTGTTTAAAAAATAAGACGTGTTTAAAGATTGCATGTCCTTGCACTGAAAAACTCCCACTCCTACACCTGGACCTGCCACGCCTTTGTTACCCTGGACAGTTTGGAGGCAGACATATGGGAAGGGGAAGAACTGACCAGAACCAGTTTATGGGTAGCTAAAGAGAGTGACCCCTCACGCAGGCTCGCACTGGGTAGAAAAAAGCGGTACCCTCCCAATGTTTCAGTAGAACACTCCTGGACCTGTGGAAGATTCAGAAGGACTGCCCTGCTGTCTGAAGAAGGAAGATTGGACCTGCTTACCTTGAACCTAGAAGTGACTCCAAGGGTCAGTTGGCTGACTTCCTGTTTGAGCTACAGGAACACAACAAAGTTCCAGATGACTTCCCTGCAAATGACCAGGACCAACTGGACTTGCATGTGCCCTGCTACTAGCCTATGTCTGAGTGAGTTCTGGCTCCGAAGAGATGCCTGACATGGATAATTTATTTATCTAAGTGGCGTCTGCCATTCTGGTCTAGTAAATAAAAACATTTTACAAAAGCAAATGTCACCATTTCATTGTGCTGGCTCATGGTTCCTGGGACGCATGCATGTGCATATATCAATACGTGACCGCCAGCACTGGCCAAGTTATCGCCCCATTTTTTTTCTTTTTCCAATGACGGCAAAGCATTGATTTAAAAAAAAAATGTATGTCAAGCCCAGTAGATCACCCAGACAAGTCCTATTGGCACCGACAATGTTCCTTTCACAACTTATGTACACACAGGAGTTATTCCTTTTGTGCAAGCTTTCGTGGATGGTACCCGTTCTATGTTTTAAAAACCCAGCTGGCCACTGTTAAGTTGACCACCCCATTGTAGGTCCTTGCAGACACTGTCTCCGATCCTGACCTGTTCATCTACAGCTTTAAGGTTTATTAGTCTAATTATTGTAGTTATCGTTCAACAAGACTGCAGCACCCAGAATGCATTAGGCTATTACACAAAAGTCCAAGACTTGAAACTGTTTTCAAAATGACCTGGCGGGAGGTGGTAACCCTAGACAATGTCTGCCCCGTATGTGATAGGGAGTTTGGTCTTGTGGCAGTGTTGCTGCCTTCATCCTAATAGATCGGTCTGTGATCCTTTACACAGTCAGTTGTAGCAGCTTTATTTTCAGGTTCTCCTACATGGGTATCTACGGCTCCACTCAGCATGCAAAGCCTCATATTTCGCTCAGACTGTTTCTCAACTACACTACGTTTCCACCTTCCATCCTTCGACTTGTGGAGTTCTAAAGGACCCACTCCTCCTTCTTGGTTGTCTTGTGGTTTTTAATACCCATGTGTGTCACTTGGCTACATAAATCCAGATTTCCCACTGGGTAGGAAAAAGGCTGTTCGTCCGAGTAAAGTTGCTGATATATTTTGGAAGAGCACAAACTGACTATGGCTCAATTCGAGCAAATCTTGAGTGCTAACACTTCCATCTCCTTTTCATGTTTGTTTCTGTGTTTCATGGACTTCCCTCCTGTATCTGACCTCTGTGCACAGCCTAGATTTTAGTCTTGGCCAGGAACTCTTTACTGGTGCTGAGAATTTTTCTCACCTTCCTCATGGCAGTCAGAAAATCAGAGGACTATTGAACAAAGTCCATTAAAACAGTGTGGTCACCTGATTTTCTGCCAGGGATCTTCTTTGTCCTCTGCAACAAGTGCACAATGTGGCACAGAGTTGTTGTTCAGCCTTTAATGCCAACTCTGTTTTTGGTGGTATTTACCCCATCCTTCCCCTCTATCTCCTCCCAACCTCCTTCCAATGGCAAGAGAGCAATCTTTTCATAGTTTGTTTCTGCCTTTTCTCCATTACATGTAAATGAAATAAACAGGTCTGTCTTTAAGGCAATTTGTGCAACAAATGACTTCAACCTGCCTTCATGCAGAGCAGAAGAACTACAACTGCTCTGATGTTAAGGAAGTGCAACCCCCCTGGCTTTAGAATTCTAGTTGCTCCCTCAAGCTCTCTCTCTGCAACTGCATTGGTAAGTTGTTCAGTATGTTAGAACCCCTCATGCTCTGCACCACTCCTCCAAGCTTTAGCTGGAGTTTTCTGGTCGGCTGAACTCAAGCCTAAAACTAGAGTTTCATGTGAGGCACTTGTCACTGGGTGATCTGAGCATCAAATAAACGAATTTGGACCAGAGAATAGAATTGACGCGAAGGACGTTCTGGTGCAAAGCAAGTCTGTGGAAGGCAATCCTGCACCTGCTTTCATCAAGAGGGAAGGAAGAGGAATTAAAGTCCATTCAGTTCCCCTGGGTAGATATCGAAATAATCAACAATGGGAATGGACACTGGTATCTACAATAACCATTGGTTATTTTTGACAACCCTCATAGACGCTTGTTGATTCTGATGTTAATGTTGCGGTATATCTTTTCATCCGCCCCTTATCAAGCGTCAAGGCATAGTCATTGGGTTGTCAAGTAACGTGCTATATGCCTGTCTCACCAGAGGCAACCTCAAGTTAGTGTAGAAGTGTCCATAAATTCAGGGGACAAATCTCAGGAGGTGGTAGGTAGAAAAAACGTTAAAAAACAGTGACACACCTGTAGCGAAATTTATTGAGAAGAGGTGAGTACTGTTGGTTAAAAAATAGTGATATATTAAGTAATCGAGTTACTAGATTACCATATTACTCTTAAAGACAGGTCGACATGTTTCAGCTCACCTGGGCCAAAAGGTCTTTGGCGCTTTCGTCAGGACAAAACAAAAACAGGACAAAAGAGATGGGTTTTAAGGTACTCACACAACTTGTGTAGTTTTCATAGAATTGTATGAAGTTCTCATACTGAGATTCCTGTGGTATGGGAACAAAATGACAATTCAAAAAGGACGTTACATCAAACAGTGGCATATAGCGCGCTTACAAAGCAGAAGTTTAAAGCTAAGAGAGAAAAACACTAGTTTCTCAAGTAAGGTGCACCTATTGCGGGCACTAGAGGGGGACGGGGGTCTAGAAGAGTAGAACAAATAATAGGTTCAGTTCACTGGAGCCTTGGCATTTTTAAGTATTACGCAGCAAAAGGGTTGAAGTTAAAAAAGGTCACAGGTTTTTACAAGTCTATGATAGACCACTATGTAGAAAAGTAGTGCGTAAGTAGCGATTTCTCAAATACCTTCGTAAGTAGTTAATTTCTCCACATCAGGTTGCAAGAGAGTCGCTAATAACGAGGTCTTTGCTAAGAAATGGAATAAACAAAGGTGTTTAAAGGTTAGGGCCTCACAATGTCTAAGGGTACTAAAGGTTTGGAGGCGTTTGTTGACGGAGCTAGCCGCCATTCTTACCCGCGTGTTGGAGAGCATTCACTCCTAGTGCTGACTCTGCCCCTGGAAAGTAGGGAGGACCTACTATTTCCACTATATATAGCGGAAAATAGAAGAGGGGTTATCAGGGAGAATAGACCTACTTAAAGATGGTGGGTCTGCAAAGGTTGGTAGTGCATTCATTGATGTTGGAAACATATATGAAACCTGTGTTGTGGAAACGGGAAAACAGCGCTTATTATAGTCTCCTTTAAAGAGATTCGTATCGGTCGGTGTTATACACACGTTCTCTTAGATCAAGTCACTTGCGGGATACTTATTTCAGTATTCAAAAGATTTCGGAAAACAGATTAGTAGAACTGGTGCCATGGAATATTGTCATTCATCCCAGATATATGGGTTTTGAGACGATTGACCCATCGCTGTTCCTTTTCGAAAAGGATCTGTTCAGCATTTTGGTTTTTGTCGTGGAGCATCTCAAGGATTGTCCATCTGAGGTCGTCGCATGAGTGTCCAGCCTCCACAAAATGTGTGCAGAGTTTTGTGGTATTTTTCTTCAGTCTCACATTGCTTCTATGCTCACCTATACGTATTTTGACTTTTCTGCAGGTCATGCCTACGTATTTCAGTTGGCAGGGACATGTAACAAGATACACCACATGTGTTGAATTGCAATTTGTGTGTTCTCTTTGGGTCCAGATTAAGTCCTCGGTAAGCTGTAATGTTTTTGTGGTCTTGGTAAATTTGCACACACCACAGGTTCCACAGGGAAAATGCCCTGTTACGGGGGCCATGTTGACATTTCTGATGGTGGCCACGGTGGAATTTTTCTTCTTGGGGCGAGTGTGCACCAGCACGTCTCTCAGATTCTTGGTTCTCCTATTCGCGAATCTGGGTTTAGGCCAGTTGAACGCTCCTGAAGTAACTATTCTCCAGGTTTTACTTATCAGTTTTTGTACTTCGTAACTTGCTGGGCAGTAGGTTGTGACGCAGGTGACCAGATCTTTTATCGGTTCTTTTTTGTGGATCTGTAGTAGACATTCTCGTGGTTGATTCTTGGCTCTTTTGCTGCATTTTGAGATAACTCGGGCGTATAGTCTCTTGCTCGTAGTTTTTTGCTTAAGACTGTGGCTTGTTCTTTATAGTCACTTTCTTTGCTGCAATTGCGTTTATGCTGGAGAAATTGACTGTATGGAAGATTGTCCCTGAGTGGTCGAGGGTGGTAGCTCTGGTACGACAAGAGACTGTTTTTAGCTGTTGGTTTTGTGTAAGTCTTAGTCTCTAGTTTCCCGTTTTCAGAGAAGATGGTCAAATCTAGAAAGTCAATGCTCGTGTTGCTAGCGGTGAAGGTGAATTTGAGCCAGCGATCTTTGCTATTCAACCATTCCATGAATGTGGTCAGGTCTTGTTTTGTTTCCCAAATCAGCAAGATGTCGTCGATATATCGTTTCCAGTATTTGACACTGGAAACGTACGGGTTGTCGTTGTTTAAGACAAATTTCTGTTCGAATTGGCTGACGTACAGTCCTGCTACTGACGGCGCAAAAGCGCTGCCCATGGATGTCCCATGGCACTGTAGGAAGAGATGTCCATTATATTCGAAATAGTTCTCTTTTAGGGCTAACCTACAGCATTCTAGGACAAAGTGACGAGGAGTACGGTGGGACCATTCTTCTTGAAAGAGTAGGTCTTCGAGCATTTGCATGGTATCGTCTTGTGGTAAGCTCGTGTACAGTGATTCGACATCTAATGCTACTAGGATCATGGTCATGGGGTCGAATTCTTTATCTGCAATCTGTATCAGCAAGTCGCGAGTGTCTTTGAGGTATGTCGGGGTTTTTTGAACTATCGGTTTTAGATATTCATCTGCAAATTTTGAGAGAGGTTCGAGGAGCGATGCACCTGCATCAGACACACTCCGAAGCATTAACAGCTTTAACTTAGAACATCGTTCCAAGGTCTCTGATACTGACACAGAGGCTGCTTCTGAAAAGCCCATGTTGGATCCAACTGGCTCAGCTAACGTTTGACCTGTTAAAGCCAAGTTCTTGGAGAATATCTATCCTGCCTCTGTTGGTCAGACTCTTTTTTTTGCTAGCAAAGAAAATACAACATCATGGAAAACATAATTGAGGCCTTGTCTTTGAAGATAATTTCTTTTCATGTCCATTAAAAAAACTCTGACACTCCAATATTATCTCAAATATTTTCTATTTTGCTCTGCAGGTCGTAGCTAGGTAGGAAAGGTGGGTATTCGTGGCCTTGGGGGATTATTTGAGCCCTTGGAAACAGCAATCCATCAAATTCGAGTACGGCTCCTAAATGCCTCTCTTCCAGACATTCGTTAGTCAGAAATATGGAAAATTGTGGGTAAAAATATAAGATGCATAGTCTGTTGCTCAAATAAACTGACATTGCAAACTCCAGCATCGAGGTGTCATTTATTGGGCGATCAGAACATTAGCGTTGATAACATCTTTATTATTTAGGACCCTTTTGGGTGTTTCCTTGGAAGAGTTTTAATACACATCATTTTAAATCCCACTTTGATACAGAGAGAAAGGAACAATAATCAAAACTGGCGTTTCCGGTTACTTTGTTGTGCCGTTTTTAATTTTGCATATTTTGTGCAAAGCAGGTTTGCCTTTTACTAGTGTGGGGTGCATTGCTCATGTCTCGGCTGAGCTTTACTTCTATGGTGAGCTCTGGATTAAATTTACTGAGGGTTCTTTTTGCTATTTCCTGCTTGCTGTAATGGCAACTAATTTAAAAGCAGAAATGCTTTACCTGCAACGCCGACTGCATGTTTCGTCTTCTGGTAAGGCGTGGATGGTGTTTTTACAAACCCATTTCTTAAGAACATTGTCAGGGACAGACATTTGTGCAAGCAAAGCAGGGCGTTGCTGAGGGATTGTTGTTTCCCTGAGATGCTCTTCAATCTAAATGAGCCTTTCCCAGAACCTCAAGTATGCATTACATTTCCGGGAGAATAAGCAAACCTGCCCCAAGCAGGGTTGTCAACTTCTGCTAAATGCTATCACAAATACAGCATTTTAAAATGTTTTACGTCTGTCCTTAGAAAAAGTGTGCAACGTTGTATTTCTTAAGATGAGGTTGTGACGGTTAATTTAACACAAGTACAGAATAACCTTATTCGCAAATGCAGATTCAAAAAACACTGCATTTAACATCGCATTCTCATATATCCAATTATTTAATATTCTACCACAGGATGTGTGGCCTTAAATATTAAATCTTGCCTACTGCGAGCATGTTGTCGGTAAGGCAAAGTAATTCTCAGTACATTTTAAACGTTTGGGCACCACCTATGTTACAGAGATACAGCTGAACTTCTTTCTTTACCATGGTACCCTTTTTCCCTGGTTCTCAAGATTGCCACCATCATGATCTGGACCAGTGTTTCAGGATTCAAAGTGTTGCACGTCCCTTACTGCACCAACTTCCAGCTAAGGGTAGTGCTTTGGTGAAAGGTAGGCGCACACTATGCAAATTCATTTGCAGCCCAGCAGAAGGGCAAACTCCTTTACGCTAATCTGTGCCAATGCTTCAGCTTAGCTTTACACAACTCTGCTGGACTATCTCCAGGGAATTGCACCAAAATCTGTTGAATCTTGCAGGTTCAGCAACATAATACTACCGAACGCCACACTTTTACCAGGTGTTTCCTTTCCCATTTGTGCGGTGATTGATCCCAGATTATGGGACCCTGCATCAGGGCACAAAGTAGGAGCCAAGAGTAGAGCGACCTTCCCAAAGCATCCCGAGAACCCAAATTAGGGGAGTTGTGTATGACCATGGGAGGAAATGGAAGACCTGTTTTCAGATCAATCATAGATGAGAGGAGATAATCATCTTTGGGAGAAGGGGCATTCAAAAGCACATAAGTGAGACGGGAACACGAGGCAAAGAGGATATCAAACAAGAACAAACAAACAAACAAGGACCGAGGCTTCATTTGGGCCCTCCTGGTTTCATTACAGATAGATACCACCGTTGTCACAGAAGCAAGATGTGGGATTTTGAGAAGTTTGGGTAAGGGCCCTCTGCCCTGACTGTTTAAGAGATCTACCTTCAAGGCCAGTTTTATCATGTTCTCAGTGTAATAATCCCTAGCGACTACAACTTTATAAGAGTCAAAAGGAAAGTCAAAATTAGACGCGATGTTGCATTTGTTTTACCTGAACCCTAAAAGCCACCCCACTACCTACTATGAAGCATTCATTCATATGTCTTAAATATCTCAACCTATCCCCCAATGACGGTCATGATGCATACACACCAAACCGTAAAAAATGTGCAAAGCATCTGATAGACTGCATAACTGAGAGCCGTGTGTACTCAACACTCAATATGTTTCTAGGGGATTTCAGTTTCGATTGCCAGAAATTGTTGGTAAACTATTTCCCCAATCAAAAACTAGGGCAACTCACACAACCTGAGGAAACTAGTTGCCTTCTCACACACTGTAGGGCATAACGCCCAATCTCCTGTTCATTTGACACTAATATCGTCACTTGTCTTCCTCCACTATTCATCGGCTGGCCATATCATTTTTGAGTTTACCATCCACGAGTAAATTGCAACACTCCTGCCAAAACAAAAAGATGGGTATGCTGTCTGAAAGGAATCCTGGACAAAGACCTCTAAAAGCATATTACCTGCATTCTCTAAGAGATGGACCCAAATGACAACATCGACAGAACAACTACTAACTTCATAAACAAAAGTATAGCAAAAATGGCATAACTGTCCCCTTTTCAACTGACATGAAGTTGTGCAAAACCTAATCAGCCCTGTACTAGGACAACATAGCTATGACCCGAAAGAAATTTACGGTAGAAAATCTAAATCCCATCGGCTACTCCCAAAGCTAAGAAAACTTTAAAGGGAATACAAACAAATTGTGTCTAATGTTTAAACCTGCTACATTAAAGAGTAAATGTATTCCTCACCAATAGAAACTCAGTATCCCTTAAGACATATTGCCTATTGGTCTAACTCACAAACTGACAATCGCCCTCCAGCAACAACGGAATTGTCTAACAACTTCTTAAAACACTTCACAGAGAAAATTAGAGGAATCAGGCAACTGTTCTCACTCGTAAGTTCAACAGCACATGAAGAACTTTCAAACACTATCTCACAAGAAGATCTTGCCTCCATCGCCAGACACATCAAGTCCATCAAATACGTCTGTAACTCTAACAAGTTCAAATTCCTAAAGCTGAACTTCTCCATCTTTAGAAAAACTGATACAGCTTGATAAATGCTGCATGGGAGTCATTGAAAACCAACCGGATCAGTATGATATTAAAAAATATTTAAAAATTGAACTGGACCTGAAAACTTACAGACTACAGCTTCCACCTCCAACGGCTTGGCAAGAAAATGTATATAAAAACATAGCCTCCTAACTCAATTGTTATAGTCTAGGAAGCATTGGTGACCAAATACCACTCTATATTTAGAGTAGGACACAGCATAAAAAATGCAAACTTGAAGTCCTTGGAGATGTAAATTTACATTTTAGGAAAAGGAGATGCATTTCAAATTGTGATAATGGCCTTTGATAAGATCCTTTATAATAGACTGTTTCACCATTAGAACACCAGATGGGCTTTAGGGGTATGGTTCATCTCATTCTTGAAAGACGAAGCACCCTAATAATTTCTGAGGCAAATATTCTGACACCTGAGGCTCAATATGTGGATCCCCACAAAGATCAAAATTATGCCAAGTAATATTTATCCTTTACACGAAGCCATGAGCGATGATATTGTGGGGCTTTTCAAATAGAGTTGTGTGTCATCACTACACTATTGGCTCTTGATTGTATGAAAAAAACTCCATGACAATCACATTCTAAGAAACTGCCTAATAAACCTTTACTAAACTAGATGCCAAACTTCTATCCCCAAATCATGGCCCAACAATTATAAAAGTTCTGAACTTGGACTGCTTTTCCTCAACACCCGCTGCAACTTTCACTTGCATGCTTTGAATATCAATTCAAAAGCCAAAATCACATGTGTAACCAATGCAGAGGATCCCCGTCATAGAGGCAATCCTCGACACAATGACTTTCAGGGCATTTCCGCTCCTTAAGAAAATCTGGGATATTCAGGTTTTGGTCCTGATGGTTCGGACTCGGTCCTGGCAAAGATGGGTCTGAGGCTTCTTGACCTCCTTTGTTCCCCCCGGCCTTTGGCATATACCAGATTTTTCGTTGAACCTACCTATCTGCAATGAGTTCAGTACTAGGGCTGCTCTCAGAGAATATTGGCATTTCGGACTAGGCAACCATGGACCTTCAGTGGTGGGGGACACAAGACAACCTGACCCAAAGCTCACCATAGTGACAGAGGCATTGCTTGTGGGTTGGGACAGATGCCTGAACTTGGTGGAAATTGGGACCATTGGTCTCCAGTGAATCACAGGCACAAGCACGTCTGGCATACCACTTGGCTGACCTTGAACACATTTCTCCCGTCCAACTGGGGGCTTGCCAGACAACATAACTGCCAAGTGGTACGGTAACAAGCAGGTCGTAGGCAGTGTGCACTTTGGTGGTGTCTCAGCCTCCAAGGGATCTCTCAAACAGCCCAGCATTTGGCAGAATCACTGAATGCCGTTTTGGACATGCTCAGCAGCCATTTGGTGGATCACAAATTGCGTCTGTACCCAAAGGTGGTTCAAGACCTTCACCTAGTTAGATTTGCTCAAAGTAGATATTCTCTCCAATACTGAGCACACAATGTGTCACAATGTGTCACTACTACTGTGTGCTAGAGTTTGTGCCTCAAAGCTCTATGGCAGACTCTTTCCGCCTATAGTAGATCTTCTGTCAGAACCCTTTAATCTCCACAGGAACTGAATGGAAGCTGGCTCCCAATGCCCACCTTCCAGTGACACCTACCTTCCCACAGTCTAATGTCACTAGCAAGGGGGAAAGGGGAATGGGACAGAGAAGAGAGCACTCCTATCAACTGCTGTACTCCCACGCAGTGGATTTGTCTGGTTCTGTACTGTCTATGCTAGTTGCTACTGAAGTATGAGGGAAAACCTGAAGCAATAACCATAGCAAGCTTTAACATTATACCCAGAACTAAATAAGTGCAATTCAATCAATACATTTTTCCTTTGACTTCATACCAGGCTGTTTGAAGTTATTGCCTCTCTCCCGAAGGTTTTACACTTTAGACAATATGTAGTGTCAACATTAAGGGGCTGATTCCGATCTGAGTCGGAAAGCTCTCCGACCGAGCCGGAACCGGAGTGTTTTCCAACCGAGCCGGACTTCTGCAGTCCGACCGAGCAAGTACGATGCTGCTGCATGCTGCCGAACTTGATTCGGTCGGACTCCCGTAGAAGTCCACGGGAGCCAGTCTTACGACGCGTACATGGGCTACCATTGACTGAATGGGAATGTCTCGCTGTGTTATAGTTCCTATATTCCCAATAGGCTCTGCGCATTGGAATAACAAACGATAGTTTAGACGTAGGACTGAAGTCGACTAGGTCTCTATTGAATATGTTAGACCTAATTGTGAATGCCAGCTAGCTCAGAGGTCACTAGAAGCTTTCTCGAGTAAACAAGAAGGTGCTAACTTTCCTGAATAGACCAGAAGGGATTAGTTTCTGACAACCGCATAAACATGACAACTTTGCTCCCCCAGAATAAGGAGTATATCTCCAGAGTCGCGGAAACAATAGATAGCTATTTCACTCAGTTAATCGTGCATGCTTAGTTTCACCAGAAGTGCAGAGAAATAGAGAGACATGAGTTTTCAATAAAAGTGGTTATTTATTGAGCAGTCTACTTTCTCATGCAAGAGAGGTGAATTGCCACAATTGCAATACTTGTCATAAAGTAAAGTGCGTACAGTAAAAGGAGTATTATGAAATAATACTGTAAAAGCATTTATATGGTTTCTAAGCCATAAGATACTTAAAATGGACAAAATACATACAATGATAAAATAATGACTAAACATACTCAACTGGTGTTTCTAAGATACACCTACCCCAGTGTACCTAACCTAAGCCTAGTACAGGGAAGGAGTAGACGAGTTAGTTTTTGCCAAGAATCTGAATCAAGAATTGTCTATGGGTCTAATCAGCTCCGTACCTTGGTTATAGAATGAAGGAGGAATTGTATCTCTTTCTCAGGACTCGATCTCCCAGCAACCCGCAAGGGTGACCGGGAAACATTGGAGCTGGATTTCTCGGCAGGAGAAAAGACAGCGTCTCTCTCAGTGCGTCAGCAGGGAGGCTCGGCTTCCTTCGGTACTCGCATCAGCAGGGCGTTGGGCAAGTAGATAGCCGATCTGCTCCAAACCACCGTGTGTTGCTTAAGGCAGATGCTTGTTTATTTATACCTGGAAGGTGCTGAGTTTGAAGTAAGGTTGGACATAAGACGTCACTAAGAACTCGCAGTTCTTTCAGGACTCCAGGAGTTCTAGGACCAATCAATACAGAAGCAGGAGGAATTTCCGGGCGGCTGGAGGCTTGGTTTGTTTAAGAACGCGTTGTGCTTTCTAGGAGTCTATGGGAGTAGCCTTGCAGTATTTGGACTGCATTGGCTATGTCTTAATATGGGTATGAATCTTATGCCAATATAAGGATATGATTTGATATAACCACATAAGGGCATGAAATGGGGGATATTTACTAGAGTCCTAGAATCATCTACAACATCGCACAATGTCGCCCCCTACAGTGGGTACGTATCTATGCCGTCGGCACCGTATATGCCTTTGTTGGGGAGACCCTTGGGTCTGCCCCTGTGTCCGAGTCGTAAGGCTGCGGGTGATCGGGGGTCCGACGCGGACCCCCAATGGTAGCTTCTCGGATGTTTTGCGAGCCGGAAACTTCGGCTTGATCCGGCTGTCCAACGCATGCATCATACTGGCTCGGTTGGAAATCGCCTCCATTGCACGGCACGGTTTGCTTACGGATGAGGCGAATGGAGCGGTTCGGACCCGGAAATGATTCGGTCAGTAATTTTGCGTTCCTCGCATCGTACTTGCTCGCTCATACAGCTGTAAGAGTCGGGCAGAGAACACGGGTACGGCTCGTTCTCTTTCCGGCCGGATCGCGTTCGGAGCCCTTCCGAGCGAGATTGGAACCTCCCCCTAACAGTGAAAGGACTCTTTAGAGTTCAGTTTTCCTCTGTAGTTACTATGTTGACAGTGGAAGGACTCTAAGAGTTCTACTTTCCTCTTCACTTATTGACTCCCTTCTTTAATTGGTCCTCCAGAAATCTATAGCCTTTCTTTTATTACAGTTGTTTTCTCGTGAGGGCTTCTTACTACTCGCAAATAGGTTCAGGGTAGGATAGGTGGGGGAAAGGAGAATTAAAGGAAAAGCGCCCGAAGGGTATGCAGTCTATATTTCTCTTCGCAGGGATCTACTCATGCAACCTTTACCACGACGATGTCTGTGGCTGAGAGACTGCACAGTACCGTAGTTTGATTCTTCTCTCTGCTAATCCTGGGACTGTGCAGGCTCAGCTGATGAGTGAAGAGTGAGGGCTGCGTAGACTCCGTGACCCTCACACTCGAACCCGTCTTCTGCGGCGTCTCTAAAGATCCTGAACTGCTGGGAGTGACTGCGCAGACTCGGAGCTCCAAGACTTCTAACTAGAGCACCAACACTTCCAGATGAAACCCTGAACGCTGGAACGGCTTCCGACTGAAGCCCGAAATGCAGATAGTCTCCGAAGCTGCTTCTAGACCCAGGGGCTGAACTCAAGCAGGCAAAACTCTTCAACACCGATCTTCTTCGCCGACTCAAAAGACTAGCGGGTAAGCGACTACAGGGAATCTTACTTAAAAGAATTTTCTTTGAAAGAAACTAACTTATTTTCCTAAACGACACTAAATCTTGGGGGATGACCATTAAACAGTAGTCTCTTAACGGAGTCGAAATTGAAGTGTGCAGTTCAGAATTCCCAAGGCTCTGAACAAAAGAATTCTAAGAACGGACCAGATGCCTCACAAACCCTAACTAAAGGAGTGGCTATCTTACACTGCCTAATCCCCTCTGCTACTGGCTACGGTTTCCCAAAGGTTAACCCCAGGACAGCTAAAACATACTTTGCTTCTCCTAGAACTAAAAGCCTTTCTAAAATCTTGTCAGCAACAGTATAGACATGCAGAGTCCGGACGTCTGCAGTCTCCTGTATGCCTTTCCACCACTGCCACTTCTGCTCTGAAGTCTGAAGAAGGTCAGGAGTGACTAGGCTAAACTCGCCCTGTGGGTGAAG
This sequence comes from Lissotriton vulgaris, assembly GCF_964263255.1. Classification (NCBI taxonomy): domain Eukaryota; kingdom Metazoa; phylum Chordata; class Amphibia; order Caudata; family Salamandridae; genus Lissotriton; species Lissotriton vulgaris. Next base: position 893,196,068 of record NC_141693.1, on the reverse strand, counting down.
CTCGTGGGCTGGGTGTGAGGACAGTCTGGGTAATCCTCTTCTGATGTTAGGTCACTCGTGCGGCAAAGCTTTGCTGTGGGCACTGCTGAAGTTTACTTGTAAACCTATGAATAGGTTTTTCTTCAGATTACTAACCATCAAGATTGTTTGTCTTACTGCAATTACTTTGGCACGTTGTGTCAGCGAGCTGCTGTCCGTACAGCAACCATGCTGCGGATTCTGACATCTTTTCTATGGGAAGTTGTTGACGTCCCATGTGAGGCAGTCTGTCAACTTTTCTGTTTCGTATCTGTGCTACATCCATCTAAGGAGAAGCAGAGGCTTCTTTGGCTGGATTCAGAGGACACTGTTTTTACAAAGCTCAGATTAAGGAGTACAAGGTGGATGACAAGCTTTTTGTTGGATTCGCTGCTGCTAAAAAGGCAAAAGTAGTTTACAAATTAACTGTGTCCTCACCTTTTGAATTACCCCACGGGGCCTGACTGTGCCTGGACTGTTATTAGCAATTGCATCCATGCAATGGTAGGTGGTACCATTAGACAATGGTGGTCTCACACCGCCTCCGAAAGTGACGGTATGAAGCCATACATAGGTGAGGAATTGGATGGATCGTCCTGTGTATAGAAATGTGTTCTGCCCTGGCCAAGAAGCAGCTCTTGAGATCCTTTAAGCCCATTCACTAGAACCAAGGCCACTATTACGACACTGGCAAGGTGTGTTCCCTTGTTGATCATCTACCAGGTGGCTACATGGGTGTCTGCCCACACCTTCACCAGGCATTACTGTCGCAATGCTCAAGGCCACATGGAGGGTCTTTTCACCCTCTCAGTTCATCAGGCCTTTTTTGGTGTAATTCCAGTTCTCAGACCCACCACCTTATAGGAGGTACTTCTTTGGGATCTATTCAGAAGGCGAGGTATCCGCAGTCAGAAGTATCCATCAGAGAAGGAAGTTCAGTAACTCTTTCACTCAGTCCACCTCACTTCCCTTGGATCATCCCCAATCCTCTCCAATCTACCCCACTCCAACCCACTACCAACTACCCCAATCCGCCCTCTCCAGTGTACTCCAATCCAACCCACTCCCTACCCATCTACCTGACTTCACTCCAATCTACCACACTCCAGTCTACCTTATCTACCCCACTCTACCACACACTACCCAAATCACCCCATTCCACCCCAGTCTACCACACTCCAATCTACACCAGTCCACCCAACCCCACCCTCCTCCAATCTACCCCACCCCAATCTATTCCAATCTACCCTGCTCCAATCTACCTCACTCTATCCCAATTTAGCCTACTCTACCGCTCTCCAATCTACCCCACCCCAATCCTACCCACTCCAGCCCACTCCACTCCAATCTAGCCCACTCCACTTTAGTCCAACCCCATTCCAATCAACCTCACTCCAACCATCCCTCTCCCAATCAAGCTACCCTACTCTAATCAACCCAGTCTACCCACTTCACTCCACCCTAGAATCCCCCTGCACTCCACTGTACCCCACTATACTGTTCCTCAATCTCACTCCACTCTCGACTCTACTCCAATATATCCAACTCCACTCCACCCCACTCTTCCCCAATGTACCCCACTACACTCTACCCTAATCTACTACACTTCATTCAACTCCACCCAATCTACCCCACACCACTTCACTCCAATCTACCACATGCCACCAAAATCTACCCCACTCCACCCCAGTGGTATCTACTCCTACCCATTCTACCTCGCTCCACTCCAATCTACCCCACTTCACTCCAAACCACCAACTCCAATCATCCCTCTCCAATCTATTCCACTCCAATTTACCCCACTCCAATCTTCCCACTGTAGTCCAATCTAACCTATTCCCTCCCACTCCAATATGCCCTACCCCACTCCACCCTAGACTACCCTACACCAATCAACCCCATCCAATCCACCCAGCCCAATCTACCCCACTCCAATGTGCCCCATTTTATCCCAATCTACCCCACACCAATCTACCTCACTCCAAACTACCCCCCACTCTACCTTAATCTACCCCCACTCTACCTTAATCTACCCCACCCCACTCAATCTACTCCTCTCCACTCTTATCTACCCACACCACTCAAACCTAATCCACTCTTCCCAATTCTACTCCAATATATCCACTCCACTCTACCTCGATCTATCCCACTCCAATCTACCCCAATCCACTCCACCTCATTCCACCCCAGTCAACTCAACTTCACCACAATATACCCCAGTTCCGTCTACCACACTACCCCAATCCAATCTACCCCATCACATTCCAATCTACTTCAACCCATCATCCCTCTCCAATCCTCTCTCCAGTCTACCCCACTCTATGCCAATATATCTTACTCTAATCCACCCTATCTACCCCACTCTCTTCCTCAGTCTCTCACTCCACTCCAGTCTCCACTCCACCCCACTCTTCCACAATGTACCCCCCTCCAGCCAACCCAATGTACCCCACTTCACTCTTCCCCAATCTACCACACTCTATTCCACTTTACCCCACCCCAATTCACTCTGTCTACTACATGCCACCCAAATCAATCTACCCCCTCCAGTCCAATCTATCCCACTCCATCCCACTTCCATCTAACCTATCCCACTCCAAACTACCCCACTCCAATCATCCCTCTCTAATCTACTCCACTCTATCCCACTCCAGTCTACCTCATGTTACCCCAATCTACCCTACACCACTCTATCCAACTCCACTCCAACCTACCCACTGTTAACTATCTCACTTCAATCTACCCCACTTTATTCTAATCCACTTTAGCATAATTACCCAATCTATCCCACTTCAAGCTACCCTGTTCCACTCTACCACACTCCACCCTAGTCTATGCCACTCAACTCTATCTACTACTCGCCACTCTTATTTACCTCATTCCACTTCAGTCTACAGCACTCCACTCTTCCCCATTCTACCCCACTCTACCCTGATCTACCCCACTCCAATCTACCCTAATCCACCCCAATCTACTCTTCACCCCTATCTACCCATCTCCCCACTTTACCCCACCCCAATCTACTCCACTCTACCCCAATCCAATCTACCTCAACCAGTCTACCCCAATCCAATCCACCCGCCCTTTCCAATCTACTTCACCCTCATTCTTCCCCACCCCTAATATATCCCCCTCCAACCATCCCTTTCCAATCTACCCTCTCCAATGTACCCCACTCTGTTCCAATCTACCCTGCTCTCATCCACCCAATCTACCCCTCTTCCCCCAATCTATCTCAGTCCTCTCCAATCTCAATTCCAGTCTGACCACTTCCACTCCATTCTACCCCAATATGCCCTACTCCAATCAACCCAGTCCAATCCACCCAATCTAATACACCCCACTCCACTGTCCCCCAATCTACCACACTCCATTCTACTCTACCCAACTTCACTCTAATTTGTCACATGCCACCCAAATCTACCCCACTCCAGTGCAATCTACTTCACTGCTACCTACCCCACCCTAATCCAACCCACTCCAATCTACCCCACGGCAATCATCCCTCTGCAGTCTACCTATTCCAGTCCAATCTAACTCATTCCATCCCACTCTCTCCCACTCCAATGTACCCTACTTCACTCCACCCCAAACTACATTACTCCAATCTATCCCATCCAATCCACCAATCTCCAATCTACTTCTCTCCAATCTACTCCATCCCAATTCACTATACTACACACCAATCCTCTCCACCCCAATCGGCCCCCACTTCATTCTATTATACCCTACTATAATCCATATAATCTGCCCCGTTCCACTCCAATCTACCCCAGTATTTCCCGTTTAAATCCACCCTACTCCTGTTGCTCTAATGTGCCCTAATCTACTCCACCCAATCTACCCCATTTCAGTCCACCTCGCTTCAATCTACCACGCTAATCTACTCAGTTCTCCCACGCTAATCTACCCAACTTGCCCACTTCAATCTATCCCACCCCACTCTACATCAATCTACCCCATTCCGATCTACCCCAGCCCACACCACACCACTAACTCTTAGCCATGCTAAATAGCAGTCACACTGGTGAACATAATGGCTGAAAACACATTGTCAAAGCCAATAGATCTCACATAGACGAGACCTATCGGCTTTGCCAAAGCTTGTTTTTAACTGAGGCTGGTGAATGGCCACAAAATCTATACATAACCTTTTTAGACATACAGGCTGCCTTTGATACAGTAGATGCGTATAAAATTTAGTTTGGGGAAACTGAAGACTATCCTAGTGTTCTGATAACTTAGTACGTGTTAGGGGCAGATAGCTAATAACAAGTAAATTCAGATGGATACTTCTAAACACAAATTGCTCACTTTTAGAATATACTAAGGCAACAGACTGGATCCACAAGATTTCTTTTTTACCATTCCCCTGCACTCCGGTATGCGGCTTTGTGCTGTTCCACGTCTACTTCGTTCTGCCCTGGAAGTGACAGCTGCTTATAAGCACCACCCAAGCACGCTGATACGAGTTAATTTCATTCCATGCCTTCATACGTGGTTTTGGAGCTAGATTCTAACTTTTTTTTTTATTGTCCGTTGACAATTGTTTTTGTGCAATGGACTGAAACCTTGTAATGGCTGCCGCAAGCAGATGTCTATGATAGATCCCCCCCAGGTTGTGGTTCACTGGTGTTTTGGGTCAGGCCACTGCTCAGTCGCTTGACCTTATGCATCCTAAAATTATCCAGAATCGTGAAGCTACGTTGTGCATCGCTGAACACAATAGGAAGTTGCTGAATACCCAATACCACTTGAAGTAGAGAGTGTAGACCGGTTCCTGCTTTTGAGGATGCTCCAGCGACAGATCCTCATTGCAGTTCAAGTGTTTCCGTATGTGGAAGTCAAAGAAGAAATGTAAGGAGGCTAAGCGGGACTCCTCCCGGTCTCTCCACTCTCCCTACTCTCCCTCTCCAAGGTCTCAAAGACCCCTTGATCCCACCCCCAGCCCCATGCGAAGGAGCCGATCTCACAGGTGGTTGCTATAAATTTCCAGAAGCCATATTGCCTATCTTTGGAATCTTGCTTGCTGGCTCTGGTGTACCTTCACACCCCACGGATATGCATAGGCCTCTAGTCGGGTTACCGCCAACTCAGCGGATCCGTACTTGGTGCTGTTGGTGCTTTCTGAACCCATTTTGGGTTCAGCTCCAATTCCACATCCAATACCATGACCCATGCCAGTGCCTGCTAATTTGCTGCTGCCCCCAACGTCTTGGGAGGGTCCTATCCTATAGCTCTGTCCAACTCCAAACAGAATCAGTCTCGACCTTGACTGAAGTCATGTCATGTATCACTTATGATATGACCAGCCTCAGCTTACTCTAAGAGAACAGCTCCGCCTATGACCCACCCTCCAGCATTTTCCGATCAGATTCTGACCAGAGCCAGCAAGTCTTAGGTGATGATGGTGAGGAATTTCCTCTATGATATGACAATGACCATTTCTATTTTACCTACAAGATGCCAGTTGACTGAACAATGTGACAAGGGATGAGTTATTCCCCTGTTCCTGCAATGGAAGAGACGTGTTGTTTGCTGTGGGCATTAGATGAGCAGCTAAACTCCTTCACTTACAATTGTTGTCTCTTGAGGTGAAAACGAATGTCCCCAGTGAAGCTTTACAGCATGGGCAGACCTTGTCTAAGCCCTTGCTGCCTTTCAACAAAGCCTGACTGACACACTCACACTGGGCTATTCCATGTATCTGAAAGAAACGCGTAGTGATAGATTCCTTACCTTAGAATTACCCCCAGGAGTCAGATTGGATCCGGAAAGTTTTCATCAGCAGTACCCCTGCACGTCTGTAGGCGTAGTAGTGCGGCTCCGCGTGCGTCGTTGTCGCCAAGATTACATCACTGGAGCTACTCAGACACACCCATGCACGCTGACGTCAGTTCTTTCTTTTTCCGACCAGCAAGTGCAGAACTGGGAAGAGCAAGTACCCCCAGTCACTTTTTGACTGAGTTTTTTCGAGGCCTTTTGTCTCAATTCTTTTGAGTCGATCGACTCTTGGTGTTGTAGGGATGCCCGGCTTTAAGAACTGTAGGGATTGTCACTGCATGATGGACCCACACCGCTTGTGTCTCTATTGCCTGGGGCGCGACCACGACTCCAAGTTGTGCCTCGACTGCCGTGCCATGGCGCTGTAGACTTTGCGGGAGCAGTCCCGAAAGTTGCTGGTTGGCTCTGCGCCGCTCAAGGTCCCAGTCCCGTGGGAGGTCGAGGGACTGGTCGCGGAGCCATCACCATTGTTCCTCTGGATCTAAGTCTTCGCACTAGGGGGTCTGGTAAGTCGAAGCATTCCAAGAAGTCAAAGAAGCATTGTCGCTCTTCGACTTCCCCTCACCCGTCGCGACTAAGGGTGCAGGTGGTGCCACCCCCGCTGCTCCGGTGGAGCCTGCGACATTGCCACAGGCCTACCTGCCCTTTCCAGGCCCGTCGGCGACGCCTGCTCGGGTGCAAGAGTTTCTTGCTGCGATGGCCTGACTCTTTGGGCCATCTGGCCCCACCGGTGTGCCTACTGGCCCGCGCGCTCGACTGGGGGTACTGCTCTTCCATTGCCGGCGACTTCAGCCCCAGCGCCGCAGGACCTCACTGGATCCGGGCTCGGATCCTGGGCAACACCGGTTGACCTCATAACACCTCCACCAGTGTCGACCCCTCCTCCGGCACCACCTCCGACGTCGTCCGGTGCCACGGCCGACGTCTGCCCCAGTTTCAGCCCGAAACCGGACACGGCACCGGATCGACATCGCTTGACGCCGATTCAGACGCCGATGGGGCCTTTTTACCCCTATGTCCGTCCTACTTATTTTCAGCCTGCTTCAGAGACTTCGGAGGACTGGGAGGGGTCTGAGGACCCTCTCACATAACAGTGTGATTATAATCCGGACTGGGCAGAGGATTTGGGGGATGCCAGTGGTCTTGACACCTCACCTGACCATGGCATGCTGTCTTCTCCTACCGTGTCTACGTAGGATGGAGCCAGTTACGCAGTGGTGTTGCGTAGGGCAGGAGAGGCCCTCCACCTCGAAATCCCTACAGTGGCCACCTGGACTAACCTCCTGACAGAAGTGCTTCAGCTGGCGGCAACCTCTTTGGAGCCGTTGCTTCCTTTCAATTACGCACTTTCTGATGTTCTTTTGGACACTTGGTCCAGGCCCAACACAGGGGCTCCTGTGGACAGGAACGTGGCCTGACTCCATCTACCAGCTCTGGGCAACCCCCTCTTTCTTTCCCAACACCTCACTACCGAGAGCTTGGTTGTCCAAGCCTCTGCTTCCCAAAGAGCATTCCCTTCCGCACCTCCGGGTAGGGAATCTAAGAAGCAGGAGCAGCTTGGCAAGAAGCTGTTTTCATCTGCCAGCTTAGGGCTGCGGTGGGTGAGCACTGCATGCCTCTTGGGCCTTTATTCCCACTCTGTGTGGGATACCGTTGCGCAGGTGCTGCCTAACTGTCCGTAGGAGGCACGGCCAGTCCTCTCCCAAGCTATCGCAGCTGGGAGAGACGCAGCAAAATGCACCATTCGTTGGGGGGTTGATACTGCCAACTCGCTGGGCCGGGCGATTTCCATGGCGGTGGTGCTTCGGCGCCACGCCTGGCTGAGGACAACTGGCTTCTCAGGTGATGTCCACAACACTCTGATGGACATGCTCTTTTCGTTGGAGCACTTTAAGGACTCACTGGCTACGGCTAAGTCCTTAGGCCTGTCGGCCACTCGCCCTCCTCCGCCTTACTCTTTTCGCTCCTTTCATGGCCACGGAAGGGGTGCCCCAATGCGTTAGTTCCAGAGCCACAGGCCTGTGCAACAATATACTCAGCGCAGATGTGGGAACCGTTGAGTCGTTTCTGGGGTCCAGCAGGCGAGTCAGTCCACCACCATCCCTGCAGCATCCACTGCAAAGCCTTCCTACTCTAATCTTTCAGACCCATCAAACGCCAGTGGGCGGCAGAATTCGCCATCGTCTCCCCCACTGGCGCAACATCACATCGGACAAGTGGGTGCTGCAAATTGTCCGAAGGGGCTACTCCCTCCCGTTCGACACTACCCCTCCAGCCATGCCTACTCAGTACTACTGCATGTCGGGGACCATATTGCGCTTCTTCCGCAGGAAGTCAGAGCCCTCTTGGCCAAGGGGGCCATTGAGCGCGTTCCTGGGCCAGAAGTAAGTTGTGGTTGTTATCCCACTACGATCTGGATCACATGAGGGACAAGGGGATGCGTCCTATCTTGGACCTCAGGAACGTCAACCGGTTCCGCCGGAGAAGTTCATGATGTTGACGCTAGCTCAGGTCTTGTCTGCCCTCAACCCTGGAGACTGAATGGTAGCGTTGGACTTGCAGGTTGCATATTTCCACATTCCTGTCCTGCCGGCCCATCGGCGTTACCTGCGGTACACGGTAGGCCACAACACTTTCAGTTTACCGTACTCCCCTTTGGCCTTACCAGCGCCCCTCCGGTGTTCACGAAAGTGATGGCGGTGGTTGCAGCTCATCTGCACAGATCAGGGGTTCTAGTCTTCCCCCTATCTCGACGATAGGCTGTTGAAGGCGGGCTCGCCCCAGGCAGTAGTTTCCCTCCTCCAGACTACGGCTGACCTCCTGCATTTGCTGGGGTTTTTCATCAATGTGCCGAAGTCGCAACTGATTCCCTCTCAGAAGCTTCTCTTCATCGGAGCGGTTCTGGACTCTGCACAGTTGCGGGTTTATCCTCCCAAGCAGCGAGTCTGGGATATTCAGGCTAGGATTCCGATCTTTCAGCCTCTATCCTGGGTTTCGGTCAGGATGACCCTCCGGTTATTCGGCCTGATGGCCTCCTGCATCCTGCTAGTGGATCATGCCAGATGGCATATGCGGGCTCTGCAGTGGGGCCTGAAGTTCCAGTGCGCACAGCATCAGTGCAACCTGTCCTATCATGTCCAAATCTTGGCGGTCACTGCACGACAATTGCTGTGGTGGCTCACGAATCGCGATTGGGTCTATGGCAGATCCCTCTCCAAACCGGAACACACAGTTGTGACGGACGCGTCCCTTCTGGAATGGGGCGGCCACATAGGAGAGGCGAAGATCAGAGGGCTCTGGTCTCCGGCGGAGTCCCGGCTCCATATCAACCTTCTGGAGCTTCGGGCAATCCGACTTGCACTGAAGGCATTCTTTCCCTCTGTCATGGGGAGAGTTGGCAGGTGTTCACAGTCTATGCCATCGCCATGTGGTACTGCAACAAAAATGGCGGGTGGGGTCGTGGACCCTATGTCTGGAGACTCTGCGCCTCTGTATGTGGCTGGAACATCAGGGCATTTCCCTGGTGGTTCAACACCTGGCCGCCTCTCTGATCCCCAGGGCGGACAAACTCAGCCGCAGGTGCATGATGGATCACGAATGGCATCTGAACTCGGACGTGGCACAAGTTCTCTTTCAGCAGGTGGGAGAGCCTTGGTTAGATCTACTCGCCACTGTATAGAACGCGCAATGTCATCAGTTCTGCGCATTGGAATTTCCAAGGCGGCACTCACTAGGTAATGCTTTTGGTGCGAGTGGAGTTGCAGTCTACTCTGCGCCTTTCCGCCTATACCACTGCTACCCAGAGTGCTGAAGAAGATCAAGCGCGACTGGGCCCAAGTCATTCTTGTGGCTCCGGACTGGGCTTGAAGATTGTTATCCCAAGCTACTCAGCATGGCTATCGATCCCCCAATCCAAGTGCCTTTTCGGGAGGTTCTTCTGTCATCGCAGCAGGGGAAGGTCCTCCACCCGAACCTGTCCAGCCTCCACCTCCTTGCATGGCGATTGAGCGACGGCAGTTGGCGTCTTTTGACCTGCCTCCCGAAGTTTGTGATGTAATTTTGGCAGCAAGGCGTCCCTCCACTAAAACGGTATACACCTGCAGGTGGAATACATTTGTGGCATGGTGCACAGCAAAGGCTGTAGATCCCCTTTCTGCTCCTCCTATTTCTCCTTTCTTTGGTCGAGCAAGGCTCTGCTCTGGGCCCTATCAGGGGCTATTTCTCGGCCATTTCAGCCTTTTTACGACTTCCAGATCAGCCTTCCCTTTTCAAGTCCTGTGTTGTAAATAGATTCTTAAAAGGCATTACTCCTCTTTTCCCTCCTGTTCCTTTCATAATGCCTCAGTGGGACTTGAAGCTGGTTCTGACATATCTGATGTTTGCTCCCTTTGAGCCACTTCACAGCTGTCCTCTTCATCTTCTTACTTAATGACAGCTTTCCTGATGGCTATCACCTCTACCAGAAGAGTGAGTGAGCTCCAGGCCCTTTCTTCTAAACCTCCTTTTCCCTCTGTCCATCCGGACAAAGTTGTTCTAAGGACTCGTTCATTTTTTCTGCCAAAGGTTGGCACTGCCATTCACATCGGGCAGACCATCACTTTGCCTACCTTCTTTCCGCATCCCTCAAAAGAGGAAGAGAGGCTCCACCATCTGGACCCAAAACGTGCACTCTCATTCTACCTCAATCGCACACAACAGTTCCGGGTGGATGACCAGCTCTTTGTTGGCTACGTGGGCGCCAAGAAAGGTTGAGCCGTGCACAAGCGGACCATCTCTTGGTGGGTCGTTCTGTGCATTAAGGCTTGTTATTCTTTGGCTAAAAAGGAGCCTCCAGTGGGGCTACGCTCCCATTCTACCAGGGCGACGGCAGCCACTACTGCTTTGGGACAGGGAGTTCCCTTGCATGACATTTGTCAGGCAGCTCCGTGGGCCTCACTGCACATGTTTACCAAGCATTACAGCCTGGACAGCCAAGTACGGAGAGACAGCTTCTTTGGCCAATCTTTTCTCCAGGACTTCCTGGTGGGATCTTGGTTGGCAGACTCACCACCGGGATTGGTATTGCTGGGGTATCTATTCTAAGGTAAGGAATCTATCACTACGTGTTTCTTTCAGATGCACAAGTTAATTACCTTCGGTAACGATATATCTGTAAAAAACATTAGTAGTGATAGATTCCTTACCGCGCCACCCATCCTCCCTGTTCTGCGTACTGATTTCTAGGGTTAAGGTCATCCTTTTCAGAGCCCTAGTTTCATTGCACCAGTGGTCAGTTTCTTGCATGGTGCTGCATTCCTGGTGTGGAAAGTTGTGTACAGAACTAACGTCAGCACGTGTGGGCGCGTCTAAGTAGCTCCAGCGACGTCATCTCGGCGACAACAATGCACACGGAGCCACACGACGACGCCTACCGACGCGCAGTGGTACTGCTGATGAAAACTTTCCGGATCTAGTCTGATGCCTAGTGGTAATTCTAATGTAAGGAATATATCACTACTAATGTTTCTTACAGATATGTTGTTACCAAAGGTAAGTAACTTATGCTACTGACCACCTCTGAATAGATTGGTAGAACTCTGCCACAGACTGTTTTAATTTTTTTTAAGAAGGCTGTTTCTTGGAGTCGCAGTCTACCAAAAAAATGGAGTACCTGACTCCTGTATGCCTTCCCGTTGCTACCTCTCTAGCTCAGAGTTTAGAAGAAGATCAGGAACGACTGGGCCGAAGTCATCCTATTGGCTCTAGGTTGAGTCTGTAGTGTAAGGCACCTAAAACATCTGGACATGAGCATCTGTCTTCTGATCATGCAGGCGATTCTGGAGGATCTTGTGTCACAGCAGCAGGGCAGAGTCCTGCGCAAGAGTTTAACATTTTTCATTCCAAAGCCCATTGTGTGGACAATCCGCTCTTTGTGGGGTTCTCTGGAATAATTAAAGGCGAAGCAGTACAGAAAAATAATGTATCCTCTGCCTTTAGGATCTGCTACGCCCTGACCAAGAAGCAGCCTCCAGAAGGTCTGTGGGCTTATTCAATCAGGGCTAAGGCTACTACCACCGTGTTGGCATTTGTAGTTCCTGTCCTGGATATTTGTCAGGCCGTAACTTGGGTTTCAGTGCACACATCCATGAAGCACTACTACCTTGACAGCCTGGTCGAACGGGGAGTGTATTTTGGCTGTTTTGTCATGCTGGAATTCCTGGTTCGAGCCATACCACAGGCCCACCACCTGGGGAGGTACAGGTATCTATTCTAAAGGTGAAGAATCTGATGTTTGAAGTATCCATCAGAAGTTACTTACCTTCTGTAACTCTCTTTTTGGTAGATACTCTAACCACAGGTTCCTTGCCAACCTCCCACCTCCCCATAAATGCTCGAAGTAGGGGTGCTGCAGCACACCCTAGTAATAATCATGCAGAGTTCAGAAGGTGAATTAGCAATAAAGAGACCTTTATATTTTGTGTTTATCTAGTCATATTTTCTGCGTGTTCAAAGACAAATATCAAATGTCAGGCTATGTATTCTGACAAATACCTGCTTATTATGAAAAGTGGAGTGTACTTTTATTTCTCGGACTGCAAAGTGAGAGAAGTTTGTAAAAATCCTGCTGGGGTACAGGAAACGAATGGAAAGACTGTAGGATGCCAGCTTTTTTCTAATATACCTTTCAATATCAGGAAATAAACTATACAGATGTCAAATTATATCAGCAATTAGGAAAACACAAATGAGGCACCTTTTTGTAGTTCTGAAGTAAGATGGAAACAGATTTTAGTAGGATCAAAACAAATCAAGACACTTTACTCTGTGACATACAAATGATAAATATTCACTGAAACTCTATTTCCACACGTTATCGTATTTGTGCGATGTAGATTTCACAGTAAAGCTGTAGGTCTATGCAATTTTAGTGTCCATTTCAAAGGGAAATGTACTGCCTATAAATGCTAGTGCACTACCTCACCAATGCTCCAAAAGGCACCACCAGCTAAATAACACATCCTTACCACTCTCCTGCTAAATGGACATGACACATTTGCTACTATTGTTTTTTTTGTTTTTTTTTTGGTGCGACTTGGATTTTTCACAATCCCTGCGACTTTAGTGATGTAACATTGTTAGCAGCACCCCCACCCTGAAAATTGTTCCAGCACCACTGCACCTCCCTGTTCTGTGCAATGGCATATTTTCCATCTAAAGAGGTCCCAAATTAGAGATCTGCACACTTGTACAGTTGATTGATTTTTGGTCTCCGCATCAAAGGGGTGGACAGTGTCAAGAAAGAACTGATGTTAGCGCGCCTGGGTGAAGCTTCTACGCGACTTTAGCCGTTAATTATGTGACGGAACGGAGATGATGCAGAATCGCACAACCCCACTTACCAGCAACGCTGGGGCTGTGCTGAAAAATCTTAAGGATATAGTCTACCGCCTTGGGATCTTTTCAAGGGGAGGAATTTGCAGTTTGGGTATCCACCAGAAAAAGCATTACCAGAAGTAAGTAACATTTTTATCAGGGTGCAAAGGGGGAATGGTAAGGCTGTTCTCTTGCCACATTTATTTTTCATGTAACTAAACAGTTTGTTAATGCACGTAAGGTGGGCCAGTTACATGATTGCAAATTTAGGTGGGTAAGGGGCACACATTATATTAAAAGCAGACAAAGCAATTCTTAGTTCCTAGACACCTATAGTACTCCAAAGACTCCTTGAATATTCTTTGATCAAACAAGAAAGTAGTTTTTAATGGTTCCAAATGATAAATTTCTACTTGTTGGAGAAGTCCATCGTAGTTGCTGAACTAAAAAACGAAAAAGTAACATGTTGAATACAAATGTTTTTGAGGAAAAATGATTTTAAAAGTATCACCAATGCGCCTGGATCTTTGGAGGCCTTGCATCCTAGAGCATTCTGTGGCAAATTAGGACTCTAATACTATAAGTGTATTCTTTATTTTAAGGCGTTGGAAAAAAACAAACAGTGGCTTGTATATGACCAACAGCGTGAGGCTTACGTTAAGGGATTGGTGTCCAGAATATATGACTTGGAGCAGCAGCTTGAGGCGGCGAACCTAACACTCGAGCATAAATCCAAAGAAAACGGTTCAGAAGGTATTAATATTTAAATATTTTCAATGCAATGCATTTCTCTCTGCAACTTTCTTTTTATAGGCCACTGAATCAGTAAAACGTGGACGCTATTTAGGGGTTACGTAGCCAATCCCATTGAATTCCCCCGGACACTTATTTGCAAGTACTGACTTAGAGGTTGCAGGGGACAAAGGGTGCAAGGGTTCGGAGAAGGGTGCAAGGGTTCGGAGAGCCATGTTTACCTGAGGTGTTACATGAAAGAGAACATGGGCAAGGAAAAATATACATGTATTAAAGTACACGAATAATGGGTTCAATAACGGAAATGCATAGAGTTATATCGCCATCTTATTTGGTATAGCGCTTACCAGAAAGTCGTGACTGGTAATCGTGTTCTTAGAGCAAAGAGACATGATATTGTTGTGTGAGAAACAATATTTGCATAGAAGCATGTAACTTTGGTTCTTCTATGCAAATATTGTTTCTCACACAACGATATCATGTCTCTTTTCTCCAGGAACACGATTACCAGTCACAACTTTTTGGTAAGCGCTATACCATATAAGATGGCGATATAACTATGCATTTCCGTTATTGAATCCATTATTCGTGTACTTTAATGCATGTATATTTTTCCTTGCCCATGTTCTCTTTCATGTAACACTTATAATTATCGTCCTGAATTGCAGTGATGTTATGCTACACTATGATCTTGACTTTTCAGCTCCAGTATTTGTTCTATTTGCGCAGTGCTCTCCCTGCTAATTAACACTTGTGACTATTGTGAGAGATTACAGTATTAGTATGTTACAATGTGCCCTTGTCCCTGAACGGCCTGTACCCATTTCAATGTGTTTTATAGCTTTGGATTATGACCAGTTTCCCCAGCCTATACACATGCAAATTTGTAAATTTTGGACATGAATTGATCATGATGAGGATGCTGAATTTGTCTAATTTATTGGGTGTCTTGATCACGGGAGAAATGTGGAATTATGAACCATGAATAATTTTCTGTTGTATTTTTTTCCCTCCTCTCTTTTGCACCATTTCCTACCCTTCACTTTTCTTTTCTTTTTTTCTCTTTCCCTTTCCCCGTCTAACTCTCCTTATTACCATGCACAATTTGACCCAAGGAGTGTCAGAATTAACGTTTAAATATTTTAAAGCATATATTTCTGCTATTCATTCAAAGAAAGAAAGCTCCAAGCAGGCTTGCTTCATCACTTCATCAAGTCTTTTTATTTTCATTGCTTCATCATGTCCACTTGTATCGATTAACAAATTCTCATTAATTCAATTAACTTTTCAAATGGTACAACTTGCCAACAGCTACAGCCTACGCGTTTCGTCCCATCTGGGACATCATCAGGGCTCTGAAAAACTATTTTGTTGTTTTCAGCTTTGTTCCAATGTTTCGCAATGTTTTCATCAGATCCTAATGTTCCTCATGACCCATCTCTGAATTTCCCCTAAAGTTCAATGGTGACTGTGTGCAAAAAATCTTCATTTATTTGCATTTGATATCCCAACAAAATATATAGTGTTTTTGCCGAATGGGACCGTCCCAATGAAGTCACTCTATTGCCAACTCGTTCTCATATTCCAAACACTACTCCTTGTTAGATTACAAAATGTATATGGCTTCGCTTCCAGAATCATGTAGCCCACTGTATTTATGCAAGGACACTGTTTCTCCTTTCGTTCTACGTTTGTCGTACTAGTCCCTTGTTAATTTCCGTAACCATTCCACTTTCATAAAGTATCACGCAATCATATCCTTCAACGCGTCCCAGGAATCCTCATTATTGGTGTCCCATCCTAAGCATCCTTCCTGTCCGACAGCCGGTACAATAATCTCCTTATTACCACCTTACTATGACATATCATCACTGTTCCCCCTTATTTTACTTGTCCCTTCCCATTCTCACTGTCTCCTCACCTGATTCTGCTCCTAACCTGTGATTCGATGTTACCTCTGCACCTAATTGGCCTTGAAAAAGCCCTCGGCCGATGGGCCAAACGGCAAAACACGTCAGATGTTACACAGCAGCCCCTGCTCCCGTCGATGATGGCGGTGTCCTGGCCCTCAGCTGCACGCCGCCTGCACTAGTGACCCTGGTCCTGGCTTCGCGGATCTGCCCGCTGCCCGTGCTTCCGCTCCTGGTCCTCTCCTCGCGGCTCTCCCGAGGCCCCCCTGCTGCTCCCGAGACCTTCGTGAGCAGACCCGCAGAATGTGCCAGAAGACGATGCACACAACGACGATGCACACAACGATGATTCCCACGATGATTGAAACGAACTGCCGTTAACACCTGAGCATTTGATGTACAGGATTGTGGCAAGGTATTGTTTCTGCTCCGCTTTTAATTTGGATTTTTAACAATTTACCCCTCTGAGATCTATTGCCCAAAATGGCTGGGGTCATAAAACTACAACAACAAATCTCCTCCATTTCTACCAGACCCTCACAAAGCTAAAACTTCTGCCTGGCACTGGGATCTCCAAAATAGATATAGGACTCCCCACTCCTCACTCAGCAAGCTAGAAACTGGACTTCCTCGATCTGCCCCTGATTAGAATGTGAAACTGGTCTACACCCCTGGTCTCAAAACATAATAACAAACAAAGGACTACAATACTTTTCTCTATCTCTCCAACTTGGTGGCCATCTTAGACTAGTCAATCCTCTTTTCTTTACCATGCCTAAGGAAGCAGCCATTTTAGACTAGTCACAATCTCTACTCCTTCATGCTCACTTTTTAGCCTAACCACCCACACCTTACTTGCACTTACCGTAGCTCTTTATCTACACCTACCCACACAACCTCCTTCACCTACCTACACCTCTACTCCCAACATGGAACCCACGGGCAAGCACACATATAAAATTAATTACCTCACCTGTACCCCCGCCACCCCTAGCCTTCACTCTTCCCTCAACTTCTCCCCCCCCCCACTCTCAGTCCCCACTATCTCACTTGCTCCCCCACCACCCCAGCCTACACTCACCCCTCAACTTCCCTCCTCCTCCTACCACTTACTCCCGGGCCAGTAACACCAACCCCCTTACTAATCCTTTCACACCCCTCCCCCCCAACTTTCCTACCCCTCTTACCACCAACACCCTCACCTATACCACTAACCTCCTCCCTAATTCAACCACACCCCTCCCCCAACCTCCCTACCCTTCCAAACACTAACCCACTCACTAATACCACCAACCCCTGCACTAACACAACCACACCCCTCCCCCCTACTCCAGTAACCTAGACACCTATTCACCCTCAGTGCCCATCCCCAACTCCTTTCCCAATCCCACGCTGGGCTTGATTATGTCCACCCTCCTCCAAGTCAAAGAAGATCACCACACCCTCAAAGAGTTACTCTTTACACACCCCAGACACCCCCTACCCACCACCACTTCCCCCCCTAACAAATCCCCCACCCATCCTACTCACCCTCCCACACAAAATTCCCCACAATGGACCTCAATCCCCGCTCGCAATCCCACCAACCGCTCCCGCGCACCATCAATCCACTTTCGGACCACGACATAAGCACCCTTCTCCGCTCATATGACCCAGTTCCCCAAAACCACTTAGCCACCACACACCTTTCCATCCCCACGATTCACTCTAACCCCCTTAGGCACCCCACACAAAACAACAGAGGCTCCGTCCCTAATAACCTTAAAAAAGTCCCCCTCACTCTAGGACCCTCTACCACCCTTTGCACCCCCAGGCTCAAATGCACACTTCTCAACTGCAGATCGGCCCCTAGACACTCCTCCGACATCGCTGATCTCATCAAAACACTGGACCTTGACCTAACCATTCTGACTGAAACCTGGTTAACTGAATCTTCTACACCTATCATGGATATTCGCATTCCCCCCAACTACCACATCATTAGACTTGACAGGTCCAGCAAGACAGGTGGTGGAATCGCATGTATTTATAGGAGCAACCTCTCAGTTACTAGAGTCACCTCCCCCTCTCTTACCTCCTGTGAATACATCTGCCTCGATGTCATCAGCGAGAGCAAACCTGTATGCTCTCTACACATCATCTACCACCCACCTGGGGACAACCTCATCTTCACCCAACAACTCATGGACACAATCTCAACCAATTCCGGACGGCAAAACACTCAAATTTTCCTTGGCGACTTCAGTCTCCATTGGAACGATCACAATGATGCAGTGGTAAATAGCCTCAAATACTTCCTCAACGCTCTTCACCTCACCCAAATCTGCAACAGCCGACCCACGACAAAGGCTCTATCCTCGACCTTATCATCTCCAAAGAGGACTCTACCCAACTTGGGTCAATCCAACCCTGTGACTGGTCAGACCACCATATTATCGCATTCTTCATCAATGAAAAAGTTAAATTTAACCCGGTTCAATCCACCAAATCCAAAGTCTGGAAAAGGGACCTGAAGAAACTCAACCCAAACTCTTTACCTTCCCACAGCTGCAATCTCCTCCTTCCCCCCTACCGGCGCTTCTGACGTTCAATCTTTGACCGACCACTACCTCAACTCTATGACTTCAATAATCAATGAGGTCGCCCCCTTGCAACTGAAAAGAGTCTCCATTAAGAACTCCAACCCATGGTACGATGGTAGACTCAACGAAGATAGACAGGCCATGCGAATGGCAGAGCGCACCTGGAGATCAGCCCCTTCGGCACTGCACCTTAAAACTCTGAAGAAAAAGAGCAACGCCTACTTTCGGAAAATCAAGCGCTCAAAATCGGATTACTTCAGCATCCAGCTCGACCAAGCAAAAAACCGACCAAGAAAACTGTTTGATCTAATCAAAACACAATCCAAGGAACAACCCCAACAAACACATAGCACAATGGGTGATATACCTTCCTGTGAAGACTTCTCTGCTTTCTTTAATCTAAAGACTGATAACATAAGGAGCGATCTCCTCAATGACGCAAGCCTTTACTCCAACCTCCACAGCATAACACCCACTGAACCAAAAAACAATGCTGCATGGTCATCCTTTGACACCTACTCAGAAGAAACAATTGACAAACTGCTCGGCACCTTGAAACACTCTAATCACCTCACAGACCCCCTTCCTGCTAACGCTGTAAAAGACTTCATCCCTTTGCTCCTCCCACTCTGGACCAAAATTATTAACAGTTCACTTCAACAAGGACTCATCCCCGACTCCCTCAAATTTGGACAAGTCACTCCTATACTCAAGAAACCAACAGCTGACCCTACTGACCTAAACAATTACTGTCCTATTACCAATATTCCCACCCTTGCCAAACTGTTGGAAAAATGCGTACCACTCCAATTGACAAAACACATTGTTCAGTTTGACCTCCTCAACCCTCATCAATCAGGCTTCCGAGCAGGGCACAGTACTGAAACTGCTATGACACACATAATTGATGACGCCCTCCAAATCCTAGATCAAAACGATACCTGCCTCCTCATCCTTCTTGATCTCTCTTCAGCATTTGACACCGTCAAACATGAGAACTTACTCGAGCTGTTAAACACCAGAATGGGTCTATCTGGGACTGTTCTCAAGTGGTTCACTTCCTTTCTGCATAACCGGTCTCAGAAATTCAAGAGCAACAACTTGATGTCTCCACCAGTGCCTGTAACATTAGGCGTCCCACAAGGATCTTCCTTATCCCCAACATTGTTCAACCTAGTCATGGAACCTCTCACCACCTTGTTACAAGCATCTAATGTACACTTTCACATGTACGCCGACGACACCCAACTATATCTCAAATTGCAATCCCCCAAAGACATCAAACTTGTTAACTCAACGATCAGAAACACCCAATCATGGCTTGCCGATAATCACCTCAAACTCAATGCTCTGAAAACTGAGTTCCTTCTGATCTCACCTCCCGCGAAAATCTCCACCACTCAAACTTGGCTTAAGCACCTAACTGCACTCAATGTCCAACCCACCATCGTGGACTCAGCGAAATCTTTAGGCATAACACTTGACGCTAATCTCAACATGCAGCAGCATATCAGCAAGGCAACTAAGGGAGCTAATTTCCAAATCATTACCTTGAGGAAACTTAAATCCTTCCTCCCAACCAAGGACTTCCAAACTGCAGTACAAGCCCTAGTCATCTCTCGCATAGACTACGGTAGCGTCGCCCTCTGCGGACTCCCCCTATCTACAACTGCACCCCTAAGAGCCTCTTTAAACGCTGCAGCGAGACTCCTCACTGGATCAAAAAAACACTCGCATATTTGCCCTGACTTAAAATTCCTTAAGTGGCTGCCTTTTGAAGCCAGAATACATCTGAAAATTGCCTGCATGACACACAGGGCTGTACACCTCAACTCACCCGGCTACCTCACTCAGAAGCTGACAATATCTGGTGGCTCAAGAACCACTAAAAGCACAAAAATCTTCTTCTGAAACCTCGAAGATTCCGGGAGGAAAAAACATATAAACGCTCCTTTTCAGGAATGGCACCTAGGATCTGGAATTCACTTCTCCAGAAACCAGGCTTATCTCCTCCACTACATTTTTTGAGAAAGAAGTAAAAACTATCCTCATGGCTAAATTCACCTGAACTTTTACTTTGGATCTATTTGAGACTCTGCACCTATTTGTACTTTTTGTTTATCTAATTGTTTATTTGTATTATTGGTTTATCTGATTGACTATGCTCCCTCATGTACCTACCCTATTTTGCTACTCATTTATTACCTACAACTATTCTGTGCTCAAAAGTCTGTTAATCACTCTCTTGTGCGTACCCCTTGTTTTTGTAAAGCGCTCTGATATCTGCAAAGATCTTGTTCGCGCTATATAAAACTTTCAAAATAAATAAATAAATAAATAGTAGGTCCTCGAACCAGTGCTAGGCCTCTTGTTGGATCTGCGGATCGGTATTCAGGTTCATGGTACCTGCCAGTAAGCCAGAATGAGCCTGAAAGCTTTCCTTGGGTTCTCAGCCCCATGCCTGTGAAACTTGCACCCAGTACAGTCTCCACCCATGATCCGTGGAATTGGGGGACTGTAAATCCAGCTTCTTGCAAAATCTGTATTGTTTAAAAATAATTGAATCATTGGGGGATATGCCTTCATAGCCCTCGGTGTCCGGGTGTGCCCACTCTGCCCCCTTATATGGCTTTTACTTTTATTTTTCATGACGTACAAACTGAGCCCAATTAGCGGCCGCTAGTTTCCCACACACAGGGAATCTTGCAGAAATGCAGCATGTTGCGCGCGCGTATGCGTGTCTGTGCCTGCGCATGTGCGTGCTTGTGTGTCTGTGCCCGTTGAAGTGTAATAACTAGGGGTGGACGGAATTAGCGTAATCGCGTTACGCAAATCACCGGAAAATGGTAAATAATCTCCGCAAACAAGCAGAAATTCCACGAACACACGGAATTGCTTGTTCGCTAAGCTTTTTTCCTGTTCGCAATCGCTGTTTGCGTGCTGGGGGGGGGGGGGAAACATATCTCGCGAACACGCATTTAGAGAACGCGAACAAGCAAAAACCGTCCAGTAACCGTTTGTTGTGATGGGGAATTTGCATTTCTCCAGTCCACGCCGCTCACCCCCCTCGTCCTGCAGTGTTCAAGTAATCCTCTCCCTGCCAGCCCCACAGCCCAACTTGAAAGGCCATGCGGTGCACCTTTCGGCACAGGACGACGCAGGCTTGCATATTTCTGCTATGGGCATACTCTTTTGTGCTGCAGCTCCTGCCTTCAAGTTGCATATACAAATATTACCCCTCACAAATACTTGTTTCTGCACGAACAGTGTGCGTGACTCGATGAGAGAAACATTTATTCTTTTTTTAGTTTGGCATACCTCTGTCATTTCTCCGTTTTTAAAGCGCCTCTGCGTGACATTTAGGGTGCCACTTTAGTGCAAGCTGTAGAAAGTTGAAAAAGAAAATGGGTGGACTGAAGAGATCTGCTGTCTCGAATTTGGGGTACCTTAAGTTCTGTGTTTATATTGTGAACAGTAGTAAAAACTAAAAGTACCAGAATTTACATCAAAGGGATTTAAACCATGACACCACAGCAAGTATCTTTAGTTTAAAAGTGTATAATTAGTAAATTAACACTAATATTTCACTTAAACAGACGCATTATCAAAATGATACTAAATGAATAAGGGTCCACATTAAGGGCCATATGTATGAAAGGATTTAGCATTTCTTAACAGACCTAATCGCAATTTCAGTCCGTTAAGAAATGCTAAATTGCCTTTCCATATGTACAAAGGCAGATAAAGAATTGCGACATGCAATGTCTACCCAGTAGAAAAAACATTTTTTGAATCCCTAAATAGGAAATCGCAAATAGGGATTTCCAATTTGCAGTTTCCTAAGCACATGTACAAAGCATTTCCTAAATGCGAAATGTGCATTTAGGAAATGCTATTACCATAGAGTTCAAGTCAAAGGTAACCATGTGCAGTTTTAAAAAGTTCATCCAAAATGCATTTTTTAAGTGCCATGTAGCGCGCATATGCCCTTAAGGCATTTGTGCGCTTTACATGTGCACCAGTTCTTTTTGGGGTGCATCAAGGGGCGAGTGGCCTTAGGCCCCTAGACACCCTTGGTTTTTGCATTTCCTAATTTGCGATTTCGCAAATTTGGAAATGCAAACCATTCGTAGCTACATAGGAATGAGTGGTTTGACATTTCCTAAATAGCAACTTACTCATGGTGGTTCTTACTCTGTAGGCATCGCGATTAGGAAATCTCTATTTTTGTACATTCCATTTTGCATTTCCTAAATAGTGATTTCCTGGGATTCACAATTCAAAAATGCAAAATGGAAATTTTATAAATATGGCCCTTATTCTGCAAAATATTAGCCACCACAACCGATTCTTCAAGAATATTTGCATTTAATAGTATATGAATTAACCCCTTGCATGTTCAAGACGGCCATCATGCATCACGGTGGGTGTGTGCGGAGGATGACCCAATTTTAAAACGGCTGCACAGCGTGAAAATTATCAGTGCATGCGTTACTGGCCCCAGACGTCATATGCATCAATGGCTTCCAGTAAGCACAGGAATTCATGACAAAGTCTTTAATTTACCTTTTAAGGACCATGTCAGGAAATGTTTGGAAAGCCTCAGTCTCAACTCCTCAGTCAGAACTGTGCATCAGGGCTTATGATGGCAAAGTACATCAATGGCACCTTAAATTATATTTCTGATGGATACTTCTAAACGCAGATTTCTCACCTTGCGAAAACCCCCGGTTGCCAGACTAGATCTGGAGATTTTTCAAAATATTGCGGCCTTGTGCCTTCAGGTGGTATCATGCGACTGCATCTGCTTCGTCCCACCCCAGAAGTAACATCAGAGTTACAGATAAGCGCCAGCCCTGCACACTGACGTCTGTTCCTTTTTTTTTCTGCGTCTTCGGATGCAGACTCTGAGCTCTCTCTCAAACTCTTTCCTCATCCATGATGAGCTTTTTTGCTTCAAATTATTTCAAAGTGTGCAAAGGAACTTGTCCCTACCTAAATCCATAAGGCTTAAGCCTCTCAGAAGCTGTCGCAAATGGATGTCAGTGAACGATCCCCCACGAGGTATGCCTTTGGTGTTGAGGGTCATCGCATGAGTCTTATGAGTACTGCTCCCGGATGAACCCCAAGCTGATCCAAGACCGAAAAGCCAAACTCCACATACACGTGAAGCGCTTAAGTCTTGGTCGAAGTTGAGGGCGCAGAATTGCTCCTACTCCCTAGCTGTTCCTGCGAAAGAAATTTCTTGTGCTTTAAATCCTCAGGTAAGTCGAAGAAAAAGAAAAGTAACAGGATTTCTCCTTATCGTGCCACTCTCAAATAAGTCGTACTGCATCAAGATGCTTTTTTGTCTCCTACTGAGGAACCAATTCCATTTATATAGATATACCCTGAATTCCCAGGTTCATCTGCTACGTTGTAGCAGATAGAGGCTCTCAAAGTAGCCTTGTTGTGAATATTCGGCACACTTCTGGCTCCCAGTGGCACACCTTTGAACTCCATGGGTCCAAGGAGGCCTCCAGTTGGATTAGTGTTCGCGGATCGCTTCTTAAGGCATTTTGTGCCTCTTGACCCACTGGGAGGTCTAACTCAACTCTGGGATTGACACCAATACAGACTTTATTTCATGCTTCGCTATCTACGTCTGTTCTTGCCATGTCAACACTGGTCAACTCCAGAGGAAGACCCGATTGTTTTGTCTGACTCCGAACCAAATCCAGAACGATCTCAACTGAATTCTTGCTCAGCGCAAGTCCTTACCAAACATCATTCAGACTCAAACTGGATCTTGCCATTACCTAGAGGTTTCCACAAGCACATCACATCCTTTTTGGATTGAATTCTGAACATGTCCTGGACAATAACAATGGAGAGGAGTATGAGGATGCATCCCACTACTTTGATGATGACAACCTCCTCAGTGTTTGCAAGAAGCCAGTCATTTGAACACTTTCCCTGACTGTTGTGTTCCAACCCCACACAGTTCCTCTACAGAAGAATTTGCATCACTTGCTGTAGTGATAACATGTGTGGCCAATGTTTTTAGGCTTGCAGCTGTCATCTATTAAAGTCAAAACAAATGCTTTAATAGAGGTTCTGCAGCCTGACCGGGCTTCAATTGCCACATTTTCTTTATAGAGGCCATCGCAGACACGTTAATGGACAAGTCTGCCAAGTCTTGCTCTTGTCCGCTGGTAAATAGGCAAGTGTCTTGATGCCACTGTCCTGCTCCAGATGACCCTGCCTTCCTCACTCAATATCCCACGCCTGAGAACCTTGCGGCCCAGGCATTTACAAGTAGGGTGAACCTGAACTTGATTCCTGTAACTGCCCCTGATATATAATTGAAACGCATGGAGTCATTTGGGGGAAAAGGACTTTTTCCTCAGCCAGCCTTAGCTATACACTTTGTCAGTGCTAGCTGTCTCCTTGGATGATACTCTCGTGCATTGTGGGTTATGGTCAATAAAATCTTGTGGGCTGTCCTCCAATTCTGCTCAACCTTTCACAAATCATTCAGGGTAGCCACGATGTGTCAAAGTATATCATATGCTACAGACTGGACATTTGACTGTTTAGGCAGGGTGGTTGGTACCAGTGTGGTGTTTTGGCTCGACGCATGAATGAGATCCACAGCTTTTTCGGGTGACGTCCAGGCATCATTAATGGATATGCCATTCGTTGGTATCTGTCTCTTGGGAGACAAAGCTAACTCAGCAGTGGAGCTCTTTAAAGAAAGCAGGGCTACAGGTTGCTCCTTTGCCTGTATGTGCCCGTGCAGGATTATCCCAAACAATTCTGTCCCCATCAAGGCTTCGGAAGGGGTATGGCTCACAGACCACTCCAATGGCTACCACCACAGCAGCAGGACCCCAGTCCTAAGTTGAGGACCGGGCTTACAGCCGAAAACATCCTGATCAGCAGATACAACGTACTACACAGTTCCTCCACACGCTTCAACTTCCAAGCCACTTTAGTTTGCCCTTGTTGGCACCTGACGACCCTATAGGAGGCAGGATAAGTTATAACCTCCATAGGTGGCAGAGTATTATATCAAATAAGTGTGTCCTCTTGCTGTTTAGAGTAAATACCAACACAGCACAAAAAGCCCTAATTCTGCTTTAATGGCGTCATTATGGAAGGAGGTAAGGTGAGTCGTATGTTGACATAACTTTGTAAAAAAAGAGAAGCCCACGTTGTTATACTGCCAACTTGACCTGGTGGGGGGTCAGATACTAGCACACCTTATTTATATATTGGAAACTTTTGCAACATATTACTTCTTCCTCAAGTGAAATAAAAAAAATTCTGTGATAAGACAGTAGAGTCCCCTAATTAATTGCTATAGTACACCTGCAGAGTACAATCTGGTCGAGTATATCTTGTTTGTTGAATATGACTAAGTTTGAAGGCCGTTTAGAGAAGCTGCAGTGCGAAGGATCCTGAGAAACTAATGAGCCCTAGATTGTATCTGCATGCTTTAACTTGACGGGAGCATTTTATGGGAAACATGTAGCAAATGTTAGAATTTGGTGATTTAAACTGGTGCAACATTCCTAAGATTGCTTGCAGAAATTTTCCAGACATTGCTTTTGCCCACCTTCTAGACAACTTAGAGCAGAGTAGGGTGTTCTCTTTATGAGAGAACTGATTTACTAAACTTTTTTCTTTGAGATCACTTTATACTAAATTGTCCACTTATTGATATGACTTTTATTGATTTGAACTTACTTCATTATTGCTAAATGACTTCATGTTTTGCTTTATTGACACTTTTTAGATGATTTTGAATTAGTGAATCTTTTCAACTTTTCATAAACCTTTAATTTATGGTTTGAAAACATAACTGCTGCCATTCTTCCTTGTAGAGCCTAATATGCTTCTCGTTATTTAAATGCGTTGATTTGATGACTAAGCTCAGTAGAATTCCACTATTGCTATTAAACCCTGGACCAGCTGAACAATTTCATTCGGATTGTTGTGGATGCGGTCAACAGAAATAGAACTTGCTCTGTGTGCTGTGGTGCTACCTATTGACCTCAGTAGTTGCCAACAGAATTCATAACACTAACACCCTCTATAAACTGCCCATTCTTCGTGATATGGGAGGCATTGTCCCTTCCAATCATAGGTGCAGATGGCTGTCCGCCTTTGTAGCCATAACAAAAATGTGTATATTACACCACAGAAGGCACCCCACAGGATTGCACCCGGTAACCAGGTGATCTACAAAATGGATAATCAATTTGGACAACTTTATGCCAACTTTGGAACCTCGCAACGGCCCCATGCAGAGCAGCAGTAATGTATAGTGACCTAAGTTGCTTCCTCTGTGGGGGATTAGCAGTGAACTAGAAACTATCAGAGCTGAATATCTAGCGGAAGATGCAACCTCCCACAGAAATTGTATGTATGGATCCAGATAGCCAAAGGGGGGCTCTTCATAAAACAGTCTAGATGTGGAATGTTCCCTGTTTGGTGTGTCCTACACCGTAGGTTGTGTGGAGACTTGGCTGAAATAATATTGTTTTTGTTCGTTCTTTTTGGGTACCTGATTTGCCTACTGTGAAAGCAGGGAGATTTCAATATGAACACAAATTATGTGGGTATTACTTGCAGTATGGTTCATCGAGGCTAGGAGCAGAACTGCTATGCCAGGGTATCCTCATTTGTTACTGTACAATGTTTTATCCTTGGAGTGATACCTAAAGTTTGATATGCCTATGTGGGAACCTTTCGAATCTCATATTGTTTCTTTCCCACTAATTCGTCTTCATGGACTTGAAGTTGCATAGAGATAAGAATGAACCTGTTAGATGCATTTCATTCTCTTCTTATTCTGCATATATATGCTGAGCATGTATGGTATACACTGAACGTGTATGAATATGCTGAACATACGGAGGGCTACGCCTCGATAATTTATGTGGAACATGTGTTTAAAGAAGAAAGATGCATTAAAAAGAGTCCCTGGCTCTCTCTGTGTGTCTGTCTGTCTTCAACACTGTCAACAGTCTAGACCTAGAATAGATCAGGTAACTCCTGCTTCATAGGAAAGTTGCTCTTTACTTTTTTTCGAAGTCGCAATAAGATGATTTTAATCACATTAGCTTGTTTGCCCACCTTCGCTATTTGAATGCTGCCATTTGCTTTGTTTGTACTATGACAGCGCTGTCTGCTAATAAGAACATTGATACAAAGGCAGGG
Source organism: Lissotriton vulgaris (assembly GCF_964263255.1). Lineage (NCBI taxonomy): Eukaryota > Metazoa > Chordata > Amphibia > Caudata > Salamandridae > Lissotriton > Lissotriton vulgaris. The sequence goes on along the minus strand of NC_141693.1, from coordinate 893,168,461 downwards.
TGTCGGGTACTGCAACCTGTTTTCGTGACTCATGTGTTTATGGGCATTGCTCAATGTACATTTTAAGTTTGTATTGATATAGAAATGTGCAAATATGCAGTTCAGGGCACTGTATCGCACACCTAACCTGGCGGAAATTGCATTCGACCAATGCACAGAAGGTGTTTCATGTGAATACTGTGACCACATAGTGTGGTACACAGGCCTGTGTGTTATCACGTACAACCAGCTTTTGGAGTATTTGTGCGTTTTAGCTTAGATTCGTTGTTCTGTTCACCAAAAATGCAGCCGGTACTATGTTGTGCCCCATCAAGGCTGTTTGAACCTACATTGTGCCTCTAGTTTTGTATAACGAAAGAACAAGTGGCCATCACATCGAAATGCCATTTGTCCAAATCCATGATGAACAAAATACTGGAATGATTCTAGTATTCAGTGGTGTCCTATGTAGCTTTCTTGGTTTACTGAAAGGCTGTTATGTTGGATTGTCTGTACAAAATGATAAAGAAAATTGCAAAAAAAAACAAAACAAACTTTGATTGAAAGATATCTCACATGCTAATCTGTAAGGGCTTGCCAGCCTCGTCCTACACTGCAGTAGGCAGAGACTTGTCCTAGAACAGGTGTTTTCATATTGCTAGCCCGGTTTCAGCAGCCTTGATATATTTGCTGGAAGGTTGGGCCGTATGATCTTGATAACAGAATATTAAGGACAGTTTGCCACAAAAGCATATGTCCACCATCAGTGTGCATTGCATTTATACAAAGCCAAGTATTGTCAAATTACCCTATGAATGTATGTTTACGCCAGAATCAGCATTGTAGCCTTGGCAAGGTAAATGCAGCGTGCATGATACTTTGGTAGGGAGAGGAAAGTGTCTTATGGAGACACTTACGCACTCTGATGGCGAGATTGACTAGTTTATTCATTCCACATAAAAACAAGCATTTGCAATGCAATAGGTCTCGCAACTGCGAGTTTTGGAGCTATTCGTATTGTAAATGTCAATGCCTTTCATTTATGTTGCACAGACCAAAACATAAATAAAAGACATTGTCATTTACATACATGAGCATCAAACATCCACAAGTGTCAGGCATCCACATGTCCAGCCCTTCTCTGCTCCACCCAAGCCCCCTCTCTTTCCAACCCTTCTCTGCTTCACCCCAGCGGCCCCTCTCTGTCCAGCCCTTCTCTGCTCCACCCAAGCCTCCTCTCTGTCCAGCCCTTCTCTGCTCCACACCAGCATCCCCTCTGTCCAGCCCTTCTCTGCTCCACCCCAGCGGCCCCTCTCTGTCCAGCCCTTCTCTGCTCCACCCAAGCCTCCTCTCTCTTTCCAGCCCTTCTCTGCTCCACCCAAGCCTCCTCTCTCTGTCCAGCCCGTCTCTGCTCCACCCAAGCCTCCTCTGCTCCACCCAAGCCTCCCCTCTCTGTCTAGCCCTTCTCTGCTCCACCCAAGCCTCCTCTCTCTGTCCAGCCCTTCTCTGCTCCACCCAAGCCTCCTCTTTCCAGCCCTTCTCTGCTCCACCCAAGCCTTCTCTCTCAGTCCAGCCCTTCTCTGCTCCACCCAAGCCTCCTCTCTGTCCAGTTCTTCTCTGCTCCACCCAAGCCTCCTCTCTGTCCAGCCCTTCTCTGCTCCACCCAAGCCTCCTCCTCTGTCTAGCCCTTCTCTGTTCCACTCAAGCCTCCTCTGTCCAGCCCTTCTCTGCTCCACCCAAGCCTCCTCTTTCTGTACAGCCTTTTTCTGCTCCACCCAAGTCTCCTCTCTCTGTCCAGCCCTTCTCTGCTTCACCCAAGCCTCCTCTCTCTGTCCAGCCCTGCTCTGCTCCACCCAACCTCCTCTGTCCAGCCCTTCTCTGCTCCACCCAATCCTCATCCTCTGTCCAGCCCTTCTCTGTTCCACCCAAGCCTCCTCTGTCCAGCCCTTTTCTGCTCCACCCAAGCCTCCTCTGTCCAGCCCTTCTCTGCTCCACCCAATCCTCCTCTCTGTCCAGCCCTTCTCTGCTCCACCCAAGCCTCCTCTGTCCAGCCCTTCTCTGCTCCACCCATCCTTCTCTCTCTGTCCAGCCCTTCTCTGCTCCACCCAAGCCTCCTCTCTCTGTCCAGCCCTTCTCTGCTCCACCCAAGCCTCCTCTCTCTGTTCAGCCCTTCTCTGCTCCACCCACGCCTCCTCTCTCTGTCCAGCCCTTCTCTGCTCCACCCAAGCCTCCTCTGTCCAGTCCTTCTATGCTCCACCAAAGCCTCCTCCTCTGTCCAGCCCTTCTCTGTTCCACCCAAGCCTCCTCTATCCAGCCCTTCTCTGCTCCACCCAAGCCTCCCCTGTCCAGCCCTTCTCTGCTCCACCCAAGCCTCCTCTCTCTGTCCAGCCCTTCTCTGCTCCACCCAAGCCTCCTCTGCCCAGCCCTTCTCTGTTCCACCCAAGCCTCCTCTGCCCAGCCCTTCTCTGCTCCACCACAGCCGCCTCTGTGCAGCCCTTCTCTGCTCCACTCAAGCCTCCTCTCTGCTCCACTCAAGCCTCCTCTCTGTCCAGCCCTTCTCTGCTCCACTCAAGCCTCCTCTCTGTCCAGCCCTTCTCTGCTCCACCCAACCTCCTCCTCTGTCCAGTCCTTCTATGCTCCACCCAACCTCCTCCTCTGTCCAGCCCTTCTCTGCTCCACCCAAGCCTCCTCTGTCCAGCCCTTCTCTGCTCCACCCAAGCCTCCTCCTCTGTCCAGCCCTTCTCTGCTCCACCCAAGCCTCCTCCTCTGTCCAGCCCTTCTCTGCTCCACCCAAGCCTCCTCTGTCCAGCCTTTCTCTGCTCCACCCAAGCCGCCTCCTCTGTCCAGCCCTTCTCTGCTCCACCCAAGCCTTCTCTGTCCAGCCCTTCTCTACTCCACCCAAGCCTTCTCTGTCCAGCCCTTCTCTGCTCCACCCGCCTCCTCTCTGTCCAGCCCTTCTCTGCTCCGCCCAAGCCTCCTCTGTCTGTCCAGCCCTTCTCTGCTCCACCCAAACCCCCTCTCTCTGTCCAGCCCTTCTCTGCTCCACCTTTTAGCCTCCTCTCTCTGTCCAGCCCTTCTCTGCTCCACCCAAGCCTCCTCTGTCCAGCCCTTCTCTGCTCCACCCAAGCCTCCTCTGTCCAGCCCTTCTCTGCTCCACCCAAGCCTCTTCTCTCTGTCCAGCCCTTCTCTGCTCCACCCAAGCCTCTTCTCTCTGTCCAGCCCTTCTCTGCTCCGTCCAAGCCTCCTCTCTGTCCAGGTCTTCTCTGCTCCACCCTAGCCTCCTCTCTCTGTCCAGCCCTTCTCTTCTCCACCCAAGCCTCCTCTCTCTGTCCAGCCCTTCACTGCTCCACCCTAGCCTCTTCTGTCCAGCCGTTCTCTGCTCCACCCAAGCCTCCTCTGTCCAGCACTTCTCTGCTCCACCCAAGCCTCCTCTCGGTCCAGACCTTCTCTGCTCCACCCTAGCCTCCTCTCTCTGTCCAGCCCTTCTCTTCTCCACCCAAGCCTCCTCTTTCTGTCCAGCCCTTCTCTGCTCCATCCTAGCCTCTTCTGTCCAGCCCTTCTCTGCTCCACCCAAGCCTCCTCTCTCTGTCCAGCCCTTCTCTGCTCCACCCAAGCCTCCTCTCTCTGTCCAGCCTTTCTCTGCTCCACCCAAGCCTCCTCTGTCCAGCCCTTCTCTGCTCCACCCAAGCCTCCTCTCGGTCCAGCCCTTCTCTGCTCCACCCTAGCCTCCTCTGTCCAGCCCTTCTCTGCTCCACCCAAGCCTCCTCTCTCTCTCCACCCCTTCTCTGCTCCACCCAAGCCTCCTCTGCCCAGCCCCTCTCTGCCCAGCCCCTCTCTGCCCAGCCCCTCTCTGCCCAGCCCCTCTCTGCCCAGCCCCTCTCTGCCCAGCCCCTCTCTGCCCAGCCCCTCTCTGCCCAGCCCCTCTCTGCCCTGCTCCTCTCTGCCTATCCTTCTCTGCCCCTCTCCCTCCTGCCCCGTCTGTTTTCAGCAGACAGTGCTCTTCAAGGCTGCACCTGAGTACTCAGGCCCTTATAATCATGCAACGGTTTCACAAGGAAGGTGTCAAGGTGGCTGTGTGAACTGAGGTGTTTGTAGACAGCACCCCCCCCTTCTTTTTTTTTTTTTTTACCGTTCCCTCCTTCCTTTCTTCCTCGCATTGTTGGTCCTCCAAGGCCGAGCCGCCTTGGTTTACCAGCCTGCGGTCCTGTGGCTGCTACAAACAGTGTCTCCTCGTCGCCTCCTCCTCACAGGGGGGCAGTGGGGGTCCCATTTATGTGCACAGGCTCCTCCAACCGGGGTGGGGGGCACTACCTCCTGCCGCCACCACTGCCCGCAGCAAAGAGCACCCAGACTGCAAACAGTGTCTGCTCGGCGCCTCCTCCTTACAGATGGGGGGAGGGGGGCGGGCTGTGGGGGTCTCATTAATGTGTACAGGCTCCTCCGAACGGTGATGTACCTGGAAGAAGAAATAGGGGGGGGGAACGACACCACAACTTTCCGCAGCAAAGAGCACCCAGACTGCAAACAGTGCCCCCTCTGCGCCTTCTCCTCAGATTCGAATCCCCAAGAATATCACAGGCGCTCTCTTTAAATAGAAGTCGGGAGCTCCGCAGTTTTCACTTTCTTTACACATGCATCATTCATTACAATGTATTAGTTTGATTTATACTTTCTCTCAGAGTAAAGAAAGAAAATCCACATTTCTTGCACGTCGGCATAAATATATACTGATTATACCAAGTTACGTGTGCTCCGAGCTGAAAGGGTTGGGAGGCGAGGAGAGGCTCCTTGAGTGGAGGTGTGCTCTGAGGAGGGTGGGGGGGCTCAAACGAGGAGAGGCTGCCTGTGTGAAATACAGAGTCTGCCGGGATCCCCGTGACCCCGTGCGCCTCTGTGCTCGGTGCCTGCGTCACAGCTGACGTGAAGAATGTTCTTATCTGCTTGTTAAATAAACAAGCAGATAAGAATAGTCTTTACGCCAGCCACAAAGCAGGCTACCTTGTCCAAAGGGGCAGTACGAAAAGCGGACAGGGTGGCACCAAAACCCCCTCTTTTCCAATGGGAAGCAGCGTTTACCATCAACGCTGAAGCTACCCGATGGAAAAGAGGGGCGGAGCTTACAGTACCCTTTTCTAACAATATCTCTCGCAGAGGCGTGGCAGCAGCTTCGCTACTCCGCCCACGCCTCTGCGAGACCTAACAAGGTTGCCAATACATGCCACATTAGCATGTCCACAGAACAGCCCTCTACTAATGCGTGGGCTGTCCAGCTGGACAAAATATATCTCATAATGTTTCCATGCATGTGATTATCAGTAGGTCTTAAGTACATATGTTGTATACCCGCCAGGCCTTGGACACAAGTTATGTTAAAGGTATGCACAAGGGAGCATGGACGCCCATTCACCAAAATGCTAAGGGTAGCGAAAGTGATACCATGTGCCCCTTGACCCTCAAATGATATCAAGTGACCTTTGGTCCCAGTGACAACACCGAAAATTATGTCACTTGACCTTTGACCATTTTGTAATGAGGGAAAGAGGTGTGGCGTCGCGGCCAGGGTGACTGACGCTGGAATCTGGGGATCACGGTTCGATCCCGGCACCGGCAGCAGATTAGCCCAGCACCATGTGACTCTGGGCAATAGCTTGCTTAATCTTTCCGACGGCTCCCAGCGCCTGGAGACCCTTACGGGTGATTGTTTGCTCTTTACAAATGTGGATTATTATTATTATCGGAAGGGACTTCACTGAAGTTAAAATAATGCTTACAATAATTGATCAAAAAGGAGCTTAATTAGATAAAAGAGAACATTGGTTTTCAACCATTTACTGAGTAGGCTGCTGTCACAATATCACAAGTGTACATCGTGAAGAAGCCAGGATCACAATCCAGAGAAAAGCATTGATAGATCGGCTAGAGACATCATGTTCATAAATATAGCTTCAAATGCCTTTAACGCCCAAGCAGAGCCATACTTTTCAAAACCTAACCAGTATTTGCCTCTGCCAACCACAATATGCCTAGACAGTACCTACAGAGGATCTCCACATGCAAAGCCAAAAACGAATACATGCCTAGGGACAAACCCGAATTGATCAGTGCTGTTCTAGAAGAGCGAACTTCTTAAACTCAGGCTAGCATTGGGTAGAGTAGATGTGTAGGCTCTCCTTATCAGACCCAATCTGCACACTGATGCCACGGACCCACCTCTGGATGCAAATCTGCCCACCAAAAGATTCAAATACTTACTTCACATTTGGTTTCAAATCCTTTGCACTTGTGCCACTACTGCCTGCGTGTACCGGAAACATGGGTGATTATTCTCTCTAGTTTATTACCTGCTTATGTGACATCTACCTAATTATGAATGCTAATATTTATTTGTTTTATACATACACCAAGAATATTCAGGCTAGGTCTTGAAGGGTCTGATCTCCGACAAATGTTCAGGATAACCACTGACTCTAAATAAGCTGCATTTACAATAAATCCTTGCAAACCTATTTTATATGGCTATCACAAGAATGTGCCATGGAATCTTCCTTCCTGGACCTTTGTTTGACACTCTTGTAATACACTAGTTGTGTTAGCCGTATATGTTTAACAAGTCACAAACTGAATTGAAACTTTTTACTTTAGTGATAGGTGTCACGTGACAGCATATTTTATTTTTATTTTACAACTGTATTCACGCCTCACGTGTGCATCTACATTCTTTCGGGTATGTGCATCTAGCTCTAGCACCTGCTTCTATAATTCCACGTATCACTATTTTATAAGTGCTGTCTCCTTTTCATGTGTGTGACTGCATGTCATGCTTGCATCATGGTGTACCTAGCCGCATCTCACAGGTGTGTGCACTACTCTCCTATCTGCACATAGAATCCTCTCACCTGGGCTTGCCTAGCATGTAGAACGGTGTCTTTCTTACACTCCCCTGTATGCACCTAGCCTCATTTCCTCGGTGCGTACCTCGCTTTCTCTTACTTGCGTGTACCTGTTGTCATCGGCATCCACTTAACCAGTGCTTTAAATGGAAAAAAATAAGTGCAGGTACTCGCCAAAAGGAGCAGTGGGCGGAGTTTAGGGCGGGGCTAAGGGGGAACAAGAGGCGGGGTTAGCTTTTTGACCGTGCCAAGGTTGTATGCACGAAATCTGCATGCATTTTATCAACCGCCTAAGGATTACATGCTGCTTCAGCCTGCCTTAAATCGAATCGGTGGCCTACTGCCCACTGAGTCATCTGTCCAGTACTGGTACTCTTTTGTAACATGCACACGTCACTTTTCTCTTGTAACATAATGTTTGCTACCTCTTATATTTTGGTTGCTTAAGATACTTGCGCAAGTGCCACCATTGCCTCATGTAACGTTTGTTCTTGTGCTGGAGTGTCTGCCATTTATTGCAGTACTATACCTCTACTTGTACTTTGAATGCTTTTGTAACCTGCACACATGTCACTTTTTCATCCAGTAATGTATCGTTTGCTACCTCCTTGTATTTTGTTTGCTCACAATTGTCACTTTTGCCTCATGTAACTTAACGGTTGCTTTTGTAATTTGTTCATTTGTAATTTTCTCCTCCTGTATCATTACTGTTCCTATTGTGAAGCGCTCTGACATCTTCAGGTAAAGTCTGCGCTATATAAAAACGCATAAAATAAATAAACAAGTCTCTCCTGGAACATTTGTAAACCGGAGTTAGGGCCAAAGCCGACAACGTCTGTACTGGGGAACCAGGTGCCAATCTCCACATTTTTGATTGGTCTTAAGGTCTGTCGAAGGTCGATGAAATAGGACTCAGCGAGTGTGGAAGTGGAAGTGTGCAAGAAAGCAATTCAGATGCGTGGCGACTGTAAAAGCCTTCCCATACTTTCTTTTATTATGTCCTGAATAGTGCCTCCCACCGCCACCCATTAGATTTTACAGCCCCCTGTGAAAGATCTTTGGATAAGCAAATGACTCAGCCGACACACCCCTGCTCTGATTTACAAAGCAGCTCACGCTGGGTCCTGGTGACGAGCTCCGTTGATTGATTCCGTGCAGTGCTTGAAAGGTGCGGCCGTAGTATAACTTGAGGGATAAAGGGAGCGCGCTGCCTTGGTTAAAGTCAGATCCCCATGAGTACCGGTACTCTCTTTCTTCTAGAAAAAAGTGCCGGTACTCAAGGGGAGAAAATGAAGAAGTGCCGGTACTCCGTACCGGTGAGTACCGGCCCATTTAAAGCACTGCACTTAACTCTACTCCCATGTCTGAACACAGAATTCCCTCACGTAGACATGCTTTGCCCTTCTAATGCAGGCTCCATTGTGTTCTTTTTGAGGTCATGGGTACCTTTCTGAAAATTACCTACATTGTCTCTGAAACTGTGACTTTGGCATGGTACGCCATCTTCTGTGTCTTATCTGTTCTCTGTTCACCAACATGGCGGCGGCCAGGTGGAGGTTGTTTGTCTGTGCATCCTTTCAGCAGGCACTGCATGTTCGTCAGCCCAGACCAGGGCAAACAGAGCCTGCTCTGCAACAATCTGACAGCTTACTCCACCCACCCCTCCATTCTACAAAGCATTCACATAAGTATTTGATAAAAAGAAGTGCCCCGGATAAATCCATCCTTATCTTCAGTTCCAAACATTAATAAAAATATCCTTTGCTACGTTTACAATGGAATTGAACTGTTTGTGTTTATTGTGCTCTCTGGATCAAGTGTACAAAAAGAGTAGGGTGGCCGGTCATTTTGAAAAATTCCAGCATGGCCACCAACTGATAGGCTGATGACACTTTTCGCTTACCTTTGTCCCTAGTCCTTCTTCCATATAGCTGCCATTAGTAACTCATTGCTTGATGCCTGGTTGCTAATCCTCTAAACACACACAACCTGGCATAAATATTTCGCTTTTCGTAGCTCAGGATCCCACATGGTGTTGTCTCAAAAAGGGGGCACAGCAACAGGTGAAGTGGGGCGAGGCTGCTCTTAGTAATTGACACACCCTGTTCACGATGCAAGTCCACTCATACATATTTGAAGAAAATAAATAACAAATCGCCTTTTTCTTTCATTTTTATTTGCTGAATAAAAATAGCTACCAATGGTTGACCCTTCATCCAAAACTAATATGGCAGTTTTTGAATTGTTTACGCAGGTCAGAAACTGGACGAACAACAAAGGTACAATGACCAGCGCTTTTTGACAGCAAAAAAAGACCTCGAAGAAGAAAGAAAGAAGACTGCTCAGCTGCAATTTGATATTACTGAATTAAAAAAGAAATATGATGACAAAAGTCGGGAAACGGCGCATTTAAATAATACCCTGCACTCGCAGCTTGCAGAAGAACATCAGCAGAGAGAAAATGAAAAAAAGCGTATGGCAGAAAAAGTGCAGAGGTTGAAGACCGAAATAGAAATAACCAAACAAAAACTTGAAGAGGAAAAGGAACGATATGATGCCCTTTCATCTCAGGTAACATTTACTTCGCTTGTGTACTCATCCCTGTTATTTTGAATTCTATTTGAATGGAAAGGTATTATTTTGTGTCTGGCAATTAGCTTCTCTACCTGTTCGTGTCAAGTCCTGAGGTAGTCCGGCTTGCCTTCTGAGCTCTCACCATTCATGCTTCCAAATCCTGTTTCCCCTTTTCTGTATGTGGTTAGTGTGTTCCTCTTTGGCTACCTTGATAATGAGAACAGCATCGATCTTGTCTCTTGAGAAGAACCTTCCTTTCCTCCGTGTGGAGTATGCTGTGGCTCTACTCCTCCTGTTCATGCATCTCGAATAAGACCTTAGTGGATGCCCATGACAACCTGTGCCAAGTTTAAGCTTGTTTGTATTGTTTACTGACCCTAATGCTCTACAGGACCTGCTACTCCGACACAGAGAGTCAAGTTTATTCTCTTTGCTCCTTCTGAATTTTTGTGTTTCAGATGGCTCTTAATTCAACGCCTTGTAATGTGCTTTCAGGCCAGGAGGGTAGGAAATGCGACGATCTGCCAACTCTGGAACGGGCAAATATGAGTTCTGGGTTCGAATCAACATGGTGTCATTCTGGCCAACTCACTTATCTCCCCGTGCCTAAAATAAAACCAGTGAAAAAAAGAATCGGTCCTCGTGTAATATAAACTGGTGCTCATTTAAAGTGCTCTATTGCCTTTTGGCCAAGTTCACCCGATATAAAATGGCAAATCTATGAGCGGGCTACCTGCGGAACTCCACATTCACACGTTCTCTGCTGGAATCAGATTTATGCAGTGGTAGAAGGGGGGGTAGCGGTACTGTGGGCGGAGAATCAGGGAGCAGGAATGACCAGAGGATTTGGTCAGTGGGCGGAGTCAGAGATGTGGCTAGAATAGTTGGGCCAACAAAGTATCCTGATGTGACCATTGTTTTGGTCACAGTGGCGGCAGGCAGGTAGCGTCGGCAGTAAATGAGCTGTAAATCACTGCAGCAGCAGGGCCATCAAAGGTAGCAGTTTTTGCGCTAACTTAAGATTGACGGCCCTTTCAGTGTTGCTTTGTAGGCCCCTGTCCCCAGATACAGAGGGGAAGGGGGAGGAGGTCCTGGGCACTCCAGAGGCCCTCCTTTATATGCACCATAGAGGGGACACGGCTGAATAATCAAGCTGTCATTTTGAAGTATGGACAATTCCTGCAGTCCTGGGATGCTTTTTTAATTTAAAGAAGTAGGGGAACAGACTGCAATAAATCAAAAAAGTAGGGGCAAGCCGTACCCTTCCGATCCCTCCCACTTCTACCACTTGATTTATGTACACGACCATAAAGACCTGGCTGTTTAGTCTATCGCACCCCTCACTCTGAGTTGCTCAATCCCTTCCTCTTGTCATGACAACTCTGGGGAATGTGTGGTCTAAAAATTATCTTTTGAAGACCACCTCTGTTCCCTCTTCCACGAAGACCTAACCTCCTTCTCTTACTTTTCCGACCGCACTTTATATGGTAAAGACGTGGTGAATGTTTTAACAAAATTGTGTAAATCTTAATTTATCTATCGACATATACCGGTTCACTACTTCCACTATAAAAGCCAGCAGTGAAGGAGGGGACACCAACCCCCCCCCCCCCCTCCCCCCCCCCCCCCAAAAAAAAGGCACCACTGTGAAATGAACTGCAGCACCACTTAATCATTTCAGTTGAAGTATACTACTGCAGAGCCAGGGTTTTTCCCCCAGAGTTTTACTCCCAAAGCCTTGAAACCTGGGTCAACCCCCATGAGAGCAATATGCGACAGGACTAAATATTTAAAACATTTCCTGGGATAATTGGTTCTATTGCCAAGACATCCCATTACAAATTAAAGTTAATTATGCTGCTTAAGGTGCATCACCCTACTTGAATCATTTATATGATTTAAAAAAAAATCTTTATTTAATAGTGAACCCAGACATGGATGATATGACTTTTTTTAAACTTTATTTAATAGTGATCCCAGGCATTGATACGGGACTATACGTTTTGTGTTTTTCAAGTACCACCAACGCGCCACTTACGTTTTTAAATTTCTTTGCAAAATTTGAGATTTTTATTAAGTTATTTGCAATATTGTTTATTGTGAACTTGCTAGGTGGACAGTTTATAGAGCACTGTAGAACTATGAGTGTGGTGTCTAGGACATTACTGTACTTCGGTCTTATACAATGGAGGTGGAAAAAAGGAATTTATTTTTTAAACATCCAAACATGCTGCAAGGCAAACATTAAAGTGTGTGGGGCCCAGCTACCCCCTGGAACAAGCGTCCATGACATTCAGGCTATGATCTCTCCCCCTTCAGCCTCGTCCCTGATCAGTGAGGATGACTGAGGCTCCCTGCATCCTGCTGGTTAAGCACGCCAGGTGCTATATGCTGGCTCTGTAGTGGGATATGAAATCCCAGTGGGCACAGCAGCAGTGGGACATCTCCGCTGACTAAGTCCAGATTTCAGATGAGACTACAAAGGATCTGCACTGGTGGCTACTGGACTGTGATTCTTAGTGGCAGATGTCTCGCTGTACCCCACCCAGGCAGACCGTGGTGACCTGCATCCAGTCTAGGCTGAGGCAGCCATTTGGGAGTGGTGGAGATCAGTGGCATCTGGTCTGCGGACGCTTTGCTCCACATCAACCTTTCAGAGTTGAGAACCAACTGTTTGACATTGAAATTCTTCCCGCCATCTATCGAAATGAGGCTGGTTCAGGCCATCCATCAAATATTAGTCTGATTCATGGTTAACATCACCGCCATGTTCTACTGCAACACGCAAGGTAGGGTGGGGTCATAGACCCTGTGCCAGGAGGCCCTGCACCTCTGGACATGGCTTGAACTCCAGGGGATTTCCCTAGTAGTTCAGCACCTGTTGGGAACTTTGAACGCCATCACGGACCAACTCAGTTGTTGACGCCTAGGAAATCATAAATGGCAGTTACACCTGGAGGTGGCAAAGGGTCTCCTCCGCGAATGGGGAGAACCTAGACTTGATGAGTTTGCCACTGCCAAGAGCACGCAATGTCTGCTCTTCTGCGTGTCGGAGTTTCCAAAGCGGCTCTCCCAAAAACTCGTTCCACTTAGAGTGGAACTCAAGGCGCTTGTATCCCTTCCATCCGGAACCACTCCTGCCCAGAGTTCTGAGGAATATAAGCGACGACCGGGCCCAAGTCTTCCTAATGGCTCCAGATTGGGCTTGGAGAGAGTATGGTGTTCCAGATCCTGGGCATGAACTTTCGCCCTGCAATCAGGCTGCCCCTGATCCTCCGGGAGGATCTGCTGTTGCAGCAGCAGGTCAATGTCATGCATCGAACCTGCGCACCGTCTACTGTCATGCTTGGAGACCGAACTGTGACAGCTAAACATTTTTGATCTCCCTCCTGAGGTTGTGGATGTTATCCTAGCAGCCAAGTGTCCCTCTACCAAATCTGTATAAGCCATCCATTGAGGCAAATTTGTGGTCTAATGCGTGACCAAACATTTTAACCCACTTCATGCCAAGCTGTGCTAAGTTTTGTTGTTCGTGTTGTCCCTAGCCCAGCAAGGCCTTGCCTTAAGCACTGTTAAAGGATACCTCTCTGGTATTTCAGTGTTTTTAATCAGTTGTGATGTGTTTCATTATGTCTTTCATTATGCAACAGTGAGGCTTAAGTTTATGTTTTACGTTTCTTACATGCTCTCCATTCAAACCTCTGAATATTTGTCCTTTCAAGTTGCTTAATCTTAAGACTGTCTTCTTGGTTGCCATAACATCGGTACATAGGGTGAGCAATCTTCCGGCACCTCTCCGTTAGTCCTCCATGTACCAATTTCTATCGAGATAAGCTAGCTCTTTTGACTCGGGCCTCCTTTAGCCAAAGGTAGTGACTCCCTTTCACATCAGGCAAACTATCACCTTTCTGACGTTCTTTGCTCCACCTCACTCCTCTAAGGCGGAGAAGAGAGTACATCGGCTAGATCCAAAAAGGGCTCTCTGTTTCTACATCAATCATCTTAGAGCACACCAAGTAGACAATCAACTCTTGGTTGGGTTCACAGGAGCAAAGAGAGGAAAAGCGGAGCGGAAAAGAACCATCTCTCTCTGGATCGTATTCTGCATCAAGATTGGCTATGCTTAGTGAAGGCGCAGCCTCCTGAAAGTTTGCAGGCTCATTCAACCGGGGCAAAGGCTGTTACTACTGCATTGGCAAGTGGACTACCTGTTCTGAATATTTGTCAGGCGCCTATGTGTACATCACTCCATACATTCATGAAGCACTACTGTCTGGAGACCTAGGTCCGATGAGAGGGCCACTTTGTCCATTCAGTCATGCAGCACTTTTTGGTTTGAGCCAGTTTACATACCCACCTCCTGGAAGGTACTGCTCTGGTATTTGTTTTAACGAAAGGAATCTGCAATTAGAAGTTTCTATCAGAAGAACAAGTTACTTACCTTCGTTATCCCTCTTTCCTGTAGAGCGACTATCTAACCGAAGATTCCTCACCGACCCTCCCAGTTCTGTAAACTGGACTTTCCTTCCATAAAAGATCCCAATCTAGGAACCTTACATACTGGCCGTAACCAGTTTTGTCTTTGGCTCCATGTCTGTGGGAACAGAAGGGTCCAGAAAGTAACTGATGTCTGCACGCATAGGTGGTGCCTATATAGGCCTAAGCATGTTCCATCCGTCATGGATGATATTGACATGGAGTCGCAGTACATTTCAGTGCACATGTGGAATGCTTCAAAGGTGAGGAATCTTCAACTAGATAACTTGTTCTTCTGACGGATACTTGTAATCGTAGATTCCTCACCTTAGAATAATCTTTCTAGCAATGGTTCCTGTAGATCGCTAGCTGGTGCTATGTGGCTCAGTGCTGGTAATCGCACCAACGCAAATGTAACAGAATGGAGCTGTATATGAGTGGCCCCCTGCCTGGTAAGATCAGTTCCTTTAGTTCTGCGACTTCTAATGAGGATCCATAGCTTCGCTCTCAAATTTGTTGGCCTATTGACAACTTCTAAATTTAAATGTAGTCTGCTATGGAACATTGTCCTGTGTGTATCTGGTGTTTGGTCTTGGGACAAGACGTGATGTAGTGCGATAAGTGTGCCGTCCTGCACCCAAAGGCATTCCGGTTATGAGAAGAGAAGTTGTATTTAAGTTGCGGCTCGTGCATAAGTCCCACTCCATGTCATGGGGGCAGGCTCAGACCTACTCCCGGAGCCCTTCTGCGAAATGTTTATTTTGGGTTGAAGTCCTCACATAAGTCCAAATTGAAGTCCAAATGCAAACACAAAAAGCAAAGGATTTGACCCCTTCCATCCACTTCATGTTCAAGGAGGAAGCGTGAGGGCGTCACAAGGTCGCTCAATCTCCCTCTGGGTCCCGAAGCTGATTCAGCAACTGATCCTGGAGTTGCTCGGACCATTCGCAATGCTGTTGCAGAACAATGCCTTCAAAGAGGTTTCGCTGCAATTTTTTGACACACTTCTAGGTACCTTTGGCACACCTTTAGGCCTGAAACATCAGGGGCCTCTACTGGTTGGTCTGTGCCCTTATTACATGTTGCGACTCTTAAACATACATCTACATTGGCACCAGGACCTGTGCTGGGCCATTCCTTGTCGACCTCCATACAGGCAGAGGATCTGGTGCTGCTTCAGATGTCTGACTCCTGAGCTGATTTGGATCTGATCTCAACTGATGTTGTGCTATGAAATTATTAAAGCTCAGCCGGTTGTCATTCAGCATGACTCTGAAGCAATGCTTCTGCCAGCAGAGGCTCCATTATTTTTTTGGCTCTGACTCCGAACAAGGAACTCATCAAAGCAAGAGTGGAACCTGAGGAAATTTCTCTAGTAAAGGTCTCAAAAGAATTTCATTAAAAGACCCCCATCCGCTAGCGTCCGCTAGTAGGCACTACCAACGTTCATCAGTGGCATGCTCCATCATTGGGTCGTTCCAGGCACCCAGAGTTGCGTAATGGGCTATACCTTCCTGGGCATGGAGCGTACCTTGATATTCTCAAGTTGGAGAGGGGGTCTGAGGTAACAATAACTGACGCTTTCTCCAGCACCTAGTTGGTTTTATTATTCACTGGAGTTGGGATAAGGTTTAAAACAAAAAAGCATGTACACATAGGAATCAGTCAACGATTCCTTACATCTAACAAGGTCAATGGTCCACATGGTTCAGCCAATTAGGCCCACAGGGATCTTAAGGCTTTCGTCAGGATCTATATCAAACAGATCCCAAGTATAGATATTAGGACAGTATTCTATTATCAAAGCTGCTCTGATATATCATTAAAAAAAGTTTCCAGATCCAGTCTGGCACCTCGTTGTATTCGAAGGTAAAAAATCTGCGGCTAGAGTTTTCACTGTAAAGAGCATTACTTGACTGTAAGTAACTTGTTCATTTGTTTTGTTTCATGAGGGCCAGTTCCTCTATGACAATGTTCATTTATTTCTTAACCATTTCAGGCTGAAGTTCTTCGAAAATGTTTATCGAAACAACAAGAAGAAAATAAGAGAATCTCCTTTCTGGAGCAACAGGTAATTGTTGGATCTAAGAGTATAACACAGAGTGTAACATGGAAATAATGTTGCTATAAGTGAAAAACCACCCTTGAAATGTGAATGTTTTGATAGTTATATGAAGATCATAGAAAATTAAATATTAAGCATTAGTTAATTTGACCATTCTCCAGAATATTACTGTTCACACTATTGCTTTAGTAATAAACAAACTGGTTATCACACCAAAGGGAAATATTTAACACCAAAGAACATGTATAGACAGGAATATTGAGGTAACAAAAAAAAGAAAAGTCATCAAAATGCAGGTTAATAACTATAATAGCGTTAATTCTGTGAATTTGCGCACTAATTCAGCAGCTATTATTTTCTACAGCCATTGCAATAACGCCATAATACGTTTCTAAGTAATCCAAATTTTGTCCAAATACAAATTTTCCCCAATTCAAGTATACCTTTTTATTGGATAATTTCAAGGTGGCATTTCTGAATATGACTCTCTAGTCTGTGGCTAGAGTGAGTGAGCACTGAAAAGAGTATGTTATAAATGGTACTACTAAAGGCTAAGATGTTTCATGAGTGGTATTCTAAGAGGACCAAGTTCAGACCTTTCGTAATAAGCAAGACACTGAAACATACATGCGCTGCACAACTGAAGCACAATACTGTTGTATGGAACCTTGCGGAGAAGATGAAACTGGTACTAAAGGAATTGAAAAATAGTGCTCTTGTCCCTGCCCTCTGCTCCACTTCTACTTATGCTGCAATTGACCCTTTTGTGAGGAAGGAGTATAGTATTTTACCATTGCATCTAGGAAGCCTGAGCTGATGTGTGACTCTGTGATCATGCTCCGCTCCCAGACCTGTCATGCCACTTTCTTTTTAGTGCTGACACAATGGCCGGCATGTCGCACTGCTCCCAGGCTCCAAGCAGTGGTATTTTTAGGTCTCGCCTGCATTGCAGCGCATGCGCTGCTCGCCTTGGCGAGATCTTTAATCGTTGGTTTCTGTCTGGCTTCTTTGGAAGCTGGGTTTGTGTCTGCACTGTCTCCCTTAGGCTCCGCCCACCCGGTGGAGCTTTAGCTCGCGCACGTGTCTCTTCCAGACGCGTGTCTTTATTTTTGCATTGCATGTGATACATATATAAACAAGCGACTGACGCGCGTGTTTTGTTCCCTGCTACAACCCCGCCCCCAAGAACAGACGTGACATTCAACCTGGTGCGAGCGAGAATGCAGTTCAACCTGTTAATGCCAGTCTCAATTTCGAAACTTCTTGTGCTTTATAAAATGAAGGTTTTACTGAACAGTCTGGCTTTGGGTTAAGGCACGCTTACCGGATTTCTTTCGAAAGTGCAGTAAGGTAAGGCTGGTTTGCAGCATGCCTTCTGTTTGTGTCTACATGCACTTCCTTAGTTCCCGGGCCCGCCCTTCGTTGCCACCCGTTGCTAAGGACAAAGTGGAGCATGTGCGGTCCTTCATCCGGGAGGGACGTCACTTCCTAGTTGCTTAGGGAACGTGGCCTTACCGGTACCAAAAAGCAGCGGAGCTTGAGAGAGAGGTCTCTTCCCTGTCTTTGACCCTCTTAAAGAGCTCCACGCAGCCTCGGCGCTGCACCTTCCTGTCCCACCTCCCTCTCTGGACCCCGCAGCCCCACGAACCTTCAGCCATGGCAGAGCCTCCCCCATCGCTGATCAACAACTCTGACCTACAGCTTCTAACTCATCTGCCCTGCTGCCGGGCTCCCCCGAGGTGACGGCACTGGCCTAAGGGAGCCTGATGATCATGGCGCCGCTGCCCATCTTCTACGGAACCCTGCGGAGCGTGACCTGCGCCAACAGCAAGTTATGGAGCTTAGAGGGGTATGGTGTAGGTGGGAGAGTGGACTAGCCATGTGTGTTCAGGATATACATGAAGGGGCAGTCCAAAGATTGGGATGTGGGCAGAGTTAGCCAATGGAGAGAGAGGTTAGGGGGCAAACTGTGTGGTTACGGGAGGACTGGTGTGTGGGTTGAATCGCACAGTGCACACAGCGTTTTTCAACTGTAATTGGGCTCATGGCGACTCTTAAGGTGAATGTATTGGAGGAGAGGGGTCATTCTTGAAGAAAAGAGAAGGTAGGGGATACACGAAGGCCAGAGAAGCCAGATTTAGAGACTGGCCAGGGAGATTGGCAAAGAAGCTTATATGAAAATTAAGTAGACAGGACTGGGGCGCCAATGTGGGCAGAATAGGTCTCAGAATTGTGGTGTTTTTTGGTCCTAGTTGTTGCTAAAGCCATTTTCAAAAAAACATCGTGCAAATGTCATGTTTTTTCATGTATCGAAATCTAGTGCTTTTGCTTATTGCCCCCAATCATGTTTTTTCCGTTGTTTTGATCCGCTGCTGTTCTGTCCAAAAAAAACCTTAAAGGGTCTCCCAGTGATGGGAAAAACAGTTTCCTTTACCCAGTCTTGCACCTCTAACATTCGCCAGCAACATGCATTCTAAAACGTTGCTGATGCTGTCTGTCTTGGTGTGAGATGTAATATGACGCCAATAGTCACTTTACACCAGCACCATCTTTTTGAAACAACATTCACAGACCGGTCTAGAACTCCAATGTTTTGAATCGGATGATGTCTCGCTTTGGCAAGGAAATGTGGACGAACTGGTTAACACTGAATACTGATTTTAATGTGCTTGTGCAAATAGACATTTTTAGTGTGTTTATAGCTTTGTATTGACCTTATTTAAGTGTTTAACCCTTCACAAAAACATACCCCTGATGTGACTTAATTCTTGGTTTTAGAAAGCCAGAGGTGGGGCTATAGTTTAGGTTATGATTTACCACGTGGAGGCGAATGTCGGATTCTGAGTGCGTGTCTATACACCACTTGCAGGTTTTCAAAACAAATTAATATAAGGCATTGTCATTTAGAATGCAAATAGCTCCAACTCTCGTAAATGCGAGACCTATTGCATTGCAAATGCTTGTTATTTAAGTTACAGATTGACTTCCTCTTGTCTGCCAGCTTTCTGGTCTGCTTCATACTGTATATATCTGGATTTAAAAATGCTGGTATTGCAGGATGCTCGTTCTTCTACATGTCAACCATGAGACATTGCTTATGGAGTCCGCGTCCCAAATGCATAATCAATAAGTGTACCCTTTGGAGTTGATTTTCAGCAGGGGTTTTAAGAACTAAACTTCCTTGCTGTTAGGACCCTTTTTGGGGTTTCCTCAGTACCTTGCGGTGCTGGACCATCACATGTCGCAACAGAAAAGAAACCATGTTGTTTAATGGGCCCTCTGCAAGTGACCAGATGTTTCCAGACAGGCTCTTTGTAAGAGCCGGGAAAGATCACTTGGAACTGATAATATGCTATGTTTGTTGCTGCACCAGAGTCCAGATAGCCAAACATAACTTGAATGTTCTTTTGAAGGAAAAGTTTCCCAGTAAGTACTCTTCATGAATTAAAATCAATAGTAATTAGAGCTGTACAACAGAAAAGGAATTTATTGAGAAAATCTAAAGCAACTTGCATGTGAAGCGTCAAGTCATTTCAATGGCGCCGAGTGACATCTAATGGATTGATTTCAAATGGACCCTGAAGTGTTCTTCTTAATGTAAATAATTTATACCTCCACCACTGTTGACCTGATGGTGGCACTGAACATTTCCATGAGTGAGCAGTCTCTTTATGGTTTTCTTAGGTGTGTTATCAGTGTCCCAGCAACGGTCTGAATGGAGCAAAGTTTGTCAGGGCTCCATCGTCCAAAAGACATAGTTGGTTCATACAGTACTGAAACACAGATATTTCTTCAAGCCAAGAGAACTCATGTTGATCATAGGCAGTGCCACCATTTGTGGTACATTGTTCCAATTTTGATAAAGCTTTCCCAGCACTTAGAGGACGCTGAGGGCTGGCGTGTAATGGCCGTAGAGCGTAGAGAGTGTCTCCACCCAAGCTGTTGCAGCTTGGGTTTCTGTGAGCCTGGCTGGACAGTGTGTGGAGTCTTATTTCTGCCACATCCAAGTTTTTCACAGGTCTTTAAAGGACCATTTACTTGCCTTTATGATCTGGTTAAGAAGGCATTGTGTTTTTTCACTGATTCCAGTACCCCCTGGGTCCGCACTTGGTCTATTCCTTACATTTGTATTTTATTTTTACTGCCTCGGTGGGAGAATGCATTTCATGAAAAGGCATATCCGGAGTAGGGATGCCACCTTTCCAGCCATTTGTTGTTTAAAGAGTCTGCAAAGACCTTGCCTTGACACCAAATAGGGCTGTAAATAAAATTGTATATATTCATTTGTAACATGACCTTTCTGTCTTAGTCTCCTTTAATTATTAGTCATGGATCTTTAATGCAGCCCTAGAGCACATTTAAAAGTGCTATTTATATTTGCTGTTTTAATTATGCTCATTTCACATCACTCACCCGGTGGTCACTCTTCTCACCCTACTCTCACACTGTCACATTGTTCACTGTGCACTCACATAAGCACTCCTGTCTGTCACACAGCTGAAACTTAGCCTTCACTCACATGGGCACAGCACTCATACCATGCTAACAAGGACCGCACTCACCTTAGAGTCACACCACTTACCCTGCACTTCCTCCTCTCACCTTGCACTCAAACATACAAACCTCTCAGCCTTCATATATACTGGCACTCTGTTCATTCTGCCTGCACACAGGGACAATAGTCTGCTGGAACTCATAGCACCACACCACTCACTCTGCACTAACTCTTCTCACCAGTCACTCTCTCAGATTACCCTTCACTTTCGCCTCTCTCCCTGCACCACACACAAGCACACCACTTATCCTGCATTTACACAGCTCACACCACCCTGCACTCACTCCTCTCGCTCTGCATGCACTCCTCTCACCCGATATTCACATGAGCGCTCCTCTCACATTGCATTCGTGCAGCTCACCCGACACTCGCTTTGGCACATTTTTCAACTTACACTCTCACTGCTCATGCTGCGGTCACTCACACTATTCACCATCACCCAGCACTTACGTGAGCACACCTCTTACTCTGCAGATATAAAAATTACACAACTCTCATGAATATACACATATTCCTACAAAAGCACCCACAGAATAGCTGCTCTTTCCACAGTTCTAGATGCCTACTTAATTCCATCTTCAAGAACAAGGCTGGTGCAAGAGGGAAGAGTGGACTGAGAATGAGGGATGGGGCAAGGAGGGAGACTAGGGCTTAGGCGTTGGGTTATGTTGATGGATTGAGGATCGTGTGATACCTTCAGCCATTTCTGGCTTTCTATTCACCACAATGCGTCATTCTGGGACTTTTGAAGAACCGGGTTTCTAAACCCAGTGGCGCCAGGGGCACGCCCAAAGTCTTCGGATTCACCTGTCTTGGTATATAGAGACACGGAATACTTCTGGGTGACATCAGAGACCAAATTTATTAGCTGCTGCTAGTAACGTTCATCTCAGCAATACAACACGGTGTACAACTCAAGAAACTGTTTAATTTTGTAAGGCAAGACATCCCTTTTGATGCCAAAATTCACATTACAAACACACACCCACTGCGCAAAATTCTAGCCAATAAGGTACATTCTCAAACAAAGTATCACATAGCAAAAACCCTTCAGTTTACATTGCAAAAACCCTTCAGTTTACATTGCCCCAACCCACAAGTTAATTATTAGGAATGTCCCAAATCCAATCTCCACAAGCCGGACAAACCCATAATTGAAAGCACAATGCATGTAATGAAAGAGCATAGGAAAGGAAACAGTGACAGATAGCGAGCAAGATAAGCATGTGTAAAGAACCTAAAAGTTAACGATGTCCTGAACCTTGGTTGGCAATCTCAGACAACAATCAACCAAGGAAATTGGCTTAGCTAGATCAGTTTCAAATGAAGGGGTCAGTTTCTTACAATGCACCTTAAAGTCAAGAGAAGGCCTAGTTAATAAGTGTATGAAAAGCGAAGCCCATGCAACTTCGTTCGTTCGGTTACCTCCACGGGCCCACGTGATGGCAACACAAAATGGAGGCACAAACAAAATGGAACCCATATTCGAAACAGAGTCTCTGAATATGTAATGAACTCGCTAGTTAACATGACGAATTCACTCCATATTAGCCGCACTCACTAAACACGGTACAACATCACCAAAATCGTGACGGAACCATGACCTCACGAGACAAGACAAAATTTCACAGAACCTCACTTTTTTTTTTACATTGTAAGTTGGGTCTCAAAAACTCAAAAATGCAAAGTGTTAATGGATAAAATCCTTGGTTGCCGAATAAGTCAAGTATTTCATAAGATCAGTTGGATGCTCCGATATTACGTGTTAGAATGTGGATTAGTTCATTTCCAGTACTGTAACTGCTTGATCCACATGTGAAACCAAATATAAGCTCTGTACAGCTATTTTAATGAAATGTACTTTGCATTCACATCATAATTGTAACTCATTAACACTGCAATATATTATTTTTAAATATCATGTAGAGAATATTTTTTATTAAGATTAACTAAAAGGCAAGGCAGATATAGCAGAAGCAGAAGGGCAAGCGTTTCTCCCACAATAATAGCAGATTGACTAATGGAAGTTTGAGTGGCAGTATGTGTGAGTGTGAGCAAATATAAATGTACAAAAGTTTGCAAAAGATATAGTGAGAATGTGTGTGTGCAGGTGTGCTGCTGGTCAGGCATATGGAGGTTATTTTTGCCTTATGGACAAGGGCACTAATAGGTTACACCTCCCATCCATATTCTATCGCAAACTGCACGACCTGTCATGCTTCTATTAAGACACCATAATTGGCTGTGGGGACTCGAACTGTCTAACTGAAAACCCTGATAGTCCAGTCATATCCAGCAGCAGGGACACAGAACACACGCCACCACACCTGGCCGAAGGCCTTCACATGATGCAAGGAATTCTTAGCATGTTGGGTGGATCAATAGGAAAATGTTGGAAATGATATTTGAGGTAACTCTTGTTGTAATATTTCCTGTACTCATTTTATAGGGCTTGTCAGTGTCAAAATGCTGACCCATGTATACTGGAGGGAAGTTTTTGAGGTACCCATGGATGTGGCTGAAGTATCCATGGTCAATTTCTGGCACTGTCATATTGAATGTACTCCTTGGCATAAGGGGCACACCCATGAAAAAATGATGACCTTTGTATAGTGAAAATAATTTCTGACTTCAGACATTTAAAAAAATGAGATCTACTCCTAGGAAAGGCCAGGCTTCCCTGGCGCATCATGAAAATACTGGAATATTTCATGAATGCCCATAAGGATCTGTGGCGTATTAGCACATTTTATCCCAAAAGTTTCAAAATATTCTCTGGGGAGAAGTCTACTCTCCCTTAAATCATCTACAAGAAATCTGTTAACTTGTTTTGATCGCTGGAATTTAAAGGGAAGTATCACCCCCACCACTTGCATAGATCTTTTTCCTCATATAATGGGGATAAGTTTAGCTCGTGTCTCCTCCTGTAGGTCACCCGGTCCCCTTGCCGCCTGCTCGCATTTGCCGCCTTTTTGCTCCCACTGTTCTTCTGCCCTGATTGCGTTTCGCTCTTGTGCCCCTGATTGTGTTTTCACTTGTACTTCCGCTCTGCTCTGGTCTGCTGTTGTGTCCTCGAAGCGTGCCTTCTGCTCCTGCTGTACTCCTGCCCTGCTGCTCTTGCCCCTGATTGTTTTCCCCTCGCTTTTGTGCACTGCCCCTGATTCTGTCCTGTGCCAGCGGACTCTCCAGGCCCCTCGCCCCGCTGGTCCACCCCGCTCCCTGCCGCTGCTCCCCGTAGCCCCGCCCCCTCTCCTTCGGCTTCCCTCTACCCTCTCCCATTCGCCACCCCGCTCCCACCTCCCAACTGCTCCTCCCTCGCCCTGCCCCCCCCCCCCCCCCACTCTCCATTTATGGCAGAGTCTACGCGCAGCGGGCGCGCCAATGGTGCGCCAAAGGCAAACCCGTCTGCACCGCGCCTAGTGCCAGACCCCCTGGCCCTCGCAGATGCCATCCCACCCGCCGGACGTACGGTGCCGCCACCCTCAGCGCACTCAACTACGGACGCCTTCCCAGCGGCCACCAAGCCACCCCAGGACGCACCCACAGACCCTTCACCTGCCAATCCTGCAAGTTCGCCTGGATCCGGACCTGCAACCCACCTGCACCCGCCAAGCCAAGCACCAACAGCAATCACCTGAAGTGCATCCTGCTCACCACCTGCTCCGTCCACAGGCACGCCGTGGAACTATGGAACCTGCTCGACACCACATCTCCGGACGTCGCCTTCCTCTCAGGAGACCTGGATGAACGCCTCCTCAGCACCCGACATCGCCTTAGCCATCCCGGACGGATACAAGATCACCCGGAGGGACCGCGTCAACCAGACTGGAGGAGGCATCGCCATCGTCCACAAGAACACCATCCGCATCACGACCAACTCCGAAGACACCCTCACAGCTGCCGAACATCTCCACTTCCAGATACACACCGACCCCAAGACCACACTCAGAGGCACCCTCCTCTACAGACCCCCAGGACCCGCACACTATTCCGCGAAGACATCGCAGACTTCATCAGCCCACACGCCCGCCCCTCCGCTGACTACATCCTCCTAGACGACCTCAACTTCTGTAGTAGGGGATCTCTGTGTATAGTCATAATCTAGTGAATAGTCCCGCCCATGTGCGTGGACCCCGGAGCAATCAAAAATAATCTCTTAAAGTGTCGAAAAAATGCAGAACTGCACAGACACTTAAGAGAGAATTTAAAGACATATAATGCAGCCTATAACAGGCTACACTGTCCAGTACTTCAGCTAGAAATTCCACCAAAAATCCACAAAACAGCAAAGCCTGTCCAGATTTCCCTTGCCTAGGCAAAAAAAACCTCTGGATGATAGAGAGGAAGACATGGACAGACAAGCCCCATAGGCTGCCATTATGTGGCTCAGAATAGGATACTGTGCCTTTAAGAGAACGTTCCAGAACTTCACAGTATCCCAGAATGCCCTGCAGGTCCCTCTTACTTTCAGTTCTTTTTTCCGGCTCCTGCTAGCAGGACCCTGGAGCATTGAGCTCTCCCTTTTTGGGACTTATTTGGTTTTTTCACTGATTTTCGAAGTTAAAGTACTTTATTGTGCTGTGGGGCCTTTCTTCTTGGTTTTCTCACTCTGTTTTTGTCGAAGATGCCTGCCTTATTTGACAAATGCCCGGAGTGCTCCAGGAAAAAGGCCAGATCGGACCACCATGAGGTGTGTATCCTCTGCCTTCCAGCTTCTCATGTTCCAGAGGAGTGTGATATCTGCCAAGGCTTCTCTGGAAGAACCCTGAGGGAAAGGAAGAAGATCAGACTTCAGGGTCTCGAGAAAAGGAGACTGAAGGCTCAAGGTGGGTCTGGAGGGGCTTCTTCTGCCCATGCTGAGGCCCCTGGGGGGCTCCCCAGGGGCAGGAAGACCAGCAAACGTCACCATTCTCCGCCGGGGTCCGTTGCGCCCACTACGGCGTCGAGAGGAATGACTGCGATCTGTTCCCCATCGTCGGAGACGAAACGACGTCGAGGATCGGCGTCGAGGGATGTTACCAGACCTTCGAAGTCTCCGGTGTCTGTGTCATCGTCGTCATTTTCGGCGTCGACGTCGAGCGATCGGCGTCGACGAGCCCGGCGTCGAGGCGATACCGCCGTTCGCCGTCGGCCATGAGGAGGCGGACGTTGTCGGTGAGATCCTCGCCGTCGAAGGCCAGGTCGCCGTCGAGGCACAGGAAGTCGCCGCCGAGGCACCTGAGGTCACCGTTGAGGCGCATGAGGTCACTGTTGAGGTGCATGAGGTCGCCGTTGAGGCACCGAGGTTCCACGTCGAGGCATGGAAGGTCGCCGTCGAGGCGCCGAAGGCGTTCGACGCCGAGGAAGAGACCCTCGGCGTCCAGGGGCCGACGCTCTCCATATGGTCGCCGTTCTTCGACGCCGAAAAGAGGTGGAGACAGACCTGACGCCGTGGGAGGTTCGCCTAAGTCACAGGCTGGAAAGGAAGGGAGTTCACCGCGCTCGGTGTATTCCGAGGTATATACCCCGTCGGGGAAGATGACTCCCCCTCCTCCAATACCGAGGGGTCCCCGTCCGAGGACACCTACGCCGCCTCCGTTGCCTCCACCTCAACCTGGATCTGGGTTACCTGAGGTGCCACCTCCGGTTCCTCCGAGGTCGAACTCTTTGCCTAAGTTTCCGACGCCTCCGAAGGGTACGCCTAGACCTAAGGCTCCGTCAAAGCCTAAATCACCTGTTCCTGTGGACCCGGTTGACCGTCCTCGGCCGAGGAGGTCCCATTCACTCTACGGACGGAGAGGGAGATCAAGGAGTCGCCATAGATCCTCCACCAGATCAAGGCGTCGCCATAGGAGGAGGGTGTCCAGGTCACGCACGGACTCCTACAGGACCCATACTTCCTACTCGCCGACCTTATCGGACTCTCCAGAGACCAGGATCTCTCCAGTGTACGACATTGCCACGTTCCAGGAGGTTCTCCTGAGGGGGGCTGCGAAGTTAGGTATCACGGTGACGGCTCCAACACCTACGACGTCCGTGATATTCGCGACGCTTCACAAGAAGCACTTGTCTCGCCCTCTTCTGCCTCTGGTGCCTGGACTGAAGGAACTTGTGGAAGAGCTGTTCCTCACGCCAGCGGTGGTGAAGGCCGCTCCGTCCAGGCTTCTGAAGAAGTACAGGGCCCCGGATTCGGACCCTGCATTCCTGAGAATGGATCCGGTACCGGATTCGGTGATTGTGACGGCGGCCAGAAAACTACACTCTACCTCCCCGTCATCCACTGTGCCACCAGATAAGGAGAGTCGGTGGATCGACTCAGCAGGAAGGAAAGCGTGTGGGACCGCTTCTGCAGCCATGAAAGCTGCCAGCCATACAGCTTTGCTAGGCCGTTACGACCGGGCGCTGTGGGACTCCCTTCAACAGTTCGTGGAACTGCTTCCGAGAGACAAGAGGGTGGACTTCCAGGAGATCCTCAAGGAAGGGATGCTGGTTTCAAACCAGGTGATCAGTGCAGCGGCGGACACCTCCCTGTTGGCCGCACATGGTTACTGCCATGGAATCAACCAGCGGCGGCACGCCTGGCTTCGGCTCACGTCACTCAAGCCGGAGGCCCAGCAGCGGGTGGCCAATCTGCCCTTTTCCGGAGAGACCCTTTTCGGTAAACACGCAGACGATGAGATGGCCCGCATGAAGGCGGAGGCAGAGACTCTAACGGCTGTGGGCTTGGAGAAGCCCAAAGAGAAGAAATCCTTCAGGCCTTTCCAGAGGCCCTACGGCGCACAGGGAAGAGGACGAGGGCAGTCTTCGGGACAGCAGCAGCAACAACAGCAGCAGTTCCGGAGACCCTTCCAGAAACGTCAGAAGGGTAGAGGGGGACAACAGTCCTCTACCGCGAACAAGGGCCCGGCCGGGTCTCGACCCTGAGAGGTTACTTCCCCGTCATCCGTTACCCGCTCCGGTGGGGGGAAGCGTTCAATTTTTTCTGGCAGAGTGGAGAAAAATTACTCAGGACAAGTGGGTGCTGAATATTGTTTGCAATGGATACAGTCTTCGATTCCTCAGCCCTCCTCCAGCGATCCCTCCGGTCAGCTCGCAGTATCAACTGCGCGAGCTCCAGGCGGAGGCCTATATCCTGTTAAGGAAAAGGGAGATAGAAGACGTACCTCTGTCTCAAAGAGGAAGAGGTCTGTACTCCCGGTTCTTTCTGGTTCGCAAGAAGGACAAGAACGAGTTCAGGCCCATTCTGGACTTGCGGCAGGCAAACAAGTGGATTCGCAGAGAAAAGTTTCGCATGCTGTCGTTGCACCAGATTTATCCTCGGTTGCAACAGGGGGACTGGCTTTGTACCATAGACCTACAGGATGCATACTTCCACATGCCCATCGCGTACAAACACAGGAAGTTTCTGCGATTTCAAGTCTGCACCAACCATTACCAATACACAGTGCTGCCTTTCGGGCTGAAATCTGCGCCCAGGACATTCTCGAAGTGCATGGCAGTGGTAGCGGCACACCTCAGGAAGAACAAGGTGTTTGTCTACCCGTACCTGGACGATTGGTTGATCAAGGCCTCCTCCTTCTCGGAAGCTCAACAGACTTCCAGAAGACGTGCGTTCTCTTGAACAAGTTGGGGTTGCACATCAACATGTCCAAGTCTGTCCCGATCCCGGTCCAATGCATTCAATACTTGGGAGCCACCATCAATACGTTGTCAGCAAGCGTGTCTCCTTCGGAGGAGCGACGGCGATCGATCCAACAGGCTCAGGCTCGTGTGACCGCTCCATCTACAACAGTGAGGACGGTGTTTTCTCTACTGGGGTCGATGGCCTCTTGTATCTTCCTCACTCCTCATGCACGACTACACATGAGACCTCTGCAGGAGTGCTTGGAGGACCAATGGGACCAGAGGAGTGGATCTTGGGACGACAGGATACGACTGTCTATGCATGCTCTTCAGTCTCTGGAGTGGTGGTGTTCAGCGGAGAATCTCCTCAGAGGGGTTCCCTTCCACAAGGACATTCCTACTCGGACTATCGTGACGGATGCTTCTCTCCAGGGCTGGGGAGCGCATTCGGGAGACTTACAGATCCAAGGCACGTGGTCTCAGACAGAGTCCACGTATCACATCAATTTCCTGGAACTCAGAGCTGTTCACTTGGCACTGAAGGCCTTTCATCCATCCTTCCTACGACGTGCAAGGAAGATGTCATCCTTCCTTACCTTCTGCATTTGGCGCGGTCTGGCCTTAATGTTCATTCCATTAAGGTTCATCTCGCTGCATTGACTGCCTACAGAAAAAGCCCTTCACAGACTTCCTTCTTCCAGATCCCTGTGATCAAAGACTTTTTGGAAGGCTTGAAGAAAGTGTTCCCTCCTATCAGACTTCCTTCGCCTTCATGGGAATTGAATGTGGTGCTGTCCAGTTTGATGAAGGAGCCTTTTGAACCCATTCATAAGGCTTCGTTGCAGCACCTGTCCTGGAAGGCGGCGTTCCTCGTGGCCATTACATCGGCCCGCAGGGTGAGTGAAATTCAAGCGTTGTGTTGTAATGAACCTTATACTGTATTTCATGCTGCTAAGGTTGTTATGCGTACTCACCCTAAATTTCTTCCCAAGGTTATTTCTGACTTTCATGTCAACCAAACTATAACTTTGCCTACTTTTTTTCAGAATCCTTCATCTCCAGCGGAAAGGTCTTTACATTCCCTGGATGTTAGGAGGGTGTTGAAATTTTATCTGGATAAGGTATTCGTAGGTCAGACCAATTGTTTATCAATTATGGATCGGTCAGGACGGGTCTTGCGACCTCTAAGCAATCCATCTCTAGGTGGATTGTGTCCTGCATACAACTATGTTACCAGAAAGCTAATAAGACCTTAATAGGTAAGCCTAAGGCTCATTCCACCAGGGGCAAAGCTGCCACCACAGCCTTGCTCCGTAATGTGCCGATTGCAGAAATTTGCAAGGCCGCCACTTGGAAGTCGGTTCATACCTTTGCTAAGCATTACTGTCTGGACACTGATGCCAGGGCGGATGCTCAGGTTGGACAGGCTTCGCTGCGGAATTTGTTGGCACAATAGTGGTGTTGGTTTCTTTTCTCCACCGCCGCTTTGGTGTGGGGATGGGCTTGCCATTCTATTCATTAGATTAGGACTATACACAGAGATCCCCTACTACAGAAGGAGTAGTTTCTTTTCTGTAACTCCAGTTCTGTAGTAGGAGTATCTCTGTTATAGTCATAAGCGCCCGCCCTCCTCCCCGGTGGAGACAGATATTTATGTAAGGAATGCTACAGGTCTGGCGTGTTACGCCTTCAAAAAGAACTGAAAGTAAGAGGGACCTGCAGGGCATTCTGGGATACTGTGAAGTTCTGGAAAGTTCTCTTAAAGGCACAGTATCCTATTCTGAGCCACATAATGGCAGCCTATGGGGCTTGTCTGTCCATGTCTTCCTCTCTATCATCCAGAGGGGTTTTTTGCCTAGGCAAGGGAAATCTGGACAGGCTTTGCTGTTTTGTGGATTTTTGGTGGAATTTCTAGCTGAAGTACTGGACAGTGTAGCCTGTTATCAAGTCAAGTCAAAAGATCTTTATTCGGAATAAAAAACATCCATAAAAGTACAAACAAATACAATCAAAACAATACAGTACAATAATGTGACAGCTGGCAAAGAGACATAAGACCAATCAATCAATTTCACATTAACACACAAAGTGTCCCTCCTTCCTAAAAACAACATTATATACAATTAAAAATGATTTCTAACAAACCTAGTTAAAAATGGATGAATAATATCAGCATCGTTAATGGGTCCACATCAATAATGTGCAAAGATGCAAAATGTGCAAAAAAGGAATTATAAAGTGTATAAAGAGTGCAATGTGCGGATGTTATACATCAATATATAAAGTGGCTCGTGATCGAACGGCAGCTTTAAGGAAGCAGCTCACTCTGAATATTACTTCGTCTGATCCCAGTAATAAAAAAGACCTCAATGCTATTCTAAAGCTAGTCAATTTATGTTTTCTACAATAGGGCATTAAATAATGAGCAGAAAGATTTTTATAAAAACCGCAGAAAAACAAAAAGTGCCTAAGGCTCTGTTTCATATTAGGGTTACATGGACAATACAGGGTTTCTAAGTGTTTGTTGTAACCCAAAGGGAAGTTTAGTAAATTTACTATACTCCCGTCTCGAAAGCGAAACAGTAAGCTCCTATTCCATCTGCCAAGGTGTAAACATAAGTACCTATGTGGGGGACCTGGATGTTTAGTGTGAGGTTCAGAATAGCCCATGTATTTTATGACGGTGCACTTTGACAGGTTCTTCCTTTCCCGCTCTTCTCTATACAGATGATATAGTGCCCTATGAATAATAGTCTTGTGAGAGCGATTTATTAAACTGGGTGAGGTAAACAAAAAACCGTGTCCTACGCTATCAAGGCATTCTTTTACAGCTTTTAACCATGGTATACAGTGTGCCCTATCGCATTTTAAACAGTCCAAGATTATATCACGGGTCAGAGTGGCAGCCGGGTTAATCCATATCTTTAGCCAGAAGAGTGCTGGTCTAGATCTTACAAAATCTTCTATATATGGGATATTTAATTCACTGTGACATACATAGTGAGGGGAACAAATAACCCCACCCAGCACCTTCCGACAGAACCTATTTTCATCGGTTTGGATATGGATACAGTTTGTCTAACCCCAAACCTCGGCGCCATAAGTACCAGTTGGGATACATTGGGTTTGGTAGATCTTTACTAGTGGTGTAATCACATCAGCATAGTTGGGTTGTCTCAAGGAGGTGACACAATTTATGGCTTTACCCAACTTGTTCCTAGCATAAGATACATGTGGTTGCCACGAACCAGTATTTTAAAATAGCAGCCCCAGGTAGGGAAAAGTGCCTGTTATAGGCTGCATTATATGTCTTTAAATTCTCTCAAGTGTCTGTGCAGTTCTGCATTTTTTCGACACTTTAAGAGATTATTTTTGATTGCTCCGGGGTCCACGCACATGGGCGGGACTATTCACTAGATTATGACTATAACAGAGATACCCCTACTACAGAACTGGAGTTACAGAAAAGAAACTACTCCTTCCACCTGGAGAACAACAACGACAACAACACCACCACCCTACTGGACAACCTCACCAACCTCGGACTCAAGCAACTGGTGAACACCCCCACCCACTACGCCGGACACACGCTTGACCCAATCTTCTCCTCCAGCAAGCACATGTCCTTCAGCCACTCCACAGGACAGACCACAGCTGCGTCCACTTCAGCTTCAGAAAGACCACAACTCACCACCTCCCGCAACAGGTTCCCCGCAGGAACTGGAACAAGATCACCACCGACCTGCTCACCACATCACTGAATCAGAACCCTCCCGCTAGATCAACGGACCCCAACCACGCAGCCCACAACCTCGCACAGTGGATCACCAACTGCGCTGACGACCTCGCACTCTGAAAACCCCTCCCAACAGGCCAGGAAGCAAGAAAGCCCAGTGGTTCAACGATGACCTCAAGAACTCCAAGAAGAACTGCCGCACCCTCGAGAAAGCCTGGCGCAAGAACCCGACCACAGACAACATGACCGCCCTCAAGCACGCCACCCGCAAACACCACCAGCTGATCCACACCACCAAGAAGACAGCATTCAAGGAACGGCTAGACGACAACGCACACAACAGCAAGGAGCTCTTCAGCAACGTCAAAGAGCTCTCCAACCCCAGCGCCGGAAATACCGACATCACTCCCTCACAAGACCTCTGCGACTCACTCGCCACGTTCTTCCACAGCAAGATCGCAGATATACACAACAGCTTTGGCGAACTGACCACGCACCCCACCACGGAACCGACGCACCCCACCACCACCCTCCGCGTCTGGACCCCAATCAACACCGAAGGCACCATCCGCACGATGAACACCATCCACTCCGGATCGCCTACCGACCCATGCCCTCACCACGTCTTCAACAAGGCCGACTCAGACATCGCGCCCCAACTCCGGGACATCATCAACTGCTCCTTCAACACCGCCACCTTCCCGGAGAGCTGGAAACATGCCGAACTCAGCGCCCTCCTGAAGAAACCATCAGCAGACCCCTCCGACCTCAAGAACTACCGCCCCATCTCGCTCCCCCCGTTTCCTGCCAAAGTCATCGAGAAGACCGTCAACAGACAGCTGGCCGCCTTCCTCGAGACGAACGGATCCCTCGACCACTCACAGTCCGGCTTCCGAGCCAATCACAGCACTGAGACCGCCCTCATCGCAGCCACCGACGACATCCGAACCCTGCTCGAAAACAGGGAAACAGCGGCCCTTATCCTCCTGGACCTCTCTGCAGCGTTCGATACTGTCTGCCACCGCACCCTAGTACCACGCCTCAGCAACGTCAGAATCCAAGAGAAGGCACTGGAGTGGATCATCTCGTTCCTCGCCGGAAGAACCCAGAGAGTGTGCCTCCCCCCGTTCAGATCCGAGGCCACCCCAGTCATCTGCGCCGTACCACAAGGATCATCACTCAGCCCCACCCTCTTCAACGTATACATGAGCCCCCTCGCAGCCATCGCACCCCAACACAGCCTCAACATCATCTCCTACGCCGACGACACCCAGCTGATCCTCTCCCTCACCAAAGACCCCGCCACGGCCAGAACCAACCTGCACGAAGGGATGAAAGAAGTAGTCGAGTGGATGAAGAACAGCCGCTTGAAACTGAACTCTGACAAGAAGGAAGTCCTCATCCTTGGATCATCACCATCTGCCTGGGACGACTCCTGGTGGCCCCCGGCCAGAGGCAGCGCACCCAAACCAACGGACCACGCACGCACCCTGGGCTTCATCCTGGACTCCTCCCTGTCGATGACCAGACAAGTCAACGCCGTCTCGTCTTCATGCTTCAACACCCTACGCATGCTCCGAAAGATCTTCCGATGGATCCCCACCGAAACCAGGAAGACTGTCACCCAGGCACTTGTCACCAGCCGACTGGATTACGGAAACACCCTCTACACCGGAACCACAGCCAAACTGCAGAAAAGACTCCAACGCATCCAGAACGCCTCCGCACGACTCATCCTGGACATCCCCCGCCACAGCCACATCTCCGGACACCTGAAAGACCTGCACTGGCTCCCCGTCAGCAAAAGAATCACGTTCCGCCTCCTCACCCACGCACACAAAGCCCTCCACGACCTAGGCCCCAGGTACCTCAACAAGCGCCTGACCTTCTACACTCCAACCCACCAACTACGATCGACCAGCCACGCCCTCGCCGCCGTTCCACGCAACCGAAGAGCCACCATGGGAGGGAGATCCTTCTCCTACCTGGCAGCCAAGACCTGGAATTCCCTCCTCATCCACCTTCGTCTTACCCAAGACCACCTCTCCTTCAGGAAGCAACTCAAGACCTGGCTGTTCGAGCAGTAGCAGACCCCCCAAAGCCCCCCCCCCCCAAGCGTCTTGAGACCCTCCGGGTGAGTAGCACACTATACAAATGTATTTATTGATTGATTGATTGATTGATTGAGCTCTCACTCCATTTTTGGAAATGCTCGTCCTGTCCCATTGCTAGGAGCAGGACTGGCTTTAGGGTGGTGCGACAGATGCAGCCGCACATGGTGTTGACTTTGAGGGGGGCGCTGTGTTTAAAAATAATTTTTGGTTTAAAAGCATATGAAGTTTCTTGTGCATGAGGTAGATTTCAGGCAACAATAAAAAATACCAAGATGACGCTGGTGATTAATATTTCTACTAGAGAAAGTTCGGAATTTTGTCTAGTTGCAATTTTGGCTCTTGGTAAAGAAGCACAGAGGGTTAATGTGTCTGCTGCAAAGATCAGGATTACTTGAGCCCCTGGCTGAGGGATATTTATATAGGCTATTCCACAAGAGTTAAAATGCTGCCTGACATAGCTTTCATAATTATCTATTTGTACAAAGTAATATGCACTGGCATCCTGGCCTTTATATTTATCCGTGAATTTTCTAATATCGTCTTGTTCATTTATCTTTGTTAAGCTCTTAAACAATGTAACACTGTGCTCAAGAAATCTATTATTTTTAATATAAGCTTAAAAGGGACTCCCGCCTCCTCTAGTTCCTGGCTTCTCTTGGGTTCCTGTACGTGCCACTTGCTATTTCTAATGATTGTAACAATGCTTGTTCCTAGTCTGCTTCTCTTATCAGTTTCCCACCACCAAAATACTGTTAACATCTGCTTTGGTGTAACTATATTTTCATAAAATTTTGTCTTTCACTATTTCAGCATGTTTATATAATTATTTATATCCTGGAGAGATTAAGTGATTTGCATAGAATCACAGGATGTTGCGCAGCGCCACCAAAACTCGAATCAGGATCCCCAGCGCTCAAGTCAGCAGCTCTGGTGGCTGCGCTACATCATCTCCACTCCCGTGTTATCCGTCGGGGAGCTCTTTCCTTTTCCCGGACCTCGATTGATGAAAATAGCTCTTTAATGATTACATAGGTGAAAGCGGTGCATTACCAATGCTTGTTGTGATTTTCTTTTTCATGCAGTAAGAAATCTTATACAGCAAGGAAATGCCATTCCCACAGCCGCCTTGCAGTAATAATTGCTCAGCTAATGTCATGTTCGGTTTTTTTCCTTAGCCACAAATTAGCTTTTCTGTGACTGATCTGTGGGTCTTGAAATCTATGTTCGATGCATGTGGGCTGCTGAATTCATATCTGTGCATAGATCGCCGCCTATTGTTTGGTCCGTATGATTGCACATTGTTGTCCTGGAAGAGTCTTCACAAGATAGGTGGCTCCTCCCTCGGACGACAGTGCGCATGGGCATCCTCTCCATCCCCAGATTGTTTTTCTCCGCCATTGGGTTAGGATGTACTTTCCTACTCTTTAAAGTTCGGAATCGAAAAACTTCTTTAAAGGTGAAAAGGCCTTCGGATACCGTCGGTATTGTTAAGCGCTCGGTGCCAATACACTTTTAACATCTCGGTTGCATTCCAGTCGTAGAATCGGGCCGTGAGGCATTCTCGACACCACGTGGACCGACCGTCGATGGAACAAAGTCCCTTCAAGTACTGCCCTCAGTGCAACTCGAAGTTCCCCTCACACAGACAAGCATCCAGCGTGCAACAAAT
This sequence comes from Lissotriton vulgaris, assembly GCF_964263255.1. Lineage (NCBI taxonomy): Eukaryota > Metazoa > Chordata > Amphibia > Caudata > Salamandridae > Lissotriton > Lissotriton vulgaris. The sequence continues at coordinate 893,132,801 of NC_141693.1, read as the reverse complement.
GCCTGTCTCCAGATCACAACGAGGATAGTTGCCAGGCCTGTGCCCAGTTCCGTTCAAAAAAGACTATTCGCAATCGACGGGCGGCGAGGCTAGAGATGCAACGATCGGCGCCAGAGCCCGATAACATCTTCGGGGACGAAGAAGATCTACAGAGCGCCGAAGACTCAGACCGGGACGACGAACAATACTTTGAGCCCGACTCCGAATATTACCCCGAAGAGGAAGAAATCGTCTATCTCGAAGAATATGATCAGGACATCGTAGCCGTTGAAGACGAGTCTGACGGCGAGGGGCGAACCGTGAGTACACTGCCCCATATAAACACTACACCTCTATCAGAGACTCGGGTCAAGGCATCGCCAGGAGGCCTTAGCCAAGACCAACAATCTCGTTCTACAGCCCTGCCATCTCGCCCGGCTAAGAACATATCAACAGAGACCTCTGAGACACGTCATGCAACATCGGTTCCATTGAAACCGGAAGTAGTCGACAATACAGTCTTCGGACCAAATTAAGTCGACCCGAAGGTATCGAAGCCTAAAGGCGTCGACCCGAAGGCCACAGTACCATCGAAAACAAAAGCCGTCGAGCTGATATCAATGACAAAAGCAGTCGAGTCGAGCTCAAAACCAAAGCACGTCGAACCGACACAAAAACACGTCGAATCGACCCCCAAGAAGCGCGTCGAATCAACCCCTAAGAAATACGTTGAATCGAGCAAAACAGCCTCAAATATCGACAGGGGGAACAAACATGTCGACGACAAAACAAGGCCTACGGCCAAACCGATCGTCGAACCGAAACCAAATGTAGATGAACAGAAATCGGTCGAGCCGAAGCCCATCGATCCGAAAAAGGGCGCCGACCCGAAACAACAGGCTCCAAAACAACATCAAAAGACTGTCGAACCGACAACGCCGCTCAGTCCGAAAAAAGTTGTGAAGCCAGCAATAGACGTTCAACCAACAAAACCGGTTGAAAAACAACCAAAGGCAATACAAACACCTAAAACAGTCGAGGTACCAAAGACCATCGACCCGAAAAAACAAAAGGCAAAGGCTGTTACACCAAAACCAAAAACTGTCGAAGAGGAGCTTCTTCACCCAGATCCCTCCACAGACAGCCAGTCAAAAATCTACATCGATCCAATAACTGGTAAAGTGACTGTCTACACTAAAAAGAAAAGGCCTCTACCAACTAAAGACTTTTCCAAAATACCTCTAAAAAAGAAGAGACTGTGCTACCTCTCTTATCCTTTTTCAACCTATCACTCCTGCTATGCCTACCACTCCTTATTCTCCAACACGCTCTGATTACAACCCTGATGAAGATCAGGACGTAGATGTAGGTTTTGGTTACCCACAAAACCCAGATACAGAGCCAGACACACAGCCATGGGGTACAGGAGGGGAACCGGACACAGAAGGGATTCTGCCCATTTCAGACCCTCCAGTATACCCTACTAACCCACAGAGGATACAGTAGCATTTAATTCTCTGTTGGAAAGAGCAGCAACCTACCGCAATGTAGATATGCACTCTGATGCTATTGAGGAGGACTTCCTATTTGATACTCTTACAACATCTGAGAGACACGTTAAAACACTCCCAATGTTAAAAGGGGTGTTAAAACACGCAGGCGACATTTTTAAGGACACTGCTAGAGCCCGGGTCATAAACCCCAGGATATAGAAAAAATACAGAGATGCACCTATAGATCTCACATACATCAAAGGACTGCTGCCCCTAGATTCCTTAGTAGTGTCAAACGCACGTAAGCGTGCAAACTCATAGACTACTGGTGAGGCTGCACCTCCGGACAAGGAATCTAAAATATTTGAAGCATCAGGCAAGAGAGTAGCGGCTCAGGCAGCAAATTCCTGGAGAATAGCCAATACACAGGCATTGCTGGCCAGATATGATAGGGCGAACTACGACAGTTTGGAAGAAATCCTACAACACTTGCCTGAGCCCTACAAACAGCAGGCAGATGAACTCATACAAGAAGGGAAGCTCATCACCAATGCATCTATTAAATGCGCGCTAGACGCAGCAGACACAGCTGCCAGATCTATTAATACCAGCGTGCTAATAAGGCGACACGCATGGCTGCGCATATCTGGCTTTAAGAATGACGTGCAGGAGGAGCTTCGCGCGCATCTAAGATGGTCGCGTCAGCACAGGGCTCCCGAGACCATCGCCGCCTCCCGCATCTATCCTGTCACAAATCCTGATATAGACGACGGGTTCTTCTAGATGTCACCCAGCTGATACGGAATTTCTTTCCAGAAATCGATTTGGCCGCCGGACTTACTCCACTTCGAAACTTCGCGGCCTACATCGATGAACAGCCCGGGAGTCGAGTCCCCGAGGTACCTAGGTGGCAATTGAACAACAACGGCCAGAGGGAATCGGCCACTGCCCCTGCAGTCCTTTCGGTTTCGTTTTTGGCCTTTGTCTACTGAGACTTGCTGCCTGTTGATACTGCTGGCCCGTGCCCTGCTATTGGCCATACGCTTGTCTTCCACCCTCGTCCCCAGACTCTACAAGTCAGCTTTGCAGGGAGCCCTTCTAACCAGGTCCCAAAAGCCCAGTCGGGGCTCGCTGCTCAATATGACGGGCAAGCCGGAGCGAGAAGCGGGCCACCAAGGGCACGTACCGTGAGGGTACCACCCAATTCAATACTATGGACCGCTTCACTCGCCCGTAAGGATCCCCTGGTGGTGTGGGTAAAGTTCTGGACGAGACTGGGGATGGCTCTCCCGCGACTGAAGAACTGACATTGAGGGACGTCATGGGTGCCATTGCAAGCATGAAGACGTCTATGAGCCAGCAGTATGAGACACTGGCTTTGAAGATTGACACGGTGGCAATTGACGTTAACTTAATCAGGACTGATCTTGCGAAGACCAACAAGCGGGTCAAGTCCCTGGACATTAAGACCGCCAGTCTCACGACCGATGTCTCCGATCTTCAGACCGAAGTTCGCAATGTCCGATCATCTAAGGACTTGTTTGTCCATCGGCTGGATGATTTCGAAAGCCGGGCTAGGCGCAACAATGTGCGTATCATCGGGGTTCCGGAGAAGACCACTGAATTATCTACGGATCTCCTTGTGGAGGACCTCGTATTGAACCACTTGACGCCCAAGGGCCTCAGCAACTTTTTCGCAGTGGAGCGTGCTCACAGAGTCCCCGGTGGGAAGCATAAAACGAGTGCCGCTCCGCGGCCTATCATAGCCAGGATTTTTAATTTTCGGGACAGAGACGCTATTCTTCAGGCATCGCGGACCAACGGTCCCACGAAATTCGAAAATGCATCGATTGGTTTCTACCCGGATTTTACGCAGGCTGTACAAAAACAGCGCATGGGATTCATGGGGGTGAAACGGCGACTTAGGGACATGGGATTGAAGTATGCCATGGTTTTCCCGGCCCGATTGAGGATTGAATATGAGGAACGTGCGCTCTTTTTTGACCGGCCTGAGGTCGTCAGTGACTGGCTCGATACTTTACCAACACATCGAGAACACCCGGAACAATCGAGGGTCCGCTGAAGGTGGCACTGAGGAGCAGGAGGAGTGAGAACTCATCGGCGTGTGTGCTCTATAGACTTATAGCAGTGGTTCGACGATTCTTTGTGTGTATATATTGGTAATTACCCGGGGGCGGTGGGGAATCGGGACTCTTCCTTCTCTAGGGGTCTCTTCTCTCTTTTTGTAGATTAGTTTTCATGGGGCGACAGGCACACTGCAAGTTGGGGTGGCTTTTTAGGTCTAGCGCAGGGGTGCAGGGTGGAGGGGTGTGTGTTGGGGATTTCTCTAGGGGTGGTGGGGGGGAACTTGTTTCTTTGTTTACTTCGAGGCCACACATTGCTATATACTTCGATTTCTGTGCTTGTTTCTTATTGGGGGGGTGGGGGGGCGCGTTGTCCTCATTTCCGGGATGGGGTTAGGGGGCTGAGGGTGCTGAGTTGGAATGTCAACGGTCTGGGTGACAGAATAAAGCGGGGAATAGTTTTACAGTATTTGAAACGTCTCTTCCCCAGATAGTGTTGTTGCAGGAAATGCACCTGATAGGGAACACATGCCATGCATTGAATAGACGGGGCTATCGTCTAGTGGCTCCGGATTCACTACTGGGTCGAGGGGGGCTGGCGTTCTTGTCAGGAGCTCCCTCCCCCTGGATATAGACGACATTGTATTAGACGATAGGGGTCGGTATGCTGCTATCACTGGCGGTAGGAAGGGAAGACTATCTCTATGCTTTCTGTGTATGTCCCGCCGGGCTTGCAGTCCACGACATTCTCTGATTTGGAAAGGGTGGTATTGGGTCTCCCCGAAGGTATACTGATTGTGGGTGGTGATTTTAACTCGGTTGTCTGTGGTAGGGATGATCGTAGCCCCCCCCCCACAGGGATCTCCCGAAGTCGCAATCCTGGCTGGGTAACTTCCTGGACGCACTGGGTCTGGTGGATTGTTGGAGGCAACTGCACCCCGGACAGGCACAATATACCTTCTATTCGGGAGCACATGGAAGTCTCTCGAGGCTTGACTATATACTAGTACCGGCGGTGCAGATGGTCTCTGTGAGGGAAATTCGACACCTGGCCAGGGGAATCTCGGACCACTCCCCACTCTGGCTTACTATTGATATACAGTTGGGAGCTGAGGGTCGGGTGGCTCCGATTAACCCCTGGCACCTCCGTAATCCTAAAAGGAGGGCCGGGGTGGTTAAATGCATGGACTACTACTTTGCCGAGAATGTGGGGTCGGTGACCTCCTCCATTTCACTGTGGGAGGCCTATAAGACGGTGATCCGTGGTCAAACCTTGTCCTTGATATCCAGTGCGAAGAAAAGCAAGAATGAGGAGGTGGTACGTCTGGAGAATGAGATTACTGCTTTGGAAGACGAATTACAATCTGGGGTTACACAGGAGGGGCTGCATGCCCTAGCCCTAAAACAGTCTGATTATAAGGCTCTGGTGACTGATGCGGCCAAGGCAATGAGTCGTGAGCAACGGGGGCGTTTGTATGATGTCGGTGACAAAGCCGGAAAATTGATTGCTAGGTTGGATAAGAGAGAGAGACTGAATCGTGTGGTGCCTGTTGTTGAAAGAGTAGATGGGGTGTGGGTTGTGGATCCGGTTGAGATTGTTGGTGTCTTTGCCCACCACTTCCAGAAGGTTTACGCGCCGGTTTCAGACAGACCGGAGGAAGACTCACATTTGTTACTTAGAGATATCGCATTGCCTAGCCTGTCGGAGTCAGACAAAGAGCTTATGGAGGCGAAATTTTCCAGCAATGAAATAGCGCTCGCCATCCGCTCCATTCGCTCGGGGAAAGCAACGGGCCCGAATGACATCCCGATTGAACTGTATAAGTTGTGTCCCGACAAAATGGCGCCGCACCTTCGTCACCTGTTTCGAGAATCTCGTGATGTCGGTTCCCTTCCCCGGGATCAGAGACTGGCGTCCATGGTTATCATTCACAAGGACGGGAAGCCCCGTGACCAATGTACATCGTATAGGCCGATATCGCTTTTAAACGCCGAGCCTAAGATCTTGGCAAAACTTTTGGCAAATCGGCTGATAAAGGTGATTAGCGATTTGATACACCCAGATCAATCCGGGTTCATTCCCCATCGGAATACCGCGCTCAACCTGCGTCGTCTTCATGGCGTATTGGCAAGGGCGGGGTCGCTGCGTGAGCCAGCCATCTTGGTTTCCTTGGATGCCTCGATGGCCTTCGACACGGTGGAATGGCCGTATTTGTGGACTGCCCTTGCAAAATTTGGTTTTGGTCGCGGTTTTATCGGGTGGGTTAGACTACTGTATGAGCAACCGCTGGCCCAGGTGGTGGTCAACGGCAGGGTCTCGGAATCTTTTGTTCTTGGAAGAGGCACGCAACAGGGGTTCCCTTTTATCTCCATTGCTCTTCGCGCTCGCTCTTGAACCTCTTGCCGCATGGCTTAGATGGGAACCGTCGCTCAAGGGTATTAGGTGGTCCCCTGATTTTGAGGAACGTATATCGTTGTATGCGGATGACATTCTGCTGTACCTCACTTCCCCCCGAAAGTCGTTACGGGTATTGTTTGATGTATTGAGTTCATTCGGGAAGAATTCTGGCCTGGTACTCAATTGGGCCAAGTCTTGTATTTATTCGCTCACTGGAGAGCTACCCCCCTTGCCACGCGTCTGTCCGATACCGATTTCGCACGTCGGCTTCAAATACCTGGGGATTTATATATCGTTGGACCCCACTGCACGATATGAGAGGAATTTGCTTCCTCCGCTCCTCCGGCTTAAATCTGACGTGACGGCGTGGTGTAGCCTGCCTCTATCCCCGGTGGTGAGGGCGGCTCTTTTCAAGATGTGTCTTCTCCGATTCCTGTATGCCATCCAAAACACGCTTGATCTTGTGCCTGCCAGTTATTTCTCCAGAGGAAGCTCATATGGGGCGGGCGACCTCGCATTGGACTGGCGAAGCTGACCTTGCCCTGGTATGATGGAGGCATAGCGTTGCCCGACATCAAACGATACTATTGGGCATCCCAACTAAGTGCAGTTAACCACGTGATGTACGGCCCCGTCCCGAATCCCGCATTCGAAATGGATAAGTGGCAGTTACTGGGAGGTAACTACAATAGGGCGCTTTACTCAAGATCAGCTAGGAAGAATCTGACTGGGCACACCGGGGTTGCGGTACAGGTGTGGGGTAGTGCAACCGTTGCTACGGGGTGGTCGGATAAATTAACTAGAGCTACCCCGCTTTATGCGGCAGAGAGACTGGGCAATCTCTGGACGACGAAAGGATTCGAAAAGTGGGAACTCATCGGAATTAGTAAGGTCGGAGATCTCTGGGTCAAGAACAGGATCAAGACTTTCGATGAACTCAAACTGGAATACGCATTAAGTGATCGGGAGCATTTTCGTTACGTCCAGATCCACCATGCGCTTGGGACGGTTTTTCCAGTCGGAACCGTTATTCCAGAGTCCTCTCCTCTTGAAGACAGAGTGCTTGAAGGACATGTCCCCGATAGCACCATTTCTCTCATCTATAAAAAACTTATCAACGATCAGTCGGACCTACTTATACTGCTTTGCGATGCTTGGACCGGCGATGGACCGGAGTTGGACGATGAAGACTAGCAGGCAGCGATATCTTCCCCTTAGGAGGTCGCGATTCCGGCGCGACTCCGGCTGGTGCAACTGAAGATTCCACACCGAGTCTATGTCACGGGTCCACGCCTGCTGCGTATGGGTTATTCTGTTGACGGGTTGTGTAGGCGTGGATGCGGTATGCTTGCTACCTTTCTTCATATTATATGGGAGTGTCCGGCTGTTGTGGTATTTTGGAACCGTGTGCATGCTGTTATGGAAGAGGTATCGGGTGTTTCGTTGTTGCCGGAGGCTAGACGTTGTTTGTTGAATGTCTGGGAGCCAAATGATTACAACGTTGCTCAGACTCAATGGGCCACCCTTGGCAATATGATAGCGAAAAGGGACATAGCCCAACTATGGGGATCTCAGAGAGCACCTCTAGTCTCAACCTGGAAAGAAAACATGGACTGGTGCATGTTCAGGGAAAAAACTGTGTATGTCGCTCGGGGTAGGCCCAAGAAGTGGGGGAGGATATGGCACCAATGGAACTTGTATAGTGGAGGGATTTGCATCGCCCCTTTTGTAGAAGTCCCTGACATACCTCTGCCCCCGTGACCGTACATTCCCTGAATTTTACATCCTATAGTTTGATTTGCTCGCCCACTCCCGGGCCCCCCCCCTCCTCCGAGATCTTAGATCCTTCGGTCACATATGTCTTTTCAGATGGGATTGCCCTCCCCCCAGGGACAGACACTTACCGTATAGTTCATTGCCTCGATATTTTTTTGTTTGTGTTCAGATATTTAGTAGAATGTCTTTAAAAAGGTTGTTGCAGAAATAAGCTTGTAGATGGTAAATGCGACCCTTTACTTGCAAAGTACCTTGGATGCGTAACGCAGAACAAACAAAAGGGTCGCAGAGAAGGCGATGTGTCGATTCTTTGTGCGCTCCGGTCACGATGCGACAAGATGGTGCCTCGGTACGTTGCGACGATCCGGTGCGATGCGTCTTTGATGTGATGCGACAACGTGAGGGCTATGCATGCACGCCCAATGGCCGTGCGGCAAAATCGCTGGTTTCCCCGCTGCGACAGGCCCTGCGACACGCTTCTCCGGTGATGCTACTGCGATCAGCGGCGGCACGCTTCCTCAGCGATGCAACGGCCCTGTGACACGCTTCCCCAGTGATGCAGCATCTAGCAGCATCGGAACGCTTCCGCAACGATGCGGCTGCTGCGGCGGAAACACGCTTCTCCCTCATTGCATCGCGCTTTCAGCCCGCAACAGCAAGGGCCTCACACATAGTTGCAGGCACCTCCTGGCAGGTCAGAATTCCCAGCAAGGAAGTTCAGGGAAGCTGGGGATGAAGTCCTTTTATTCCTGGGACTTCAAAAACAGGAGGCCAGCTTTTCTCAGGCCATTGGAGACTTTTCTTCAGATGGACACAGCACACAGCAAAGTCTTTCTTCAAGTAAGGGACACAGCACACAGCAAAGTCCCTCTGTCCTCTCTTCAGTAGAAACAGCAAACTGCAGGCCAACCCCAGACACACAGCAAGGGCAGTACTTCTCCTCAGTCTCTTCAGCTGTCCTCTTTGGCAACAGGTTCCTCTTGATCACGAAGTAGTCTTGGAAACTTTGATGACCCTGAGTTTCCACAACAGGAGGCCAGCTCTCCTCAGGCTCTTGGAGATTTCCTTTTCAAGTAGAGGACACAGCAAAGTCCTTCCCTTTCCTTGGCAGAATAGCCACTACAAGTCAGCCCCAGAACACACAGCAAGGGCAGTCCTTCTTCTCAGTTTCTGATGCTCTTCTCCTTGGCAAAGGTTTCTTCTTGATTCCAGGATGATCTAAATTTCAGAGGTTTCAGCTCTCATTTTTATACCCTAAAAATCTTTCTCTTTGTGAGGGGTCCTGGACCCAGTCCAAACAAGTTCTCGGTGTACTCTGCCAGTGCACAACTTCTACCTTTGTTAGTGTGGGCCAGAGTTATCAGACAGGAGGTGGAGCCAGCATTGTGGAAGGCAGGCACAGCCCTATTCAGGCCCAGGTGCTGCTACTCCCACCACACCAAATGCAGATCGGCCTATTCAACCTAGAGCTGAATCACCCAGACTCCTGGAGCCATCCCAGCCCCTGTCACACTCAAACCAGACAGTCAATCCAAAACAGGTAGAGGCACACACAAAGGTTGAACAAGAAAATAGACACTTTCTAAAAATGCTATTTTCAAACACAGTATTTAAAAAACATCTTTACTAAAAGATGTGTTATTTAATTCGGAGTTCAGGGATACCAGACTACAATTTTCCATCTCACTCCTATGTGAAGATATGCAGGTAAACATGTTACACGGCATTCCCCATTCTGTCCTATGAGCAAGATAGCCTTTCAATAGTGAAAAACAAAATTAGCAGTATTTCACTATCCAAACATGTTACACACACTAGTACATGTCCTACCTTTCACATACAGTGCACCCTGCCCAGGGGGGTACATTGGGCCTACCATATGGGTGCCCTAGGTGTAAGAAAAGGGAAGGGTAAGGCAAGGCAAGGCAAGGCAAGTGGGTTTACTGGCCAGGTTAACATGGCAGTTAACAAACTGCTCACAGGCACTGCAGTTGCGCAGGTACTGTCTATGCTCCCAGAGATCAGTTTCGTCGACATTGGCCCTACGACGCAATGCCTAGTTGAGGACTGTCTTTTCTGGGGTTGTCCAGTCATCACTTATGGACATGACCATTGTCTGCGCCCATCGCTTCGGAGACCAGGCAGAATCGGCGCCGGAGCACTTTAAGGACAGCAGGGCTACGGCCAGGTCCTTGGGCCTATCGATGACCCCTCATCACCCTCAATCCACCTTTCGTTCCTTTTGTGGCACGGAAGGGGTGAGCAATCTCGTGCTTACCTGCCCTGCCACTGTTACGCACAAGCTTTCGGACCTCTGCGTGGACGCAGTTCCTACTAGCCCTGTGGGTCGAGTAGCCAGCGGGGGTCAGCCCAGCAACTGAAGCCTCCAAACCCTCTTAGTATGCCAGTTTATCATCATGGGTGGCACACAGTGGGCAGCAGGTTTTGCCATCACCTGCCTCACAGGTGGTCCATAACATCAGATAGGTGGGTTTTGCAGATTGTCCGAAGGAGCTACTCTATTCCCATCCAAACTATCCCTCCTTCCATGCCATCCCCATAAGACATGCTGATTGAGGATCACCTATCTCCTCTCTGTCCGAAAGTGACGTTGTTTTGGCCAAAGGAGCCATAGAGAGAGTGCCGATGCCAGAAGGTGGTTGTGGTTTCTATTCCCCCTATTTTCTGATGCCCAAGAAGGACGAAAGCATTCGTCCTATCTTCAACCTGTGCTCTCTCAATTTCTTCCAAAGAAGGAGAAATTCAAGATGCTCACTCTTGCTCAGAATTGGTCTGCCCTGGATTTAGGAGACTGGATGGTACCACTGGACTTGCAGGATGCCTATTTCCACGTCCCGTCCTGGCTGCCCACAGGCGTTACCTGGGGTTCATGGTGGACCGCAATCACTTTCAGTTCACTTTGCTCCCTTTTGGCCTCTCCAGCGCCCCTCTTGTATTCACCAAGGTGATGGCGTGGTTGCATCTCATCTCCAGAGATCAGGGGTGCCAGACTTATCCTATCTGGACAACTGACTGTTGAAGACTTGTTCGCCCCAGGCTGTCGTCTCCCACCTCCAAACAGCAGTGGGCCTCCTACATTCACAGAGGTTCACTATCAACGTGACAAAGTCACACCTGACTTTCTCTCTCTGACTCTCTTTCAACTCTGCAGTTTCTGGCCTATCCTCTCAAATGGCGAGTCCAGGATATTCCTGCTCAGGGCTCGATAAATCTGAAAAATTGTATTAGTCCTGCAGGTCTACTACCTTGGAACATCCCCTCGACCTGACTGCAACCCACTTGACCTCTGTCTCTGAAAACGGAGCAAAAGTGACAAGATAACATGATTTAAAGGTATTTTTATTGCTCATTCCGTTTGTGAGCAATAAAAATGCCTTTAAATCTTGTTATCTTGTCACTTTGCTCCGTTTTCAAAGACCGGGGACAAAAGTTAGTGTTCGAGGCATGAGGGCTGCTGAATTCATATCTGTGCATAGATCGCCGCCTAGTGTTGGGTCCGGATGATTGCACATTGTTGTCCTGGAAGAGTCTTCGAAGTATCACGAGATAGGTGGCTCCTCCCCCTGGACTACAGTGCGCATGGGCATCCTCTCCATCCCCAGATTGTTTTTTTTCCGCCATTGGGTTCGGATGTCTTATCTTAACTCCAGTTAAATAACTTGTAATCTTTCTATTCCTAAGGCCAAAAGGCCTTCTTAGCGTCGGTATTGTATTGTTCGGTGCCTGGCCCTTTCGGTTCTTCGATCGGCGTCGAAAGAAGATTCTCTCGACAACACAGGCCCAGACTACATCGACGATGGAACGGACCCCGTTTAAGCGGTGCCCCGTTAGTCATTCAAAATATTCGAACTTAGATGTGCACCCAGTGTGCAATACCTGTTTGTCCCCCGACCACGACGAGTCGAAATCTTTCGCCTGCTCAAGGTTCCGCTCAAAAAAAACTATTAAACTTCGACGCGTGGCAAGGCAGTCGGCCCAGCGGTCGGTTCCTGCACCTGCAAACATCTTCGATGCCGGGGACGAGGAACTCTTCCAGGATGAGGAAGAGGCGGAAGACGACGTTCCCGAAGAAGTGTCGAAACCGGCGTCGGAGCAGGACTCCAATTTCGAGATGGACGAGCCAGATGAGGAGTTCGCCCACGACCGAGACGTCGTCGAGGTAGGGGACGACGATCAGGCCCTTGCGGCCGTTGATGACGACTCCGGTGGAGAACCGAGTCCGCCCACAGTTCCGGGGCCAATCATTAACATTCAGCCCTCTCCGGCTCCGGTCGAGGCATCGCCGAAAGGCCTTAGCCAAGATCCATCCTCTCGGTCTACAGCCCCGCGACATAGCCAGGCTAAGACCCTTTCGAAGGAGCCATCTGTCGATTCAGCGAAATCGAAACCGAAACAGACGGAGCCAAAATCGAAACCGAAACTACTCAAAATGGTGGTCGGTTCGACGTAGACTACCTCCTCGAAGGCTGTCGACGATCCTTCGACGCTGAATATACCTGTTGGCGCCAAGACTGGGACTTCGATGCAGGGCTCGGCCACCAAGAACGTCGCCTCTAAGGCCTCGGCGTCGGTGCCCGCGTCGACGACCAAACATGGCGAGAAGGGCAAAGGACTTCCGTTGGGAAAAGGTCTGCAGCCACCCCTCTCAGGACTCAAGACTGGGCTGGCGAAAAGGGTCGAAGCCACGGCCAAGGACGCCCCGACTTTGTCGTCGATGCCCAAGGATGGAGGCGCACCGCGCCGGGAGCTCGATTCGACGCGGTCGAGCGAGCGGCCTACGCAGGCGTCGAAGAAACCCGAAACAAGCGCTTCAGGTTCGAAGCATGCGGACTCGACGCCACTTAAGTTTGGCCTTCCGCCCACGGCCCGTCCAAAGCATCTCGAGGTTTCCAAGATGGCGAAGGTGTCCTCCCATGCACAGGTCGTCTATCATGAGCCTTCTTACGACAACCAGGCAAAACTGTTTATTGACTCGGAGTCGGGTAGGCTTACTGTCCACAAGCGGAAGATCGCACCTGAACATCCCTTGGAAGGTTACAGTATTCCACTCAAAAAGAAGATGGTCTCCACCACCTCTCCGGTTCTTGTTGAACCTCTTCAGGACTACTCGCAACATTCTGTTCAATCTCCAACACAAAGTGAGGAGGACTTAAATGCGGACTATAGCCAAATGGCCTTCTCTTACAATACTGACACTGATCAAGATGTCTCAAATCAATGGTCAGGAGCAGGAGATCAAGGCGATGACCCTGATGACCCCCATACCGCTCCAGACTCTCAGTCCTACTTTGTGAAGCCATCGCCAACTGAGGACACTACAGCATTCAATGCATTAATAGAGCGAGCAGCCCTCAACCATGACGTCGAGATGCATGCTGAGCCAGTGGATGAGGATTTCTTATTTGATACCTTCTCCACATCTGAACGCACCACCAAGACTCTGCCCATGCTTAAGGGAGTCCTCAAGCATGCCACAGCCATTTTCAAGGAGCCAACCAAAGCCAGGGTTATCAGTCCCCGGATTGACAAAAAATATAGGCCTGCCCCAGTGGCCCCAACCTATATCAAAGGCCAGCTCCCACTGGACTCCCTCGTGGTGGCTAATGCACGCAAGAGGGCTAATTCTCAATCAACTGGTGACGCTCCCCCTCCGGACAAAGAGTCCAAAATCTTTGAAGCGTCTGGGAAGCGTGTGGCAGCGCAAGCCGCTAACATTTGGAGAATAGCCAATTCACAGGCACTGTTGGCTAGGTATGACAGGGCGCACTACGACACCCTAGAACAATTGATGCAGCACATGCCTGACATGTACAGAGAGGCAGCTGAAATGGTTATACAAGAGGGTAAACTGGTCTCCAATGCGTCAATCAAATGCGCACTGGATGCAGCAGACACTGCAGCGAGGGCAGTCAATACTAGCGTGATGCTGCGACGCCATGCATGGCTGCGCATCTCAGGGTTTAAATCCGAGATCCAAACTACTCTTCTCAATCAGCCGGTTAATCCGGACTTCCTGTTTGGACCCGAAGTTGACACAACACTTGAGAAAATGAAAAAAGACACTGACGGCGAAATCCATGGGGGCTCTCCAGTCACAGCAGTTTCGGGGCGGTTCCTTTCGTCGCTCCGGTAACAGGGGAGCAACAAGAGGACAGGCTCAACAGCATTCACAGTACGCCAAGGGCAACACGCAATCTGCCTACACTAAAAACACCAGAGGTGGATATCGTGGGAACAGCGCCAAAGGGAGAGGCCGCGGCAATAACAACGCCAGGTCCTCCACTCCCAACAAACAGTGACTTCATGTCACTGCCCCCCCTACCATCTAACACCTGTCGGGGGGAGGCTCCAGCAGTTCCTGCCACTCTGGGAAAACATCACAACAGACAGGTGGGTGAGACAACTTATCCGTTACGGCTATTGTCTAGAGCTAACCTCCACCCCCCCCCGAACATACCCCCAAGAAACCGTCCTATGTCCGCAGAGCACTCGCTCTTATTGCAGCAAGAAGTACTCTCCATGCTGCACAAAGGAGCCATAGAACTCGTGCCTGCCGAGGAAAGGGGTGCAGGGGTTTACTCCCTGTACTTCTTTTTTTTTTTTTTTTTTTTTTTTTTTTTATTTTGAAAACCTTTATTTTCGTGAACACAGTACTCAGCGTCAGCCTACAACCACTGCGGGCCGGCCGCTATGACAACATACAACGATTCCGGGGAACCTTGCGCTGCAACAAATAAAAGGTAAGAACACTACGATGGATTTGCAAGGAGTCACAGGAAAAGGATAAAGAGGGTTTCATTTTATGTTTTTGACGAATCATCCTAAAGTCAGACAGGGTAGCTGAGTGGGCGAGCCACATGAAGGAGATCTACAAGTTATACATCGCTAACAAAGGATTGGCGTGAATCTTTTACAATAAGGACACACAAGCACAGGAATAGATGTCGCCCCAATTGGCGCCCGCCCAATCAATATATCACATCAGGAGTTACGATCTAGGTTGTCTGCAGTATGATAGGATATGGAAGGGTTCATTATATAGCAACAAGAAAGGATCCAATGACACATAAGAAGGACACTCGTTACATGGGAAAAGTCATGACAGGATATGCGCCCTCAAACGATAATGGAAAAAGGAAGGAAAAGCAAGTTCTGTAAGCATTCAATGAATATGCAGTAAATCAAAATATTAATAATGGAATCAATAAACCATGTGATACAGACTTAGACGCAAACCACAAAGAACGTCCCGTGAGGACCAAACCCAACCTCCCGTCTGACCCGAGATATATAGGAAGAGAGAGAAAATAGGAATGAAGATAAGAAGAAGGCCATAGAAACAAAAAGAGAGAGTAAAGACCCAAACCCCCCACCCTGCACGTCGAAGAGGCTACGGCCCACCCCCCCCTACTAACGTGCCTGTCGCCCCAAGAGTACCCACATAAGGAATTAGAGAGTAAGAAAAGACTAATCTAATCTAAGACTCTCATAGAGAAAGAAAAAGGGAAGGGAAAGTGGGGAGGAGCCCACCTAATACCAAGTCTCCCGAACTCCGCCAGCCGAAAAACATCTCCCTCCCCATACACAGTAACAAGGATAGATTCATGATTACCGGAGGGGGGCCAAATCCAATGTCCCCAAAACTCCCCAACCAACATTGCACTAGTCCACCCCATACAAGAATAATCACAGTAAGCTTGAATCACAATTCGAGATGGGAAGGGATATTACTGTAGCACATGCAGAGGAAGCGCCAAAGTCCGAGACTCCACCAGACAGTCCAACACAGTGCAGAATATAGAGACTCCTAGCCCTGGCCCGATCGCAAATGTCCGCCCAGCCATGGATCACGGCCAGAGCCCACCGCAGATGAAACAAAGGAGCAAGATGGCCGCCCTCGGCAGAATCGAGTTATCAAAGGGCAAAATGGATTCCGCCAAGCACATTCAGTCTCACTGTCCCAAGAGAGTGGCCAATTCAGGGCAGACAGGCATTCCAGAGTGAGATACAAAAGTAACGGAGCCTGCGGGTAACAAATCTGCAGGAAAGACAGTCGCTGCACAGACGGCTCTGTGAACAATAGGTGCACTGCCCCGGGTGAAATCTTGATATCCAGCAAGAAGGGAAACAGTGTAGCGTCGCCAAAAGAAACATCTCCCATGTGTTCGGGCGGTAACATCGTAGCACAGTTGGAGCCAAATGAAAGCAGATCAATACTGCGTGGGGAAGAAGTCGGAGGTATAAGCGCCATTGATAGTAACACATCGTCAAGCCTCCCTCCTGCCCAGCAAATAGGAGCTTTCACACCACGCAGCCCTCAAGTCAGCGAGCGCTAACATAACAGAGCCGCAGGTCGGCTCAGGCGAAGGTTCCACTTCATCCACAGCGTAATGTGCGGCTCGCGCCCCGGCACACCGATCAAAAGCCCCCCCGACAGCACATTTGTGGGTCATAGCAGAGCCTTCCCGCGCTACAACAGCGCCATCCATTTCCATCCCTCTGCTGGGAAAGCACGGGGTTAAGTCGGCAAGGTCCGCAAAACGAAACAGGGTCTCCGGTCACCGATACAGTGCAGGGCAGCCGGTAACGGAGGCACAGCAGGATGAGACACCCTCGATCGACCCAGAGCGAGGACGGGTCAGAGGCAGGCACCGTCAGCTGGCCACAGCCCAGTGCGGGGAGTGCGCGGCGTTTCTCACCTGAGCATCCTCCACAGCAGATCGGCGGGGTAAATTCCAGGCAGCCAAAGGAAAACCCTGTGAGAGGGGCCGATGGTTAAAGGCATTTGCGTGTTGCACGGCAGGTCGTCAGTATTGCCCCGTCTCGGCCGGGTCACGGAGCTCCAGCAGGCGCCATCTTAGCGGGTCAGCCCGGGTCTCAGCTCAATGTCCAGGAGCGGCCGCCGAAGCAGCTCGGCGATATCTCCAGTTGGGGGGCTGGCAGGGACCTCGGAGAAACGGCAACAGCCTCCGTTTACTTTCGCCGTTCTCCCGCAGCCACTCAGTGACAGGATGGATGGCAAAATTTACCTGCGGGAGACAAAGGCTCGCGGAGCCGGGAGACTACACGTCTGTCTCCTCCGCCATCTTGGCTCCTCCCCCACTCCCTGTACTTCTTGATCCCAAAAAAAAAAAAAAGGGACGGGTCCCTGCGGCCCATTCTAGACCTCAGACCCCTCAACCAATACATCCTTTCGTAGCACTTTCACATGCTAACTTTACAACAAGTCCTGCCGCTGCTCCGTCAGGGCCACTTCCTAGCCACCGTGGACCTCAAGGATGCGTATTTCCACATTCCCATTCACCCAAGCCACAAAAAATATCTCAGGTTCACAATCAACAGTCAGCATTACCAATTCAAGGTTCTGCCGTTCGGGGTCACTACTGCTCCCAGAGTTTTCACCAAGTGCTTAGCGACTGTGGCAGCGCACCTTCGCAGAGGTGTTCACGTGTACCCCGACCTGGACGACTGGCTCGTGCAGGCCAAATCTGCCGAGCAGTGCGGCCGCGACATCTCGCGAACCATTCACCTCCTTCACAGTCTAGGGTTCTCTCTCAACTACGCAAAGTCTCACCTGCAGCCGGCCCATGTGCAACAGTACCTGTGGGCGACATTAAACACCCAGTTGGCCACGGCGCAGCCAAACCCAGCCAGTGTCAACAGCATGCAAACGCTCATCAGGAGGTTCCAACCTCAGCGATCCCTCCCAGCGCAAGTTTTCATGCAACTGATCGGCATGATGGCATCCTGCATATTCATTGTCCCGCACTCGAGGCTGCACATGCGACCCCTTCAAGAATGCTTAGCCCGTCAGTGGAACCAGGCTCATGGCCATTTAAAGGACCTAGTGTTGGTGACCGGTTGTGCTTACAGCTCTCTGCATTGGTGGAACCCACAAAACCTTTGCAGGGGACGACCGTTCCAAGAGCCTGTCCCACAGATAGTGCTAACGACTGACGCATCTCTCCAGGCTTGGGGAGCGCATGTCCTCCACTACACAGTGCAGGGACTATGGACAGCACAACAGCAACGGATGCATATCAATGTGTTGGAACTCATGGCGATCTTCATGGCACTGAAGGCATTCAAGCTGCACCTGTGCAACAAGGTTGTGTTAGTCCGGACGGACAACATGACCGCCATGTATTACATACAGAAGCAGGGAGGCACGCACTCCCCGCAGCTGTCTCACCTTGCCCAAAGCATGTGGAAGTGGGCCATTCAGAGGAACATCTTCCTCATGGCGGAGCATCTCCCGGGTGTCGACAACCAGATGGCGGACCTGCTCAGCAGGCACAGTCATCAGATGCACGAGTGGGAGATCCACCCGTCGGTTCTCCATCCGTACTTCCAACAGTGGGGTCATCCAGACATCGACCTCTTCGCCACAAGCGAGAACGCAAAATGCCCAAACTTCGCCGCCAGGTTCCCACACCCGCAGTCTCCGGGCAATGCGATATGGATGAACTGGTCAGACAGATTTGCGTACGCTTTTCAGCCAGCCCCCCTCATACCTCTGGTGGCGTGCAAACTGCAACAACACTCCATGACACTCATCCTAGTTGCTCCAACGTGGGCACAGCAGGCTTGGTACACCACGTTCCTGGAACTTTCCGTGGTGCCTCACCAACGGCTGCGCCTCACTCCCAGCCTCCTCACTCAGAGCCATGGCGACATTCAGCATCCAGATCCCCAACAGTTGAACCTTGTGATTTGGCTCCTGAGGTCATAGAGTTTGGATACCTGAACTTGCCCCCTGAGTGCATGAATATCATCAAGGAGGCAAGACGACCGACTACCAGGGCCTGCTATGCAGCCAAATGGAAGCGGTTTGTTATTTACTGCTCCAACAATAACATTAATCCGTTGGACGCATCTACGCAAAACATCATATGTTACTTATTGCATCTGTACCAATGCAACCTGGCGTACAGTTCCATCAGGATCCATCTGGTGGCCATAGCCGCTTACCTTCAAAACAGGCAGCACCTTTCCGTTTTCAGGGTACCTGCCATTAAAGCCTTTTTAGAAGGACTTAAGAGAATAATCCCTCCCAGACACCCCCCTTCACCAGTCTGGAACTTAAATATCGTTCTCACCAGACTCATGGGGCCGCCCTTTGAGCCACTCCATTCCTGTGACATACAGTTCCTCACCTGGAAGGTGGCCTTCCTAATAGCTATTACATCGCTGCGGAGGGTCAGTGAACTGCAAGCTCTCACAATTCAGGAACCCTACCTGCAAATTCATGTGAATAGAGTGGTGCTTCGCACCAGCCCTAAATTCATGCCAAAGGTGGTTTCGCAGTTCCACCTTAACCAAAATATAGAACTGCCAGTTTTCTTTCCTAACCCAGATTCAGTGGCAGACAGAGCACTGCACACCTTGGATGTCAAAAGAGCTCTCCTGTATTACATCGACAGGACAAAAGACTTTCGAAAGACTAAACAGCTGTTCGTTGCATTCTATCCACAACATAAAGGCAACCATATCTCCAAGTCAGGTATAGCCAAGTGGATTGTTAAATGTATCCAGATCTGTTATCAGAAAGCTAAGCGCACATTAACAGTTCCCCCTAGAGCGCATTCCACACGCAAGTTGGGGGCTTCCATGGCTTTCCTGGGTAATATTCCTCTAGAGGATATATGTAGAGCAGCCACATGGACCACCATACATACATTTACCAAACACTACTGCGTAGATGTACACTCCAAACAGCAAGCTGCTGTAGGACAGGCTGTTCTCAGAACTCTCTTTCAGACTGCTGCAGCTGGCACGGGCACCCGCCGGTAAGGAGGAAACTGCTATTTATTCTATGCACAGATATGAATTCAGCAGCCCTCATGCCTCGAACGGAATATGCTACTTACCAGTATGCATCTGTTCTTGGCATAAAGGTCTGCTGACATTCATATCGCCCGCCCTCCTCCCCGGTGCCTGTCGCAGCTGCAGCTCTCAGAAGCATTTTCAGGCATGGTCATCACTTTCAGTATTACACTCCATCTCTGCCACAATGGCGAAAAACAATCTGGGGATGGAGCGGATGCCCATGCGCACTGTAGTCCAGGGGAGGAGTCTCCTATCTCGTGATACTTCGAAGACTCTTCCAGGACAACAATGTGCAATCATCCGGACCCAACACTAGGCGGCGATCTATGCACAGATATGAATGTCAGCAGCCCTTCATGCCAAGAACAGATGCATACTGGTAAGTAGCATATTCCTTAACTTCCTACTCGCCAGAAAGGGCGAGTAGGACCTAAAAATAGCTCGTCCTCAGCAATTCTCCCTCGCAAATGCGAGCGGGCGAGTGGATTTATCAAGCCCTGCTGCTATACGGATGTTTCAGCCTCTATCCTGGATTTTGGTGAGACTGACTGAGGCGGCTGGTCCTTATGGCCTCCTGCAACCTGTTTGTGACATGGCCGTTGACATATGCAGACTCTGCAGTAGGACCTGAAGTTCCAGTGGGCGCAACATCAGGGGAATCTCTCCAACATGGTCCAGATCTTGGAGGGAACTGCAAAGGACCTGCTATCTGACGGTAGTGATGGGTGCATCACTCTTGGGATGGGGTGACCATCTGGGAGGGGTGGAGAACAGAGGACTCTGGTTTCCGGTAGAATACAGACTCCACAACAACCTGTTGGAGCTCCGAGCAATTCGATTGGCATTGAAACCTTTCTATTCTCTAGTCAGTGAAGATTAGTGCAAGTGTTCATGGATAACGCCTCTGCCATGTGGTACTGCAACAAGCAGGGCGGGTGGGATTGTGGACCCTCTGTCAAGAGGCCCTGCAGTCTCTGGACATGGCTGGAACAGCAGGGTATATCTCTGGTGGTTCAACTTCTGTTATGCTCTCTGAATGCTAGAGAGAACAAACTCAGCCACAGATATCTTGCGGACCACAAATGGCTACTCCATCCTGAGGTGGTGCAAGGTTACTTTCAGCAATGGGGGGAGCATTGGTTAAATCTGTTTGCCACTGATGAGAATGTGCAATGGAGTTTCCAGGGTGGCTTTCGCTTGGAGACACTTTTAGTCTCAAAAGGAGCTCAGGTCTCCTGTACACTGTTCCACCCATATCTCTCCTACCCAGAGTTGTCAAGATGATCTGGAACGACCGGGCCCAAGGTATCCTTGTGGCTCCGGACTGGGCTTGGAGAGTCTGGTATCCCGGGCTGTTGTGCATGGCCATCAGCACTGCGATCAGACTGCCCCTTGGGACGGGTCTTCTGTTGCAGTAGAGAAGGGTTCTCCACCTGAACCGGTCAACGCTCCGTCTTCTTGCATGGAGATTGAGCAGTTACGGTTGACAGCTTTCGATGTTCCTCCCTAAGTCTGTGAAGTTGTCTTGGCAGCCAGTTGTCACTCCATCAAGACGGGTTACGCCTGCCGTTGGGGCATAATGTGTGGCATGGTGTACAGAAAGACAAATTGATACCCTTTCGGCCCCCCTTTTCCCAGGTTCTCCTGTTCATCCTCTTCTCTGGGCACTCTGAAGTGCTATCTCTATTTCAGCTTTTCTGTTGTTACCTGATCAGCCGTCCCTCTTCAATCCCCTATTCTACATAATTTTCTGAAAGATTTACAACATTTGTTTCCACCTTCTCTCTTTATTATGCCCCAGTGGGACCTCAATCTCGTCCTCACTTTCCTTATGTGCACTCCCGTTGAGCCCCTGCACAATTGTCCTCTCGGAATCCTTACCATCAAGCTGTACTTCCTGGTGGCAATAACATCTGCCCGGAGGGTCAGTGAGTTCCAGGCCTGGCCATCTAAGTCTCCTTATCTGAACATCTACCCCGATAAACTTATGCTTCATACGAGAGCTTCCTTTCTCCCGAAATTTGTCACTCCCTTTCTCCTAGGTCAATCGATCACTCTGCCTCCTTTTATCGCTCCACCTCATCCCTCCAAGGAAGAGGAGCGACTTCACCGTCTGCACCCAGTAAAGAGCCTTGCCATTCTACCTTGATGCACACAAGAATTCCAGGTGAACGAGAGCGAAGAAAGGACTGACCTACAGAAGCGGACCATCTCACGATGGATTGTGCACTGTATTAAAATATGCAATGCATTTTCTAAAACAATCCTCTGAGGGTTTGTGTGCTCATTACACCAAAGTTGAAGTTGCTACCACTACGTTTGCTCGTGTTCAGGTCTTCGACATCTGCCAGGCAGCAATGTGTGCTTCCTTGTACACGTCTACCTAACATTACAGTCTGGACAATCCGGTCCATAGGGTTGGGCACTTTGCCTGTACGGTCGTGCAAGACTTCCTCGTGCAAAGTTGGTCCGCAGACCCACCTCCGGGGAGCTATTGCTTGGGTATTTATTCTAAGGTAAGAAATCTTCGGCTAGAAGTCTCTATCATATTAACAAGTTACTTACCTTTGGTAACGCCTTGTCTGGTAGAGATGCTATCTAGCCGCAGATTCCTTACCAACCTGTCCATCCTCTCCACTCCACAAATGGATTTCTAGGGACAGGGCTTTCCCCTTTCAGGGCAGTAGTTTTCCACACCAATGGTCTGCGTACTTCATGGCTCTGCACTTCTGGTGTGGAAAGTTGCGAAAAGTAACGTACATCGACATTCCTAAGTGGTGCCTATATAGGCAACCCGCAATGGAGAGTAGCAAGGCTACTGACAAACTCTAACTGGAGAAAGAAAGTACTGTTTTTTCACAGAGAGAGGTAAATTAACCCACTGTTAAATCCAACTTTAGCAAGTCTGTCAGAGGCACGCCGATAAAAATAGTCTAGATTCGTCTCCTAAGATAAAGAGAAAGATAAAAGGAAATGTCCTAAGTCACAACCATGGTTAATACCCAACTGACCATTTCATACAACATACTTTCTTTATCACTGGTGCCAGGTTGTTCCTCAAACTGCCTTTCTATAAGAATTGAGTGCTTTGTAGAAATGTAGACGAGGATACAGTTTGACCATCTCATCTTACTCTTATGGTTCATATCACTTTCCAAAGGGGCAGGGAGTTGATTTTTGTTTTAAATGCTACCTCCGAAAATCCACAGAGATCTCCCGCCATTTAAGATGGCTCTTTCAACTTTATTTAATTTGAGGGTATTTGAGGTATACAGTTTGGTATCAGCAACCCTGGTAAAAGACTCTTGTACTCACCCTATCTCGTTAGATGTTCCTAACTGAAAACGTAGACATGTAATAGAAGCTTCTTATAAGATAATTGCTATAGTCTGTCTTGATCCTCTCTTAAAAACCCTCATGCATTATGAACATTATGCTAAACTTCCAGATCCTGCTTGACAGCCTTTCTGTCCACAGATGGTGGAGAAGCAGCAAGGTCAAATTTAGCCTCTTCGTTATAGATATTCTGCACAAATAACAGAAGCATTGTTTACAAGTTGGGAAACCGCTCCCACTACCTTCCAAAACTGTGTATGACTGCATTCAAAGAACCAGAGCCTCAAAACCACCACATTCTTCCACTTTCCTAGCCAAAATTGTAAACATTTACACCCTTGAGCTGGGACGAGAAAAGTGTTAAAAATGAGGCAAGTTATACGTTTGATTTAGAGTTAAATAAAATGTTGGTATAGTGGAATAAACTGTAGGAACAAACTTTTTTTGTTGATTTACATCGTATATCGTTGAATATTTTATCCAAGTCAATAGGGTTCAAAGGTTTACTTATTTGGTTGAAGTCTTTCCTATAATTATTTCAATACCGAATAAACTTGCATGCCCTTCTATAAATGCTTTACATGCTTGTTAGTGCTTGGGATTGCTTCTTGTGGGACTCTCTTGTATAGACTGAATGGACATTCCTGATTTGCTGCCATTATACATCTCTAGAAGCATTTTCGAGACAGTAATGAAAGATGCCAATGTTTTGTTCTTTAAGCTTGACCCCTTCTTATGACATTACTTGCATTATAGCCTCCATCCCTTTTTTCCATATTTGCTGTTTGGGAGATAATTATTCCGCTGCTAAAATAATTCTGATTACAGGAGATTCCATTTTATCGGTGCCAGTGAACAACATTGATTTTGGTAAATTGTTCATTTTGGTTCGGTTCAGACTTGTCCCAGTGGTCAATTAAGACCTACTTTTAAGTAGCAGTAAGCCTTTTACAGCTCTTACATTAGTGTGAAGTTATCCAGGTCATATCCACATTTTCAGCATTACCCAGATTCCTGGAGACTGTTACTCTTCCCTAGAGGATTTTAATTGAGTCTCCAGTCAAACGTATTGCAATCTTTTAAATAAAATGTGTACTTTCTTTTTTACTGTACTACCTAGTGTTTTATTCCTTATGTTTAATATATCCCACAATATATTGCTTTGAGTCACTAAATATAAGGGTGAGTGTTCTAAACTACTTCCACATATTTTATAAACGGTTTAGGCATTATTTGCAATAGCATTTGATGTCACAGTTGTGATTAACTTCTGGAAGAGAGAGCATTTGGTTGGTAGGTTGAGAGTGAATCAAACGCATAGCAAGGGTGTTTAGACATGTGAATCAGTCTGTCAAAAAGCCCTAAATTACTGTTTTGTATCACAGAAATTTGCTTAATCTTAATTTGACAATTTTTTTCTCTATTCAAGACCGCCAAAAGTCTTATCCTTTTTCGGTTAGGCGAGGACTTTGCAAATGCAAACCATGTCTATAATAGATAAATGGATTGGCTCCGTCTATACAGTGTACTTCAGTTCTTTGTGACAAACGTGCTGCTGCGAAGCTAAAGTCCTATGCATTCAAAGACCACTATCCAAAGGAAAATCAGTGGCTTTGACCTTTGCTCAGTTAGTCTCTCATTACCAGTCGATTGCTCATTTGGTGCTGTTATTGTGCACCACAATTTTCAATACCATGGTGGGGATTACTCTACCACTCTCCAGCACTAATCTAGGTTTCAGCAGTAGGAATGGTGGATAAAGCTGCATTTCTGAAGTGCACAAATACTCTACTTACTCAGATTGCTCTGGCTTTTATTTTACCAAATAATTACCAACATTTTGGAAGCAGAAACGGTCAGAGTGAGCAAGGTCAAAATCATGGATCCAGCCTATCAACCCCTGCTTCTACACACAAATGTTATGTATGTCGATTTCATGTTGTTGTGAGGTTTGTGATGTTATTGTTGACCTACAACACATTTATGAAATTTGGTATTAAAACCACTTTTATTGTTGCCCCAAGTTGTAGGTTCAGGAATTCCCACCTCTAAAGGTCCTATTGTTGTCTCTGTAACATTGGACCCATGTTCAAGGGTAGTGGATTATTTCCATTCCTTAAGACTGTGGTGTCTGTCGCCCATCAAGTTTCATTTTGCAAAGTCCTCTTGAAACCGCCTATTCGTATTGTATAACCTGGGGCTATTCCCAAAAACTCACTCTGTATTTAGCAAATCCTAAGAATCTCTAGATCTGAAGGAGACCTGTAATATGGACACTGAAGTTACACGGACTTCAGTAAAAGCCCAAATGCTTTTTGCATAAAAGTAGCATTATGTTGAGTAGTGATTTGCACTGCTTCAAACCTGAAAAAATGCATTGAAGCGATATAATGAAAGAGTTTCCACCACCCATCACGTTGTTGGGCTCTAAAGAGAACTGCGTCCCAAAGTAGATCATGCTCTTAGCCCTATTCCATTGATTATAAGCATAATGCACGAAAACATAGCAAAACTATTCATCTTAATTGTCCTAGGAAATTTGCCTTTGCATAATTTCAACTGCATGTTGCCACCTGTATCGCATGTTCTTTTCTTCCATGTTCGTTTAATATTTTCATTATATCAGGGAAGCTGTTGAATAATATGTTTGGTATGCTTTATGAAACGTATGGTAACTTAAGAAGCTGGGATTAGTATATCTGTTTCTACTTGTGATTTTTTTTGTCATTGTAGAGTTATCTCAAAGTGAAATGTAAATGGCTTCTAATTTAATTTGCTTAGCTTAGTGCTGTATGGCAATACATTGGGTTGTAGGTACTTTTTCTTTAGTTACTGAATCTTTCTTTTGTTTGCATCTGTTGCAAGATTCAGATATGTACGTCGGAGCTGGAAAACGAAAAGTTGGATAATCAGAACACACAACACCAGATATACAAAGTTCGGAAAGAGTTGCACAAGGCAAAAGAGCAAATACGGTTGCAGCCAGTGGTATGAGTACTAATCTTTATTTTTATTATTATTTTTAGGAAAATCGAATTATCGAACGTTATTGTCATGGATCTATGAATAACAGTCCCCCATCCACTGATCTGTTTTAGTTAGAGTTTCAGCATAAAAGACTTATTAAAAAAAAAATGACAGCCAAGTTGGAAATATTTTTTTTAAATTAGTGGTGTGCTTGCTTGTAAGAACTGTTGAACTGACTGGTATGTCTCACTTTCAGTTACGTTGCTCGTTAAACTCCTTAGAATTTCCTTATACTCCAATGCAGGACTAACTTTACATACGTAAACTTGGTACTGATAGGTCCAGAGCCACCCTTTAACATGTCCTTTTAGCATCTTACCAACACTTCCTGCCCCATAAATTTGTACTGTTCCACCTAATGTACTCTTTTATTAGCTTGAGCCTAGCAGATCGCGCAAGCTGTGTGGTTGCAAAATAACTAATGTGGGTTTACCATAATTTACATGGGCTTTCATTCCACCCACTGCTTAACATTGGTTGGCTTTATTCTCACTCATTTGCTTGCTTCTTATTCCATGGCTTTTATTGCCCCTGCTTGACCATCTTGGTTGTGTCCCTCTAGTTTCTCTAACATCTTGCTGGTTGGCTGTTTACTGAGAGCTACTTTTTAGATCTCGCGCCTAGTGTTGCAGTGCGCAGCATTGCGCATGCAGCGAGAGACCTCTTGTAGGGGGTTTCAAAACGGACCTAGGAATCGCACACGCTCGTTCTTGTGCTTTTCCTTTTCGCCCATGCTATTGGCCTTTGCGTGCGTCTTTTTATCAAAGACAGCACGCAATTGGCCAAAGGCGGGTGCATTTCTCCGCCCATGGCCTATTGGTGTTGGTTACCCGCACCGCCACCATGTGTTTTCAATTATCGTGCCCAGACACAGGCGCGATAATTGAAACTACATGTCGCTCTGTTAGGCACAAGCACCACTTGCGGGCTTGTCATAGTCCGTTCCTGCTCTCCCAGTAGGATTCAAATCAAGATGTCTGCACGCGTTCGTTTAATCACTAAACTCCGAACTGAATTTAAGTCTCAAGGATGCACTGCAGAGTGTGCTGGAGTGACACTACGTCGTTTTTGGTACTATTGCTAAACAAAATGAATGGCAACAAAACGAAGGCAGGTGTCTTGTTTTTCAAGACCCGATTTGTGTATTTGCACGTGTAAGTGAAATAAAAAAACAGTGTCGCAGAGCACAAGGTCGACAACTGGATTGTCACTGGAAAGTTACCCTTGGTGACTCATGCTGTAATGTTCTGCCTCCAGCGCGTGCTGGGCCTGGGCGCGCAGGTGGCTGCGGGGGACCTTTCTGCCAAGGTCAACGAGCACTGACTCACCGACAACATCAGCGGGCTGCGACCTTTGTAGCAAGATTACTTTTTAAAAGAGAACCACAGAAACATTGAATACTCAGTCGTAAGAGCTAATGTACTGGAGAAACCAGCAATGAATGCTTTTCACAGTCTAATAAAATGCACATTGTAAACCGAGGCAGCTGTAGATAAACCCCAGGTTCTTTTCTCTTGGGAATACGATACAGGAATGAGATGTCCTTTTTCAGTTTTAACGCGTTCAAACATAATTAGCCTTTGTTCTGTGGACGTAAAGTGTAGATTCTAAGCCAGTATTTGGGACCTGTGTAGTATCAGTGCTTAATTTGAGCCGGTGGTTTCCGGTGTTGTCACTGGCACCGAATTGTCAACATTAGAATGTAAGACAGTTTACCACAAGGTTGCGCTGCTTTATCTAACACAATACGACCCGGCCCACTTAATGCCCTAAGCAGGGGGTAGTATTCAAGGCAGCGTCTAGTCGAGAAAAAACAATCAGATTTGTTTCAGGGGTGTAGAATGCAGATCTGTAAAATTGGCTACAAGGTGCAGAGGAAGTGATGTAGCGCGGAGGCCGAAGGCCTCCACCCCCTTCCCTGCGGCCGTCTGCGGCGGCAAACGCAGAAACTTTTTGAACCCCCTGAGCTAGAATTTTTTTTTTCGATAATTCCAGTGGCCCTGATTATAGCGTGGTTCAGAGTTGCAGCAATGTTTATTATATAGATGGGGTGGGGGGGGGGGCATTATTACAGTGGCTGTAGCAGTGATGGCAGCTGTGTATTGGTGGGTGTAGGATTCGGCATGTGTGCAGGCTGGGCATAGTATCTTAAGGAGACATGTCTTACATCTAGCATGACGAATACCATGCAGAGACAAGTCAGCAATGGTATGCTTTGAAGTACACAATGGCAGAAGTGAATATCGGGGTTCCCCCACCCCTCCGTACTCTGGTGTGCTTATTATAACACAGACAGCGGTGAGATGAGGAATGAAGTTGACTTCCTGAAACATAGTGGATAATATGCTGAATTCAGATTCAGCATATTATCCACATATTCAGATCCTGCATTTCTTGGCTCTGCTTTATTTCCCCCGCCCATCTGTGGATTCCAAATGCTTGTTTAAACAGCTAGGGACTATTTTTAACTACGGGGTAGACTGCTTTGCACTCCTCCCCCTCTAAGGAATCGGACTTTCACACCTTGGCCTTAATTCCCTGGGTTTTCATAGGACCCAGGGGCAGGTAAAAGGTTCGGGGTGATGTTCGGTGAATACTGGGACCTGCATCAGTTCAAATAATACTCCATCTAAGGCCCAGGGCCCAGGGCCGGCCTTTATCATGGCCGAGCTGGGGCCATGTTCAGGGTGCCAACCTTCAGAGTAGAGCACCGAGCAGCCTCATTAAAGCCATGCAGTCAGCAGTCTCGATCTGGCTCCAGGGATTCAGCTTATTTTTTTTAATCCGTTTTTTAATGTCCTTTATAGCGCCTGAGTTTAACCCTTGTCTAACTTCCTTTCTGTCCCAGCTACCTGGAACCCTCTGCCCAGCTACCCCAACCTGCTCCTCACCAACAACTTGGAATTACCCTGAAAAAGCTGAGCTGTGTGTTATTTAGGGAGTCTGGGATAGTGGTGGAGATGTAGAGAGCAACAAGCATTTGCAATACAATAGGTCTTGCATGTACGCGTGTTTGAGCTATTTGCATTGTAAATGGCAATGCATTTTATTTATGTGTTGATTTTTAAAACCTAAGTAAAAGGCATTGTCATTTACAATGCCAATAGGTTAAACTCTCTTTCTTAGTAAGTTCTTGTTACTTGGAACATTTTTATAAGAGTGTCACAGCGTAATGATATGGTGTCGATGACTTCAGCAAAGCATCATTGAAAGTATGAGCTATTGCCGTTCTATTAATATTAGCAACGCCAATAGCTCAAATTTTAACTAATGTGAGACCTATTGTATTGCAAATGCTTGTTTCTTTTTGCTTAAGCCTTCCATTTGAGTACATGTTTTTGCCAGCTCGCTTCTTTGTGTGCTTTTCCCCTCCAAATGTCTGCCCCAACACTCCCCTGCTGCTGTTTCCCTAATGCTGTAAGCTTTTTCTCATGTTCTTCTCCACACACCAAACTCCTTTCAATCTCTGTGCTCCATGTTGCTTTTTTGCTCATGGTTTTATCCACCGCTCTTTGTTGCTCTTCTCTGTGTACTGCTTTTTCCCTCCATGCCCACTCCACATTGCTTTTCTTCCATCCCCCATATCTGCTGAAATGGGTAGATAATATGCTCACTGTTAAACCATAGTAGCAATTTTGCATACTATTTCATCCTGCAATATAATGCTGCATGGTCACACCTACTGGCTCCAACAGAAGACATCCTTGTAATTTAAGGAGCTCACTGTACCCTCCACAAGGTCTTCAAGATCTCTGCAAGTTTTGCACAAGTGTTGCTGTAGTTGAACTCGCTCTTTCTGCAATGACTGGTCATGACACTGCCTGCCATGTACAGTTGACCACTGAATACATGACCCATAAAAGTAAACTGGAAGCCTATTGGGTTTATAGTTGTATGGAGCTGAGGAAAGGAAGCCTTTCCTTCCACAACTGTCCAATAATCACAAACTCTCCAAGTCAATTGCCAGTCCTCCTATTTGCAGCTAAACATCTACATGAGTATTTTGAGGGGACACAACTGGGAGATCTGGTTTAGTGGCTTTGGCGATTACTTGATCTCACAACAAATTAACACGTTTAAGGAATCTCCATGATACAGACTCTACTAACTACTTAAATGTATCTTGAGTTTTACAACTTTGGCCTTACCTCTTATTATTTCTCGCCCTAGGCCTTCTGAGCTACTCCTCTCTTTAGTCCCAATAGATTCTCAAATGAGTTATTCTTAGCCTTAGGGGAAACAGTATGGTCCCACTATGAGATTGCTCTATTTCTCCTTGCCTCCAACTAGAGTGTTGCTAATTTAATAGGCAACCAATGTGTAGGCCTTGGGATTTCCAAGATCAACACCCAGCTATCAGTTTGAGCCTGTCGTGCAGCATTGCCTTGCCCCAGCCACAGCACTGGTGGCTATATCTGGTGATCAGGCATGATAACTGCACTCTACACTAGTTACGCTATGTTGCCACTTGGAACAAGTCTTTTCTATATTTTGGATTATCCAGACAGTCCCCACCTGAGAGAACCCCGAACATGACTAGGGTCTTTCATGCAACATCACTGCAAGTGCTGAGCAGACTTCCGCCTCTCACAGACGCAATGCTTTTGACTGAATCACATCGGAGCATTATCAACCAGGAAGACTTCAGTCACAACCTTCCGTCCACCTAAGCAATCACACATTCACCCTATGCACAGTGGCTGCCAAGGCCTGCTCACCCAAACAAATTGCCGTCTTCACTGTCAAGGCAGCTTCTGACATCAACCGGTTAGGAGACTAATGGAAGCATGCACACACGTCCTAATTCACCAGCCTATTAATATTCCACTTTCGCAGCCATCAAAATAGAACTCACTTTCTGGGGAAGGACCCACAACTTGCCTTTTAAGTGCAGGCCAGTGCAATGCATAGAAACCATGCCCCATTTTTCAATCCAATTCATAACTATCCATCCTTCCTTTAGCAGTCGTGTTTTGCCAGGGCTAAAACAGAAACCCACTGTTTGCAACCCAAGGTTTAATCCGTAAGTGTGCAGCAGAGTATCACTGGGCACCATACCATCCATCTTTCCCCACCATAGCACATGCCAGTTCTCCTGTGGGAAGTAACTTTGTAAGTGTGCAACATATGGGACCTGGGACCTATGAATCTAACATTAACGTTGCTCTAGCCAGGGGTCTCCAACCTTTTCTATAATTCGAGCTACTTATGTTCATTTAAACTCATCGGGAGCTACCAATGTTACTTGTATTGTAACAATGTCCACAAAAGGTCTTACATCAGTGCCACCATTTGCAAGTTTACTACCAGTGATCACCTCAGTGCATCAGGCATGGTTGCCAGCAGCAATGTAATTACAACAAGCATTGGAAATGCAATAGGTCTCGCATTAGAAAAGTTGGAGCTATTGGTCTTGTAAATGACAAATATTTTATTTATTTGTTAGTTTTTAAAATAGCTAAATTGATATCTTTGTCATTTACAATGCCAATAGTTATAACGTTCGCGAATGTGACACCTATAGCATTTGGAATGCAACATGTTTTGTATTTACGTGACTTAGATGGCAGCTCTGGTCGTTAGGCCACATCTCTAGAGAGCAGGAGAGTGCAGCAGGGGAGAGAAGCACAGCAAGGGGTGTCGGAGGATAGGGGGGGCAGCTGGGGTTCTTGGTGCTGGCTTCACTGGCCCGGGACCGTGGGGGTCGGTCCTAGGCTAGCTTGTGGGTTGGTGATGGGCGGAGTAGGGGCAAGGGGTCTTGTGCTGCACGCAGGCAAGGACATCGCGGGGTGGCAAGTAATTGTGAAAGTTACCGTTTAAAGGGAAGGACGAGGCGGATATTACATGTGTAGCAACATCATATTGTTGGAGGTCACTGGTTGGTGAAGAGGCACGCAAAGTATACTGGAGGGATTAGGCATATATTTGTGAGTACCGAGCTGGTGGGGGCTCCCAGCAGAGGCGACCAGTAAATGGAGCGATTAAGGCATAGAATGTTATTAAGAGCGGTCCCAGTGAAATGTACGGGTGGTTGGGCTCGGGGTGATAGCAGGGTGCAAAAGAGAAACTGTGGTAGAAGGAAAGGGCGCCAAAGGGATTGGGGGGATGGGGCACCAACGCAGGCAGCCACAGAAGGCCTGGCGTAAGGGGTAAGTGGTAGGAAAAAGGGGTCGGCAGAGTAAAGGAATTGGTAAGACAAGGAGAATAGGGAGGGCGCATCAGCTGCGGGGTGCGAAGGTTAGGGGCTCTGCTGGGAGGGAGGGGGGGCTCAGGGAGGGACGAAGGGGTGGGGGGGCAGGACAGGCAGCGATACGGAAGGAATGGAGGAAGCTCGGGCATAGAGGGGTCCAGCGGGCATAGAGGGGCCCAGCGAGGCTACCAAAGAGCAGAGGCATGCCTGGCATACACAGGCCGGCAGAGAGTGACTGACGAGAGCACAAGCAGTGGGCCGGAAAGTGAAGGGTGCGGGGCGTCGGAGAACCTCGAGGAGGGAAGGCAGATAAGGGGAGGGGGGAGGAGAAATGCGACACGGCGGGCAGGGGAGGGGGCGGAGCGGGGAGAGGGAACAGACGGAGGGAAGCCAGATAAGGGGAGGAGAAATGCGACACGGCGGGCAGGGGAGGGGGCGGAGCGGGGGCCTGGAGTGCGAGGGGTTTTAACATATGGCTGGGGAGTTTCAAAGACCGTAAGACGGCGGGCAGGGGAGGGGGCGGAGAGGGGAGAGGTGCGACACGGCAGGCAGGGGAGGAGAGTAGGAGGAGGAGGGGGGAGGAGAGTAGGGGAGGCACGGCCTAGCGGCCGTGCAATCAAGAAGTGAGGGGGCGGAGCTGGGGGAGGCAGTGAGAGAGAGAGAGTAGGCAAGGCAGGCGGCTGGGGGCATGTGCACGTGCTTTTAAGCTCAATGCGCATGCGCATTGAGCTTAAATTTCTCGTGCACTGCAAGGAATCGCCACGATTCCTTGCAAGTTGGTTAAAGAGTGGATAAGCCCCCATAGTCTCGCAAGCTCGATGCGCATGCGCATCGACAGGCGAGACCTAAAAGGCTATGTCAATATGGAAAGCCTCTACATGGGTAATACATAACGGCCATAGCAGCAGCCTTAACAAAACTATTTTTCGTGGGTGTCCTAGCACGGTGTGATTATGGTACTTGCAGTTTTGCTTTTGAGATTATAAATAATGTTCCAAAAAAGTATGTAAAGTGATCCCCTGCAACAAACTTTGAAAGCACTGCAATACACCATCTCCCAGTGTTTTTTTGTTTTCCTCACCAAACTGCCATATGCCATGACCAGCACCACGTTGACAACCAGTTGCCCAACTCACACCACCTCCCAGAAGAAGTCCTCATAACTCCAATCATGTAACCAATAAGAATATCTGAAAGAGACTATTAGTTATAGATTCCTTACCTTCGAATTACACCCAGGCGTCAGACAGGATCAGGAGAAATGTTTTCGTAGCAGTATCCCTGCGCGACGGTAGGTGGCGTTGGTCGACTCCACGTTCATTGTCGGCGTTGTGATAACCGGGATGACGTTGCGGTATCCCCTTAGCCGCTGCCCCTGCACGCTGACGTCAGTTCTTTCTTTTTCCGTGCCAACGAGCGCAGATCCGGAGAGAGTGGTACCCTTAGTCACTTTTTGACAATTTTTTTTACTTTTCTCAGCCTCTTTTTGAGTCGTTTTAGACTCCTGTTGCACGTAGGGATGTCTCATTGTCGGACCGGATTCAAACCTTTTGACTCCTGCCACAAGTTAATGTCGGTTACGAACCCACACCTCGCGTGCCTCTGGAGCACGACCACGACCCAAAGTCATGCCCCGACTGTCTGGCCATGAACCCAAAGTCTTTGGGTGAGCGGTCCTGAAAGCTTCTTGAGGCCCGGCAGTCCGCTCCCCGCTGCTTGAGGTCCTGGTCAAGAGGGAGGTCGCGAGACCGGTCGTGGAGTCGCCACCATCACTCCTCTTCGAAGTCTTTGGATAAGTCGAAGCACAAAAAGAAGGCAAAGACGCACCGCCTCTCCTTGCCTTCTCCCCGTCCGTCGGCCTGCTGGACGCTGAAGGTCGTCGTCCATTGGCTCCGCCTGCTGAGCCTGTTGGGTCGGCTTAAAGCTTCCCTCCCTTCCCGGGAGCCCAAGTGACTCCTGCCCAACTTCCTACCTTTTAAGAAGCCCTCCACTCCATCTTTGGTCAGCCCGACTCCGCTGGTGCGCCTTTGGGTCCCACGGACTCGGCAAGGGGTACTAGGCATTCGATGCCGACAGCTCTGGCACCGGACCCGCAGGGCCCCCAGGGATCCAGGCCTGGATCCAGATCAGCGCCTGTCGACCTTACGTCACGTCCAGCGCCAATTCCATTGACGACACCTCCGCCCCCTTCTGACGCCGGTTGTGTCCCCAGCTGGCGGCGACCCCAGACTCCCCCTCGACTTGGACATGGAGCAGACCGGTACTTTTGTACCACTGTTCTACCCTATTGCCCTAAGTGGCAGCCATATGAGGCTGAGGAGGACTGGAAGGTGTCTGTTAACCCTCTGGCAGACCAGCTTGAGAGAGTACCTGGGTGAAGCCAGTGGTCTGGATAGATCCCCAGACCTTGGTATGCTTTCTCCCCCTACTGTGGCTATGGAGGAGGGAGACTCCTACGCTGTGGTGTTGCGTAGGGCTGCTGAGGCCTTGGTCCTAGAGCTTCCTACGGTGGCAGTCAAGACCAACCTCCTGACAGAAGTGCTTCAACCGGCAGCAGCCTCTTTGGAGCCCCTGCTGCCATTCAATGAGGCCCTCACAGACATCCTTCTGGGCACTTGGTCCCAGCCCAGCACAGGGCCTCCTGTGGATAGGAAGATTGCCCGACGCCACCACCCGGCCCGGGCGACCACATTTACCTCTCCTAATACCCTACCTCTGAGAGCTTTTTGGTCTAAGCCTCAACATCCAAAGGTGTGTTCCCTACTGCTCCCCCAGATAGAGAATCCAAGAAGCTGGACCATCTTGGAAAGAAGATATTTTCTTCCGCCAGCTTAGTACTGCGGTCGGTGAACAATGCATGTCTCTTGGGCCGTTACACCCACTCTATGTGGGACACGGTTGCGCAGTTGCTGCTACAGTGCCTGGAGGAGGCCTGAGCAATTCTCTCCTGTGCAGTCGCAGTGGGGAGAGATGCAGCAAAGTTTGCCATTTGATAAGGCAGGACGATTTCAATGTCAGTAGCCCTGAGGCGCTATGCCTGAGTGAGGTCCGTTGGCTTCTCAGGTGATGTCCAATCGACTCTTTTGGACATGCCCTTTGATGGCTGTCACTTGTTTGGTGACAAGGTGGGCAGCGCATTCGAGCACTTCAAGGATTCTAGGGTTACAGCCAGATCCTTGGGCCTCGCTACCACCTCTTGCCCCTGCAGTCTGCTTTCATACCTTTCGTGGCTACGGAAGGTGTGCCCCACCATGGTCCACCCAGAACCACAGGCCTGTGCAAGCTGCACAGCCTCTGCACAGGGTCTGGGAGCCAGCGGGCAGGCCAGTTCACCAGTGCCCCCTCTGCAGCAGCCTCCAAGCCTTCTAAGTCCGACCTTTCAGGGCCACCAGTTGCCAGTGGGCGGCAGGATCCGCCATCACCTTCTCCTCTGGCAAACCATTACCTCGAACAGGTGGATTTTGCAGATAGTCCGAAGGGGCAACTCTTCCCCCCCCAATCCCTACCAGCCATGTCACCTCAGTACCATTGCATGTCGGAGGATCATCTGGCCCTTCTCCAACAGGAAATTATGGCTCTCTTGGCCAAGGGAGCCATCAAGCGAGTTCTTGCCCCTGAAGTAGGTAGTGGTTGCTACTCCCACTAGTTTCTGGTGCCCAAGAAGGACAAAGGCCTGTGTCCTAACTTGGATCTCAGGAACGTCAAACGCTTCCTCTTGAAGGAGAAGTTCAACATGTTGACGTTAGCTCAGGTCCTCTCTGCCCTCGACCCTGGAGACTGGATGGTAGCGC
This sequence comes from Lissotriton vulgaris, assembly GCF_964263255.1. Taxonomy (NCBI): domain Eukaryota; kingdom Metazoa; phylum Chordata; class Amphibia; order Caudata; family Salamandridae; genus Lissotriton; species Lissotriton vulgaris. The sequence goes on along the minus strand of NC_141693.1, from coordinate 893,096,877 downwards.
TGGACTTGCAGGACTCCTATTTCCCCATCCTGCCGGCCCACCGGCGCTAGTTGCGGTTCATGGTAGGCCACAAGCATTTTCAGTTTACTGTGCTCCCCTTTGGCCTTACCAGCGCCCCTCGTGTGTGTGCGGTGGTCGCAGATCAGGGGTTCCAGTTTTCCCCTTTCTGAATGACTGGCTGTGAAAGGCGGGCTCGTCCGAGGTTGTTGTCTCCCACCTCCAGTCTACGGCCGACCTCCTGCATTCGCTGGGGTTCTCCATCAACGTGCCAAAGTCGCACCTGACTCTCTCTCAGAAGCTCCTCTTCAACAGAGCGGTTCTGGACAAGGCGCAGTTTCGGGTTCATTCTCCCGAACAGCGAGTCTGGGATATTAGGACTATGATTCCGATCTTTCAGCCTCTACCCCGGGTTTCAGTCAGGATGATCCTCCAGCTACTGGGGCTGATGGCCTCCTGTCTCCTGCTGGTGGATCATGCCAGATGGCATATACAGGCTCTGCAGTGGGACCTGAAGCTCCAGTGGGTACACAGGGGTGGGGAATTCATATCGCCCGACGCCCAGGACATATTGTTTGCTGACAGGGACAACAAGTAATTATGTTTTTATTGTCCGTCGGACAAGTAGGCTCCACTTCCTGCAGCAGAAACCTTTCCAGAAAAGAACTTGCAAAATCCTTCTAACCTGCTTCCAAATGCGTGCTGCGTTTATTGGCATAACTTTCTACGATTTAATAATCCTTTGATTCACTGACAATACCCAGAAGTGCTTCCCTCCTTTCTGCGCACAGCGCAAGGCACGCACTGACATCTCTTTGAACGTTGCGGGGCAGGCCTGCCATACGCTTTTGGAAAAGGAAAAAAAAAAACTCTGCTTACACGGTTTCATTCAGAGTGCAGGCTGTAACTCACAACTGCACGCTGAAAGCATTTAGGCCAGTCACCGTTGCTTGTAAGCAGAATGCACAAGCACTTCATTTCACAATAATCCTGTGTTTCCAAGTCTCTGCACTCCCCAAAACCTGCCTCGTGGCCCCATCATTCAGAGGTCATTGCCCTTGTGCCTTTGGTATAAAGCACACGGCCTATCACCACCAGCTGCCGAGATCACGGCTGCTCCCCAACACTGTGGCTATTACTGTGATCGGAGCTATTATCAGATCATTCTCAGCCCACAAGGTAAGAGGCCACAAAAGCGTAGTAACATATAAATGATAAAGTTGCATTTGTAACGTTGAATTTTCTGTAAACTATGACGGGCAACAAAATATTGTGCCCAGCCCCACATCAAAAAAGTGTTGTCAAAATCCACTTTTTGATGTAGGGCCTTGCACAATATTCTAACATTAAGTTTATGGAAAATTCATCTTTACAAATGCAACTTAACCATTTATATTTATATTTTTAACACGCTGTTGCTGCCTCTCTTACCTAGTGGACTGAACTCTGATAGAATACCACTCTAACCCTATTTGTGCGTGTGTTTGTGACCAAGGGTGCATTATTTTATAGGATTTTGACAACACTTTTTAATGTTTTAGTGAATTGAAAGCTCGTGCCGTTCTAAAGCTAAATCTACTGATTAAGGCCCCCCCCCCGATAAAACCTGGGGCATAGTGAACCCCTCCCTACAGCAGCTACAGCAGAGGTGAGTTTTTTATGGGCCTCTCATCTACAACTTGGCAGATAAGAGATGATTAACTAAAAGAAAATAGAAGATGGGTTGCTAGAAAAGGGAGAGAAGGATGGAAGCGGGGCAAAGGATAGATGAGTGGGTGAATGTATGGGTGGATGAAAGGATGGATGGACGAGTGGATAAAAGGATGAATGGATGGTTGGGTGAAAGGATGGATGAGTGGGTGAAAGGGTGGATGGGTGTGTGAAACGATGGATGGATCGATCGATCAGTGGATAAAATGATGGTAGAGTAAATAAAAGTTGGAATGGATAAAAAAGGATTTCTAGTAATATAAAATCTGAAAGGATGGGTGTATAGCAAAGTAAATGAAAATCTGAGAGGATGGATGTATGGCAAAGTAAATTAAAATCTGAGAGAATGGATGAATAAATGAATGGCAAAAGGAACAATTGATGGTGAAAGGCGTTATTGTTTGAAGGGTAAGTCAAATGAAGGATGCATGGGTGGATGGATGCGTGCATAGATAGTGGCTGGGTGCGTGCATAGATAGTGGATGGGTGAACAGATGGGTAGATGTATGGAATGGCTGATTGATTGAATGGGAAGAAAGAATGAATGATAGAATGAATGACTGAATGTAAAGGTGAAATGGTGGACATGAGCAGACAGATGCTTGGATGGAAGTGACAAAGGAGTTTTAAGGTGGTATGAGCTCACTTACATCACTTGGTGCTGTCAGAGCATTGGTCAAAGTGGGGGGTATTTTAACTTTCTGGCTACTCCCTTGAATAAAACCATCAAAGGGCTGTTCCTTTTACTTAGTAGCAGAGTATGACTAAATCACACACCATAATCTCCTTTTATTTTTAATAAGAACCCCATCTTCGCATCTCTCAGCACGTAGAGGATACTACCTGTCAAAATGGAATAAGCTGTGCAAGCATGGGCTGTGCATACCTTGATTTGTGCACTATACTGAAGATGCTAGGAACAATGGTAATGCAAGGCTCAACTATGGCTTACATGTGATCCACATGGTACCTGAGCTACACTGCATATTATCTTTACAGTGACCTGTGCAGGACATGAGCTGTAAAATAGGTATGAACAGTGCTGTGCATCATTCATGTAAGGGTAAGGGATAGTGCATGAGGGAATTGTTAAATAGAAGGTGTAAAGTGTATGAGCTGCACTACAGAGGATACAAGTTGTTCTAGAGATGAGGTGTGTCATGCCCGTGGGTTGTGCAGGAGCTATGCAGAACATTAGCTGTGTGGAGTTTGAGCTTTACTTTGCATGAAGTCTGCATGGTATGACTTGGAGAGGCAACTAAGTAAATTGCTGTGGAAGGCATGACCTTTCTTCTTAACATCTTCAATGGCAAGTCAGTGCCTGCTGTAACCATAGTACCTTAATATTTTTTCAATGGCCTGTCTTCGGGGTTTTCTAACGGATGCATTTTTCTTGCTGGCTTCCTCAAATCCCCCCATCGACTCTGAAACAAATTGGTAGTTTCTCAGGGAAATAATATAGTGACAAATTTGCATTTGCTTGCTAGCTGTATGGTCGCCCACAGTTTATTCGGCTTGTCAGGATGCTAATGTTTAAAACTAAGTTGTGTAACATGTTCATGGGTCAATTGCGTTAAAGTTAGGTCGAGCAGAGAATTCAAGTCAGATATATTCAAACACAGTCAGCAGGAATCTGAGCTTGCATTACTGACAGGTGATCCAATAAAAGCAAGTGTGCATTGTCTGCAATATTTACAAGTTGTGGCTATGTGTATAGCTTCCAGAAGACTCCTTTATAATGTGCAAGTGTATAAAGAAGAATGAAAGCAATAATGGAGATTTTATTTTGAAAACGGACAATGTACCCCAAACAATGTGCTCCTTGAAAAAGGGATTAAGAGAGCAAAATAATTGCAACTTAAAAATGGTTGTAGTGTGCAGAAAGCTACAATGTAGAGTTTGAAAACATTAACTACCATTGCACTAAGGAATCATTTAATACATCAGCTTTGGTGCATGTCAATATTTTAAAAACAAAATAAAGGCAAATCAACGTAAAACTACTTTTAAAAAAAATGAGGGGGCTACTTCCAAGGGACTACTTTGTCAAACAACGTACTTTGCCCTTCTAAAGTATATGTTTTGCTGGTATATACCCTATGTCCATCTGCCTACCCTGACATTTCCAATGCTGTATTGGGTGTTTTGATTGGCACTGTGGTTCCTGAGATTACCCGCCTCAAAGGTTTGGGTTCTCTCTCTTCATTATATTAGTATGGAAGTAAATACATCAAAAAAAGTTCCATTGGGACAATAGAACACCAAACGCTGATTGCAGTTTTGTGGATATGTTCTTATATTTCCCATGTTAGGGATCGTTGTCTCTAATAATATAGTAAAATGAGCCCTGGCATAATCAGAAAGGCTGCTATCCAAGCTCTTACACGAGAATGCGGTTATACATTGAAACTTCATTGTTTGGTACCAAATGGGACAAGTTGATTTTTTTACAGGACAAGAAGATTTCTTAAACATTTTGTCCTTTGGACAAGAAGATATTTTATAAAATTCCACACCCCTGCTGTCATCAGGGGAATCTGTCTGATTGCATCCAGATCTCTGAAGGCACTGCACTCCAATTGCAGTGGTGGCTAACGAACCAGGATTGGGTTGACGGCAGATCCCTCTCCCTTCCTCAACCAGAGTTCACAGTGGTGATGGACGCATCCCTTCTGGGATGGGGCGGCCACATGGAGGATGAAGAGACCAGAGTCCTCTGGTCTCCGGCGGAGTCGGGCTCCACCTAAACCTTCTGGAGCTTCGGGCGATTTGTCTTGCACTCAAAGCATTCCTTCCCTCTGTCCGGGGAAGAGTAGTGCAGGTTTTCACAGACAACTCCACCGCTATGTGGTACTGCAGCAAACAAGGCGGGTTTGGGTAGTGAACCAATTGTCAAGAGGCCCTCTGCCTCTTGACATTGCTGGAACATCAGTGCATATCCCTGGTGGTTCAACAACTGAAAGGTTCGCTGAACGCCAGGGCGAGCCAATTCAGCCATAGGTGCATGATGGATCACGAATGGTGTCTTCAATCGGCGGTGGTGCAAGGTCTCTTTCAACAGCTGGGAGAGCCTTGGTTAGTTCTATTCACCACCGAAGAACGTGCAATTTCATTAATTCTGAGCGTTGGAATTTCCAAGGCAGCACTCGCACGGTGGCGCTTTTCGGCGCGAGTGGAGTTGCGGTCTTCTATACGCCTTTCCGCCTATACAACTTCTGCTCAGAGTGCTGAAGAAGATCAAGCGCGACGGGGCCCAAGTCATTCTTGTGGCCCCGGATTAGGCACGGAGAGTCTGGTATCCCAAACTATTACACATTGCCATTGATCCTCCGATCCGACTGCCTCTTCGGGATGGATCTTGTGTCGCAGCAGCAGGGGACGGTCCTCCACCCGAACCTGTCCAGCCTCCACCTTCTTGCGTGGAGATGAGTGACGACAGTTGACAGCTTTTGACCATCCTCCCGAATAATGTGATGTTATTTTGGCAGCCAGGCGTCCATCCACTAACTCTGTATACGCCTGTGGATGGAACAAATTTGTGGCATGGTGCTGTGGATCCCCTTTCCACCCCTCTTTCTGAGGTTCTCTTGTTCCTCCTTTCTTTGGCCCAGTAGGGCTCTGCTCTGGGCGCTTTCAAGGGCTACCTCTCGGCCATTTTAGCCTTTCTTAGTCTTCCTGATCAGCCTTCTGTTTATGTACTTGCCTGGTCAGTCTCCTGATTCAGAGCGAGGCGGGGCAGACAGCATGGGACAGACAGCCCGGACTTAAATACATTGATGTGTTTAGAGATACGATCATATCTCTAAATAAAACTATGTAATATTTATGCAGGAATGTGATGGAAATAATTTTAGTGGGGCACATCCCCAGAACCCTAATGGACAATCTGCCCCTGATTAATTGAGGTAGTTGAGTCATACTTGCTGCAGCCATAGTAGCGCAGAAGGTAGGAGAGAATAATAAGCATTATGAACAATGAATATATAAAGATTAAACAGCCTGAATAACTGAATTAATGTTTAAGATGATTCGTAGAATGGTATAACCTAAAGGTAAAAATAAGGTTCATAACAAGATGTACACAGTGAAGAATGAACAATTTGATATTAGTTTCCTTAACCCCTTTGCTGCGGGGGTGAGGGGGCACGCGCACAGCTAAGCTCGTCTTGAGCTACGGCACTCCTGTGCTCATGACGAGCTCAGCTCGTCACAGGTGTATTGCCTCCCGTGGAACGCTCAGCACAGTGGGGGAATTCTCCCCGCACCTGAGCGTTCCACGGGCCATGACGAGCTGAGCCCGTCATGAGCACCGGAGCGCCGTGGCTCATGACGAGCTCAGCTCGTCATGAGCATCCTAGAGGTTAAGAACTAAAATACACTTCAGAATGCCAACATACGATTCAGTGACTTTTACACCACAGAACAGTTTAACTGAAAAGATGTAAAAACAAGGAGACACAATTTCCTTCTCCTGAACAAGGAAAATTAAGTTAATGCCCCTGAGCGGAGGATCTCATAATTTGTGAAACCAGGAAGCACTTCTCCTCACATTGCGCTGGCAGGGACAAAGAAATTCATACCAAAGAAGAATGCCTCTTTACAACAGTGCTGGCAGGTGACTAGGACATTACCATGCTCTTGTCCTTCAGAAAGAGTCCTTCCTTCACCCCAGCAACTGGGAGCCGCGCCGAACTCAAGGCAAAAAGGTACAATGCGCCTGCCCCGCCTCGCTCTGAATCAGGAGACTGAACCAGGCAGTACATAAACTTTCTGAACTGGGATGCACGACGCAGGGCTTACTTTTCTAAAGCCCTTCATAATGAATCATTGCAGTTGTAGTCTATGGCAGTATATAGGCCAGTGATGCTAACAGCGTCATGGTTTGGGGCTTTGGAATCTCCCTCCTGCCGTGAGAGCAGCCATCCGTCATTCACAGACATGGATAACACCCTTTTCCATTCGTCACACATAGTACTGTGTGTCTTGGTGCCTTGTGCTTGGTAATGGTAAGTGTTAAAATGCTAATCTTCTATTATGTATTTTGTTCTGAGAACCCTTGCCACCCTAACCTCCCCCACTGTGACACCCCATGCTCTGGCTGCACATCAATGGCTCTGTTAGATGTGGAGCTGCAGCATTTGTTCCCCCGTAAAATGGATGCAAAAGACGGGCAGCCTAGTGTTCTTATTCCCCTGTGAAGTTGATACAAATATCCGAATAAACTACAAAGACGAACTATGTACTTACAATAGACAGTTATCTGCTGTATGACATTAAGACTGTCCCGATCTTCATGCCCTTAACAACATTAATGCCAAAAACATGGATTGATTCATGAACCATTAGTATTAAAAAAGTTAAGGCAATGCATGTCAGAGATTTAGTTCTGCTTTTATTGAAAGATTTTTCTGAATCTTGCCTCCCTCGAGAGGTAGCTATTTAATCATGTTGTGTTTCTGTCTGTATTTTTTTTCGGTGAATACTTTGAGCTGTGCAGGTGTTTGAGGGACTTTGATTGAGAGCTCGGACTCTGAAGCCAAAGCAAAGTGCCTGTCAGTGGTTTGGCTTCTCTGCAGAGCACACAGCACAATGGTCATGTATTCCAGTTGAAATTGCAATTTTGTGACAAATTGTGTGTAGGGGAGTACAGATGGGAAAATATTTACAGGGCAAAAGTAAAATAGATTGCTTAAATGTGAGTGCAGTGTTTGTTTGGACGTGATGAGTGGGAACTACAAGGAAGTGCATTCGGGGAGAGTGAAAAGAGAGTGCTGAAGAGGAAAGAGATGATCGAAGATATGCATATCTTTTTTTAATTTTTTCTTCTGGAGGAGGATCCAGCCTGGACCCCACGTTTGTCCATTAAGCTTGCCTGCGTCGCACACTACATAAGTCATACAAAAATTTTACACCTCACCCCTTTCAAATGCCACAAGCCACCGTTGTTCGATTTAAATCGGACGCAGGCAAACCATCACTACCATGGAAAGAGTGGATAACGTTATTTGAGTCTTATTTCATTGCTATTGGGGGATACATTTTCCCCTATTCGAAGCAGCACATACTTTTGCATAACTTAGGAACTGAATGCAGGAAAGTTTTGCAAAACCTTCCTGATGTGGAAGAAAATAAATAAGGTGATGGTGATATATGTTTAACTACTCTCTATCGATTACAAGACTATTTTGGAGAAAAAATAAATGAAGTCTTGGAGAGACATACGTTTTTCCAGCAGGAGCCAATGGAAGGACAAGAAAGTAGCAAATTATATTGCGGTATTTGGAAGATTGACTAATACGTGTGAAGTTGGTGGATTTTCGGATTTACAAGTTTTGTAGAATGCCCTTTGGGCTTGCATCTGCTGCAGCTGTTTTCTCAGCAGATGATGCTACTTTTTTGATGGAGATTCATAACGTTTTTTATTTCCATGATAACATTTTAATTTACGGAAGTACAGCGAAATAACATAATGAAGGTATTGTAGAAATGTAAAGATACTGGCCTAACCCTTAAGAAAGAAAAATGCTAAGTTTGGGTTGGATCCGTCACTTACCCAGGCAACGTTATATCAAAGGATTTTACAAAGCTCAAATAGGTTCTGGTGGAAGCTATTAAAAAAGCTCAAATAGCAATGATTAATTTAAAACTTTTTTGAGACTATTTGAGTATTACTCCAAATGTGTTGACTTTTTTTGCCCAGCGTACACATCCCTTAAGGAAACTTTTAAAAAGAATTGAGAAATATGTTTGGAATGAGTCACACCAAGAAACATTTTTATCATTAAAAAAAGGAAATTATCAATTCTCCAATCCTTGGTAATTTTGATGTTAAGACATATTATACTCACGACTGATGCCAGCAACAAAGGAATTGATACCACTTTCAGTCAAATTGTAGAAGGAAGAATTGTGGCAGTTCCCTATTGAGCACTTTCAAATGCTGAATCTAAACATTCAATTAATAAAGCAAAAATGTGGTCCCTCGAAACGGGGTGGGGGGGGGGGGGTGTAAGCCTCTGCTTCCTAGGAGAGAGTATCTTTGACCACTAAGAGATTTATTTCATTTCACAATTAGGGCTGGACTGTTCCCATGAGGCACAGTGTCAAGATTGATTTGGATATAGCCTGGTCTGAACTAAGGTGGCAAAGTGAGCCAAAGAATAATGATGGATTCAACCCAGATCTGTGACTGGGGGTGAGTGTCTGAAAAGTTTCAGCGCTCCGTCCATCTCCTTGTGTCTTCTCAATATGACAGCCATTTCTTGAAGTCCTTCCTGAATTGGGCCAGTAGATTGTAATGGCCTTTGTGGAAGGTTTATTTTATGCTTTATGGGCTATAATTCAAAGTGGATAGTGATACAAATAGTACAAAATACCAACAACTCCGGACCACAGGGTTCACGGTTCGATCCCCAGCTCCAGCGACAGGTTAGCCCAGCACCCACCATGTGACTCTGGGCAATAGTTTGCTTAATCTTCCCGACGGCCCCCAGCACCGGGACAACTCCGTCGGAGGTAGCTGTGCACTTTACAAATGCTGGCATATGGCTGGTCTATAATACTCTTGCAGGCAGCATTGTATTGTCCCAGGGCTAATGGGCTTGTTGAGCGTATTGACAGAATGATTAAGGAGAGTACATGTAACTCAACATGAGTAATGGTGCAAATTTGAGAAAAGCATTGTGTGAAACGGTATGGGCTTACCTTGTTACACCTTATAATCTCACTGGCATTTCTCTATTTTATCGAAGGAAGAAATCTGGGAATTAAATTAGGCTCACAGTGGCTATGTAAAAATGATTGTGTACTGATTAATTATAAATGTATAATGAATAAAGTTTATAATCATCAGAGAAAGTATATAGCAAGACATAATAGCCACGTGGGCAAATGGAAAGTAATGTGGAAGGTGAGTGATTCGGTGAGAGCCAAACTACCTAGGTAGACTCAAACAGGGAGTTTGAAGTTTTCTTCTCCTGTGAGAAGAAGCAACATAAAAAAAAACGCTACATATAATGGCCACATGTGGCGCATGAAGAGGATAGTCCATGTTACAATTCCTGAAGTGTCTAATGAATTCAGTGATTAGAAAAAAAGATAATTTTGATAATTTTAGGAGCATGGACAGCAGGAAACAAAGACATAGTAAAATACCTATGTGGCATAAGGATTAATTAATAGGATAATACTAGAAATTGCTCTGTTTACATGAAGCCCATATTTATTTAGCATTACTTCATCCTTTGTGAACGTCTAGATACTTTAAGTCTCACATTACGAGATTGCTGTGGTTTCTTTTCTATCTTAGGACAGAGATGTATTATATACAGGGAATAATATTTCTTACAACTGTTTCATCATAATTATAAAATATTTTGCTACACTGTCATATCTCCTTGCTAATCCCTTCACATTGATCCATCCTACCTCCCCCTTCTTCCTCGCCCTTTGTTACCTTCATTTGAAATATTGGAATGCTTCTCCAGATGATAGTTGGAGTTGTGAAGGTGAGGATAATTTGGGCATGGATATTGTTGTGAAATAAACTCTCCTTTACTACTAAGTTTGCTGCTTCATCTTTACAATTTAAAATCTACCGCTTCTGTTTGGTACAACTTGGAGGAATTTTGTCCAGCCATGGGGCTCAAGGTCTTCGCCTGATCTGAATCAAGGCAAAATGGATAGAGACTGATGCTCACTGGCTAAAAAACAGACCCATTAAAGCAAATAGCACCACAAAAATGGGAAAGATCTGGCAACAGGGTCATCAATTCAGGAGGTGCTGTGTTTACATATGGAGCAATCAGTAGGCCCAAGAGCTCTGTGGTGAACGCGAGGGAGGCGTGGTTTCCACTACAGCGCGACTCCTTTCAATTGCTACGTGTATGGGGCACAGCATGTTATGGAAGGTGGCGCTTTGTACTAGTATTTATTGAAAACTTCAATTATATATATATATATGTATGTATATATTTATTAATTTTTTACAGCAAAAGACCAAGCAAGCCCGCCAGTTAGGTGCAGGTCCCCTACACAGCTTTGCAGTGTAAGGGAACCCCAGCAGTGTGCCTCTGAGACTATTTCTAGCACCCAGGCAACTAATGTTGGTTAAGAGTCTGTGAGTTCGCCATCCCTGATTGAGGCTAGTGGATAAAGGAAAAAGGACCTGGGGGAGGGTATTTAGGAGGGGTATAACAGGTGATAACAATCACCTGAAATCTGACCAGTACTTGCAGGGTATTTTCTTGGACATCCCTCCTCAGGTTAATAGTGAGGAGTAGAAAGTGTTTCTCAGCTTTGAGACTGACTTGGTGGTCTCTTCAGTCCCACATTCAAGGAGGCACATGATGCATGCAGCTGTGATCTTGGTGAATGTCTTTGGAGTGCTCTGTAGGAACTCCAGCTAGTACGTTCAGTCCATGGCAGCAAGGTAGGAGCTCACTGATCCCATGCAGATCATGATTAGATTCTTCTCTAGAATTTGAAAATACAACTACGTGCCTTGACCAGGATTTCTTGCGTCTGGAGAACCACATGTTCTATTGGACAGATGCAGACTTTACCGTTTTCTTAGGAGGGTGAACCAATGAGGGCAGGTTTGATGGCAATTCTTGTATATTCCAAATAGATAGTACCTTGGAAATATGTGATCATGGGCTGACCCTCATTACTCTCTGCAGCATCGTATATTTAGCATTTACTCAAAAAGTCGTTCACAATCTGAGTCACCCTCACAATAGCTGTTTTGATGTCCGCCTTAAGTTTCTGATAGATACATCTGCCAGTGGATTCCTCACCTTGTGAATATCCCCCTTGCGTCAGCAACGTTCGGAAAATTCTTCGTAGCACGCCGGCGTGGACGACGTCCTAGGAGCACGGCATCGCGCGCGACTCCGTCTGACGTCACCGACTCCTTATTAGGCCTACGTCGGCGTGATGACATCAGTTCCCTTTTTTCCGCGTCGTCAACGCTAACCGTTTCTGGGATCTTCTGAGATTCAGATAGTGGCTTTGTATCTATTTGTGTGTTTCTGTTTCTGTTCTTCGTCGAAGATGTCGTCGAGGAAGACTGGGTTCAAGCAGTGCGACTTGTGTGCCCGGATGATGTCGATTACCGATCCACACGAAAATTGCTTATGGTGTCTGGGCTCGGATCATGATGTCAAGGGCTACCGATCCTGCTTTAAGATGAATCAAAAGGCTCTGCGAGAACGGGAGGCAAAACTTCTGTTGGCCAAAGTTAAAGGTAAAGAAGCCAAGAGATCTTTGAGATCAAGATCTAGACGCACCAGCTCGAAGCCGAAGTCAAGGTCGAAGTCGCGATCGAGGTCGAGGGCCAGATCGGAGTCGGCGTCAAAGTCGGCTGCTGGGCATGCTTCGGGATCCTCAAAAAGAAAACGCAAGAGGAAGAAGCATAGTTCTCGGCATCATTCGGGGTCGTCTGACTCGAAGAGGAAGTCTTCTGGAAGACATCATAAGGACTTTGTGTCTCCTTCTCTCGAAGGTGGAGCCTCACCGGTACGGTCTCCAGGGCATTCTCCGGATCCGGATCTAGAACCGAATCCCGTTTCGGGACAGTCTTCAGAGCATGAAGAGGTCGTGGATCCTCAGACACCGACTCCGGAGGAAGACCTGGAAGGTCAAAAGGGTCAAGAGGAGCCGAATTCGGAGCAGCCTCCATCGGAGCAGCCATTGGGTTTGTACCCTCTCTTTTCTGGTCCTGGCCCGGACCCTTCGCATTTCCTAAATGCCATGTTTGGTGTTTATGCGAGGGCAATGTACCCCTCTGGAGCGCCTGCGGGTCCCATGGGTCCCTTGTCATATAACTTGGGTGTTCCCCAAGCTTATGCCCCGGCGCCTTTTCTACCATTTATGCCGGCGCCATATCCTCCTTGGCTGGGTACGGCGCCGCCGAGGTCAGCGACTCCGCACACGGCTTCGCCGGCTCCGGAGCGACCTCTGGATTTGGATCGGAGTTCCAGTTCCTGTTGTTCCAGTTCCTCGCTCGACGCCGGCTCCGACTCCGTCGGAGTTGCTACCGGACCCTTCTACTTCGGTTCGTCTGGAGTGGTCGAGGCGTAGAGCCCAGCATCTCTTAGAGGAGAAGGAGTATGGGGAACCTGAAGTGGAGGAAGGCGAGCTTCAGGAGCATGAGGATTGCTTTGAGGATCTGCAAAGTGCAAGTAGCCTGGAACTTTCTCCAGAATGGGGGTTGCCTGTGGATTCGGATGCACCCTCTAGGGATGTGATGCCATACCATGTAGCTATAAGAAAGGCTGCAGGATTGCTAAATTTGACATTACCTACAGTGGAGTTCAAATCAAATATCCTTACGGAAGTCTTGCATTCGCCATCTTCGGTTGTTGAGCCGACTCTGCCATTCACTGAGGCTCTGACAGAACCGATTTTAGGGGTTTGGAAAAAGCCTTTGTCTGCTCCTGCAGTGTCCAGATCAGTGGCAAGACGTTATAGGGTGGCACCTGGTGACCCTGAGTTCTTAACTTCTCATCCTTCACCGGAAAGTCTGGTGGTGCAGGCCGCTGTTCGAACAGGTCTGCTGGCTCTTTTCCCCAGGTTCCTGGAGATAAGGACTCCAAGAAATTGGATCAGGCTGCTAAAAAGGTTTTCTCCTCGGGTAGCATGGCCTTGAAGTCTACTAATGCTACATGCCTACTGGGAAGGTATGTTCATGCCTTAATGGATTCGGTGAAGCAGTTGTCAGCAAAGCTTCCGGAGGAAGACTGGAAAATCTTCAACGAGGTTGTCTTGGACACTCAGGCGGCGGCCCGCCAGATTATTCAGAGTGGCATGGACATGGCGGACTCTGTGGCTAGGGTGATGGGTTCTTCGGTGGCCACCAGAAGAGCCGCTTGGCTAAAGTAAGTCTTCATAGTTTTCCACAGATGTTCAGGCTACTCTTATGGATTTGCCTTTTGATGGCGTTGGCCTCTTTGGGAAGAAAGCGGATAGAGCTTTGGAGAGGTTCAAAGAAAGCCGGGCAACGGCTAGATCTTTGGGCCTGCAAGCAAAAGGCTCTACCACCAGGAAGTTCAGGGGCTTTGGGAGGTCCTCCTTTCGTCCCTTCAAACAAAGCCAACAGCAGCAACAACAGAACCCTCTGTATAAATCATACAGAGGTAAACAGTCGTGGATGTGGACGTCAGGCCTCCTCCTCCTCTACTTCCTCCTCTAACACCCACCCCCCACCTACAACAGCAAAGCAGCCCTAGAGCCGCCATTCCAGATCATGCGGATCCGGTAGGGGGTTGGCTTACTCATTTTCTACGGGATTGGGAATCGGTTACATCAGATCTTTGGGTTCTCAATCTCGTAGAAAATGGGTATGCACTTCCTTTTCAGGAGTTCCCTCCCAATTACCCTCCTTGCCAAGGTTATTGTTCGGAAGACCACCTGCTTCTCCTGCAGGAAGAAGTCCTGGCACTGTTCAGAAAGGGTGCGATAGAGGTGGTTCCTGAGCAGGAGAGGGGTCAGGGGTGCTACTCCCGGTATTTCCTGATCCCCAAGAAGGATGGCAGGCTTCAGCCAATCCTGGATCTCAGGATCTTGAACTTGTATCTGAAACAAGAAAAGTTCAAGATGCTCACTCTTGCGCAGGTTCTTCAAGCGCTGTTGGAAGAAGACTGGATGGTGTCGATCGACTTGCAGGATGCTTATTTCCACATCCCCATCCTGAAGTGGCACAGGAAGTATCTCCGTTTTACGGTGGGGTCGCAACACTACCAGTTTGCGGTCCTTCCGTTTGGACTTACTACTGCGCCTCGAGTTTTCACCAAGGTGATGGCAGTGGTGGCAGCACATCTCAGGAGGTCGGGGATACCGGTATTCCCGTACCTGGACGACTGGCTGATCAAAGTGGAGTCGCCAGAGAAGGTGCTCCATCATCTGCAAGAGACCACTCCGTTGTTGTACAGGTTGGGTTTTTCGATAAATGTACCCCTTGATTCCTCAGGTTCTGAGGAAGATTTGCCAGGACCGGGCCCAAGTCATATTGGTCGCCCCGGATTGGCCAAGAAGGGTGTGGTACACTGACCTACTCCACCTCCCCTCTCACCCGCCGCTCCATCTCCCTTTCAGGGTAGATCTCCTCTCTCAGATGGAGGGGCAGGTTCTACACCCCCACCTCCAGAAATTACCCCTTCATGCCTGGAGATTGAACGGGGCAACCTGAATTCCTTTTCTCTCCCTCACGATGTGGTGGATGTCATTCTTTCAGCCAAGCGTGACTCCACCAAGTCCATCTATTCGTATAGGTGGTCTAAATTTGTGGTTTGGTGTAGGGAGAAGGCTATTGATCCTTTGAGGGCTCATTTGTCCGATATTTTGCAGTTTGCTCTTTCTTTGGCGCAGCAAGGATTTGCTGTTGCCACAGTCAAAGGTTACCTTTCGGCGTTGTCTGCAATTCTCTGTTTGTCGGATCAGTCGTCTCTATTTAAATCTCCAGTGGTTTTGAGGTTTCTAAAGGGCCTCGCTAATAAGTTCCCTCCTTCTCCATTTATCGTGCCTCAATGGGACTTAAATATTGTCTTAACATTCTTGATGGGTTCTCCCTTCGAACCCTTACACAAGTGTCCCATGAGGCTTTTGTCTTTTAAGACGGTCTTCTTAGTTGCGATCACCTCGGCAAGAAGGGTGAGTGAGCTTCAAGCTCTTAGTTCTAAGCCCCCATTCCTGACCATTCATGCTGATCGAATCGTTCTTAGGACCAGGGCTGCTTTTCTGCCTAAGGTGGTAACTCCCTTCCATCTAGGACAGTCCATTACCCTTCCTACCTTCTATCCTCCCCCTCACCCTTCCCAGGAGGAAGAGAGACTGCATCGTCTGGACCCTAAGAGGGCGGTGTCTTTTTATATGGACAGAAATAAAGACTTTCGGATGGACGACCAGCTGTTTGTTGGCTTTGCTGGCTGCCGGAAGGGTAGAGCCGTGCACAAGCGCACACTTTCCAAGTGGATAATTCTGTGCATCAAGATCTGCTACTCCCTGGCGGGTAAGGACCCTCCTGAGGGTATAAGAGCTCATTCTACCAGGGCGCAAGGTCTGCTACTTCTGCATTGTCTAGAGGTGTGCCTGTTGAGGACATTTGCAGAGCCGCGACTTGGGCCTCCCTCCACACTTTCGCGAAGCATTACTGCTTGGATACCGAGATGGGAGGGGCGGCCACTTCGCGCGCTCTGTCCTGCAAGATTTCTTGGTGTAGCAGGGTGGACACCCTCCTCCGGGAGTGGGGACTGCTGTGGGATTCTATTCACAAGGTGAGGAATCCACTGGCAGATGTATCTATCAGAAGAACAAGTTACTTACCTTCGGTAACACTTTTTCTGGTAGATACAGTATCTGCCTGTGGATTCCTCACTGACCCACCCGCCTCCCCGTTGTCCACTCTGCTATACCTGAGTATATGTAGTTTCAAAATTTATATTTGTATATATAATGGAATATTTATTCCTTTGCTGCGCACTATGTGTGCTGTTTTGATTTGTGTGTACTTTGTACACTGTATATTTGTATATCTGCTGTCAGTGGTCCGTCCGGGTGCCTCGAAGGCACGGAAAAAAGGGCGGAACTGATGTCATCACGTCGACGTAGGCCTAATAAGGAGTCTGTGACGTCAGACGGAGTCGCGCGTGATGCCGTGCTCCTATTACGTCGTCCACACCGGCGTGCTACGAAGAATTTTCCTAACTTTGCTGACGCAAGGGGGATATTCATAAGGTGAGGAATCCACAGACAGATACTGTATCTACCAGAAAAAGCGTTACCGAAGGTAAGTAACTTGTTCATTACGTTCTCAGTCACACTAAGGATCACAAACCTTACTAATTTTAACAAAAAACACCGCCATCTTGATTTACGGGGGCGTATTTCAAAAGCCATTGTTGTTGCTATGGCATCCCAGATCTCATGATTTGAGGCACCAGCGTAAACGTTCAGTAAGGCTTAAAGGAGGGGTTCTCTTAAGGCTGGGGGAGAAGGGGTGGAAGAACAGTTTGAGGTCTCTCAGGCAACAGCAGGTCATTAATACTGGACCTGGGGAACACCAGATTAGAAAAATTACTTAATGGAGCAGAAGAAAAGGTTGATACGTAAAGCTGAATCCTCCCCAACGCCAATCACTCCTTTGTTTTAAGGCACTCTACTATCTGTTCCCTTTAACCAATTTACACCTATCCAGCTACTCCCCTACCCCATGGGTAATCGTTTTCCTTATACGGAAATGGCCATTCAAAAGCAATTTGACATTGTTATATGTTCCTTGTACGGTCGTTGGCTGAATCGCACTTTTAAATTACATGTGTCTCTCTCTCTGGTCTATTTTAAGTTCACAGCGCTGCACACAAAAGGCAGCTAGCTGAATGTGAAATAAAACTGAACTGGAATACTTTAATGGATGGCCAGTCGATGGGACCGATCTCTAGACCATGGAAGAGAATCTTGATATGAAAATCCTTCAAAACAAGAAAAGCCTTGGAGTGGCCATCCAGTGAACAAGGTCACAATATCTCCACCCCTTTCTGTATGGCTGCTTTAAATAATATGCATCATCCTTGAGAATGTGTTGGGCTCGGGTGTTCCTTGTTCACCATAGAAATATTTTTTCACTGCAGATGTAGATCCTTTAGAAAAGTTTACTGTACACCAGCTGACCACCTGTGTCTCAAAATGCAATACCAGTGTCTCCTCTCGGTGCTAGCCAGGTTACATACACGGGTTGTCAAACATGTTAATAAGTTGGCAAGAAGACGACTTTCATTTACCTTTGATTTATTTGTATTCCAAATTTCATAATGCGAAATTTGGTTGCGCTGCAAGTCATGCCAATATCAAACAGCAGCTAGGCAAACATATCTCCCCCCCCCCCCTCCCTCCCCCCAACAAGCTTTGGACAGACAATAAGCAAACATGCTGGCAGCAAACAAATGAATGTTTTTCTCAAGGCCTTGCTTCTCATGGTTGCTTTGTTAGCCCTACATTTTTCATCCACTCTTACTTTAAAAAAGTGCTTCGTATTTTTCTTAATTTGCCCTAGACGATTTTGTATATTAAGGTCGCTTGTTTCTCTTTTCAGAAGCACCTCCATGAGTTTCATTACATAGAATCGCCTACTAATCTCCACGCCGATTTTGATGACCGGTTGAGGATCGGCACCCCGAATCCATCCCCCCGGCGGTCAAACCTGCTGGACGAGAGCTTCCTGGAGTGCCCGAAGTGCAAGGCGCAGTACCCCACCAGCCAGCACAGAGAGCTCCTGGCACATATCGATTTCTGCGCTGACGATTGAGCCAAAAGCTCTTAAACTTGTACATGCACTCCGAAACTTTTCTACATGTGTTTTTAAACAATTTTTTTAAGTTGTGTGTATAGGCCATCCATGGCGTTGCATCTTCAGCTTTTATACTGATGTAGCTCTCCATGAACCCGGTGTAATACTGGGTGCATCTTCGCGACTGGTTAACTGTTCATGAAGTAAGATTCTTCCTAAATTGGTCCTTTAACCAACTCGCAGGTGGAACAGCAGTCTTTTAAATTGTTTTATATCTGGGTTTTTATTTGCCATGAACTACTGAATTATGCTTGTTGCACTGTTGTATAGTATTGCAGTCTATGTAATCGCATGGAAGGCATCGGTAAAACTATAAGGGAGGCTATTTCTTTGAGTTCTTAAAATATACTTGTATACTTTGATTTCACCATGCACTAGGGGAGCGGAACAACTAAGTAACAGTTTGCACATATCTGTAAAATCCTTTATATTTAAGTGAATAATCATTGTGCGGATAAAATAAAAGCCAGTAGGGTGTTTCTCTTTAGAGGCTGGTATTTGCAAAAACTAGCTGTACCTGACAAAAGGCAGTTCTTATATTTATTTCGTTATGCTTTTAGTCTTTTTAAAATTGCTCATCTGTGTGCCTGTATCTCATATCCCTGCTATTTTGTAACTTGCATTAGCATGAGGCTGATCTGTGCATTTTCTTCTGGTTTCTTTGGAAATAAATATTTGATTTATATGATGATATGACTCTTCTCTGTATGTATATATTGTGGCGCCTATAAAATAAATTAATTACATGATTGATCATTTGCATGTTTTCTTTATTGATGGTATTGGTATTCATATTACATGAAGATGCTGTGTACATGGAATATTTCAATTGATTGCAGTCCTGAGTCTCAGATGAAACAGGGATGGGTGGTTGGAGAGTGGTCTGTCTATCTTTTTTCACACCAACCACTTAGTGCTTTTGGTCCAATTGAGGAAATATAAAATTTTATGGTCAAGTTGTGTTCCCTAGCGTGTACCCCACCGTCTCCATGTACCAGCTTAAAGTGCATATAACTTCCCTCCTGTGCCAGCTATGAAGACGCAAATACATTTGCGTCCAACGTTAACATGTCCTCTTTCAAACCCACCCTGAATGGGTTGAATAGTCCGTTCCTAAGTATGCTATGCCAACGTCTTTTTGTAGTGTACTTTACACGTTTTTCAGCTCTGGCAAAGTAGGCCCCGAATTTCTGCCATCGAGCCTTTTTCTGGCTTCTGACTCTGAAAGCCTCAGCCCAGGTTGTCTCTGTACCCGTGAACTCTGACTTACTTCCAGCGCGGCTCACCGTGCTTAGCTCAGCCTGCTGCCTGCCAAGACTGACTACAACCTTCGAATTATCTGCCCCGCTCCTCGAAAATACATTCCTGCCTACTAGTTTCAGTAAACATTCCCCAGCTGCAGAGCCAAAGGGCCGGCCTGTCTCCGTGCAAGTAATTCATAGCCTCTGTTACTATGCTCCCATGGAAGGCCCAAGCCCCCACGCTTCACATGCAGACACTTAGGCGCTTATACACGCACTCACAGTCAGTATAGAATAGCTTCTGCCCCAGAGACCTTTTCCGTTCAGATAATATGGTTCCCAAACATCAGATATCAGATATGATAGAAGTACGAGTTGATCTAACATGCCAGACTTCTGTCTCTTTCCGCTAGTGTAAATGTCAAGTCCCCTGCACCCTCCAGTCTCACGTCAATCACACGTCATGCAGCTGCGCGCGCATCCAAGCCTCCGATTTCTGCTGACATTGCAACATTTCTGTTTAGTGCCACCCCCATGTGACACCTACCTGTGACGTTTCTAGTGCACACCTCTAGTTCACGCCTAGTCCACGCCTTCTGATTACGTACTAGTAACACGTGGATGCTGTTATCTTGTCTTCTCTCAGCTGTTACGCCTACTATATTGCTTTCTATGGTGTAAATTAAGTATATAAGCTATGTATTGTCAATAAAATATTGCTCTATCCCTTCCTGAACCCCTTGTGGTTGCAGGAACATGATATCCAGGTCATGACCATTCCTTTTTGAGGAATAAAACCCCTAAGAACTCTAACACCACGGGCTCTGTTTCTTTCTTTCCGATTGAGTTATTATTGATTAAGTACTTACCTGCATAGAAATTAAGATGGTAAATTAAATATTTACGACACAATCCAATATACATAAAAAAGGAGGAGCAATACAGGGGTAATAACCAGGTCCTTTTCCACTCACTGAACCATACACAAATGACCTGATTATATAGAGCACTATAAACTTTCAATGTACATGGGGCAGTTTTTGTAATCAATCTCTACCACAGGCAGGCTCCACTAATTGAGCAGTCCTGCCCAGCTCTAAGTGTTCTGTAGTCTAAACTTTAAGAGTTTGTCAACCCACCATACATAGCCTCACATCATAAACCGAAACAAAAAAGGTGTGAGGTCAGAAAGCACCTCACGTAAGCATCACCCAAGGAGCTGCTGGTTGGTATTCACCAGTTTGCTCACATTGTTATAATTGGTAACTTTCATGACCGAAACAGAAGAGGGGAAAAGTAAAATATTACTATGCCCAAGTTTTAAAGTTGTGTGAGAAAAGGTGAAGAAAGATCAAAGTGTGGTATCAATGCTGGTATCATCCATCAATCATCTGGACCCCGTAACGTGAAAAAAGGAAAAATGCTTCTCCAAGCTAAAATGAGTTGTGGCTCACTTGCAGTTATACATACTTTATTCTTTGCAGTGACCTCACTCAAGATTAACAAGCATTGGCATAGCCAATAGGTCTCGTCTTTGGGACCTTATAAGTGTTTAGTTATGCAGCACAATATCCTTGGTGCAACAACATCAACTGTTGCATGGCTAAGCACTTTTAAGGTTGAAAATGCGAGACCTATTGGCTATGCCAATGCTTGTTTTATCTTGCGGCCAAAGCATTGAAATGCTCAGTATGTTGCTAAGACCAAACTGAATGGATCACAAAACTTTAGGGAAAGTCAATGCAGATCTTGAAGGATGGAAATTAAATATTTGTCTGCCATCACACTATAGAGTTGGAATAGAGGGGGGCGTGGCTTGAGCGTCACAGAGTATGGACGCCTGAGCCCGGAGCTCCGGGCCGATCTCGGCTCTTATCCTGGAACTAGGTCACCACCGGCGGCGCTCGTGACCCCGTGCGGCTCCCTGGAGCTAAGGAGCGCCTGTGCACTCTGCGACTGCGGGAGGAAGGTCCCGGCGGCGGCAAGAAAGGCAGAAATCGGGACTCCGCCGGAAGGGCTGGCCATTTTGTTTGCGGCCCGGAGCGGCCTCCCAGTCCCCGGCCTAGAGTTCTAGAGAGGCTATCGAGGAGCAAGCGGAGGCCGGCGCAGCAGCTGGGGGTGCACCTGGCCTGAGTCTTGAGCGGACGCGCTGAAGGAGGTGGCGCCCACGACCCCCCGGCGACGGCGAGAGTAGCAGCCGATGGGGCTCTGATCGGGGGGCCCAGCGGTCCGAGCAGCGGCCTGGGGCATGTCCAACATCCCTCACTGGTGGCGGAGACACGGTCGGCGGCGGGGAGTGGCGCTCTGATGGGGGCTTAGTTGGGGTTGACCGGCGCACTGCCCGGGACTTCTTGCGAGCTCAGATGGTGCAGCGCAGCAGGTGATCACCGAGAGGAGCCTGGATTTGGAATGGACAGCGGCTCTGATTCAGTCAGTGGGTAGAGCCCCGCGCGGCGGGTGGTACCCGTCTAGCGGACTGGCATCGCGGCTCTTGGAGGTTGGTGCTCCAGCGCTACGAGCAAGATTCTGGCGGGGCGCCCCATCGGGGGCCCAGCAGAGGCAACCAAGGGTGATCCTGGTCCTTGCAAGAGGTAGCCCAGGGAACTGGCTGAGACGGGCTGCAGAGCGGTAGGGTCTGAGAGAACGCCAATGATGGTGCCGGGGTGAGGAGCTCAGTGCTGGGGGCCCCTGGCGGCAGAGTGCAGTGTTGCACCTTCACACCCTATTGATCACTGACTGAGAAGGTCTAGGACTATAGCGGCCTGCCCTTAGGTATAGACGCTCTCAGCGGGATTGCCCTGTATGTGCCATGGCGCAGCAGAGTGGCACACCGGCTTACTTCTTTACAGCGGGGGAACAATGGCCGTCGGGCGCCTGACACGGACCTGGTTGGAGAGCGGTGAGGCCGGCGGCCCTTATATCAGTCACTGGCACCTGGAGGAGTTGGGCATCTGAGGTCGGAGTGGATGACGAGGCCCAGGGCGGAAGCATGGGGAAGCCGCGCAAGGAACGGCGCCAGCCGACCAAGTTGAAGACCCGCTGGAGACTCCGGAGCAAGGGCAGGGTGCAGCCGGGGGCCAGAGCGCAGGGCTGCAACAGCAACAGATGGAGCAGATCCTTAAGGCCATATCAGACACAAGGGAGGCCCTGCGTCAAGACATTGCGCAGGTGTCGACGGGCCTGGGGTTGCTGACAGCGGACCACGACAAGCTCGCGGATCGGGTCAAGAATACAGAGTTGGTATTGGAAAAGCTGGAGCCGGCCCAAAAGGCGACAGATGCTACGATGGATGACCTCTTGTGTAGAGTACGCCAACTGGAAAGGAGGGCTGAGGATGCGGAAGGGCGCAACAGGCGCAATAACATTAGGGTGGTAGGATTGCCAGAGAAAATCGAGGGGAGTGACATGGTCGCATACCTGGAAGGATGGCTGGGGGATGTGGTGGTCCCTGAGGGCTTGACACACTTTTACACACTGGAGAGAGCTCACAGAGTACCGGCCAAACCTCCGGCGCCAGGTCGCCCCCCTCGACCTGTGGTTGCGCGCCTACTGCATTTCAGGGACCGGGATATTATTCTGCGACAGGCCAGAGCGGCTGGCCCGTATAAGGTGGACAACGCTTCGGTCTCTTTTACCCGACTATTCACAGGAGGTTCAGCGGAACCGCTTTTCCTTCCTGGCGGTCAAGAGAGCCCTTCGTGACGAGGGAGTGCAGTATTCCCTGCTGTTTCCGGCGTGCCTGAAGGTGATGGTGGGCGGGATGGCGACCTTTTGTAACACACCGGAGGACGCCTGGCAGTGGCTGGAACGATACAGAGCGGGTGCGGATGGCGCTGGCACCTGGGATACGACAGCTGAGACGCGTCCGAAGCCGCGCAGGAGCAGACGCAACCGGAATCGTACACTAAAAAAACGATCCGCATCGCAGACCGAGCTGGAGAGACAGGCCGCCCTGCAGGCAGTGACTGCTCTTTCTGGAGTGGCGACGGAGACTCCGATGGTGGAGTCAGGCTCTCAGCAGGGGTCAGATGAGGTGGGATCTAGGGGCTCTGATGAGGGCTCTGGAAGGGACCCAGGAGATCCGCCTCAGGTTACCCCACAGACTGCTGATGGATTGCTGGATAATTGACCTCCTGGACGCTGCGTGATGTACAGTAAGGGGGCATGTTTGGAGTGTGGCATTATACCGGTGGAGGCACTGGGACACATTTGATGGACGAGGGAGGGAACGCCTGCTCCCGTGCCACAGGGAGATTGCCGGGACCTGGAAGACGCGGGAGGAGAGGGGGGAGCACATGGGGGGGGGGATCCTGCTGGGGTGAAGAGGTTAACTTCTCTGAGATCGGCCAATAAGGTGTGATGGGTTGATGGCTGTCCGGCTCGACTGGGGAAGGGTCACCTCCTCTACCTCACATAGTTTGTGAGTCTCTGGTTGTTATCAGAGTTTCCCCTTTAGCGGGGGTTGGGTTTGGATGGGTAACACTTGTTTGGCGCCTGTTCTGGGGGAGGGTGGGCTCTGGGTTTGTTGGGGTTGTTTCAAGTTGAGGGGGCCTGTCAGTGTGCTCGTTAGGTGGTGCGGGGTTGGGGTCCAATTGTCTGATTCCGTATGGCGAGTGGACTTGAATTAAAATGTATTACTTGGAATGTGCGAGGACTCAACTCGATGAGGAAGCGATATAAAGTGCATGCATATTTGGTCCGCAGGGTGGTCCAGGTGGCCTTTTTACAGGAAACACATATTACTCAGGCAGAGGGACAGGCGCTGCAGCGGAGATGGAGGGGGCAACTCTTTTATACCACTTATTCTGCTTATGCTAGGGGGACTCTGGTCTGGGTGCGCGCTGGGATCCCATTTCAGCCCATGACAACGATAGTGGACTCAGAGGGAAGGTTTGTGGCAGTGCTCGGACGTCTAGATGGCAGAGATGTTACGTTTTGCAGTATTTATGCTCCAAATTCTGATCAGGTTGCGTTCTTCTCGAGACTCTCGGGGAGGTTGGCGTCCTTATTGGTGGGCATAGTATTTATGGGAG
The DNA here is from genome assembly GCF_964263255.1 of Lissotriton vulgaris. Classification (NCBI taxonomy): domain Eukaryota; kingdom Metazoa; phylum Chordata; class Amphibia; order Caudata; family Salamandridae; genus Lissotriton; species Lissotriton vulgaris. The sequence continues at coordinate 893,072,554 of NC_141693.1, read as the reverse complement.
GAGATTTCAATTCGGTGGTAGACATAGAGCTGGATCGTTCTCACCCACCGTTGGCACAATCGGTGGTGCGCAGAGTGGCTATGGCGCGACACAGCTGGCAGGAGTGGGGTCTCGTAGATGCATGGCAGACACACCATCCTACAGATAGGGATTATTCGTTCTATTCCACACCTCACGACCTTCATGTGCACCTTGATGCCGTCCTGTGCACTTTTGGGGCCCAGGAACTCTCACGCCACAGCGAGTACCTGGCGAGAACCATCTCGGATCATAACCCCTGTTTGATAACTGTCCTCTGGTCGCGGCAGGCGATCCCTACATGGCGACTGAACCCGATGGCGCTGGAAGACCCAGTGTTTTGTGTGGAGGTGAGGGAGGGCATCGACCACTACTTTCAGGTGAACTTGGGCACGGCGTCATCTAGGGCGCATGAATGGGACGCCTTCAAGGTTGTGATACGGGGCGTGTGTCTCTCGTCCACAGTGGGGGCACGTCGGACCTTGTTAGGCGATATAGGGCGCGAGGAGTCCGGCCTGCGCCGGGCGGAGAGGGATAGTCATGTCGCTGCGGGCAATCAGGAGGAGGTGCTGGCGGCGAGAGAGCGGGTGGCCACACAGGTTGAGAGACTCCGATGCTTTGATTACAAAGAATACATGGTTCGGGCGCATGCAGAGAGGGACAGGGTGGAAACTCTGCTGGCATGGCTGGCCAACCCAAACACCAGGGGCAGCCCCATAGTGTCGCTGGGTACATCCTCAGGGGGCCTGGTCTACTAGCAGAAGGAGATCAATGACCAATTCCTGGATTATTACACAACACTATCCGAGCAGGCTGAAGGTGCCACCGGATGGTCTGGATACTTTTTTAGAGGAGGCTCAGTTGCCGCAATTAGCTCCGGAACAGAGCGACACGTTGGGTTCTGCTATCTCCCTGGGGGAGATTAGAGCGGCGATCAAACATATGGCCAGGAAAAAGACGCCGGGGGCGGACGGCCTACCGGTGAAATTCTATGCCACATATATTGACCTTCTTGCGCCACAGCTGCACCTGATGTACGGAGAGGCTTGGGACCTGGGCAGGCTGCCACCATCGGCCAGAGGCGATCATAGTGCCGTTATTGAAGAAGGGCGGGTTGCCCACCGCAAGGACAGCTTATCGTCTGCTTACGGTGGATTATAAGGTGCTGAGTAGGATCTTGGCTACGCGGCTCTCGGACCACATGTGCACATTGGTGCACCCGGACCAGTCGGGCTTCATCCCCACGAGAAACACGGCAACGTGTATATGACGACTGGTGCGAATCATGGGTTGGAGGGAGAGGGCCCGCCGGATGCGGCGGTACTCTCCGTAGACATCGAAAAAGCTTTCGATAGTGTAGAGTGGTCGTATTTGTTTCGGGTACTTCGTAGTTTCGGACTGGGGGATAATTTCATCAGTTGGACGCAGCTGCTGTACGATTCTGCTACAGCCAGAGTTCGTACGGGCCGCTCTGTATCAGCGGCGTGCCTGGTGGAGAGAGGTACCCAACAGGGCTGTTCTCTGTCTCCACTTTTATTCGTGCTGGCGATCGAACCGTTAGCTGCGCGGGCCCGGCAGGGACGACACTATGAGGGGGTGTTGTGGCGTGGTGACATGCATTACATCTCCCTGTACGCCAATGACCTCTTACTATACCTGGCAGACATGGAGGCGTCGGTACGAGGGGCCTGAACCCTCCTCCGGGAATTTGGTGGGCTGTCAGGGCTGCAGGTCAACTGGTCCAAGACCTGTCTATTCCCACTGGCTCCAGATTGCACCCAGCCCTTGCTGCTGGAGGATCTGCGCTGGGAACCGGAGTGTCTGCCATATCTGGGCGTCCGTATCTATCATACCCACTTGCACCTCTATGAGGGCAATATAGATGGAGCACTGAGGGGAATCAGAGGCAGCATGGGGTTTTGGCGCTCCCTTCCGCTGTCAATCGCTGGACGAATAGCATTGCTAAAGATAGTGGTTCTCCCACGGCTGCTATATTTCTTTCGCACACTACCGGTGTGAATACCGACTTCCTTTTTCAGGACACTGCGATCAATGGTGATGGGGTTTATTTGGAGCTCTGGCAGACGGCGAGTGGCATTGAACACCCTGACACGATCGCGGGAGGAGGGAGGGCTGGCGGTGCCAGATTTTGAATGGTACTACCTGGCAGCACAGCTGCAGTGGCTCACGCAGGCGGTGGCGCGGGAGTTTAGGGGCCCCGACGGGCCGCAGGGCAGAGATATCCCGCGCCATGTCCTCTCTTTTATAGTGCTCCAGCAGAAACTCAGGCTGGATCAACTTACTCTAGAAGAGCGTACTCTCCGGCAATGCTGGCTACGTAGCCAGAAACGAGCGGGAATCCCCATCCCGTACGCGCCGGAGATCCCTTTGGGCATGTGTACCGCCATCCCTCACGGCAGGGATTGGTCGGCACTAGCGGGTTGGGAAGAGTGTGGAGTCCACGTGATAGGAGACTTATATAGAGATGGTGCCTTGTTGTCATTCCAAGAGCTGCAGAGCGCCTTCGATCTGCCAAGGGGAGACTTCCTACTGCATGCCGCTTTAGTGTCGGGAATCCAGAAACAGTGGAAGCTGGGCCTGGTGAAACCTTCCACGTCTATGGGCTGTCAATATGTCACTATGGCTTCTGGCTCCTTTAAGGCTATCACCTGCTTGTACAGGAGATTGGCATTGGAGGGACTACCGCCTCTGAATAGATTGAAGGGGCATTGGGAAGAGGATCTCGGCCGGACGATACCTGAGTCGACCTGGGCGCAACTAGTGCGGAGGGTCTGGAAGGGCACGCGCAATGCCCGGTTTCATCTGGTTCAGTATTTGACAGGGCTTACTTGACGCCGGTCAAAATACAGCAAGTATTCGGGGGAACTCATTCGATGTGTCCCCGATGTCACGCGGAAGGTGCTGATTTTGGTCATATGTTTTGGTCCTGCGCGGGGTTGGGTACATATTGGGCCGATGTTGTCGCTTGTCTAAACAGGGTCATAGAACGTCAGATTGAAGTGGGGATGGGAGTTTGCCATTTACTTTGGTTCCCGCACACACCCGCCACGAAAATCACAAGTACATTTTTAGATCTGGGACTGATTATGGCGAAGAGGGAGCTCACTATGCGCTGGAAGTCAAGAGCAGGGCCCAGTTTTCTGAGATGGCAAGGGAGTTTTCAACAGTGGGCGAGCAGTGAAGTAACGCTCAGATTACAATTGGCTAGGCGCACGCCCAATGACAAAGCGCTGGAAGCGGCCAGGGCGTTGGGCGTGTTGGTGGTAGAACTCCAGTCAACAGCAGAGGACGGGGATGGGGGGGGGGGAAGCGCCAACTAGTCAGGAAATAGCGACTGGGATGGGGAGACCCGGAGAACACATAGGGGAGGGGGACACCTAGAGCCTAAACATTCACTGTTTGTGCTGGCTGCCGCAAGGTGGGTTGGGGGAGAACGGAGCCTGGTACGGAGATATGAAGCGCATCGGATCATCTAGCTGGGATCACTGGAACCCTAGTTGGACGTAACAGAGTGTACCTTTCGGAAGGGGTTGAGTGCCGGAGTGCAAGGGGTTTATACCACTTCGCAGGGGGAGTAGAGGAAGCACACTGACAAGGGGGGGTGGGGGTAGAGGGGGAGGGAGTTAGGCGGACCTAGGAGATATTGGGTAATGTTATTTTGCATTCTGAGAATGGGTCATTGCAATGCTGATCCCACTGTACTGTATGATTGTAGGATGCCGAAGAAAAGTTAATAAAAATATGTTAAAAAAAAAATAGAGTTGGAATAGATGTGTTGTGCACCTACTGGGTGATTTCACTCTGTAGTAAGCCACTCAACAGCAATGTCTTAAGAGTGGCTTATTTGATAAGACTACACAGCTGGTCCTCTGCTAAGCACATCCATCTCCACAGTCAGTTGGTTATCCAAGTTGAAGCATAACATTATATGTGGAACCTGATACAATGACATCACAGACCTGACAGCAGTAACCATATGAGAGATGATTAATACAGTATGTGACATTGAATATAGGATATAACATACCTCCTTTCATTCAAACCAAAATAAAACACAAAAAATAAAATAAAGCTATACTTAAAAAATACAATACTATACAATGTTAATCACAAAGCCTGTGGGGAGTAACTCAAGCTCTGGAACTCTTTCTACGTTGTCCAAGAGAATAGGTAATAGAACCCTGCTGTTTATTCAAGCTCGGAACATTAGGAATGGGACAAGACCTAGTCTTGACCACCTTGGATAATTTCCACCAACCACCACCCTCAACTTGAACAGCATTGTTACAGATTCTAGTAACTTTTACAGGTTCACCAAATTTACATTTTTCTTTCATGGTGTGTACAGAATTCTTAATGCGAACAAAATCACCAATAGAAAGAGGAACAATCTTGACACCTTTTTTTTTTGTCAAACTATTTTTTCTCTTTTTCCTGAGCAATGTCAGAATTGGTTTTAACCTTTTACATGAGAGATTCAACATTTGTCAGAGTATCTATCCATTTCCCCATCCATCCTGATCGAAAGCTAGTGTTAGCCTTTCTTCCTCTTAATACATTGAAAGGGGAAATTTTAGTAGATGAATGAGACATAGTTCTGTAAAACCACAGCATACTTTCAAGCGAGCTATAAACATCATGTTTACCGTTCACAGCCCACTTCACACACTCACCCACAACTCTGTTCATTCTCTCCATGAGACCATTTGTCTGTGGGTGATATAGAGAGCTTCTAAGATGTTTAATCCCACTTGAATTAAGAAACAACTGAAATTCTTCACTTACAAATTGAGTTCCAATGTCAGAAACCAAAAACTGTGGAAACCCCTCCCTCAAAAATATCTATTTGAGAAACTTGACAACCGTGGAAGAACTGGCCTCTTTGACCACCTTAATCTCTGACCATTTAGATGTATAATCCGTTAAAACCAAAATGTACTTCATTCCTAAAGGTAAAATTTCATTTGGCCCCATTATGTCAATTCCTACTTTAACCCATGGACCAGACAGGCATTCAATAGGAGATAAAGTCGGCGTAACAACCTTCAATGTTTTTTTCTGATGAGCAGCACCCTGGACAATTTTCAACTGTCATGCTGATCTCATTATCCATGCTATGGCACCAGAAGTCTTGACTGACACGCCGTTTAGTAAGGGTGATGCCCAAATACCCCTCATGCGCTTCTTTCATAATTGTGGGCCTAAACGAATGTGGTGGAATAAGCTCATCACATCTCATTAGTAAACCATCTTCCACAGATATTTCAGACTCAACTTTCCAATATGGCTGAAGTATAATAGGCAAAGATTTGTCTTTAAGCCACCCATTTTTGACTAACATGGATACTTGTTGTAAAAGACTAACTCCTAAAAGAGCTGTTCTCCAATCTGTTTCAGAACTAACTGCAAGAACCAAAATATCTAGAGAAGCAACAAAACAGTCTTCAGTATCTTCATCATATACATCTTGAAAACTGGTCCCTTCACCAAACCCATTGCTCTGAGGAAATTTTGGATGTTTTACATAGATCTGCCTCCTGTGAGTGGGTGCCAACCTGCATTAATGGATTTGAACAATGTATTCAAGGAATTTGGCTCACTGTCAGTTTGGCCACACTATCCAATCTTAATTTTTTTTGGGCTATGATCATTCAGGGGCACACACACAGATGCTTCATAATACCAATGGTTTTGTCTAAATTTCACAGCTATGTGCATTTTTAATCCAGAGGGAACCACCTTAGTTTGCTGTCAAATGCAACCCTGTCACACATCAATTTTCTCTGTCTGGGTGTGCCATGTTAGTTTGACCTCAGTAGTACCATATTGTTGGGATGCAAGTGTCAAGAACTGAATTCACTAGTAAGGCCCGGAAACAATCCATTAGTACAGTCTGTCAGAAAAAGCTTCATTGGGACTTGTTAGAACTGGGTTTCTCTAGTTGGCTTAGTCCAAATAAGGACCCTTGCTTCTAGTCCGGGAAAGGAGGGACACCCTCTTCAATAACCCCTGGTCACCCTCCAGGAGCTTGACACGAGCAGCCAGGCTTATCTCCAAGGCAATGTGTAAAGTATTTGCAACCACACTCCCAGTAACACAGTGATGACACCACACTGGTTTTTTATAAAATTAGCAGTATCTTTATCAAAAGGAATACGATGAGAGCAAACGATAGAAATCCAACATATGTGTATTCATAATCTTTCACTTTGCCGGTTATTAGGCCAGCAATCACTTATGGGTTCTTGTGGTATTAGTGAGCAGTTCACAATGATCTAATGCAGCCCTAATGCAGCCCTAATGCAGTTCGATGCAGTTAGTAATTTAGTAATAACACAGTCCTTAATGCACGTACTAATGCAGTTCGTAAAGCAAGGAATAATACAATTCGTAATGCAAGAATCAGGCAGTTCGTAATGCAAGGAATAATACAATTCGTAATACAAGAATCAGGCAGTTCTTAATGCAAGGAATAATGAGATTCGTAATGCAAGAATCAGGCAGTTCGTAATGCAAGGAATAATGCGACCAGAGTCCAAGCCTAACCTGGGGGGGTTCTCTCTCTCTCTCTCTCTCTCTTTCTCTTTCTCTTTCTCTTTCTCTTTCTCTTTCTCTTTCTCTCTCTCTCTCTCTTTCTCTCTCTCTTTCTCGCTCTCTTTCTCTCTCTCTCTCTCTTTCTCTCTCTCTTTCTCTTTCTCTTTCTCTTTCTCTCTCCTCCCCCCTCTCTTCCCGCTCGTCGGACGTCCTGCTGGGTGGCCCGGATGACGTGGCAGCCCTGTTAGGCGACGCTGTAGCCAGACTGGTTACGGTGCTGCCTTCTCCTTCGTTGACGATCTTGGGCAGATTCCTCTTAGTAAACAACAATCACAATACCTTTCACCTTGCAGCTTTCTTAGCTTCAAGAATTCCTTTAGCACACTGTTTCCCAAACTGGGGTCCACCACACATTCCCAGGGGGTCCGTAGGCAGCAGTTTTAAAAGCACAGCAACGTTTCTTGTATAATTAGCAGCTTTCGAGCAACAATAAAAGTGTCAAGATAATGTCAGTGATTAATGTACCTTATGGAGAGAGATGAGAGGTTTGTCAAGTGGCAGCTTTGACTTAACTAATGTAGCACAGAGGGTTAATATGCCTACTGCAAAGAACATGTAACATGCATTTTAAAAAGCAGTATTTTATGTGCATAGGTCCGTGGGTTACTGCTTTTGTCACAGAGATTCTTTGTTACTGTGCACTTCATAAGTGACAATTGTAATCTAGCAGAGGGACCTATAAATGGTCATCAAAGAGCTGCTTGCAAACAGCATGGTACCACTTAGTAACTTATATTTTTCCCCAGTCATTCTTTATCCTGATGCTGCTAAAAAGGTTTATTTTTTTTAAAAATACATTTTTTATGTTAGTCAGTGCTCGTTGCGGCTCGTCCCAGCGGCGGTGATCCTTACTCACAGCCTCAGGTACAATGACTGCTCAGGCCACAAACCGCAATACAGCAGCGTGGACGATGTTTCACGCTGCGGGGGCAATGCGATCACAGGGCACATCGTAAACAGTACCACGGACAACACAACAGCCTCAGGCATGCAAAAGCACCACGCACCAAGCTTTACTGAGACACGGTTGGAAACTTTTATGTTCCTGAGTTACCACAACAGGAGACCAGCTCTCCTCGAGCCCTTGGAGAAACGCTACTTCAGGACACATAACACATCAAAGTCCTCACAAGCAGGGGGACACAGCAAAGTCCCTTGTCCTCTCCTTAGTCAAATCAGCAAACTGCAGGCCATCCCCAGAACACAGCAAGGGCAGTCCTTCTCTTCTGTCTCTTCAGCTGTTCTTTTTTGGTAGAAGTTCCTCTTGATCACGAAGTAGGTTCAATCCTTTTTCAATCTGGATTTCAGTCTTGAGTTCGGGGGTTTCTGCTCTCACATTTATACCTTTAAAGTCTTTGTGTTCAGGGGGCTCTGACCCCCAGTTTAAACCAGACCTGGGTGTCTTCGTGCCAGTGCACACCCTCTGATAGTGCAGGTCTGAGCCCCAGACACTTAGCAGTAGGTGGAGCCATCCTTTTGTGGCCGCAACACAGCCTTCTTCACATCCAGGGGGGCTACTCCTCCCCCCTCACATCAAATGCAGGCCAGCCTGGTGCTGTCTCACCTACCCCTGTATGAGGGCGGGACACTCCACAGACCTGGTCACATCCAAAGCCAGATGGTCCATACACAACCAGGCAGAGGCACACAAGATGGTTTAAGACAAGAAACCAGACACTTCTAAAAGCGTGTTGTCTAAGCACACAATTCAAAAACCATCTTCACAAAAAGATGTTATTTATTAATTTATTTATTTCGAGTTTTGTATAGCGCATAATTACCCTAGAGCATCCCAGCGCTTGTTCCAGAACAACAGAAAGGTAGCAGTCAAGCGTACTCAAAGGCATCAGTAAGGAAAGAGGTGTGTTTTAAGGAGTTTGCGGAATCGGAGAAGACAGGTCTCTGAACGCGGACTCGGGGGGAGTGAATTCCAAAGAGTCGCTATATTCACTGAGAATCTTCTCCCCCCCCCCCCCCCCCGTACCTGCCTTTTTAACTTTAGGAGTTTTGAGCAGAAGTTTCTGATCTGAGCGCAAGGCTCTATTAGCCTTATAGGGTACAACTAGATTCTTCAGGGTAGGAGGACCCTTACCCTGCAGAATTTTATGCGCGAGGCAAAGCGACTTAAATTTGACCGGAAGCCAGTGCAGTGCCTTCAATGCAGGTTTGGCTGACCACGACATTGGGATGTTCTTAAGAAGCCGCGCTGCAGCGTTTTAAATCTGTTGGAGTTTGTTAAACGTGGCTTCAGGGGCACCCAGAAAGATAGCATTGCTATAATCCAATCTTGATCCAATCAGCCCCTGAATGAGCAGCTTCCTAGACGGCGGTGGGAGGAGGGGCAGAACTTTCCTAGCTGAGCAGAGAAGACCGAAACAGACTCCCGCCGTTTTTTTTGCCTGGGTCCTGAAGGAAAGGTCTTGTTCCAGCCAGACCCCGAGACTCATAATCTCCTCCTTTGGACTCGGAAGTTCACCCAAATAGCTGGGCCAGATATTCGAAGGGAGTGAGGAGTTGTATCCAAAGTATGAGAGGAGAAGGAGATAAACTTAAAGGTTAAGTTTAATCAGGAATATAAAGTACAGCATAAGATCTATCAGAGTGCACATCCAAGAAGCTCCAGTCTTCAACTGAAGATCAGGAGTAGAACATTCCACAATAACCTAGCAACCAAGGCACTAGGATGCAAATACATAAAGGAACATAAGCAATGAAGAAACATGGGATATAACAGAACCTTTATGCCCTAGAAGCATTATTTCGGTCTTTGAACCATTCAGCTTCAGTGCTGATTCACACATCCTGGTGTAGGCTTTGGACGTGCAGGAATACAGCATGTCTGGACTTTCAGCAAGCTGGGATAAAGCGACCACCAGCTGAGTATCATCAGCGTAGCACATAATTTTGATATCAAATGGGGCGACCACATCCTCCAAGGGGGCCATATACACATTGAACAATGTGGGGCTTAAGGAAGAGCAGTGGAGGGGGATTGACGCTGATCATGCGCTACCTTCCCACACCTGGTAAGTCCGTCGCTAAGAAATGACTTAAGCCATTTCAATGCCGTTCCAGTCACCCCTACATCTGACAGTCGTTGAGTTAACACTTGATGATTAACAGTGTCAAAAGCCGCACTGAGATCCAGGAGAATCACTGCCACTGCTCCTCCCGAATCCAAAATGCTTCTGGCTTCCTCAACGACTGCCAGTAGGGCGGTATCAGTGCCCTGTCCCGGCCGAAAGCCTGTCTGCGAATTTCTCATCAAACCATTGCACTCAAGAAAGTGTGATAGATGTAAATTCACCAATCTTTCCGCGATTTTACTGAGTCCAGGAAGCAGAGAAATAGGCCTGTATTCAGCCAGGTCTAGATTGTGCTTTTTTAAGAGAGCTTTCACAACTGCTCCCTTCCAGCTCAATGGAACCAGACCACAGGCCAAAGATGCATTGATTACGTCAGTCACAGGGTTAGCAATAATGGATCCTACCTGTTTCAAAATCCTCATAGGGACTGGATCACTAGGAGAGCCGCTCTTAATAGTGACCAGTACTTTAAGGACCTCGTCCACAGATACTGGTCTGAAGGCTTCCAAATGGATGGGGGCTCCAGCTGACTCACTGCTAGCCTCTACTCTCTGGTTCATCTGGGGCAGGGCACTTAAAATGGTCACTATTTTGGTATGGAAGTAGTTCGCTAAGTCCTTGCATTTATCTTCTAGATTATCATAGGCTGGAGAGGGCTCGGGAACCCTCAATAGTTCCTTAACCACTAAGAAGGTTTCTCTGGAGGAGTTCGAGGAGTTTTTAATTCTTTCATCAAAGAATTGTGCTTTAGTACAACGAAGAGCAAGTTTATAGGCCCTTATCGCAGAGCGGTATTCAATTCTATTAGATTCATCCCAGTCCTTCCTCCAGACGCGTTCAGAGTTCAGACATTCCCCATTCTGTCCTAGGGGCAAGATGGCCTTGCAACAGTGAAAAACGAATTTGGTAGTATTTCACTGTCAGGACGTGTTGCGCACCGCAGTACATGTCCTACCTTTCACATACACTGCACCCGGCCCAGAGGGGTACCTTGGACCTACTATAGGGGTGTCTGATGTGCATAAAAAGGTAAGGTAAAGCCTGGCAAGTGGGTGCAATTGTCAGGACAACAAGGCAGTTAACAAACTGCACAGCACTGCAGTGGCAGGCCTGAGATCTCATTTTAGGGCTAATTGTGTGGGTGGCACAATTAGTACTGAAGGCCCACTAGTAGCATTTGCATTACCAGCCCTGGCACACATAGTGCACTATACTAGGGACTTTACTAGTAAGACAAACCTACCAATTATGGACAACCAATTACCATGACACTTTATACAGGGAGCACATGCATGTAGGAAGGTGGACATCTGACTATATGGTTACCCCAACTTTTTGCCTAGTGTTTAACTGGATTTCAACTTAGTTGGCCTGGGATCCTGCTAATCAGGGCCCCAGGCTATCTGCTCTCACTGTAAAATGGACTCCATGTACTTTAGGTACATCTCCAATTGTATATTGGGTCACCTTATGAGCCCCTGTATAGTGTACCATAGGTACCCAGGGCATAGGTGCATCAAAGGCCTACCAGGGGCTGCAGCATGTATTATGCCACCCCTAGCTGGCCATTCAAACTGACACAACTGGCTGATCACTCCGCTGAGGCATGGTCATGCAGGCCTTGACAATCCTGAAGGCAGAGTGCTTGGTTTTATGTGAGATGGTGCTCTAGCATGAGCCGAGCCTGTCTGCAGCTTTCGAAACCATGTCCTTATAGCTGTTCTATGATATAGCCATACCATATACTCTTCAGTGCATTATAATCGTCGCGGTTAATGCTAACTTTGGTCTGGCTTTATCAGAACATGTTGTGTAAGGTGTCATACACTTTGGAATACTACCCCCCCCCCGCATTCCGCCCTTCTAGAGGGAGAAGACATGTAGTTGTTGCTTTACCCAGTTAAAGTTAAACAGAGACTCAGCATCACAAAGTGGCAAAGTGGATGCTGCTACCACAGACACGAGTCTGACCTCCTGCTGCTGGGCGAAACTCCGGCAGGGGAGGCCTGGACAATAGGTTTCCAGCCTTGGGAGGTGCTAGCACCTCCCCAGACAGGCTATAGTGTAGGGTGGGTTGAAAGAAATGACACTGCCTGGGGCACACAAGGTGCTCCATGCATAGCCCGGTTCAAACCAGATGCTGGGCACTCCAGCCCCAGCGCGAAACTGGACAAAAGGAAAGGGCTGTAACCACTCCCTTCCCAGGTTCCACCCATAGGAGGGATTTAGCAGGTAATCCAGCCCCTTAGATTAGCATAAAGCTAGGAGCGGTGTCTAGAGACATTAGATTATCCTGAACTGAAACTCTGAAACGAAACTCTGAACCTTCGACATTCTACTGCAACTAGAAGACTGAAGAATCTCCCTTGTGGTCAAGGAGTGACCACCCTGTGCAAACAGGCACCATCAGTGGCTTGCCGGTTTGCTTTTTCGACGCTCCTGCCGGAACCCGAAGACTTAGTGACGCAGCCTCTGGACTTCCAGACTTCTCTGACTCCGACCCACATCACCAGCAAAGCTGAGACCCGTGGTGGACACGAGAGACGTGGGACCGGACTACCTGCAGTATCTGCTTTTTGCTAACTGTGCAGCTTCTGAGGCATCCTCTAAAGTTGTGCATTGGTACTTGAGAAGCCCCAGCCCGAGCCGTAAGTGCACCGAAGCTTAGCCCTCCACACTCCACGAGTGCCGCGTTGGGCCTGCGCCTGCATTTCTCCCCGACGCGTCTTCGCGGTTGCTAGCCCGTTGGCTAGTGCCCCTCCTGAAGACATCCTTTTGAATCAACACCGTTGCTCTGGGCTTGCTCCTGTTTTCCTGTAAAAGGAAAGCTCCCCAGACCTTGCTCGTCAGAACAGAAGCCGATCTTCCCTTCCTGTGTGGGTTGCCTTTGCCATGGCTTGTTGACTCTAATCCGGAAGCCGACACCGCCAACCGCGAGATCCTTCGTGGGACAGTCCGTATCCAGCTCCTGGTCGTCATCGACGCCTCCTGGTCCGCGTGGCTGCAGAGACAAGCTTCACTTCTTCACCTGTTTGCATCTCGACATCGCCTGGTTCCTTCCTGGTCACTGGCTAGTGACCCAGACTCTGTCCCCTCTGCTTTTGGGTTCTTCACTGCTCCGATCCACCCTTTGATCCAACCGGACCTCTTCCTCCTGGTCGCCTGCAGCATCTTTGTGCAGCTCTCCATAGGATTCGACGACGAAACCCGACACGAAAGAACACCTATGTACCCGGCTTCCCTGGGTGAGGTAACTTGAGTACTCCGGTGCTCCCGTGGGTAATAACTATCCAAGTATCCTAGTTTAACTGGGTTTTCCCGTAGTCTATCCGGAAGTGCCCGAAATCAACTACTTTGTAAATTTTACGTTCCCATTGAAAGTCTATGAGAGCTCGCGTGTGTGTTTAGACACTGCAAACGCACTCTGTGGGACTCCTACTTCCTAACCTTTTATTGTTCAGTGTAGCCCCAGCGATTCCCTAGGCCCACTCACCTTTCCTGAAGTGGTTCTTATACCACTTACTTAGTATATGGTTTGTGAGGCCCCTAGGGCAGAATTGTATTTGTGCAACTTATAGTATGCTTATTGACTCACTTGTGCTGTATCTCAAACTCTGACCTCATAAAGAGTGCAGAGGGGTTGTGTTAGTAATAAATACATATATATATGATATATATACCTTGTGTAGTGTCCTTTCATTTGGTATTCAAAGGGTTATTATTGGTAAAATAATTGGCTTCATATGCTTTCTGAAGTATTAGCCTAAGACTGCTTTGTCCATGCTACCACTAGGATAGCTGGTCTATAAGGTTGACTTTACAACCATCACCATAGGGGTTGTTTGGACTGATACAGGGTGCCTACTAGAATAGTGGGCATCACATATCGGGCAAACTTCTCACAATGCACTTTGACACTGATCAGCAGTGGCAAAGTGCTCAAAGCATCTAAGTCGGCAACATAATGACAGAAAATGGTCTAGGAGGAAGGCAAAAAGTTAAGGAACTTTAGCCAAAAAGGGCCAAGTCCAACACAACCCCCTTCCAGCTGAATCACGGGGTAGGCCAATCACTACCTTGATGGGCTTCCCTGCTTTGGGCGATAGAACAAGGACCTTGGCCTGCAATTGCAGGGGCATATCCCATTTCTACGCCAATCTGAACCCAGTTGGATCCCTCTGTCCATACTCTTATGCCCCCTAAGTTCATCCGGGGGTGACCCATCTCCTCATCTTGTTGTATTCTTATCTAGGACCCTAATTCGATGTTCCCGATTCATGCCCTTATGTGGTTATAACTAATAATATCCTTATAAAGGCATAAGAATCATATCCATATTTAGTAATAGCCCATGCAGTCCAAAACACGGCAAGGCTACTCCCATAGACTCCTAGAACGCACAACGCGTTCTTTAAACAAACCAAGCCTCCAGCAGCCTGGGAAAACCCCCTGATTTTGTTTGGATTTGCACAAGAACTCCTGGAGTCCAGAAAGAACTGTTAGTTCTTAGTGACGTCTTATGTCCAACCTTTCGTCAAACCCGGCACCTTTCAGGTATAAATATACCAATGTTGCCTTAAGCAAACACACGGTGGTTGGGAGCAGAGCGACGTTCTACTTGCCCGGGAGCCCAGCTGTTGAGAGCCGACGGAAACTTCCCCTCCCTTTGACGCACTGAGAGAGACGCTGTCTTTTTCTCCAGGCGAGGAAATCCAGCTCCGGTGTTCCCAAGTCACCCTCATGGGTGGCTGGGAGATCGAGTCCTGAGAAACGAGATACAAGACCGCCTTCATTCTATAACCAAGGTACGAAGCTGATTAAAACCTTAGAGAGAATTCTTGATTCCTATACTTGGCAAAAACTTAACTTAAAACTGCAAACTTACTTCTTCCCACGTATTAGGCTTAGGTCAGGTACACCGGGGTAGGCGTATTTAGAAGCACCAGTTGAGTCCGTTAGTCAATGTTTTTATGTATGTACATATTTTATCCATTTTAAAGTATCATATGGCTAAGAAACCATATCAATGCTTTTACAGTATTATTTCATAATACTACTTTTACTGTACGCACTTTACTTTATAATTAGTATTGCAATTGTGGCAATTCATTTCTCTTGCATGAGAAAGAAGACTGCTCAATAAAATTACACCTTTTTATTGAAAACGCCCGTCTCTCTATTTCTCTGCACTCTGGTGGAACTAAGCATGCACGATTGACTGAGTGAAATAGCTGTCTATTGTTTTCACACAACTCTAGAGATGCACTTTATTCTGGAGGAGAAAAGTGTCATGTTTATGCGGTTGACAGTAACTAATCCCTTCTTGTCTAAATCAGGACGGTTAACCCTTTCCTGAACATTCGAGAAAGTTTCTTGTAACCTCTGAGCTACCTGGCAAAACTAATTAAGTCTAACATAGTCAGTAGAGACCTAGATGACCTCAGTCCTACGTCTACACTGCTGTTTATGTTATTCCAATGTGCAGAGCCTATTGGGAATATAGGAACTACACTACATGGCGCCCCACGTTTGGTAAGGCGATGAAACTAACGCAAGACACTAGAGTAACTCAGTTGTGCTTTTCACACAGACCCCTTTCTCCCGTAAAAACTCCAATAGACGTCTGGAGTGGGTGAAAGGTTAATATCCGCCGGAATTTAGGATGAGAATCCTATGTATTAGTTCTTGTTTAGTCAACGTTGAAGGATACAGTGTTCCAAAATATTGTGCACCTAATCTTTGTTTCCTTGAAACTTGATCTGCAACAAAACTTTCTGTCAGTAAAATGGGAGAAAGTGAAGACGAAAGAGAGCAAGCTAGAATAACAGCTCAACTCATAGCGGATGACACAACCATCCAAGAAAATGATCTGAATGCTATACTCATTCCGGTCAATATAAGAAGAACTATAACTCTTAAACTTATAGAAAATGGACCATCATCAAGAGGTGGTACGGGCATATTCGTGATAGAGGCACATGAGTATCGGCAGACAGAGGTGTTCAACAAATGGATACATTTTCCAGCAGCACATGCTGTGACAAAAGATTTCCACTATTACAAAATAGAGGAGCCTCCGGATATATACACTCCTTTCGAGGATGTTAAAATCCCACTAACTTACCAAGAGCACCTGCTCTGGTTTAATGGTGCCCTAAAACAGCAACATCACATCACCAGGCACGGTCCACTAGGTAGACCAGGAGCCACGTGGCCGGTTCTAGCTAGCTACACACCACATCCAGACATTGATAAAATGTCAGACTAGGAACTTTAAGCTCAGCTAAAACTATTAATCAAAATACATAGACAATTTGTTAAATAAAAAGATTTTACGGTTTTGATTCTATGCTAATACAACAACAGATATCTTTAAAGAAATATGATACTCTCTGCTGTATGTACCTCTTTTTTTTATTATTATTCTATTAAGTATTGTATCTAAAGTACATATTGTATAATGCTTTAATGCCATATTTTCTTTTCTTTTGTTGTTTTCCCTTTGTGTACTCCAATGTACCATGTATCATGTCTGATTCTCAATAAAAAAAAAAGACAATTGGTCCAATATGTCATGCGGACTGCAACAGTCCAACCAACAAATAACATCCCACAACTGACCCCTCATCAGGGGAATACAAACAAAATTTCACCACAGCACATACAATCATGTCTTCGTAAAACACCTATAAAACGGGAACAAATCCCATTCTGGTTAGTTCAAAATATAACTCAAATAGAGGCATATTTCCTAATACTACACCTCATGAAAAACACAGAATTCTGACTATCTGCCTCCCAATGGGGATCGCACCACATGTGGAGGACTGTGACACTTGGAGCATGGTCTTTGCTTCCATCTACACAAAAACACATGGTGTTCCGTCTATGGAGGTCATACCAGATGTACTAGGACAAATTCAAAACTAATACGGTCCAGAACCTGCTTTAACTCTGGGTATGAAATTACTAAAAGACTTTAAGCAGGTCTCAGCTATATTATTGGCCAACATAAGAGGAGAAGCACCATGTGTAGCAATCCGCCAGAAATTGAAGGAGACTGATATAACAGACCAACCATTTGAACTCGCCAGAATCATAGAAAAATCCTATGAAGAACTAGGAAGGGGGAACAGCCTTTACGACGTGGCTGTTACACAGCGTGCCGTTACAACACGTTTTTTTCAACGCAAGTCGTTACCACGACTTGCGCTGGAGGGCACTGCAGGACAAGGAATGTTTTAATTTACTATCCAACACCTTCCCTACTGTACGTAGGCTGGTGTTGGAATAGTAAATTAAAAAATTCCTAAGTCCGCACCCCCTCCAACGCAAGTCGTGGTAACGGCTTGTGTTGAAAAAACCGCGTTGTAACGGCACGCGGTGTAAAAGTACGCGTTGTAATGCCGTACAACCACTAAGAAGAGAGTTTGGGAGGGAAACCAGTAAAACCCCAACTGACTGAAAATCCTGAAAAGCATTTATTAAAAATAATCTAAATACTCCAAAGAAGGGTTGGGAGGGTAATAAATAATCCACTCCCAAGGAAAAACGTTTCCAGACCAGAGGAATGTGTCCTCAACGGAGAGAAAGATCTCCTGGCCGAGGAGGCAAGTCTCCCCAAAGGGAACCCTCTGAGAAAAGATACAGCCTTAGAGACAGGGATAAATTGAGAAAACCTGATAGATATCAAGATATTGATACACGTCCCTCTCGATCTTTTCAGACTTCCTCACAGAAATCGGAAAGAAGGACGGTCAGAACACAAGGAAGAGCACGTCAAGTCCAAAGACAAACGGCCAGATTCATGAAAGACCCGTTTTGCAAGTCTGAAATAGCGATTCATAAGGAATCGCTATTACAGACTCGCAAAACGGGATTTATGTAGGAATCGCAAAATTAAATGCGATTCCTACAGATTCATTATTTGCGATTAGCAAATTGCTAATCGCAAATAAGGAATAACTCCCCATTCATTCCTATGGGCCAAAAGGCCCATAGGAATGAATGGGGAGTATTCCTTATTTGCGATTAGCAATTTGCTAATCGCAAATAAGATAGCGATTTGAAGGGTGCCAGGGGTGTCCAAAGGACACCCTGTAGCACCCCTTAAATGCACATTTCAACAGGTGTTGCGCACACACATGTCCTAAGGACATGTGTGTGTGTAACACGCAACTTAGAAAAATGCTTTTAAAAGCATTTTTCTAAGTTTTCGCTATTTACCACGAGGTTTGACCTCGCGGTAAATAGCGGCCGAAATTTGCGATTTCGCAATTTTAAAATGTTTCAAGAATAGCATTTAAGGAATCTCTAATAGAGATTCCTTATATGCTATTCCTCGCAAATTTGCGAGTTTCTAAATAGCGATTTTTGCATTTAGGATGATGAATCCCAAATGCAAAAATCGCACTCGCAAAGGGCCAGATTCTGAGAATCTGGCCCTTTGCGAGCCGATTTCGGCTTGATGAATCAGGCTGAAAGAACCTGCTCATCAAAGTAATAAATCACAATTTCCCAGAAAGAAGGTAGCAAGTATTAAAATTAAACATGCCGAGGATTCTGAGGACACAACTGAAAAACGGAGAGTGGGCCCAGACAATGCTAGACAGCGCAGCAGAAGTGACCATAGCTCGCAAGATCCTGATGAATCTTCTGGAGACAGTGGGCACGAATGAATATATTCAGGTGGAAACTGCAGACACACGAGTTAGTGTGCCCCATAAACTATATGAAATAACATTTCGTATAGAGGGAGATAAAACTAGGAAAATAAAAGGTCTCTTTTGGGAGAAACTTTCTAAAGGCTGTTAGCTGAAAAAGACGGGCCACCAGAGTTTGTCAGGGAGTGCCCTCATGGCATAGAAATGATTATGCCTGCCTTCTCAAATCATATTCCAATTCATAAAAAATACACTTTTGCAAGAAAATGGGCAGTGGCCCAAGCTCCTGCTTTATATAAGAATCATGTAGGATGGGTTTAGGAGTCTCCTCCACACAAAATCCAGTTAAAAAGTCAACCCACGGCACAAAGGCAGTACCCAGTTAAACAAGAAGCTAAAAAGCAAGTCAGGGAGATCTTAGATCAACTTGAATATCAAGGGGTGATTGAAACATGCACCTCACAAATGAACAATCCTTTGTTTCCTGTCTCCAAGCCAGATGATTCATATTGTCTAGTTTTGGACTACAGACATTTGAACTCCTGCTGCAAAACATTTGCAGTACAAAACTCACACAGTGCAGCACTAATGAATAACATTGTGCGCAAAAAATATAAAACGACATTAGATATCTCTAATGGATTCTTCTGTCAAAACATTGCACCTGAAAGCAGGTATTTGACCGCTTTCTCAATAATGGCGTCGCAAAAACAATTTTGCCGACTCCCACAGGGATTCAAGAATAGCCCAGGATTATTCTCAGCGAGGGTAACAGAGTTACTACAAATATATGATGATTAGGCATTATCATATGTCGATGACATCTATCTTACAGACGATGACCTGGAGACTCACTTAAAAAGAGTGAACACCATAATACTTGGGTTTGCATCAGAGGGTTACAAATTCAACTTTAAAAAGTCAAGAATTGCCCGTCTAACAGTCCTATTTTTAGGATATGAATTATCAAGTGAAGGCAAAAGCCTGGCAGACAACTTTCTAGAGAAGTGTGCAGTACTCCACGCACCAAAAACGCTGAAAAATTTACAATCAATGCTAGGCTTCCTGAATTTCGGTAGAACATACATTCTAAATTATGCAGAGAGGGTTAAACCTCTATGAATTAATAAAACCTGATTTCAAACTAATAAATTGGACTCAGAAACACACAGAAATCTTAAGATCACTACAAACAGACATGTTAGCTAAAACAAAATTGCAAACTCGCGACAACGTACGCAACCTTGTAATCTGAGTCATCACAGGAAGATGCGGATTCACATACCTGACCTCTAATGAGGGAGAAACGGTACCTATAGCTTACAAATCACACTAGTACACTCAAGCTAAAATGAAATTCAGTTCTACAGAAAAAATTCTGACTGCGGTTCAAACTGCTGTAGCAAAAGAAAGAGCCCTGGCACAAGGTAAACAAATAATAATCGTTACACCAGTACCTGTCTTAGAAGCAGTAACAAGGGCAAGCATTCTGAATGCTGAAGCTCTACATACAACATGGATACAATGGGTTAATTCTCTTGCTGCAACAGACGTAGTATACAAATTTGATCCTACTTTAAAAACACAAGAATTTCTCCAATATGAATACGAATGTCCTCTGCCGACTGAAATCCTGCCTCTAAAACATTACGGCCGCAGTCGGGGGTAAACAAGCATATAGTGCTGCATGCGCGATTGTTAAATGTCCTTGGCACGAAGGAAAATTTAGACCACTGGTCACTAAAACTCAATCTCCAGGAGATTGTACAGCTCAGCAAGCTGACCTTCTGGCATTTAAGATGGCGCTTGAAAATACCGATCACGAATTCCCCACACTAATAGTGTGCGATTCGCATTACTGCGGCAAGTCATACAACGATGACATGCAGACATGGAGCAAAAATGTTTACAAAGATGACACAGGTGCCACAATAAAGCATAAAACGCTTTGGGAACAAGTAGTTCTTTTACAGAAAGAACTACAAAAGACTCACGTGATACATACACTGAGTCATCAACGTGATGGAGTTCACGTTGCAGGGAATTCATTGGCTAACAGAGCCACAGCGGAAGCGGTTAAACCGGCTTCCGTAGCCACAAAAAAGCGTTCTAAAAATCACATAGATGGAGAAACCATGCTGGCAGCAAAAGCCTCATTAAAAGGCGAATTATACAGCATTACCTCTCAACTATCCACTCAGTAATACATACATAATTGCGGTACTCTTCTCCCTTCCATCCTGAGGGAAATGCGGTAGTGGAAAGAAAAAACAGTGAACTAAAGCAATCTATAACGGCGAGGGCATTAGGTTCGGGTGATGGGTGGGTCAAACATTTAATAAATGTCCAACTTAGTCTTAATAACGATTTAGAAAAGGGGGGTGGTGATGAACAGAGTGTCTGAGTTAAACAGACCACTCTTACCCAGTCCAAAGATCAGGGCTTGATCCATCACCGTTATTTATCTCACTGCCCCATCCCAGCTCAGAACCTGGCTATATGCAAATCAGTCTGTCCCTGGCCCAGTGCATCATGGGAACAGGGCAGACTAAACTACCAAGCCAATTCTTCACCAGAAAGGAGACAAGCTACCGGGGACCGGTTTCTGGCATTTCAGCCTTCTTCGGCCCGGCTTGCTTGAATCCTGATGGAGCAGTGAGAAAGGGACTCATGTCTGAGTATACCCTGCCACACCTATAGTGGCCAAAAACGATTTAGAAAAGGGGGTGGTGATGAACAGAGTGTCTGAGTTAAACAGACCACTCTTACCCAGTCCAAAGATCAGGGCTTGATCCATCACCGTTATTTATCTCACTGCCCCATCCCAGCTCAGAACCTGGCTATATGCAAATCAGTCTGTCCCTGGCCCAGTGCATCATGGGAACAGGGCAGACTAAACTACCAAGCCAATTCTTCACCAGAAAGGAGACAAGCTACCGGGGACCGGTTTCTGGCATTTCAGCCTTCTTCGGCCCGGCTTGCTTGAATCCTGATGGAGCAGTGAGAAAGGGACTCATGTCTGAGTATACCCTGCCACACCTATAGTGGCCAAAAACGATTTAGAAAAGGGGGTGGTGATGAACAGAGTGTCTGAGTTAAACAGACCACTCTTACCCAGTCCAAAGATCAGGGCTTGATCCATCACCATTATTTATCTCACTGCCCCATCCCAGCTCAGAACCT
This sequence comes from Lissotriton vulgaris, assembly GCF_964263255.1. NCBI lineage: Eukaryota > Metazoa > Chordata > Amphibia > Caudata > Salamandridae > Lissotriton > Lissotriton vulgaris. The sequence goes on along the minus strand of NC_141693.1, from coordinate 893,050,989 downwards.
GGCTATATGCAAATCAGTCTGTCCCTGGCCCAGTGCATCATGGGAACAGGGCAGACTAAACTACCAAGCCAATTCTTCACCAGAAAGGAGACAAGCTACCGGGGACCGGTTTCTGGCATTTCAGCCTTCTTCGGCCCGGCTTGCTTGAATCCTGATGGAGCAGTGAGAAAGGGACTCATGTCTGAGTATACCCTGCCACACCTATAGTGGCCAAAAACGATTTAGAAAAGGGGGTGGTGATGAACAGAGTGTCTGAGTTAAACAGACCACTCTTACCCAGTCCAAAGATCAGGGCTTGATCCATCACCGTTATTTATCTCACTGCCCCATCCCAGCTCAGAACCTGGCTATATGCAAATCAGTCTGTCCCTGGCCCAGTGCATCATGGGAACAGGGCAGACTAAACTACCAAGCCAATTCTTCACCAGAAAGGAGACAAGCTACCGGGGACCGGTTTCTGGCATTTCAGCCTTCTTCGGCCCGGCTTGCTTGAATCCTGATGGAGCAGTGAGAAAGGGACTCATGTCTGAGTATACCCTGCCACACCTATAGTGGCCAAAAACGATTTAGAAAAGGGGGTGGTGATGAACAGAGTGTCTGAGTTAAACAGACCACTCTTACCCAGTCCAAAGATCAGGGCTTGATCCATCACCGATATTTATCTCACTGCCCCATCCCAGCTCAGAACCTGGCTATATGCAAATCAGGCTGTCCCTGGCCCAGTGCATCATGGGAACAGGGCAGACTAAACTACCAAGCCAATTCTTCACCAGAAAGGAGACAAGCTACCGGGGACCGGTTTCTGGCATTTCAGCCTTCTTCGGCCCGGCTTGCTTGAATCCTGATGGAGCAGTGAGAAAGGGACTCATGTCTGAGTATACCCTGCCACACCTATAGTGGCCAAAAACGATTTAGAAAAGGGGGTGGTGATGAACAGAGTGTCTGAGTTAAACAGACCACTCTTACCCAGTCCAAAGATCAGGGCTTGATCCATCACCGTTATTTATCTCACTGCGCCATCCCAGCTCAGAACCTGGCTATATGCAAATCAGTCTGTCCCTGGCCCAGTGCATCATGGGAACAGGGCAGACTAAACTACCAAGCCAATTCTTCACCAGAAAGGAGACAAGCTACCGGGGACCGGTTTCTGGCATTTCAGCCTTCTTCGGCCCGGCTTGCTTGAATCCTGATGGAGCAGTGAGAAAGGGACTCATGTCTGAGTATACCCTGCCACACCTATAGTGGCCAAAAACGATTTAGAAAAGGGGGTGGTGATGAACAGAGTGTCTGAGTTAAACAGACCACTCTTACCCAGTCCAAAGATCAGGGCTTGATCCATCACCGTTATTTATCTCACTGCCCCATCCCAGCTCAGAACCTGGCTATATGCAAATCAGTCTGTCCCTGGCCCAGTGCATCATGGGAACAGGGCAGACTAAACTACCAAGCCAATTCTTCACCAGAAAGGAGACAAGCTACTTAGTCTTAATAACACGCCAAGAAATTCTCTAGGAGGTATCAGTCCGTACGAACTTGTGTATGGTACTAGAATGATTATCCAGGATCTGGATCGTCAAACTTCAGTGGTGGAAGAAAAAGCCTTTGATATCAAAGATCATTTGGCTGTTTTACAGGACTTGAATGAAACAAGAAAGAGTCTAAGTAACATAAAGTTTAAGCCAACAACCATTGAAGAACCACCTGTCCCAGCAAGACCTGTCTGGATTCCGAAGATTGGGGATCTGGTCAGAGAAAGATCGCGGTGAAGAAGGAATTTGGGCCTTCTTACAGAAAAGCAGTAACTGTCTTAGCTGTCAGCGGAACAAGATCAGTAGTACTACCGCCACTTACTGGTAAAAAGGAAAACAGAATTGTTTCCATCGATCTGGTGAAACCACAAACATGTGGCCGATAATAAATAGCAGGCCCATTGGAATACCAAGAAATCGCAGAAGACCAAACTTTGCTACAATCCAAGAGGTTCAAACTGAGAGACTAATCACATTCGATAAACCTGCAGTAAATAACAAGGGACTATGCAACAAAGCCATGGAACTTGTGCCTCTTGAAACCCAAATTGCAACAGTTCGTAAAGATACACCAATCTACAACGATGTGGCATCAGAATGTACAAATGTACCAAAAGAAAATGCAAAGATCAATGGAAATCCGGAAGCAATCCCACCAATTGACAGAACAGCATCTGGCTATTTTATCAACTTTGATGACTTTTCCGATGATCCAAGTGAACATGGAGACAAGCCAGCAACAAAAACGTTCAAAGAAAAAATAACTGAACTTTTTCACCAACTAAAAGAAACATATCTGATTTCACCATGGATTGAATTTTGGACTGTGTTAGGTGTACTTTTCCTCCTGCTTTGGCTCATCGAGGTTTTATACTTGGGTAGATTCATTGATGGAAAATATAGTACAATGGACAAGTCAGAACATCAACTTGGTCCTAAAGTCTCACAGATCCTCTCACATCGAGAAAAGAGAACTATCATCAGTGAACATCACAGCCAACCCAATACCTGGTGGTATAGCATGGGACAAAACTGACTATGATATTTATGGCCTGATTGAGCTCTTAAAGTATTGACACCAGTTTAAGGTTTCATTAAGTGACTTTTTGATACCAAGTTCCTTCTCTGATGATTGGTATTTTGAAAATATTAATAATATGATGTCAGATTTAGTAATGTCAGCTAAATTCACAGAACATGATTATTTACAGGGTTCATCAAATTATGAAGAATGATACTGTTACAATCACTATTGTCATCACTATTTGCATAAATCTGCACAACCTAGAAATGTTTTTAATTATAATCAATGGGAACATTGTCCAACTCCGCCAAAAGGCAGCTCGAAGACATTCTATGAGAAATTTCCATACTTCTCAGGGTTTAACAATAGTGATCCAGAAACGTTTTATTTTAAAATGTTAAACAAAACAGGAATGAAACTATTGTTGACAAATACTAAACTGATTTATTCTGAAACGTTTTATGACAGAATGACTACATTTGGTTTTGAGTTCTGGAAAAATAACTTTGAAACAAAAACCATCTGGGGTACAAAAGACTGGCAGGTACAAGGTCTAGAATCATTATTTAGAGCTTGCATGATCCCAGAACAAATAATATTCCTGAATGATACCATTCAACAAACGACTTGTCTTGGTTTAGCTAAGATAAAAGACTTAAATAGACTGTCTATTCCGAAGCCCATACCTGATAGTAATAGCACTACGGATGTGGAAATAGACGTATCCCATATTTTTCAGCAAAACAGAACAAATCCTGATTGGAAAAAATGGTTGATCTGGCCCACAGTCATTAATAACTGTCAAGATAGATTCCTGAACAAAAAACAGGGGTTCAAACTGACCAGGCCAGACCCAAGATACTCCCAGAGACAACATCCAGGGATAGTTACATCGTACAGTGTAGGGAAATTATGCCTTGAGTGGCTACAGAAATCCACACTGGCTGAAATTAAGCAACACATGACTTTACTTAAAGAAGGTGCTGACTTGCGAGATTTCATAATGGGACCTCGCAAACAGCGTCAAAATCGTTTCATAGCGGTCGGTATATACGCTGCATACAACGAAGCTTGGAAAGTAATGCAAATTGAAACAGCAGAAAAAAATACGAGAAATGTATCGTATAAATTTGGAAAAATCACTTTCTGTAGTGGACAATGGGTTAACGACTCTGTCCTCCAGAATATATTCACTGGACAGCATTGTATCATCTGCCTTTGATATAATAGAGCAAGACTTGCTAATGTTACAACATGGTCAGTCCCAATTGCGTTCTATTCTACAGCTTGGCTGGACGTTGCAAAACCTACGTTCAGGCTACGTGCCATGGCGTCTAATCAACATAACGTCATTTTTTTCCATCTTTAACCTTACTGATAAACAAATCTGTTAGGCACAAAAAGGAGCAGATTATATGATTCTGAGCATTGAAAAACTTGAGAGATTACCATTGACAATGTCAGAGAGACCTGTCATTGAATGGATAATACACGGAACAATTACAATTCCGATAACAACTTTCCAGTTTAAATATTGCCAAGAATATATACCAGCAGGCCAGTATGAAAGGTTGGGTAAAGGATACATCCAATCAACCTGGGATTTACCTTACACACACAAATGTTATAGTGAAGGGAAAAAGGAGGTATTCCTTAGTGGCAATAATTGTAAAAAATCACTAAGCGGTACACTTCTGTGTCAAGGTATTAACTTGCATGGAGCTTGCGAAGGGTCTTCAAATAACCTTTCATGTCACCTGCAAGGCATTCCTGCAAAACAGATAGAGCCATGCTTCAGACAGCTTTCCAACGAAAGCTACATTTTAATAAATGACCACAGCTGTTGTGGAATGGTGCCAGGAGAATGCTATCTTGTAACTGTTACTTCCAGGGTCATTTGCTGTATGCAAGTATTGTATCCAAACAGCAATCCAGACATGGAATATCTTTCATTCAAATTGATACTTTAAGCAGAATGAAGTCTATTCTTTTACAGACTACTTTGCCACTGACGTCGTCCAAAGAAATGTATGATCTGCAAGTTGCAAGGATGACATCAGAGATTAAGCATGGGCGGAAAATCTGTTTCGCTCGCGGATTTTGCGGATTTTCGAATTTCCTGCAAAATCCGCGAGCGGAACGGATTGGGTCAAAAGTTCAAGCCGACTTTTGTAACTCTTTTAGAATGGCGCCGGCAAGCTGCAAGAGCCATTCTAAAATAGTTACAAAAGTCCGCTTCAACAGGAAGCTCTAATAGATAAAGTAAAGCAGGTGCTGCTCAAATTCAGTTACACAATCATTAATCACCCCAAACTTGGGGTGATTAATGACTGTGTAACTTAATTTGATCTTCAACTCAAGCACCTGCTTTACTTTATCTATTAGTGCTTCCTGTTGAAGCTATTTGTAGCTGTTTTAGAATGGCGCTGGCAGCTTGCCGGCGCCATTCTAATTGGGGCTGAGGGCAGAGGGCACAAAAGTGGGACAGAGGGCAGAATGGGACAAAAAATGAGTGGGGCAGAGGGCAGAAGGGCACAGAAACGAGTGGTACAGAGGGCAGATGGGCATAAAAAACTAGAGGGTGGCAGTGATTGACCAGGGAAAAAAAAACCCTGCGAAAACGCAAAGTGCCTCGCGAACACCCGCGAACCTGGCAAAGTGCCCGGCGAACACCCGCAAACTAGCAAAAATAAAAAAATCCTCAAATTCGCGTGAATTCGCAAATTTTGCAGATTACGAATTCGCAAATCCGCAAATTCGCGGATTGCGAGTTCGCAAAATTTGCCCATGCTTATCAGAGATACATACCCTTTTATCAACAAGTGAGGTCAATGAACCAATCCACTGTGTGCATTGCTTCAACTAAAGGAATATTGCTGTAAATGGACTCAACATCGAGAGTCACAAGGAGATCTCGAGTGGGGTTGAAACTGATGTTCTCAACTTTATTGATCATTGCACCAGTGTCCTTTATATAAGAAGGTATGTTGGGAATGAAAGGACATAGAAAGGAATCAACATACTTGGATAAAGGTTCGGTCGGTGTTCCTATGGTGGAAACAATAGGCCTGTAGGGAGGATTGAGAAGATCTTTGTGAATTTTCGGAAAGCCGTAAACGCAAGCGGTTTTTCCTGCATTTGAATTGAGGTAGTCAAATTCTTTCCTAGACATGCATGGTCCACATGCTTTTTAACTTTATAATTGTAATGATGTTCTTTTTGACTTATGTTTAATAAAAATTGCCTTTAACTGGAAGTGGGTTGTCCTTGTCCTGCCACTATTACGTGGGCAAGCTTCTTATTACTGCCTAGGTTGATACCTTCACTGTGTTTAACTGAATAATAACCCTGCTTAAAAAGCATACAGTACCAATACTCATTTTCGTGTATAAACCATACACCATTTCAAATGCAATTTATGTATTTTGGGGTGGGTTGGAAAACACACATGCATCGTTATATGTTTATATTGCTTATTATTTGGTAATGATGGACATTAATGCGTGGAGTGGGTGTTGAATTTCTATCTAGGACCCTAATTCGATATTCCCGATTCATGCCCTTATGTGGTTATAACTAATAATATCCTTATAAAGGAATAAGAATCATATCCATATTTAGTAATAGCCCCTGCAGTCCAAAACACGGCAAGTCTACTCCCATAGACTCCTAGAAAGCACAACGCGTTCTTTAAACAAACCAAGCCTCCAGCAGCCCGGGAAAACCCCCTGATTTTGTTTGGATTTGCACAAGAACTCCTGGAGTCCAGAAAGAACTGTTAGTTCTTAGTGACGTCTTATGTCCAACCTTTCGTCAAACCCGGCACCTTTCAGGTATAAATATACCAACGTTGCCTTAAGCAAACACACGGTGGTTGGGAGCAGAGCGACGTTCTACTTGCCCGGGAGCCCAGCTGTTATGAGAGCAGACAGAAACCGCCCCTCCCCTTGACGCACTGAGAGAGACGCTGTCTTTTTCTCCAGCTGAGGAAATCCAGCTCCGGTGTTCCCAAGTCACCCTCGCGGGTTGCTGGGAGATCGAGTCCTGAGAAACGAGATACAAGGCCTCCTTCATTCTATAACCAAGGTACGAAGCTGATTAAAACCTTGGAGAGAATTCTTGATTCCTATACTTGGCAAAAACTTAACTTAACTTAAAACTGCAAACTTACTTGCTCCTTCCCACGTATTAGGCTTAGGTCAGGTACACCGGGGTAGGCGTATTTAGAAGCACCAGTTGAGTCTGTTAGTCAATGTTTTTATGTAGGTATATATTTTATCCATTTTAAAGTATCATATGGCTAAGAAACCATATCAATGCTTTTACAGTATTATTTCATAATACTACTTATACTGTACGCACTTTACTTTATAATAAGTATTGCAATTGTGGCAATTCATTTCTCTTGCATGAGAAAGAAGACTGCTCAATAAAATTACACCTTTTTATTGAAAACGCCCGTCTCTCTATTTCTCTGCACTCTGGTGGAACTAAGCATGCACGATTGACTGACTCAAATAGCTGTCTATTGTTTTCACACGACTCTAGAGATACACTCTTTATTCTGGGGAAGCAAAGTTGTCATGTTTATGCGGTTGTCAGAAACTAATCCCTTCTTGTCTAAATCAGGACGGTTAACCCCTTTCTGAACATTCGAGAAAGTTTCTAGTGACCTCTGAGCTACCTGGCAAAACTAATTAAGTCTAACATAGTCAGTAGAGACCTAGATGACCTCAGTACTACGTCTACACTGCTGTTTGTTATTCCAACGTGCAGAGCCTATTGGGAATATAGGAACTACACTACAACCTGGGGACCTCATCTGTGCAGCTCCTAAACTCACTTTGCTCACAGATGTGTCCACACTGGTAGACAGTACTCACATGGCCAACACAGTGGTGTGGCCCAATCCACCCTCGAGGTGTGACTCCAGACCCCCCCTCCCAGGGTCAACTCTGTCCACCAGCACAACCAGCCACAGTGGCCACTGACAGCTGTCAGTGATGAGAGCCAGGACTCATGCCTTTCAGGCCTCCCTAACCTGTGTGGCGTCAAAAAGTAGGGGGCGCTGCCCCAGGTGCCTAGCACCTTTCCTCCACTCTCCCTTCTGCCAAGTCAGGTATGGCATCCTGACACTGGCCTGCCAGCCCAGGGTCTGTACCCTTCGGCTTGACAAGAGATTGGGGTGGGCTCTACAACATGCTGCCTTCCTCTCTGGACCCATGCACCCTCCCCACTGGAGCAGTGCTACCAGACACGAGAACTGGTGGGATGCTGGTTACAGCAGTCTCCCTCAGTTCACCTGAAACTTTAGGATCCCCTCAGCAAGTGGCCTCCCAGTACAGACTAGGCTCCCCTCCTAGTGTTCCCCTATGGAAGCAACCAGGTCCTGGGAGTGGGTATCAGGCACCTTGGGAGACAGCCCCCCCCCCCCCCAATTCCTTCTCCTCTGAGACAGGACATGGCACCCTACAACCCTCCCACTACATTGGGACCTATCTGGCTACCACAAACCTCCCCTACCCCACTTGGTTCTGGAAAACCTGAACCACCCCCTTCTGGGTCACTCCCAAAAGCTTCCTCAGACCCTCGGGAATCCACCCAAAGGGCTGCTTCCTGCGCAAGTTTCCTGGAATTAGAGAACTCGCACCACACCGGGTGTTTGCATAGCTCTGGAAACAGGGACTTAAAATATGCTCTCCGACAAATGATTCACACAGCCCCCCACAATGTTGCCTCACCCTCCAGTGCCTCACACAAGTTACCAACACCACTCTCCTGAGATTGGCAAGACAGGGTCTGACTGTCTCTGTCACTCAACCTACACTCTTCTGGGCGGTCTCCACACTCACACTCACACACCAAGATTTCTACCACGGGGGAACAACTCTCCCTGCACCTCTCATCTAGGGTCAGTAGAGTGTCCCTCCCACCACTAGGAATACGATCCCCTGTGTCAGTCCCCCAATCTACTTCAGGAACACTGCACACAACTGGAGCAACCTCATAAACCTAAACCCTGGTGTATGTTAACCCCCTCCCTCAAGTCAGGCGCCACATCTCTGGGTGTATGTACTTTCTCTCAGCACTAGACACTACATTTTTGCTGCAACCATCTGAGCTGGACTCCACCTCCAACTTCACTTCCTGAGCTACACACATCTCTTTTGGCTTGGCTGAGATACTTATGGCTTCGAGCCTTTCGAGCTCCAAATCAACCTCCTTTATTCCTAACTTATGTGCCAAAAGCACTCTCTTTTCCTCCGAAGCAAGAGCGTTCTCACTCTCCTTGGCCCACCTTTTGCTCTCAATTAGAAACTTCTTCTCATCCACCTGAGCCTTTAGTTTCTAAACCTCCAACTCCTGCTCTCTGACCCTTTGGTTTCCTCCAGTTCCTCTGGGGAAAAGCTCCTCCCTGAATGGATACAACTAGCCCCTGAGGCTGGTCCTCCCACCGGCAAATCTAGTAGACCAAATCCATTCCCTGGGTCATCCTCATCCACCTCAGCATCCCCTGTCTCCTGAGCCTCATTGGCTTCCCACCAGTCCCTCAAGGCCGTTTGCAACTCCTCCTTCATGGTGCTACTTTTCATGAGACATTCCAAAGCTCTGCAGAATTGCCTCAATTGATCAACTTTGTAGGTAAGCAATGCCTCAATGTTGAATTCCAATTCTGCAACCTCACTGGCTACTTGACTCCTTTGAGACATGTGTGGCTTAAAGGTCGCTCAAAAATAGAACCAAAAATTAAAAAAAACACATTAAGTTGTTGCGTCGTGGTCTGCGCTAAAACTAGTGATGTACACCCATCACTGTGAGTCAATTGCAAATACAAGTTCAAATCCCAACTGCTGACCAACAATGCTAGAACTGGGGTCTCTAGTTGGCTGAGGTAGGTACCTTAGTCCAAATAGGGACCCTTGCTTCTAGACAGGGAAAGGAGGGAACTGCGATAAGGGTTTTTAGAGAAATTAGATACTAGGGGCGCTCTGCCTCAATTGATACGTTGCAGTGTGTGGAGAAAGTGGTTACAAGTAGTGCGTGAAGAGCAGACGGAAAAAACCCTTAACCGTCTAAAAGTCCAGGACTTATCAATAGTATACAGCTGTGCTCTCGCAACTACAATGGTGTAGATGAGTAAAATACAATGACAAAAACAATACAATAAGTCACAGCAGATCCTTTGGTGTTTCTCTTGTCCCAGCAAGATGAAATTTAATGTATCCAGACTTGAAGAACAGTAAGCCGACACGTGTTTCGTCGTGTACAGATGAGTCAACACGACTCTTCAGGGCTTTTGGCTCAACCCCGAGCAAGTGAGTTGAGCAAAATCTGGTACTCCTGAAGGAATTCACTCGGTATGTACGTGTATGTGTACTGGTCAATAGGACCGGTACATCCAGTAATGCGCAAGAAAAGTACTCTTGCTGCTGTGTTCCGTTCTATAGGATCAGTCAAATTAATCAGAGTATATCACTTGATACGGGTGTGTATAAGGTAGTAACCGGGAGGGGATCCATCCGCTGAGGCACTATGGGAAAACGGGTGCGTTTAACTCCAGGCGTGGTGTGCGGTAGTACGGTATCCCTCCTCCGTTGTTTCCCGGTCGCCGTCTTCCATGAACGGACCTTCCTTCCTATTTTCTCATCTACCCCATTGTAGTTGCGAGAGCACAGCTGTATACTAGGGAAAGGAGGGACACCCTCTTAGATAACCACTGTTCACCACCTGGTAGCTTGGCGCGAGCGGCCAGGCTTATCTCCAAGGCAATATGTGAAGTATTTGCAACCACACTCCCAGTAACAAAGTGATAACACCACAAATGGACACCACACTGGTTTTTATAAAAATAGTGGTATCTTTATCAGAAGGAATACGATGAGACCAAGCAATAGAAATCCAACATATGCATATTCGCAATCTTTCACTTTGCCAGTTATTAGGTCAGAAATCACTTATAGGTTCTTGCTGTATTAATGAGCAGTTCACAATGATCTAATGCAGTCCTAATACAATGCTATGCAGATCGTAAAGAAGTAATAACACAGTCCTTAATGCACGTACTAATGCCGTTCGTAAAGCAGGAATAATGCGATTCATAATGCAAGAATCAGGCAGTCCGTAATGCAAGGAATAATGCGATTCGTAATGCGAGAATCAGGCAGTGCGTAATGCAAGGAATAATGCGATTCATAATGCAAGAATCAGGCAGTTAGTAATGCACGGAATAATGCAATTCGTAATGCAAGAATCAGGCAGTTCGTAATGCGAGGAATAATGCTATATGCCAATCTGCATGGTCAACTTGGGGCCTTCGTTGAAGATCTTGGGCAGATTCCTCTCGGTGAACAACGATCACGATCCCTTCTTTCACCTTGCAGCCATCTTAGCTTCAAGAAATCCTTTAACACGTTGCAGCTCGGCCGGCGGCGGTGATCCTCACATACAGCCTCAGTTACGGTGATGGCTCGGGCCACAATTAGCAATACAGCAGCATGGACGATGTTTCATGCAGTGGGGGCAATGCGATTAGGGGGCACCTCGTAAACAATACCACGGACCACACAACAGTCTCAGGCGTGGAAAAGCACCACGCACCAAGCATTGCTGAGACAGGGTTGGAAACTTTTATGTTCCTGAGTTTCCACAACAGGGGACCAGCTCTCCTCGGGCCCTTGGAGACACGCTACTTCAATACACAGCACACAGCAAAGTCTTCACAAGCGGGGGGACACAGCACACAGCAAAGTCCCTTGTCCTCTCCTTAGTCAAATCAGCAAACTGCAGGTCAGTCCAAGAACACACAGCAAGGGCAGTCCTTCTCTTCAGTCTCTTCAACTGTTCTTCTTTGGCAAAGGTTCCTCTTGATCACGAAGTAGGTTCAATCCTTTTTCAATCTGGATTTCAGTCTTGAGTTCAAGGGCTTCAGCTCTCTCATTTATACCCCTAAATGCCTTTAAAGTCTTTGTGTTCAGGGGGCTCTGACCCCAGTCTAAACCAGACCTGGGTGTTTTCCTGCCAGTGCACACCTCTTCCTTTGATAGAGCAGGTCTGGGCCCCAGACGCTCAGCAAAAGGTGGATCCATCCTTTTGTGGCAGGAACACAGCCTTCTTCACATCCAGGGGGGCTACTCCTCCCCCTCACATCAAATGTAGGCCAGCCTGTTGCTGTCTCACCTATCCCTCTCTAAGGTCAGGAGACTCCCCAGACATTGTCACATCCAAACCCAGATGGTCCATAAACATACAGGCAGAAACACACAGCATGGTTTAAGACAAGAAACCATCCACTTCTAAAAACGTGGTTTCTAAGCACACAATTTAAAAACCATCTTCATAAAAAGATGTGTTAAATTCGGAGTTCAGACACCTAAACTCCATCTCTCCATCCTATGCCTATGGGAAGATATGCTGGAAACATGTGACACAGCATTCCCCATTATGTCCTATGAGCAAGATGGCCTTGCAACAGTGAAAAACGAATTTGGCAGTATTTCACAATGTCACAATGTCAGGACATGGTACACACCTAAGTACATGTTCTATCTTTTACATACACTGCACCCTGCTCAGGGGGGACCCTTGGGCCTATTATAGGGGTGTCTTATGCACATAAAAAGGGAAGGGAAGGCCTGGCAAATGGTTGCACTCAACAGGACAACAAGGCAGTTAACAAACTGCATGCAGGCACCGCAGTGGAAGGCCTGAGATCTCTTTTTAGAGCTACTTGTGTGGGTGGCACAATTAGTGCCGCAGACCCACTAGTAGCATTTGCATTACCAGCCCTTGCACACATAGTGCACTTTACTAGTGACTTTACTAGTAAGACAAACATACCAATTATGGACAACCAATTACCATAACACTTGATGCAGGGAGCACTTGCACTTTTACACTGTTCAGCAGTGGCAAAGTGCCCAAAGCATCTAAGTCGGCAACATAATGTCAGAAAAAGGTCTAGGAGGAAGGCAAAAAGATCAAGGAACTTTAGCCAAAAAGGGCCAAGTCCAACAGGACTCAATTAGATTTTGAGCTTCCCCTTTGTGGTAAACAGAAGAGGAAATTAAATACCCGAAACCAGTTATACCAGTACCTACTTTTAAGCAGTTTCTCATGGTTTTAGAAAATAATTTGAACAATATTTTCAAAGTTAATATTATGTGCTTAATTTGTAACAATTTTCTGACGTATGCTTCCAGCTTCCTCACCTGAAGAATAAACCCAGACATCAAAGCTCCAAAATCACCGGCAGGGGGCACTGGCTACATATCTATGCCAGACCATGTCACAGAAGCCATATAGCGCCCACTACAGCACAACAGCCTCCATTCCCTTTTATTCATGCCTGTGATGTAGATCCAGAGTTCGCTGTATCTCAGAGTTGTGGGGCTTTTCTTACAGAAATGTTCAGCAATGTGAGAGGAGGAGGAACATGGCGGCGGCAGGCTAGCGGCTGCTGCGAGGCTCTGAATCCAGACGCCCCGAGACGAGTGTTATGCCGGTCTCTACGCCTCATAAACGCGGATTGTTGCATTTATTTAAATGGTGAGATGGTTGGTTATTACTAGCCGACTTTTGAATGTTTTTTTGCTGAGTTTTCCCCCGCTCTTCTCTTTCCCGAAACTCGAGTCTGAAGGAACACGAAGGCGCTAGGACCTGTGCGGAGACCTGGGCGGGATGCGAGAGCGAAGGTACGCTGCGGAGCAGGACACCGGGCAGCTGTACCGGATTTCGAACAAGGAGAGCAGCAATTTGTCGAAGCTGGGGAAAAGCAGTAACGGCTCACGAGCAGAGAAGGGCGCAGAAATCCCTAGACTTCGGGTAAGCTGCTACAATATATGGCTGTGCTCAAGATTAGCCTTTTGGTATCGAGCAAGCACCTTAGCGTGTCGGGACCCTTTTTCAGCAGTCTTCAGTAGCAGTGTATTGGGTGATTGTATGGAGGCGGATAGAAACATAATTGACCCCCAAAATGACAATATTACCTCAATAGAAGCTATTAAGAGAGGGGAAACGACAGAAGGGGCTCCCTCAATTGGTTGTTCTGCAGAATTAACCCTTAAGGAGGTTGCTGCTACTAACGAAAAAAGAGGAGAAGTAAAGAACCGCTATCAGCTACGCTCTAAGCAAGAGCTTAAGAAGAAGGGAGTTCTCAATCCTACTAATTTAGCTGAGAGGGATAGTAGTGGACCGGTACCTATTTCGCCCTACAAGCAAAACAGAAAAGGGGGGACAAAAAGAGGGAAGTCTAAAGGGTTAAAGCAAACACAAGTACCCAGAGGGACCCCTTCGCTAAAAAGTTACTTTAAAATCATGGAGCAAGCTTTGAACGCTAAGGAGAGCAACACAGAAAACAACACAGAGGCAGGGGGAGTGGACAAAGGTTTACACGGGATTGAGAAATCTACAATAGATAAGACTACTAAGTCCAATATAACATCAGACCCCCCTCTCTTATCTACCTTTCCCTTGAGTAATAAGTATGCTGTTTTGGATCCAACTCATTCTGGTGAAATATCAGGGGCAATTTTACAGCAACTTTCCAGTCAAAACCCTGAGTTAGAAATAGATATCCTATCGAATGGTGAACGAACGATACAAACTGTCCCCCCTCCTCCGGGAGATTTTGCAGCTACGGATACAGTTGAATTTCCATTAAATAGTTCTCTACCCTTGCCTCCATCTAACGCTGGCTTGGGAAAATATGGCTTAACCCCACATCCAGATGAGGCAACCGGAAGCAATGGAGCAGAAGAGGATAGACTGGGCTCCCTTCTGCATACGTTAAGAGAGGATTTACTGGGTAAATTTGAGATTTCTGAAAAAAACCAGAGGGGTTTACATGACAGATTCGACCTTCTGGAGGCCAACATTGAAGGTGTTAGTGCTAGAACTAGTGTCCTAGAAGGCAAAGTGACGTCCCTTACAGAGACCTCTAAAGAAAACTCTAAAGACATAGAAGCCCTAAAAGCCCAGAATCGTACTTTAACAATGGACCTGGAAAGGTTGGAAACCCAAAGCCGACGCAACAACTTGAGGATCCTCAAAATTCCTGAAGGGGTTGAAGTAGAAGACATAAAGGGATTTGTATGTAGACTGTTTCGAGAGGATATTCTGAAGGATCGTCCTGATATTAATCTGGAAGCCGAGATCCAGCGAGTTCACAGAGACCCGTTTTGGTTGCATCCTGACCGTAAGGCACCTAGGAAGATTCTGGTGTACTTTCAGACTTATAGTGTTAAAGAATTGATCCTCACTAGATGTTTGTCACACACCTCTTTACATTTTCGAGCCAATCCTTATCAATTAAGGTCGGATATAGGTGGAAAAACTGCTCAAAGACAATGGGAGCTTGGCTCCAGAATGCCAGAACTGCGCTCAATGGGGGCACAGGTGCAAATGAAATTCCCAGCTCTCCTTAAAATAATGTGGAATAATAAAATGTTTACGTGCCATTTCCCTGAGGAAGCTGATGCAGTATTAGCTAGGATGAAAGAGCAGACAGAATAACTATCATTACTGTATCAATACTTAAATTAATTCTAGTTAAGAAGGATGAGGGGAAAAAAAAAAAAAAAGAAGAAAGGGTGATGCTGTGGAAAATGGGTAAAAAAAAAAAAAGAGGTGGGGTGTTCATGAGAGGGAAAACGGGAGGTGGGGGGAAGGAAAGGAAAAAAAAAAAAAAAAAGACCTATACTCTTTTATGCACAGGCGGGGCGTCAGAGGTACAGGGCCTCCTAGGGCGTAATTTCGCCAATTAGGAGGGTAGGGTTCCTCGGGGGGAGGGAAAAAAACAGCTAAAAAAGTCCTCATTTGCCATAAATCTTTATTTTTCTAAATTCAAATGCTACTATGGTCACTATGCTCCTTATTGGCCATATAAGGAAGGGTAGTAAGGTCACATGATGACTCAGTCTAGATGTAATAAAATCCTTTCCTGGAACTTAAGTGGTTTGGGGAGCCATAAGAAACAACAAAATATCTGTCATTTTCTGAAAAACACTGAAGCTTCTATACTCCTTTTACAGGAAACCCATTTGCAGGCAGAGGAATGTAGGAACATATTTATTAGGCACAAATGGGTTCAGGATATCCTGTGTTCAAAACAAACGGGTGCCACGAGAGGTGTTGCAATAGTATTTAGCACTAATAAAGGGTTTAGAGTTCACGACTGGACTACAGACCAGGATGATTCAGAAAAGGGGGTGGTGATGAACAGAGTGTCTGAATTAAGCAGACCACTCTTACTCAGTCCAAAGATCAGGGCTTGATCCATCACCGTTTTTTAGCTCACTGCACCATCCCAGCTCAGAACTTGGCTTTATGCAAATTAGTCTGACCCTGGCCCAGTGCATCATGGGAACAGGGCAGACCAAACTACCAAACCAATTCTTATACTGGGAAGGAAACCAGCTTCCGTGGAACAGTTTCTGGCATTTCAGCCGTCTTCGGCCCGGCTTGCTTGAATCCTGATGGTGCAATGAGCAAGGGACTCACATCTGAGTATACCCTCCCACGCTTATGGTGGACAAAAATGATTCAGAAAAGGGGGTGGTGATGAACAGAGTGTCTGAATTAAGCAGACCACTCTTACCCAGTCCAAAGATCAGGGCTTGATCCATCACCGTTTTTTTTAGCTCACTGCACCATCCCAGCTCAGAACTTGGCTTTATGCAAATTAGTCTGACCCTGGCCCAGTGCATCATGGGAACAGGGCAGACCAAACTACCAAGCCAATTCTTATACTGGGAAGGAAACAAGCTTTGGACTGGGTAAGAGTGGTCTGCTTAATTCAGACACTCTGTTCATCACCACCCCCTTTTCTGAATCGTTTTTGGCCACTATAGGTGTGGCAGGGTATACTCAGACATGAGTCCCTTTCTCACTGCACCATCAGGATTCAAGCAAGCCGGGCCGAAGACGGCTGAAATGCCAGAAACCGGTCCCCGGTAGCTTGTCTCCTTTCTGGTGAAGAATTGGCTTGGTTGTTTAGTCTGCCCTGTTCCCATGATGCACTGGGCCAGGGACAGACTGATTTGCATATAGCCAGGTTCTGAGCTGGGATGGTGCAGTGAGATAAATAACGGTGATGGATCAAGCCCTGATCTTTGGACTGGGTAAGAGTGGTCTGCTTAATTCAGACACTCTGTTCATCACCACCCCCTTTTCTGAATCGTTTTTGGCCACTATAGGTGTGGCAGGGTATACTCAGACATGAGTCCCTTTCTCACTGCACCATCAGGATTCAAGCAAGCCGGGCCGAAGACAGCTGAAATGCCAGAAACCGGTCCCCAGTAGCTTGTCTCCTTTCTGGTGAAGAATTGGCTTGGTAGTTTAGTCTGCCCTGTTCCCATGATGCACTGGGCAAGGGACAGACGGATTTGCATATAGCCAGGTTCTGAGCTGGGATGGTGCAGTGAGATAAATAACGGTGATGGATCAAGCCCTGATCTTTGGACTGGGTAAGAGTGGTCTGCTTAATTCGGACACTCTGTTCATCACCACCCCCTTTTCTGAATCGTTTTTGGCCACTATAGGTGTGGCAGGGTATACTCAGACATGAGTCCCTTTCTCACTGCACCATCAGGATTCAAGCAAGCCGGGCCGAAGACGGCTGAAATGCCAGAAACCGGTCCCCGGTAGCTTGTCTCCTTTCTGGTGAAGAATTGGCTTGGTAGTTTAGTCTGCCCTGTTCCCATGATGCACTGGGCCAGGGACAGACTGATTTGCATATAGCCAGGTTCTGAGTTGGGATGGTGCAGTGAGATAAATAACGGTGATGGATCAAGCCCTGATCTTTGGACTGGGTAAGAGTGGTCTGCTTAATTCAGACACTCTGTTCATCACCACCCCCTTTTCTGAATCGTGGACTACAGATCAGTCAAGAAGATGGCTGGCTGCTGTAGTTTCAATAGGTATAGTCAAGTTTCTATGCAGGGTTTGTTATGGCCCGAATGAAGACAATGCCTGTTTTCTACAAAAGCTAGAAAAATATATGCTACAGCACAGAATTCCTACTATATTTGGAGGTGATTTTAATTTACTATTAGGTCCCGAAGTAGATCGCACCTCGAAAGCTAAATATAATTGTCCCAAAAAATCCCTTACAATCTTGAAAAACATTATGAAAGATTATACATTGCGCGATGTGTGGAGAGTTAAACATCGTACCCAAAGAGAATATTCCTTTTACAGTAAAAAGTACCACCAGTTTTCAAGAATAGATTTTTTTTTACTAGACCAATCTTTCTTAGCAAACACTTCTTCTATTTCTTACATCCCGATAGGTCTGTCAGACCATTCAGCGGTTGAATTAAACATTAATTTTCAAAATAACATTCTAGAATATAGGTGGACACTGGATAGGACCATTTTGTTAAATGAAGAGTTTAAGAACAAAATTAAGGAAAAGTCAATAGAATTTTTCAAGTTTAATAATAATACCGCTTCGGATTACATTATATGGGATGCATTTAAATCTTATTTAAGAGGAATATACGACTCCCAAGTGACTTTAAACAGGAAGCTTAATAAAGAAAAGGATATCAAAGAGCTCAGCTTGATTAAAATAAAAGAACAGCAACTTCATTCCGCTACTTTGGATGATAGAACTAATGTACCAAGACTGGAAAAGGAATTCTTAGATTTACAAATAAACTTCAGAACAAGAACTGAAAAAGTGCTTAAAGGCAAATGGGAAGTTAGTAAGTTACGCAACTTTGAATATGGAGAGAAATGTGGGTCTTTGCTAGCATGGAAGGCTAGGACGGAGAGAAGCAGTCAATCAATCAATCATGGCATTTATATCGCGCACTACTCACCCGGGAGGGTCTCAAGGCGCGTGGGGAGGGGGGTCTGCTACTGCTCGAACAGCCAGGTCTTGAGTTGTTTCCTGAAGGCGAGGTGGTCCTGGGTCAGCCGCAGGTGGACGGGCAGGGAGTTCCATGTCTTAGCCGCTAGGTAGGAGAAGGATCTTCCTCCGGCTCTCTGGATGCGAGGCACGACGGCAAGGGTGAGGTTCGCCGATCGCAGCTGACGGGTGGGCGTGTAGAAGGTCAGGCGGTCGTTGAGGTACCTAGGGCCCAGGTCGTGGAGGGATTTGTGTGCGTGGGTGAGGAGTCTGAACGTGATCCTCTTGTTGACAGGGAGCCAGTGTAGGTCTCTCAGGTGGCTCGAGATGTGGCTGTGTCGGGGACGTCCACGATGAGTCGGGCGGAGGCGTTCTGGATGCGCTGGAGTCTCTTCTGAAGCTTGGCTGTTGTTCCGGCGTAGAGGGTGTTTCCATAGTCCAGTCTGCTGGTGATGAGGGCCTGGGTGACCGTCTTCCTTGTCTCGGTGGGAATCCATTGGAAGATCTTGTGGAGCATGCGGAGTGTGTGGAAGCAAGATGAGGAGACGGCGATGACTTGTCTAGTCATCGATAGGGAGGAGTCCAGGATGATGCCCAAGTTGCGTGCGTGGTCTGTTGGCTTGGGAGCGGCGCCTAGGGCTGGGGGCCACCAGGAGCCGTCCCATGCGGAGGGCGATGTTCCCAGGATGAGGACTTCTGTCTTGTCCGTGTTCAACTTTAGGCGGCTGCTGTTCATCCATTCGGCGACGTCTTTCATCCCTTCGTGAAGGCTCGCTTTGGCGGTGTCGTGGTCTTTGGTGAGGGAGAGGATCAGCTGGATATCATCGGCGTAGGAAATGATGTTCAGGTTGTGATTACGAGCGATGGCAGCTAGTGGTTTCATGTAGATGTTGAAGAGAGTGGGGCTGAGCGATGATCCTTGCGGGACGCCGCAGATGACTTCGGTGGCCTCCGAGCGGAACGGCGGGAGGCGTACTCTCTGTGTTCTTCCGGAGAGGTATGAGGTGATCCAGTCCAGGGCCTTCCCCTGGATGCCGGTGTTGTTGAGTCGTTGGACTAGGGTGCAGTGGCAAACAGTATCGAATGCAGTGGAGAGGTCAAGGAGGATGAGTGCCGCTGTTTCACTGTTGTCGAGCAGGGCTCGGATGTCGTCAGTGGCTGCGATGAGGGCGGTCTCGGTGCTGTGATTGGCTCTGAATCCGGACTGCGATGGGTCGAGGGATCCGTTCGTCTTGAGGAAGGCGGCCAGTTGCTTGTTGACGACCTTTTCGATGACTTTGGCCGGGAAGGGAAGGAGCGAGATGGGGCGGAAGTTCCTGAGGTTGTTCGGGTCCGCTGTTGGTTTCTTCAGTAGTGCGCTGAGCTCGGCGTGCTTCCAGCTCTCAGGGAAGGTGGCTGTGTTGAAGGAGGAGTTGATGATGTCTCGGAGATGGGGTGCGATGGTGGGGGCCGCTTTGTTGAAGATGTGGTGGGGGCACGGGTCGGTCGGCGATCCGGAGTGGATGGTGTTCATCATGCTTGTCGTGTCTTCGGGGGTCACCTCAGTCCATGTCTGGAGGATGGCGGCTGGGTGCGTAGGTTCGACCGGTGGGTGCGGGGGTTGAGCACTGAAACTGTTGTGGATGTCGGAGATCTTGCGGTGGAAGTACGAGGCGAGGGAGTCGCAGAGGTCCTGTGAGGGGGTGATGACGTTGTTGCCGGTACTGGGGTTGGAGAATTCCTTGACGATGTTGAAGAGCTCCTTGCTGTCATGGGCGTTCTTGTCCAGTCGTTCCTTCAGAGATTTTTTCCTTGTGGTGCGGATGAGCTGGTGATGTCTGCGGGTGGCGAGTTTGAGGGCGGTCATGTTGTCGGTGGTCTTGTTGAGGAGCCAGGTCTTCTCGAGGGTGCGGCAGGCCTTCTTGGAGTCCTTGAGTTCGTCGGTGAACCAGGGAGCCTTCTTGCTTCTGGGTCTGGTGAGTGGGTCCTTCATTGGGGCGAGGTCGTCAGCACTTGTGGTCAGCCACTGCGTGAGGTTGCAGGCTGCTGTGTTAGGGTCCGTTGTCCTGACGGGTGGGTTCTGGCTGAGGGAGGTGGCGAGCTGGTCGGCGGTGATCTTGCTCCAGTTCCTGTGGGGAACCTGCTTCGGGTGGTGGACCGTGTTCTTCGCGAAGCTGAAATGGACGCAGCTGTGGTCGGTCCAGTTGAGTCCGGTGGAGTGACTGAAGGAGACGTGCTTGCTGGAGGAGAAGATAGGATCGAGCGTGTGGCCGGCATAGTGGGTGGGGGTGTTGACCAGCTGCTTGAGTCAGAGGTTGGTGAGGTTGTCCAGCAGGGTGGTGGTGTTGCGGTCGTTGTTGTTCTCCAGGTGGAAGTTGAGGTCCCCGAGGAGGATGTAGTCGGTGGAGGGGAGGGCGTGTGGGCTGATGAAGTCCGTGATGTCATCGCAGAACTGTGAACGCGGTCCCGGGGTCTGTAGATGAGGGTGCCTCTGAGGGTCGTCTTGGGGTCGGTGTGGATCTGGAAGTGGAGGTATTCGGCGGCGCTGAATGTGATGCTGGAGTCAGTCGAGATGCGAGTGGTGCTCTTGTGTACGATGGCGATGCCTCCTCGTGTCTGGTTGATGCGGTCCCTCCTGATGATCTTGTAGCTGTCCGGGATGGCTGTGGCGATGTCGGGGGCTGAGGAGGCGTTCATCCAGGTTTCCGTGAGGAAGGCGACGTCTGGGGATGCGGTGTCGAGGAGGTTCCAGAGTTCCACGGCGTGGCGGTGGATGGAGCGGGTGTTGAGCATGATGCACTTGAGGTGGTTGTTGCTTCCAGTCTTGGCAGGTGCGGTGCAGGTTCGGTGGCAGGAGAAGTTGCAGGATCGGCAGACGAAGGCTCCATGGGTGTGTCGCGGGGATGCTTGGTAGCATCCGGGGGCTCGGGCGGTGTTGAGTGCGATGAGTGTGGCGAAGTTGTAGGTCCTGCGGGGGGGGGGGGCTGGCGGGCGCGGGGGCCAGGGGGTCTGGCGCTGGGCGCGGTCCAGGCGTGGACGGGCGCAGACAGGCTTACCTTTGGCGCACCATCGGCTCTCAAACGGCGCTCCTGCTGCGCGGTCGCTGAGGGGGCGTCATAAATAAGGAGCGGGGAGGGAGGGTCAGCTGGGAGGCGGGGTGGCCAATGGGCAGGGAGGGGAGGCGGGACTGGAGGCGGAGGCGGGAGCAGGAAGGAGGAGACTGGGGCGGCGGCGGGAGAACGGGGGGAAAGTGACCGGGTCAGCGGCGGCGGTCAGCGGGCGAGGAAGGGGCAGCAGCGGCAGGCGGTACCTACGAGGCAGCAGGCAGAAGGCAGCGTCGTGGTGTGGTATCTGTCAGCAGTCTCAGCGGTAGGCAGGCGCCAGGCAGCGGCAAGCAGGCAGGCGGCAGAGCAGTGGAGGAGGAGCGACCGGCTGTGGGGGCACAGGGGGTCACACTGACTAGTCTGCCACGGTCCCCTTAAATAAGGAGCCGGGAGGGAAGGTCAGCTGGGAGGCGGGGTGGCCAATGGACAGGGAGGGGAGGCGGGACTGGAGGCGGAGGCGGGAGCAGGAAGGAGGAGACTGGGGCGGCGGCGGGAGCACGGGGGGGAAGTGACCGGGTCAGCGGCGGCGGTCAGCGGGCGAGGAAGGGGCAGTAGCGGCAGGCAGAGAGCGGCAGGCGGTACCTACGAGGCAGCAGGCAGAAGGCAGCGTTGTGGTGTGGTGTCTGTCAGCAGTCTCAGCGGTAGGCAGGCGCCAGGCAGCGGCAAGCAGGCAGGCGGCAGAGCAGTGGAGGATGAGCGACCGGCTGTGGGGGCACAGGGGGGTCACACTGACCAGTCTGCCACGGTCCCCTTAAATATGGAGCCGGGAGGGAGGGTCATCTGGGAGGCGGGGTGGCCAATGGGCAGGGAGGGGAGGCGGGACTGGAGGCGGAGGCGGGAGCAGGAAGGAGGAGACTGGGGCGGTGGTGGGAGAACGGGGGGGAAGTGACCAGGTCAGCAGCGGCGGTCAGCGGGCGAGGAAGGGGCAGCAGCAGCAGGCAGTGTAGTGTAGTTCCTAGTTTCCCACTAGGCCCTGCGCATTGGAATAACATAAACAGTAGTATCGACGTGGAACTGCGGATATTCCAGGCCTCCACTGACTATGCTAAACTTAATTGGGTTGTGTTACCAACTAGCTCAGAGGTCACTGGAAACTTTCTTCTCTGCATAGGAAGTGATCAGCTTCCTTGGCACAGACAAGAAGGGATTCAGTTTTCCAACAACCGTGCAACATGACAACTTTGCTCCTCAGATCAAGAGTCGATCTCTAGGGTCGTGTGAAACAATAGACATAGATTTCACTCAGTCAGTCTAGTGTAGTTTACTTTCACAGTATGTAGAGAATAGAGAGACGGGCGTGTATCAATAAAGGTTAACATTTATTGAACAGTCTTTCTTCTCGTACAAGAGAAATGTATTGCCACAATTGCAATAATTGTTATTATAAAAAGTACGTACAGTAAAATAAGAACTGTAAAAGCATTGATATGGTTTCTTAGCCATACAATGGTTTAAAAGTAATAAAACATATATACAGTCATATATACATTAGGCTAACATACTCAACTGGTGCTTCTAACTAAGCCTACCCCAGTGTGCCTGACCTAAGCCTAACACGTGAAAGGGGGAGTAAGTAAGTAGCTTAAGTTAAGTTGGTTTTGCCAAGGTTTGTTTCAAGAATTCTCGTCTAAGGGTTTAGTCAACACCATACCTCTGAATAGAATGATGGAGGATTGGTATCTCCTTCAGGGGTCTCTCTCGATATCCCAGTCACCCGCGAGGGTAAACCGGAAGCGCCGGGACTGGATTTCTCTGCACGAGAAATGCGCGGCTTCTCTCAGCGCGTCGAGGAAGGAGGGGTGACAGCGTCCGCGGGCAGCTGGAATCGGCTGGATGTCTTCGCAGAGGACGGCTGCTCGGCTCCTCAAGCGTACTGCACCATAGTTCGCGCTGTAGCGGCGATAATGGTAATCAGCAGCTTCACCACCACAGGATAGCAGGCTGCAGCGACAGAGTGCTAGTTTTTACCAACACAGGGTCATGCAGGCAGCTGGCATCAGCAACAGGCAACGAACTCGCAGCTCGTATCTCTCATTGCTTAAGGCAACGTTGGTAATATTTATACCTGACAGGTGCCGGGTTTGACGCAAGTTTGCTGGACATAAGACGTCAATTAAAGATGTCACTAGGAAGTGACAGTTATCAGTTGCTCATTAGAGTTCTATTACTAATCAGAACATAGCAAGCGGGGATTTCCAGGTTTGCTGAGTTTTTATCTTGTTGAAGAACTCGGAGTGTTATCTAGGAATATCAGATAGTGACTGCTGCTCTGTCATTGCACTAATTGGTCGCAAAGGAAGTAGCAGAGAGTCATGCTGGAATGTGGCTCTGTTCGTGTGAGGCCAGAGATGACTTTTCAGAAAATAGCACTTGAACGGTTATGCCAATATAGGGAATAAATGGATTTATAGCCGTATAGGGGCATAAGGTCACAGTATCGATCAGGAACCTAGATAAGCACGCAACACCCACTCCACGTTTTCATGTCCATCAAAATTACTAAAACTAAGCAATAAGATGCATGTGTAACATTGCCCACCCCAAAATACATAAATGCATTCGAAATAGGCGTACTTGTAATACATGGAATTTAGGTGCTGTACGTTTTTTAAAGCATAGTAATCATTCAAAAAATTATTGCATTTGAAATCAATGAACCATTATGCAAAAGGAATTACACATGAAGTATCTCTGACAGAAGAAAGGCGAGATAAATCATCACATAAAAATGCATTGTAATAACATGTGCGCTAGAGGCTGGTGTTATGTTGTTATGTCTCTAGATGTGCTTAGAAATAGAAGTGTGAAGCTTCTGTTCTCTAAGAATAGTTTTTACGTTAAGCAAAGAATTGTTCGTGCCAAAAAAGGGTCAATATTAAAAAAAAATTGTCCAATTCAAAGAAAATAGATTTCCAAAGCTCCTGGCAGTTTTTGTTGATCAAAACTGAAGGCCGAATTCAGAGTTCATGGGAACGCTGTGTGTCGGAAAGCTTCTCAAAAGTTATTGTTTCTCTATGGGTGAGAACATCGTATCAGACAGGCTCTCAAAGAATTGGTCTACAAAATCAGGTGATAGTTCAACCAAATTAGATAGCGCTGTAACTTGGCAGTTGTGAGAATGATTGCTGTCATCGAAGGCAGGACCAGCAATGCTCACAGAACGTTGTACCTGGATGATGTTGCTTTTGTCACTCGCTCCACTGTTACCACTTGGCTGTAGTACAGGAGTCTCCACAAATGCCATCATCAGGATTGGTAGCCGCTGGGGACAACACAATGCGTGAGCCGTTATTGGACTGAGCAAAGTATCGACGTCCATTGGTACTGCTGATGGAAGTGAAAGACAGATGTCCAACACGCATTCATCGCCGCAAAGCATACACCGTAGCACAGGTAAAATGCAATTTTGCCATATCGGTCTGAATGAAAGGAACCAGGTCATGTTTAGATCTCTCAGCCTGGCCAATCCGAGGACGTTAGTTATCCTGTCCCTGTAGCGCATTGCTAGGATTGTCTCTTCCATTCCCATGGGAGCTATGTCTGAGCCAAGGCTTGCCATAACGTAGCAGGAGGGTCAAAAATAGAATCCCTGCGATGAGTCCCAAAAATAGTGGAATGCCGCCAAAAATGGAGTGCACAAAATTAGGAAAGATTCCCAAAATTGCCTGGAAGGGTGTTAGCAGTCCCGTAAAGACTGTCTTAAATATGCCTGAGATGCTTGTTGCACTAGACATGTTAAGGAGTTGACTGAACATTTCTACGAAATGCACGGGGCAATTTGTTGATAAAAGGTCATGGACTTCAGTAGCCGTCCTTGCGACTAGAAGATCATACGTCTCTTTAGATGACGTTATAGGCACTGTTGTCTGTAAAAGTACAGATTTCATTTTGCTTAATGTATCAATTCGTATAGAATAGAGATTCAGACGAGGCCAGAGGGGAGTCACTATGTCTGGAGGCCCGCTCGGAAACAATGCTTGCATACAACATTTGACCATGGACGTTGCTTGTATTAGATAACTTTTCCCTGGCGTCAGGCCACAACATCTGTGATCCGTTCTAAGAATGTAACTCCCGTTTGCGAGTTGCATAAAGAAGGGCTCTATCTGAGTTGCAGGTGTGACTAGCTGGTGGCATGAAAGGTTGTTTGAATTTCCATCACATGCTCCGTGTAAATTAATACCCTGACACAAAAGTATACCGCTTAGTGAGTGTTTACAGTTGTCATCACTAAGAAATACATTTTTGTCGCTGTCACTATAGCAAGAATGAGTGTATGGTAATTTCCATATAGATTTAACATATCCTTTACCCAATTGTTCATATTGGCCAGCAGGTATGTACTCAAGGCATTTATGAAAACGGAAAGTTGTTATCGGAATTGTGATAATTCCGTGTATTATCCATTCAATGACAGGACTCTCTGACATTGTCAATGGTAATCTCTCGAGTTTTTCGATGCTCAGGATTGTATAGTCTGCTCCTTTCTGTGCCAAACTGATCTGTTTATCAGTAAGGTTAAAACTGGAAAATAATGACGTTGCGTTGATTAAACGCCAAGGCACATAGCCTGAACGAAGATTTTGCAGCGTCCAGCCTAATTCTATAATAGAGCGTAATTGAGACTGGCCATGTTGTAACATTAGCAAATCTCTGTCTATCACATCAAAGGCAGAGGATACAATATTGTCCAAAGAATATATTCTGGAAGACAGAGTCATTAACCCATTGTCTACCACAGAAAGTGATGTCTCCCAATTAATACGATCAATTTCTCGTATTTTTTCAGCAGTTTCAATTTGCTTTACTTTCCAAGCCTCGTTGTAAGCAGCATAGATACTGGTCGCTATGAAACGCTTTTGACGCTGTTTGCGTGGTCCAAGAATGAAATCGCGCAAATCAGCACCATCTTTTAGTAAAGACAAGTGTTGCTTAATTTCAGCCAGTGTGGATGTAGTTAGCCATTCTAGGCAGAGTTTCCCTACACTGTATGTTGTTATAATCCCTGGATGTTGTCTCTGGGAGTATCTAGGGTCTAATCTGGTCATTTTTAACCCCTGTGTTTTATTCAGGAACCTATCTTGACAGCTATTTGTGTCTGTAGGCCAGATTAACCACTTTTTCCAATCAGGATGTGTTCTGTTGAAATGCAAAATTTGTGACACGTCCAACTCAATATCAGCTGTTGCATTTTCAGGTATTGGCTTTGGTATAGACGGTGTTTTAAGGTCTTTGTTCTTGGCTAGGCCAAGACAAGATGTTTGGTGTACAGTGTCATTTAAAAATAACATTTGTTCTGGTATCATGCAGGTTCTAAATAGTGCTTCTATGCCTTGCACCTGCCAATCTTTTGTACCCCAAATTGTTTTCGTTTCAATATTATTTTTCCAATAATCAAAACCAAATGTCATCATTTTGTCATAAAATGCTTCTGAATATATCAATTTAGAATTTGTCAGCATTGTTTTCATTCCTGTTTTATCTAACAGTTTATAATAAAACGTTTCTGCATCACTGGTGTTAAACCCTGAGAAGTATTTGAATTTCTCAAAAAATGCTTTAGAACTGCTTTTAGGTGGTGTAGAACAATGTTCCCATTGATTATACATAAAAACATTTCTAGGCTGTGCAGATTTATGCAAGTAATGATCCCCATAGTGGGTATAACAGAATAACTGCTCATAACTAGATGAACCTTGTAAATAATCATGATCTGTGAATCTAGCTGACATTACTAAATCAGACATCATGTCATTAATACTGTTAAAGTCCCAATCATCAGAGAATGTACTAGGTGTCACAAAGTCACTTAAAGAAACCTGTAGTTGATGAGGATACTTCAGGATTTCGACCGGACCATAGATCTCATAGTCTGTTTTCTCCCATACTACCCCACCAGGTATTGGAATTGCTGTGACATTTACTGTTGACAGTTCTCTTTTCTTCACGTGGGATGATCTGTGTGGTTTCAGGACTAGGTTGATGTTCTGACTTGCTGTGTCCATTGTAATATATTTTCCTTCAATGAATTTTCCCAAACACAGTACCATGATGAGCCAAAGCAGGAGGAAAAATACACCTAGACCGAACCAGAACTCTAGCCAAGGGGAAATTAGGTAGATTTCCTTCAGTTGATGAAAGAGTTCCGTTGCTTTTTCTTTAAAAGACTTTTTTGTTTCTGGCATCACTTCGGGGTCGTTTAAATCTTCAGAGAAGTTGTCGAAGTTGATGAAATAACCAGAGGCAGTTCTGTCAATTGATGGGATTGTTCTTTCAATCTGTCTTTCGGTAGCACTTTCTGATGCCACATTAGTGTAGACTGGTGTTGTTTCTTGACGAACTGTTTCAATCTGTGTTTCAAGAGGCACAAGTTCCATGGCATTATTGCATAGTCCTTCATTGTGCACTGCAGGCTGATCGAATGTGATTAGTCTTTCAGTTTGAACCTCTTGGATTGTTGCAAGTTTGGGTATTCTGTTGTTTCTTGGGAGTCCACTGGGCCTACTGTTGATTATAGGCCACATGCTTGTGGTTTTACCAGATCGATAGACACGACTCTGTTCTCCTTTTTACCAGCAAGGGGCGGTAGCACAACTGATCTTGTTCCGTTGACTGCTAAGACAGGTACTGCTTTTCTGTAAGAAGGCCCAAATTCCTTCTTAACCGCGATCTTTTCTCTGACTAGATCCCCAATCTTTGGAATCCAGACAGGCCTTGCTGGGGCTGTTGCGGGTGGTGCCTCGTCAGTGGTACTTGGCTGTTGCTTTAACTTTATGTTGCTTAATGATTTTCTTGTTTCATTCAGTTCCTGTAAAACAGCCAAACGGTCTTTTACATCAAACTGCGTTGTTTCTTCTTGTACCACTGACATCTGACTATCGAGGTCCTGAACGTTCATTCTAATTCCGAACAATAGTTCGTATGGGCTGAAACCTTTTAGAGAATTTCTTGGCATGTTGTTAAGACTAGTCTGGACACTTATTAAATGTTTGACCCACCCAGCGCCTGAACCTAATACCTTCGCTGTTATAGATTGCTTTATGTCACTGTTTTTTCTTTCTACCACACTATTCCCTTCCGGGGTATGACGGACAAGAATACCGCAACCCAATTCCCATGCTAGCCATGGCCTCCTTATAGGCTCGAGAGCTGAAAGCAGGACCCTGGTCAGAATGGAACGTGGTAATTGCGTATGTGCCGATAAAGACTCGCAAATCTTTTATAACCGTTCTAGCGTCAGCCGAGCGCTGGGGCCACATCCATATGAACCTCGTACAGGAATCCACTGCTACCATGATATATCTATAGTTGCCGTCCCTTTGTAGGGGACCACAGTGGTCCAGGTAAACGCATGCAAATGGTTTATCCGAGATGAGAAGGGGTGTCTGCGCTGGTCGTTTCACTGTTGATACTTTTATCCTTTGGCATATGTCGCATTCTAATACATACTTTTTAGTTTGTATTCTCAAGCGCAGCCACCAATATCTCTGTTTTAATAGTGATATTGTTGCGGAAACGCCAGCGTGTGCAGAAGCAAGCCCTTCGTGTGCCGCTTTGATTAGTCCTAGTCTGTGTTCCCTGTTTGGAATTACTCTATCCCCCACTCCAGGGATTCGAGCAAAAGGAACATTATTTGTATCCGTTAAGTACAAGTACTTTTCAGGAAAGCCTTTTGGGAGTGTTTTCTTATCATTTTTTACTGACGCACTGACAGCTTGTAGAATATCGCTGTCTATTTTTGTTTGTGACCGAGTTATCGCAGCTACGGAAGCCGTTTGCACAGCTGCCTTCGCGGCTTCATCAGCCAATGAATTCCCTGCAACGTGAACGCCATCACGTTGATGACTCAGTGTATGTATCACGTGAGTCTTTTGTAGTTCTTTTTGTAAAAGAACTACCTGTTCCCAAAGCATTTTATGCTTTATTGTGCCACCTTTTGCATCTTTGAAACCATTTTCCACCCAATTCTGCAAGTATTCATTATAAGATTGTACGCAATAAAAAGAATCGCACACTATTAGTGTGGGGAATTCGCGATCGGTATTTTCTAGCGCCATCTTAAATGCTACTAATTCAGCTCGTTGAGCCGAGCAATCTCCTAGAGATTGTGTTTTAGTGACCAATGGTCTAAATTTTCCTTTGTGCCAGCGACCTTTAACAATCGCGCACGCAGCACTGTAAGCTTGCTTACCCCCAACTGCGGGTTGTGCTGATCCGTCAGTATATATAATACTTCCGTATTCTTCGAGAGGCAGGATTTCAATTGGCAGAGGACATTCGTATTCATATTGTAAAAATTCCTGTGTTTTTAAGTTAGGATCGAATTCGTAAACTACGTCTGTTGCAGCAAGAGAATTAACCCACTGAATCCATCTCGGATGCAAAGCTTTAGCATTAGGAATGCTTGCTTTAGTTACCGCTTCTAAAGCCGGTATGGGTGTTACGATTATTATTCGTTTACCTTGTGCTAGGGGCCTTTCTTTCGCTACAGCAGTCTGAACCGCAGTTAGAATTTTCTCAGTTGAACTGAATTTTATTTCAGCCTTTGTGTACAAATGTGATTTGTAAGCTATTGGTACCTTTTCTCCCTCATTAGAGGTTAGGTACGTGAATCCGCATCTTCCTGGGATGACTCGGATTACAAGATCACGTGTGTTGTCACGTGTATCTAATTTTGTTTTTGCTAACATGTCTGTTTGCAGTGATCTCAAAATTTCTGTGTGTTTTTGAGTCCAATTGATTTGTTTAAAATCAGGTTTTATTAGTTCGTAGAGAGGTTTAACCCTCTCTGCGTAATTTAGTATGTAAGTTCTTCCGAAATTCAGAAAACCTAGTATGGATTGTAAATTCTTCAGCGTTTTTGGAGCTTGGAGTACAGCGCACTTCTCTAAGAAGTTGTCCGCTAGGCTTTTCCCTTCACTTGATAATTCGTACCCTAAAAATAGTACTGTCAGATGGGCAATTCGGGACTTTTTAAAGTTGAATTTGTAACCCTCTGCTGCGAACCCAAGTATAATGGTGTTCACTCTTTTCAAGTGAGTATCCAAGTCGTCGTCTGTGAGATAAATATCATCTACGTAAGACAATGCTTCATCATCATAGATTTGTAGTAACTCTGTTACCCTAGCTGAGAATAGTCCTGGGCTGTTCTTGAACCCCTGTGGGAGTCGACAGAATTTTTTCTGTGACCCAAATGCAGAGAAAGCGGTCAAATATCTGCTTTCTGGTGCAATGTTTTGACAAAAGAAACCATTAGAAATGTCTAATGTCGTTTTATATTTTTTCCTAACTATGTTATTCATTAGGGCTGCACTATGCGAGTTTTGTACTGCAAAGGTTTTGCAACATGTATTAAGATGTCTGTAGTCCAAAACTAGACGATATGAATTGTCTGGCTTGGAGACAAGAAACAAAGGATTGTTCATTTGAGAGGTGCATGTTTCAATCACCCCCTGGTACTCAAGTTGATCTAAGATCTCCCTGACTTGTTTTTTAGCTTCTTGCTTTATTGGATACTGCCGTTGGGCAGTTGGTTCACTTTTTAATTGGATTTTGTGAGGCGTAGAATCCTCATCCCATCCTACATGATTTTTATCTAATGCAGGTGCCTGGGCCACTGCCCATTTCCTTGCATATGTGTATTTTT
The DNA here is from genome assembly GCF_964263255.1 of Lissotriton vulgaris. NCBI lineage: Eukaryota > Metazoa > Chordata > Amphibia > Caudata > Salamandridae > Lissotriton > Lissotriton vulgaris. The sequence goes on along the minus strand of NC_141693.1, from coordinate 893,019,857 downwards.
TGTGAATCGGTATGTGATTCGAGAAGGCAGGCATAATCACTTCTTCGCCACGAGGGCACTCCCTGACAAACTCCGGGGGCCAATCTTTTTCAGCTAACAGAATATCATAGCCTTTTGAGAGCTTATCCCAAAATAGACCCTTAATTTTCCTAGTCTTATCACCCTCCATACGCAATGTTATTTCGTATATTTTATGGGGCTCGCTAAGCCTGGCGTCGGCAGTTTCAACCTGAATGTATTCATTCGTGTCCACTGTCTCCAGATGACTCATCAAGATCTTGCGCGCTATACTGATTTCTGCTGCACTGTCCAACATTGTCAATGCCCACTCCCCGTTTTTCAACTGTGTCCTCAGTATTTTCGGCATGGTTAATTACTCTAATACTGGCTACCTTCTTTTTAGGAAATTGAGATTTCTTATTTTGAGCAGGTTCCTTGTCTTTGGACTTGGTGTGCTCTCCTGGGTCTGACCGTCCTCTTCTTTCCGAATTCTGTGGAAAAGATCGAGAGGGACGTGTATCAATACTTTGATATCTATCAGGTTTTTTTAGATTATCCCTATTTCTAAGGTTATATCTTTTCTCAGAGGGCTCCCGTTGGGGAGACTGGCGTTCTCGAGTCGGAGTTCTTTCCCTCCGTCGAGGAGACCTTCCTCTGGACTGGAAAACTTTTTCCTTGGGAGTGGATTGTTTATTTCCATCCCAGCTCTTTTTAGGAGTGTTTGAATTATTTTTAATAAATAATTTTTCAGGATTTTCGAGCAGTTGGGGCTTAGCTGGTTTCCCACCCAAGCTGTCTCTACCTAATTCTTCATAGCATTTTTCTATGATTTTTGCAAGCTCAACAGGATCTTTTATATCTGTTTCCCTCAACTTCTTGCGGATCGCCACAGATGCTGCTTCTCCCTTTATGTTGGCTAATAATATAGCCGTGACCTGCTTGAAGTCTTTCAGTAATTTCATACCTAGATTTAAAGCGGGCTCTGGACCGAATTCATTTTGAATCTGTTTTAGCACTTCTGGTATTACCGCCATAGACGGAACACCGTGTGTTTTTGTGTAAATGGAAGCAAAGACTGTACCCCAAGTGTCACAGTCCTCCACGTGTGGTGCGATTCCCATAGGAAGGCAGATGGTCAAGATTCTGTGTTTCTCAATAGGGGTAGTATCAGGAAATACTGCCTCTATTTGAGTGATTTTCTGGGCTAACCAGAAAGGAATTTGTTCCCGTTTTACGGGTGTTTTACCAAGACATGACTGTATGTTCTGTGGTGTAATTTTATTTGTGTTCCCCTGATGAGGGGTCAGCTGTGGTGTATTAACAGCTGGCTGGACTGTTGCAGTCCGCATTACATATTGGACTAATTGCCTATGTATTTTTATTAATGTGTTTAGCTGTGCTAACAGCTCTTCTCTAGACATTCTTGCAATGTCAGGATTTGGTGTGTAGCTGGCTAGAACCGGCCACGTGGCTCCTGGTCTACCTAGTGGACCACGCCTAGTTATGTGATCATTGTGTTTTAGGGCGCCATTAAACCAGAGCAGGTGCTCTTGAAATTTAAGTGGGATTTCAATCTCCTCGAAAGGAGCGTACTCCCCCGGAGGTTCCTCTATTTTGTAATAGTGAAACTCTTGTGTTATAGCGTTTACCGCTGGAAAGTTTATCCATGAATAGAATACCTCTGTCTGCCGATACTCGTGAGCCTCTATCACGAAAATTACTGTACCACCTTGAGGTGTCAGTCCGTGTTCTATAAGTTTTAAAGTTATAGATCTTCTTAACTGGACCGGGATGATAATAGCACCCGGGTCTGTGTATTCAGAACCTTGCTGAGTCGCATCTGCTGCGGCCCCATTGGTTCCGTTATTTTCTACTGACATTGTATAAATGCAGGTTTTGCAGAGTAGGTCTCCAAGGAGACAAAGATTAGGTGCACAATATTTTGGAACACTGTATCCTTCAACGTTGAATAAACCAGAGCTTTACATAGGAATCTCTTCCTACTAAGGTCGGTCGGATTTTAACCTTTCACCCACTCCAGACGTCTATTGGAGTATTTACGGGAGAAAGGGATGTGAAATATGCACGACTGAGTTACTCTATAAGTCTTGCGTTAGTTTATCGCCTTACCAAACGTTTGGGCGCCATGTAGTGTAGTTCCTAGTTTCCCACTAGGCCCTGCGCATTGGAATAACATAAACAGTAGTATCGACGTGGAACTGCGGATATTCCAGGCCTCCACTGACTATGCTAAACTTAATTGGGTTGTGTTACCAACTAGCTCAGAGGTCACTGGAAACTTTCTTCTCTGCATAGGAAGTGATCAGCTTCCTTGGCACAGACAAGAAGGGATTCAGTTTTCCAACAACCGTGCAACATGACAACTTTGCTCCTCAGATCAAGAGTCGATCTCTAGGGTCGTGTGAAACAATAGACATAGATTTCACTCAGTCAGTCTAGTGCAGTTTACTTTCACAGTATGTAGAGAATAGAGAGACGGGCGTGTATCAATAAAGGTTAACATTTATTGAACAGTCTTTCTTCTCGTACAAGAGAAATGTATTGCCACAATTGCAATAATTGTTATTATAAAAAGTACGTACAGTAAGATAAGTATTGCGAAATAGAACTGTAAAAGCATTGATATGGTTTCTTAGCCATACAATGGTTTAAAAGTAATAAAACATATATACAGTCATATATACATTAGGCTAACATACTCAACTGGTGCTTCTAACTAAGCCTACCCCAGTGTGCCTGACCTAAGCCTAACACGTGAAAGGGGGAGTAAGTAAGTAGCTTAAGTTAAGTTGGTTTTGCCAAGGTTTGTTTCAAGAATTCTCGTCTAAGGGTTTAGTCAACACCATACCTCTGAATAGAATGATGGAGGATTGGTATCTCCTTCAGGGGTCTCTCTCGATATCCCAGTCACCCGCGAGGGTAAACCGGAAGCGCCGGGACTGGATTTCTCTGCACGAGAAATGCGCGGCTTCTCTCAGCGCGTCGAGGAAGGAGGGGTGACAGCGTCCGCGGGCAGCTGGAATCGGCTGGATGTCTTCGCAGAGGACGGCTGCTCGGCTCCTCAAGCGTACTCCACCATAGTTCGCGCTGTAGCGGCGATAATGGTAATCAGCAGCTTCACCACCACAGGATAGCAGGCTGCAGCGACAGAGTGCTAGTTTTTACCAACACAGGGTCATGCAGGCAGCTGGCATCAGCAACAGGCAACGAACTCGCAGCTCGTATCTCTCATTGCTTAAGGCAACGTTGGTAATATTTATACCTGACAGGTGCCGGGTTTGACGCAAGTTTGCTGGACATAAGACGTCAATTAAAGATGTCACTAGGAAGTGACAGTTATCAGTTGCTCATTAGAGTTCTATTACTAATCAAAACATAGCAAGCGGGGATTTCCAGGTTTGCTGAGTTTTTATCTTGTTGAAGAACTCGGAGTGTTATCTAGGAATATCAGATAGTGACTGCTGCTCTGTCATTGCACTAATTGGTCGCAAAGGAAGTAGCAGAGAGTCATGCTGGAATGTGGCTCTGTTCGTGTGAGGCCAGAGATGACTTTTCAGAAAATAGCACTTGAACGGTTATGCCAATATAGGGAATAAATGGATTTATAGCCGTATAGGGGCATAAGGTCACAGTATCGATCAGGAACCTAGATAAGCACGCAACACCCACTCCACGTTTTCATGTCCATCAAAATTACTAAAACTAAGCAATAAGATGCATGTGTAACATTGCCCACCCCAAAATACATAAATGCATTCGAAATAGGCGTACTTGTAATACATGGAATTTAGGTGCTGTACGTTTTTTAAAGCATAGTAATCATTCAAAAAATTATTGCATTTGAAATCAATGAACCATTATGCAAAAGGAATTACACATGAAGTATCTCTGACAGAAGAAAGGCGAGATAAATCATCACATAAAAATGCATTGTAATAACATGTGCGCTAGAGGCTGGTGTTATGTTGTTATGTCTCTAGATGTGCTTAGAAATAGAAGTTTGAAGCTTCTGTTCTCTAAGAATAGTTTTTACGTTAAGCAAAGAATTGTTCGTGCCAAAAAAGGGTCAATATTAAAAAAAAATTGTCCAATTCAAAGAAAATAGATTTCCAAAGCTCCTGGCAGTTTTTGTTGATCAAAACTGAAGGCCGAATTCAGAGTTCATGGGAACGCTGTGTGTCGGAAAGCTTCTCAAAAGTTATTGTTTCTCTATGGGTGAGAACATCGTATCAGACAGGCTCTCAAAGAATTGGTCTACAAAATCAGGTGATAGTTCAACCAAATTAGATAGCGCTGTAACTTGGCAGGTGTGAGAATGATTGCTGTCATCGAAGGCAGGACCAGCAATGCTCACAGAACGTTGTACCTGGATGATGTTGCTTTTGTCACTCGCTCCACTGTTACCACTTGGCTGTAGTACAGGAGTCTCCACAAATGCCGTCATCAGGATTGGTAGCCGCTGGGGACAACACAATGCGTGAGCCGTTATTGGACTGAGCAAAGTATCGACGTCCATTGGTACTGCTGATGGAAGTGAAAGACAGATGTCCAACACGCATTCATCGCCGCAAAGCATACACCGTAGCACAGGTAAAATGCAATTTTGCCATATCGGTCTGAATGAAAGGAACCAGGTCATGTTTAGATCTCTCAGCCTGGCCAATCCGAGGACGTTAGTTATCCTGTCCCTGTAGCGCATTGCTAGGATTGTCTCTTCCATTCCCATGGGAGCTATGTCTGAGCCGAGGCTTGCCATAACGTAGCAGGAGGGTCAAAAATAGAATCCCTGCGATGAGTCCCAAAAATAGTGGAATGCCGCCAAAAATGGAGTGCACAAAATTAGGAAAGATTCCCAAAATTGCCTGGAAGGGTGTTAGCAGTCCCGTAAAGACTGTCTTAAATATGCCTGGGATGCTTGTTGCACTAGACATGTTAAGGAGTTGGCTGAACATTTCTACGAAATGCACGGGGCAATTTGTTGATAAAAGGTCATGGACTTCAGTAGCCGTCCTTGCGACTAGAAGATCATACGTCTCTTTAGATGACGTTATAGGCACTGTTGTCTGTAAAAGTACAGATTTCATTTTGCTTAATGTATCAATTCGTATAGAATAGAGATTCAGACGAGGCCAGAGGGGAGTCACTATGTCTGGAGGCCCGCTCGGAAACAATGCTTGCATACAACATTTGACCATGGACGTTGCTTGTATTAGATAACTTTTCCCTGGCGTCAGGCCACAACATCTGTGATCCGTTCTAAGAATGTAACTCCCGTTTGCGAGTTGCATAAAGAAGGGCTCTATCTGAGTTGCAGGTGTGACTAGCTGGTGGCATGAAAGGTTGTTTGAATTTCCATCACATGCTCCGTGTAAATTAATACCCTGACACAAAAGTATACCGCTTAGTGAGTGTTTACAGTTGTCATCACTAAGAAATACATTTTTGTCGCTGTCACTATAGCAAGAATGAGTGTATGGTAATTTCCATATAGATTTAACATATCCTTTACCCAATTGTTCATATTGGCCAGCAGGTATGTACTCAAGGCATTTATGAAAACGGAAAGTTGTTATCGGAATTGTGATAATTCCGTGTATTATCCATTCAATGACAGGACTCTCTGACATTGTCAATGGTAATCTCTCGAGTTTTTCGATGCTCAGGATTGTATAGTCTGCTCCTTTCTGTGCCAAACTGATCTGTTTATCAGTAAGGTTAAAACTGGAAAATAATGACGTTGCGTTGATTAAACGCCAAGGCACATAGCCTGAACGAAGATTTAGCAGCGTCCAGCCTAATTCTATAATAGAGCGTAATTGAGACTGGCCATGTTGTAACATTAGCAAATCTCTGTCTATCACATCAAAGGCAGAGGATACAATATTGTCCAAAGAATATATTCTGGAAGACAGAGTCATTAACCCATTGTCTACCACAGAAAGTGATGTCTCCCAATTAATACGATCAATTTCTCGTATTTTTTCAGCAGTTTCAATTTGCTTTACTTTCCAAGCCTCGTTGTAAGCAGCATAGATACTGGTCGCTATGAAACGCTTTTGACGCTGTTTGCGTGGTCCAAGAATGAAATCGCGCAAATCAGCACCATCTTTTAGTAAAGACAAGTGTTGCTTAATTTCAGCCAGTGTGGATGTAGTTAGCCATTCTAGGCAGAGTTTCCCTACACTGTATGTTGTTATAATCCCTGGATGTTGTCTCTGGGAGTATCTAGGGTCTAATCTGGTCATTTTTAACCCCTGTGTTTTATTCAGGAACCTATCTTGACAGCTATTTGTGTCTGTAGGCCAGATTAACCACTTTTTCCAATCAGGATGTGTTCTGTTGAAATGCAAAATTTGTGACACGTCCAACTCAATATCAGCTGTTGCATTTTCAGGTATTGGCTTTGGTATAGACGGTGTTTTAAGGTCTTTGTTCTTGGCTAGGCCAAGACAAGATGTTTGGTGTACAGTGTCATTTAAAAATAACATTTGTTCTGGTATCATGCAGGTTCTAAATAGTGCTTCTATGCCTTGCACCTGCCAATCTTTTGTACCCCAAATTGTTTTCGTTTCAATATTATTTTTCCAATAATCAAAACCAAATGTCATCATTTTGTCATAAAATGCTTCTGAATATATCAATTTAGAATTTGTCAGCATTGTTTTCATTCCTGTTTTATCTAACAGTTTATAATAAAACGTTTCTGCATCACTGGTGTTAAACCCTGAGAAGTATTTGAATTTCTCAAAAAATGCTTTAGAACTGCTTTTAGGTGGTGTAGAACAATGTTCCCATTGATTATACATAAAAACATTTCTAGGCTGTGCAGATTTATGCAAGTAATGATCCCCATAGTGGGTATAACAGAATAACTGCTCATAACTAGATGAACCTTGTAAATAATCATGATCTGTGAATCTAGCTGACATTACTAAATCAGACATCATGTCATTAATACTGTTAAAGTCCCAATCATCAGAGAATGTACTAGGTGTCACAAAGTCACTTAAAGAAACCTTTAGTTGATGAGGATACTTCAGGATTTCGACCGGACCATAGATCTCATAGTCTGTTTTCTCCCATACTACCCCACCAGGTATTGGAATTGCTGTGACATTTACTGTTGACAGTTCTCTTGTCTTCACGTGGGATGATCTGTGTGGTTTCAGGACTAGGTTGATGTTCTGACTTGCTGTGTCCATTGTAATATATTTTCCTTCAATGAATTTTCCCAAACACAGTACCATGATGAGCCAAAGCAGGAGGAAAAATACACCTAGACCGAACCAGAACTCTAGCCAAGGGGAAATTAGGTAGATTTCCTTCAGTTGATGAAAGAGTTCCGTTGCTTTTTCTTTAAAAGACTTTTTTGTTTCTGGCATCACTTCGGGGTCGTTTAAATCTTCAGAGAAGTTGTCGAAGTTGATGAAATAACCAGAGGCAGTTCTGTCAATTGATGGGATTGTTCTTTCAATCTGTCTTTCGGTAGCACTTTCTGATGCCACATTAGTGTAGACTGGTGTTGTTTCTTGACGAACTGTTTCAATCTGTGTTTCAAGAGGCACAAGTTCCATGGCATTATTGCATAGTCCTTCATTGTGCACTGCAGGCTGATCGAATGTGATTAGTCTTTCAGTTTGAACCTCTTGGATTGTTGCAAGTTTGGGTATTCTGTTGTTTCTTGGGAGTCCACTGGGCCTACTGTTGATTATAGGCCACATGCTTGTGGTTTTACCAGATCGATAGACACGACTCTGTTCTCCTTTTTACCAGCAAGGGGCGGTAGCACAACTGATCTTGTTCCGTTGACTGCTAAGACAGGTACTGCTTTTCTGTAAGAAGGCCCAAATTCCTTCTTAACCGCGATCTTTTCTCTGACTAGATCCCCAATCTTTGGAATCCAGACAGGCCTTGCTGGGGCTGTTGCGGGTGGTGCCTCGTCAGTGGTACTTGGCTGTTGCTTTAACTTTATGTTGCTTAATGATTTTCTTGTTTCATTCAGTTCCTGTAAAACAGCCAAACGGTCTTTTACATCAAACTGCGTTGTTTCTTCTTGTACCACTGACATCTGACTATCGAGGTCCTGAACGTTCATTCTAATTCCGAACAATAGTTCGTATGGGCTGAAACCTTTTAGAGAATTTCTTGGCATGTTGTTAAGACTAGTCTGGACACTTATTAAATGTTTGACCCACCCAGCGCCTGAACCTAATACCTTCGCTGTTATAGATTGCTTTATGTCACTGTTTTTTCTTTCTACCACACTATTCCCTTCCGGGGTATGACGGACAAGAATACCGCAACCCAATTCCCATGCTAGCCATGGCCTCCTTATAGGCTCGAGAGCTGAAAGCAGGACCCTGGTCAGAATGGAACGTGGTAATTGCGTATGTGCCGATAAAGACTCGCAAATCTTTTATAACCGTTCTAGCGTCAGCCGAGCGCTGGGGCCACATCCATATGAACCTCGTACAGGAATCCACTGCTACCATGATATATCTATAGTTGCCGTCCCTTTGTAGGGGACCACAGTGGTCCAGGTAAACGCATGCAAATGGTTTATCCGAGATGAGAAGGGGTGTCTGCGCTGGTCGTTTCACTGTTGATACTTTTATCCTTTGGCATATGTCGCATTCTAATACATACTTTTTAGTTTGTATTCTCAAGCGCGGCCACCAATATCTCTGTTTTAATAGTGATATTGTTGCGGAAACGCCAGCGTGTGCAGAAGCAAGCCCTTCGTGTGCCGCTTTGATTAGTCCTAGTCTGTGTTCCCTGTTTGGAATTACTCTATCCCCCACTCCAGGGATTCGAGCAAAAGGAACATTATTTGTATCCGTTAAGTACAAGTACTTTTCAGGAAAGCCTTTTGGGAGTGTTTTCTTATCATTTTTTACTGACGCACTGACAGCTTGTAGAATATCGCTGTCTATTTTTGTTTGTGACCGAGTTATCGCAGCTACGGAAGCCGTTTGCACAGCTGCCTTCGCGGCTTCATCAGCCAATGAATTCCCTGCAACGTGAACGCCATCACGTTGATGACTCAGTGTATGTATCACGTGAGTCTTTTGTAGTTCTTTTTGTAAAAGAACTACCTGTTCCCAAAGCATTTTATGCTTTATTGTGCCACCTTTTGCATCTTTGAAACCATTTTCCACCCAATTCTGCAAGTATTCATTATAAGATTGTACGCAATAAAAAGAATCGCACACTATTAGTGTGGGGAATTCGCGATCGGTATTTTCTAGCGCCATCTTAAATGCTACTAATTCAGCTCGTTGAGCCGAGCAATCTCCTAGAGATTGTGTTTTAGTGACCAATGGTCTAAATTTTCCTTTGTGCCAGCGACCTTTAACAATCGCGCACGCAGCACTGTAAGCTTGCTTACCCCCAACTGCGGGTTGTGCTGATCCGTCAGTATATATAATACTTCCGTATTCTTCGAGAGGCAGGATTTCAATTGGCAGAGGACATTCGTATTCATATTGTAAAAATTCCTGTGTTTTTAAGTTAGGATCGAATTCGTAAACTACGTCTGTTGCAGCAAGAGAATTAACCCACTGAATCCATCTCGGATGCAAAGCTTTAGCATTAGGAATGCTTGCTTTAGTTACCGCTTCTAAAGCCGGTATGGGTGTTACGATTATTATTCGTTTACCTTGTGCTAGGGGCCTTTCTTTCGCTACAGCAGTCTGAACCGCAGTTAGAATTTTCTCCGTTGAACTGAATTTTATTTCAGCCTTTGTGTACAAATGTGATTTGTAAGCTATTGGTACCTTTTCTCCCTCATTAGAGGTTAGGTACGTGAATCCGCATCTTCCTGGGATGACTCGGATTACAAGATCACGTGTGTTGTCACGTGTATCTAATTTTGTTTTTGCTAACATGTCTGTTTGCAGTGATCTCAAAATTTCTGTGTGTTTTTGAGTCCAATTGATTTGTTTAAAATCAGGTTTTATTAGTTCGTAGAGAGGTTTAACCCTCTCTGCGTAATTTAGTATGTAAGTTCTTCCGAAATTCAGAAAACCTAGTATGGATTGTAAATTCTTCAGCGTTTTTGGAGCTTGGAGTACAGCGCACTTCTCTAAGAAGTTGTCCGCTAGGCTTTTCCCTTCACTTGATAATTCGTACCCTAAAAATAGTACTGTCAGATGGGCAATTCGGGACTTTTTAAAGTTGAATTTGTAACCCTCTGCTGCGAACCCAAGTATAATGGTGTTCACTCTTTTCAAGTGAGTATCCAAGTCGTCGTCTGTGAGATAAATATCATCTACGTAAGACAATGCTTCATCATCATAGATTTGTAGTAACTCTGTTACCCTAGCTGAGAATAGTCCTGGGCTGTTCTTGAACCCCTGTGGGAGTCGACAGAATTTTTTCTGTGACCCAAATGCAGAGAAAGCGGTCAAATATCTGCTTTCTGGTGCAATGTTTTGACAAAAGAAACCATTAGAAATGTCTAATGTCGTTTTATATTTTTTCCTAACTATGTTATTCATTAGGGCTGCACTATGCGAGTTTTGTACTGCAAAGGTTTTGCAACATGTATTAAGATGTCTGTAGTCCAAAACTAGACGATATGAATTGTCTGGCTTGGAGACAAGAAACAAAGGATTGTTCATTTGAGAGGTGCATGTTTCAATCACCCCCTGGTACTCAAGTTGATCTAAGATCTCCCTGACTTGTTTTTTAGCTTCTTGCTTTATTGGATACTGCCGTTGGGCAGTTGGTTCACTTTTTAATTGGATTTTGTGAGGCGTAGAATCCTCATCCCATCCTACATGATTTTTATCTAATGCAGGTGCCTGGGCCACTGCCCATTTCCTTGCATATGTGTATTTTTTGTGAATCGGTATGTGATTCGAGAAGGCAGGCATAATCACTTCTTCGCCACGAGGGCACTCCCTGACAAACTCCGGGGGCCAATCTTTTTCAGCTAACAGAATATCATAGCCTTTTGAGAGCTTATCCCAAAATAGACCCTTAATTTTCCTAGTCTTATCACCCTCCATACGCAATGTTATTTCGTATATTTTATGGGGCTCGCTAAGCCTGGCGTCGGCAGTTTCAACCTGAATGTATTCATTCGTGTCCACTGTCTCCAGATGACTCATCAAGATCTTGCGCGCTATACTGATTTCTGCTGCACTGTCCAACATTGTCAATGCCCACTCCCCGTTTTTCAACTGTGTCCTCAGTATTTTCGGCATGGTTAATTACTCTAATACTGGCTACCTTCTTTTTAGGAAATTGAGATTTCTTATTTTGAGCAGGTTCCTTGTCTTTGGACTTGGTGTGCTCTCCTGGGTCTGACCGTCCTCTTCTTTCCGAATTCTGTGGAAAAGATCGAGAGGGACGTGTATCAATACTTTGATATCTATCAGGTTTTTTTAGATTATCCCTATTTCTAAGGTTATATCTTTTCTCAGAGGGCTCCCGTTGGGGAGACTGGCGTTCTCGAGTCGGAGTTCTTTCCCTCCGTCGAGGAGACCTTCCTCTGGACTGGAAAACTTTTTCCTTGGGAGTGGATTGTTTATTTCCATCCCAGCTCTTTTTAGGAGTGTTTGAATTATTTTTAATAAATAATTTTTCAGGATTTTCGAGCAGTTGGGGCTTAACTGGTTTCCCACCCAAGCTGTCTCTACCTAATTCTTCATAGCATTTTTCTATGATTTTTGCAAGCTCAACAGGATCTTTTATATCTGTTTCCCTCAACTTCTTGCGGATCGCCACAGATGCTGCTTCTCCCTTTATGTTGGCTAATAATATAGCCGTGACCTGCTTGAAGTCTTTCAGTAATTTCATACCTAGATTTAAAGCGGGCTCTGGACCGAATTCATTTTGAATCTGTTTTAGCACTTCTGGTATTACCGCCATAGACGGAACACCGTGTGTTTTTGTGTAAATGGAAGCAAAGACTGTACCCCAAGTGTCACAGTCCTCCACGTGTGGTGCGATTCCCATAGGAAGGCAGATGGTCAAGATTCTGTGTTTCTCAATAGGGGTAGTATCAGGAAATACTGCCTCTATTTGAGTGATTTTCTGGGCTAACCAGAAAGGAATTTGTTCCCGTTTTACGGGTGTTTTACCAAGACATGACTGTATGTTCTGTGGTGTAATTTTATTTGTGTTCCCCTGATGAGGGGTCAGCTGTGGTGTATTAACAGCTGGCTGGACTGTTGCAGTCCGCATTACATATTGGACTAATTGCCTATGTATTTTTATTAATGTGTTTAGCTGTGCTAACAGCTCTTCTCTAGACATTCTTGCAATGTCAGGATTTGGTGTGTAGCTGGCTAGAACCGGCCACGTGGCTCCTGGTCTACCTAGTGGACCGAGCCTAGTTATGTGATCATTGTGTTTTAGGGCGCCATTAAACCAGAGCAGGTGCTCTTGAAATTTAAGTGGGATTTCAATCTCCTCGAAAGGAGCGTACTCCCCCGGAGGTTCCTCTATTTTGTAATAGTGAAACTCTTGTGTTATAGCGTTTACCGCTGGAAAGTTTATCCATGAATAGAATACCTCTGTCTGCCGATACTCGTGAGCCTCTATCACGAAAATTACTGTACCACCTTGAGGTGTCAGTCCGTGTTCTATAAGTTTTAAAGTTATAGATCTTCTTAACTGGACCGGGATGATAATAGCACCCGGGTCTGTGTATTCAGAACCTTGCTGAGTCGCATCTGCTGCGGCCCCATTGGTTCCGTTATTTTCTACTGACATTGTATAAATGCAGGTTTTGCAGAGTAGGTCTCCAAGGAGACAAAGATTAGGTGCACAATATTTTGGAACACTGTATCCTTCAACGTTGAATAAACCAGAGCTTTACATAGGAATCTCTTCCTACTAAGGTCGGTCGGATTTTAACCTTTCACCCACTCCAGACGTCTATTGGAGTATTTACGGGAGAAAGGGATGTGAAATATGCACGACTGAGTTACTCTATAAGTCTTGCGTTAGTTTATCGCCTTACCAAACGTTTGGGCGCCATGTAGTGTAGTTCCTAGTTTCCCACTAGGCCCTGCGCATTGGAATAACATAAACAGTAGTATCGACGTGGAACTGCGGATATTCCAGGCCTCCACTGACTATGCTAAACTTAATTGGGTTGTGTTACCAACTAGCTCAGAGGTCACTGGAAACTTTCTTCTCTGCATAGGAAGTGATCAGCTTCCTTGGCACAGACAAGAAGGGATTCAGTTTTCCAACAACCGTGCAACATGACAACTTTGCTCCTCAGATCAAGAGTCGATCTCTAGGGTCGTGTGAAACAATAGACATAGATTTCACTCAGTCAGTCTAGTGCAGTTTACTTTCACAGTATGTAGAGAATAGAGAGACGGGCGTGTATCAATAAAGGTTAACATTTATTGAACAGTCTTTCTTCTCGTACAAGAGAAATGTATTGCCACAATTGCAATAATTGTTATTATAAAAAGTACGTACAGTAAGATAAGTATTGCGAAATAGAACTGTAAAAGCATTGATATGGTTTCTTAGCCATACAATGGTTTAAAAGTAATAAAACATATATACAGTCATATATACATTAGGCTAACATACTCAACTGGTGCTTCTAACTAAGCCTACCCCAGTGTGCCTGACCTAAGCCTAACACGTGAAAGGGGGAGTAAGTAAGTAGCTTAAGTTAAGTTGGTTTTGCCAAGGTTTGTTTCAAGAATTCTCGTCTAAGGGTTTAGTCAACACCATACCTCTGAATAGAATGATGGAGGATTGGTATCTCCTTCAGGGGTCTCTCTCGATATCCCAGTCACCCGCGAGGGTAAACCGGAAGCGCCGGGACTGGATTTCTCTGCACGAGAAATGCAGCGGCTTCTCTCAGCGCGTCGAGGAAGGAGGGGTGACAGCGTCCGCGGGCAGCTGGAATCGGCTGGATGTCTTCGCAGAGGACGGCTGCTCAGCTCCTCAAGCGTACTGCACCATAGTTCGCGCTGTAGCGGCGATAATGGTAATCAGCAGCTTCACCACCACAGGATAGCAGGCTGCAGCGACAGAGTGCTAGTTTTTACCAACACAGGGTCATGCAGGCAGCTGGCATCAGCAACAGGCAACGAACTCGCAGCTCGTATCTCTCATTGCTTAAGGCAACGTTGGTAATATTTATACCTGACAGGTGCCGGGTTTGACGCAAGTTTGCTGGACATAAGACGTCAATTAAAGATGTCACTAGGAAGTGACAGTTATCAGTTGCTCATTAGAGTTCTATTACTAATCAAAACATAGCAAGCGGGGATTTCCAGGTTTGCTGAGTTTTTATCTTGTTGAAGAACTCGGAGTGTTATCTAGGAATATCAGATAGTGACTGCTGCTCTGTCATTGCACTAATTGGTCGCAAAGGAAGTAGCAGAGAGTCATGCTGGAATGTGGCTCTGTTCGTGTGAGGCCAGAGATTACTTTTCAGAAAATCGCACTTGAACGGTTATGCCAATATAGGGAATAAATGGATTTATAGCCGTATAGGGGCATAAGGTCACTGTATCGATCAGGAACCTAGATAAGCACGCAACAGCAGAGAGCGGCAGGCGGTACCTACGAGGCAGCAGGCAGCAGGCAGAAGGCAGCGTCGTGGTGTGGTGTCTGTCAGCAGTCTCAGCGGTAGGCAGGCGCCAGGCAGCGGCAAGCAGGCAGGCGGCAGAGCAGTGGAGGAGGAGCGACCGGCTGTGGGGGCACAGGGGGTCACAATATTAAATCCCTGATACAATGTGGGACCGGTGTTTTCCTATCAGAAGATGCAGAGATTAAAAGGGAAGCCAGATCCTTTTATGAAGAACTTTATCTAGAAAAAATCAATCGACCTACAGGAGAACTGGGCACTTTGTGGATTTTAAGAGACCTACCACAGCTGAGTGACATAGATATAGCTTTTCTGGCAAAGGAGATATCAGAGGGAGAGATTAGGTCCCAACTGAAGAAGATGGCAAGAAATAGGGCATTCGGTCCCGACAGACTCCCGATAGAGGTCTACAAGGATAGTGTTGAAGAAATTTTAGACCCATTACAGAAACTATTTAATAAAATATTCATTCAGGGAGAACGAATACCGTCTTCTTGGCTAGATGCCACAATTTCTTTAATAGCGAAACCAAATAAAGATCATGAAAGAATAGAGTCGTATCGCCCCATCTCACTCTTGAATTCTGATTTAAAAATATATTCCGGTATCCTGGCAACCAGACTCGCTAAAGTCATAAAATCTATCATCCATTCAGACCAGAGGGGATTTATTCCTGGCCGCCAATTAAATGAACTTACCTTCCAAGTAATTGGTGCTATAGACTTCGCAATAGAGAAGAAGAAGCCGCTCGCCATTGTTGCAATAGACGCAGCCAAAGCGTTCGACCAAGTGAACTGGCTTTTTCTATGGAAAGCGATGGTGAAATTCGGATCCCCAGAGATCTTTGTTAAAGGAGTTGAAACCTTATATAGGGGCCCGAGAGCTAAGATCTTGGTAAACGGTGGTTTGTCCGACTGGCTGAACATTTGTAGAGGGACAAGGCAAGGATGCCCCTTGTCTCCATTATTGTTCGATATATATATTGAGCCTTTTGTTTGTTCCCTAAGACAGGATCCAGTAATCAAACCATTTAAAATAGGAGATTTAACAATTAAGACAGCTCTATACGCAGATGATCTTCTTTATACTTCAAACCCGCTAGAAGCAATACAAAGATTATTCAAACTAGCTGAGGACTTTGGTACTGTATCTGGGTATAGTATCAACAGAGACAAAACTGATATTATGTGTTGGAATAATCCTGTCCCTATCCCAGAAGCTAAATCCAAGATTAGATATTTGGGTATTCAACTTACTCAAAAATTGGAAGATACTCCCAAGACCAGCTGGGAATTTGTAATAAAAGAGGTTAAAAAACTCCTGTCTAGATGGAACACCCTGCCTTTAAACATCTATGGCAGAGTGAATTTAATTAAAATGATAATCTTGCCAAAGGTAACGTTTCTCTTTAACTCCATCCCCTTAGTATTTAATAAAAAAGATATTCTAAACTTGCAAGGTAGGATAGGCTCATTCATTTGGGCGACAAAATCTCCTAGGATAGCTTGGAAGAAGTTGAGGAGAGGATTAAAACTAGGTGGTTTGGCACTCCCAGATTTACTTCTTTATTGCTATGCCTTCCAATTCAAAAACTTTAGACTTTTAGCCAATAAGCAGGATTTTACTTCCCACGGTATACTCTTTCAGGCTATGCTACTAGACTTCCCACATAGTGCAGATTTCTTTTTGTTTAAGTTTGGAGACCAAAAATCTTTTAAAAAGGTTTGACTGAAGCTTCTGAAGGCTGCCCTAGATAATTGGCTACAGATCCGTAAGATGCTAGGTATTCACTATTATCACTCACAAGCCCCAATTTGGGACTCCCCCGGCACCCCGGACTGTTTGATGGATCAATTAGCTCTTCCATTGAGGAGAGCCGGTCTCTTAAAATGGGGGGACCTTTGTGATGCTTCGAAAGCATTCAATTGGGAGGTCCTAGTGAGTTTAACCGGGGGCACTCTTACGAGATTTAAGTTTTATCAATTGTCGGCCTGGTGGGGAAGCCAAACTTGGAATATAGAAGATGAGAACCCCCTGCTTGATTTAATAAGTGGCAATACAGGAAGGAAAGTGGAGACTGCTCAGTGGTATAACATTTTGCTGGAAAATAAGGATAATTTGGAAACAGGTATTAGTAAATTATGGAACCCCTCCACGGTTCAGATTTCAGATAATTTAGTGGAACTTTGGGTAGACTCTTTTTCCATGTCTCAAAAAATTATTAAACCTTCAAATTTAAGAAGAAATCATTTATTTACAATGTACAGGGCTTATTGGACTCCAGCAAAACTCTCTAAGATGTCAGCAGTTCAATACTCTTGCCCCAGATGTAAGTCTCAAGAAGCTAATGACATACATATGTTTGTTGAATGTCCTGAAATAGGTAACTTCTGTGGACAAGTGTGTGGTTTTTTGGAAGAGGTACTTTCATTTTCACTCACATGTACCCCTAGATTGGTTTTCTTTGGTCTCCCATCTGACTATGATATTAACAGCAATATATCACAGTTTATTTTTTATGTAATAGTCATCGCTAGAAGAGAGATCTGTAAAGAGTGGAAGTCGGAACTCCCTCCAAAATTTGCAGACTGCCTTAAAAACATCATGGCGGTGAGTAGATTGGATACACTACGTGGGGGTGAGAAGTCTGTTGATCTGTGGTCGGCCTTGAATGCATGGAGTGAGAAATAAACTAATAGTCCAATGATTACGCCAGAGGTCTTGTTGTCCTGTCCTTCCTAAGTAGCAAGTATCATCACGAGAGGAAGTTGGACGGGTAACAGCACTACCTCTGGGCAATCTTCATTGGCTATCCACAAACACAAGGGTTGGAAAGGAAGGTTTGTGTCAGTGGCCTGAAGAACGCCTATCTAGAGCAATTATCTACTGGTGGCATATATGAGGACACAAAATTTAAAAAAAAAAAAAAAAGAAATGTTCAGCAATGCAGTATGATGTCTTCTCCCAAGTTTTCGGGCTTCAAGCCATTGCCGGAGCGGGAATTCTTGTGTCTCAAACATTGTGTATAATCATCATACCACACCGGCCATTGGTCATATTGACCTTTGTTGGTCTACAAGGAGACTGGATTAGGATCTATCATCTACATTAATTCCATAAACAGTGAAGACCAATTGTATCTTCACAGGAAATGCCAATTAAATTAAAGTGAGTTTAAAGGATTTATTTAGAAAATGTGTTCAAACCTAATCATTCACATAATTAAATATTAAAATGTAGTCATTATTTTACAGGTTCAAATAAACCTAAAACTCGGTATTTCAAATTAAGGAATTACAAATAGTATGCAAAATATGCAGCAAGTGTGTTCCATAACAGAAGATTCCTAAACTAAAATAAAGGAGGTTTGCGCAAGAATAGATTGAATTCAAGAAAAATAGGGTAATGTGTACGCTTCAAAAAACTAAATGAAGGTTTCTGATGAGAAAATAGGAATGCACAGGCATAAAACCTTAGCACTCAGGCAGTGGAGATTAGCAGAGCCTAGAAGGATCATCTCAGTTCAAAGTTCGCAAGGCTCTCTCAGATCTGCTCTCTCTAGTCTAAGGAACAAACACCAATATAAATCAACAAAACTCTAGTTGTAACATTTCTCTTTGTTCTCACTCCTGTGGCCCAATCAGTCTTCTCCAAACTGTGGGAGCAGGTAAACTCCCTAGTTTCACACATGTTAACAATACATACATGGTTATGTTCTTCAGTGGTTACTCTGAGCAGAATCCTGTGGTTCAGAAAGCTCTTCCCATGAGGCATGCTTCCTGACCTCTCCCTCTTCTCCCGGTGGGACCCTCAATATCAGTTGTCCAAAACATAACAAATATCTATTCTCTAGCTAACAATAGGCTTCTGGAAAAATACAGCATCTGCAGTGTGAAGAAAGAGAAAAACATATTGTGCAAAGCAACTGTATAAATGCTTGAACAGGCCTATTAGCCTTTGTAATGGCTGGATTTCCTGTCTAGATGGGATCAGCCCCCAGGGGCCCCTGTGACCCAGCCAAAACGTACTCACCTTCCCTTCTTAGATCGTATTCACAATGAGTAACTATACAGATAAATATACAGATCGCACCTAAGAATGGGGGAATGACAATATACATATATGGAGTTTTTTACAATATCTTATTCACATCAGTTGGCCTCGCGGTCGCCCCGACCCAGACCGTTCTACCCTAGGGCAGATCTGACACACAATCCGGCGTGTCTACACACGGGCCTGCAGAACCCAATGCTCCCTTTTCCAAGCGTTCGCGATCCTGCGAAACATCCACGCCAGTATCCCTCCTGGCGCTCTCACTTATCTTATACCACAATCCGGTGGCTTTACACGATAGTATCCTCCCTATCGTTCTCATTAACGCCGCATATCAACGACGACCACATTCCTATGAAACGTTATTGGGATGATATCTCAGCAATCTACTTAGGATAAAACTAAAGTAATAACTTTGGATATGGATTCAGATTATATAATGTACTTTGTGCTCACGACATCAAAGGTCCACTCACTCCCTCCTTATTTAGTTACCACTTGTCGGATCGGGATTTCTCATCCGTTCGTCTAAATAGTGCCTAACTAGAAGTGCCATTTACCAAGATTGAACATAAGCACCAGGTACACGATAATTCTATATGAATTAGGGTATTTATTAACAATAGGCATAAATCACATTACTATGCAGCATTACATTTACAAAGAGAATAAAAGATAAAGGTTAGAGTGCACGCACTATAAGAGTCGGTCGGACATCACCTGGTTAATGGGAAATCGGGACTCGGCAGTCATCTAGGCTCCTGTCTCGTCTCTGGGTCCTGGCTCGCCTTGCAGTCACCCTCAGCCGTCACAAGTACACGTCTGCACAGTTAGGCTCAAACTCGTCTGCTCTCCCTCAGGACCTCGGAACCTTGCTGTTAATTAGCTACCGTCTCTCTCTCTCTCTCTGCATTAGTGCGCTTCGCGCCACTTCTCGTTCAGTCTGTTTTCAGAGAGTCTCGGTCTTAAATCTTTCTCCGACTTCAAAGATGGCGACTTGTCCACCATGAAAGTGAATAATAGCAGAGATGCTAACGGCTAGATGCCGCCTACGGACTGACTAACTGAAAAAAACTAACACCTTCGCTAATATCAAAGCCCGTTCCTTCATGGAAATTCACGGCCAGTAACCTGCCGCCCACCAAATTCTTGTACCTCCCCGTACCAAGGACACTTTCCCAGCCGGCCGGCCTGAAGTTGTGTCTTCGGAGTGGAGAAAAATACATTCCTTTGATAAGGGTCAGCCTGAACCGGTTCTCTCCAAGCGGACAACAGCTTGAAACTAAAACATTACACTTCACCTAGAAAGCCTTCTCGAGCTACCAGGCAGAAAGCAAAATGGAGTCTGTCTCGCTTAAGGCCTACGGAGCCCATAATATGCATAGCTCCATGAGAAACAGATCGGCATGTTAGCAAATGAGTAAATCATGACTAATACTTATATATCTAACCCCTCACTTAAATTCATAAGCCTTACTCTAAGGGAAATGGCACGAAAATGCCCTTATATCTGTAAGACAGGGTCCCTGTCTATCGGCCTAATCCCTATGTTATGGAGGTGATAGGCTGGAGTCACTCTCCATCATTCTTCTTCTCCAGAGAGCTGGCAGAAAGGCAGCCATTACATTACACCCCTTGACTCCAGTCTATTAACCACAAACTAAATGGAACTAACGTCAGTAGACGAATAATATGAAACAAAACTAACTGATCTATGAGCTTTAGTAAGCCTAAAATATTGTAGCAGGGAAGGAATACACTGAATAAAGCAACAAATCCCTATAAGGATGCAGACAGTAATAATAACCCCTCCCAAAATTTGTCGTAAAAAATGCATGTCAGGGAGCCAATTAAAAAGCCAGTCAAAGAAACCCTGATCTATGTGTTCTCTAATTTCTGCAGTCAAGTCGTGGAGTTTGTTAATATGGGATTGGATTTCTTTAGAATGATCAGACAAATTAAAACAGCATAGCCCTTCAAAATCAGAACATTCATGTCCATGTTTCAACAATAAGTAATCGATAGCGGCACGATTCTGCAAAATAGCTCTACGTTCACCTTGGGAATCTAATAATAAATCGGACAGAACAGTAGAAGTTTGGTTGATCGATTTGACCATCCAGCAGGCCATCTTGCCGATTGTTTTGGCATTATAAACGGCCAATGCAGGAACACCAATAATGGAAAAAGCTAAACCAAGATATTCTGATCTGGAATAAAGATGAACAGAGGAATCACAATCTTCATGCAATGACATAGAATCTCGAACAATACGGGAATGTGAAGGAGGATGTGAAGAAAACATCAGCAAACTTAATCTAGTGATGGCACATGGGCCACCAGAAATATTCGCAGGAATATAGGGCCAAGATGAATTCCCGCATGAAAAGAGCCATCCAGCCGGTAACAACATTGAACAATAATGGCTAGTGGCAACAACTAAACTTTTGCAAGTCATATTGTTCTTCACTGAAAAACATGAATTAGGAAGTCTTTTCATACATAACAAACGCTGGTGAAATGAAAAAGTAGTAGCGGCTTGGAGTTTCAACCGCAAACATTCAGAGATGGCTTTAGGATTACAGGTCATCATGAAGCAAAGGTCACCAGGGGTAATATTAAAAGTAGTGATTCTGGAATTAAGTAGGACATCCTGGTCTGGAAGAAGAGTACATGAGGGACAATACTCATGGGCCAAGAAGTCGCCCAAAATGACATTAGGTCGGGCACTGGATATATTAAATACATGACGAAGTGTATCAGTAGATGCAGGGACAGCAACCAAACAGGTTGATAAAATGTCAGTAACGGACTTCATGGGTGTAAGGCAAAAATGCGGAGAGTTCGTCACTCGCTTCGCGAGCGTGATCCAAAAATTGGAGGACTTCTGCCACGCGGACCGCGCGGCTCTTGTTATCCCATCACTCGTCGTCGGTAGATGCTCTCCTCTCCCGGCGTAGCAAGCCAAAAGGAGTCCAACGACGACACATCCTGCAGCAGCAGTCCAAAGAATGGTCTGAAAGAATACAAACACAGGCCTTAATCATTCTCGTAAGTAACATTTATCAGCTGGGACAGCTTCCCAGCCATCTTGCCCTGGCTTCATCACCAAAACGGTGTTGTCATGACCGGTCGCAATAATATCAGCCTGTTCAGGAGGATTTTTAGGCGATTGCACCCATATTTTAGCTCCAGGAAGATCAGAGGATCCGAAGCCTTTTTGTCCTCGTACAGTTAGCAACGTTGGGGCAGAGCCTTTTTTGATCTCACCACTGAAGACAGGCATAATCAGTAACTGAGCAACACGGTCAGACTTTTTGATAAACAAATCCGTCTCACTGCTATTAAGCAAGAGAACCTTAATCTCTCCCTGATAATCACTATCGATCACTCCTCCGAGTACTTGAACACCTTTCAGGGCCAGGCCAGATCTAGGGGCAATTAATCCAAAACTACCGGCAGGTATAGAGACACCAATGCCAGTTTCAACAATTATTCGATCTTTTCCTGGGAAGTGTGCATCATTTAATGCATGCAGGTCGAGGCCTGCGGAACCTGGGGTTGCTCTACATGGAGCCAAAGCACCGGGGGTAATTTCCCAATAAGTCACAGTGGTAGCAATAGAATTAGGTTTCGCATCAACATGTGGAGGAAACAAACGCATCAAAGGAGATTCAGCATGCAACAAAGGACGATTATTCAGTATTAACAAGGCTTGAAGTAAGACATCTCTCCACTGGCTGTAACGGTCATCAGTCAACTTGCGCAACTGTTCTTTCAACAAACCGTTCATTCTCTCAATCAGTCCTGAAGCTTGTGGATAATATGGAATATGAAACACCCAATCAATATTGTTCTCCATACAGAATTCCTGCACCAATCTTCCACGAAAGTGGGATGCATTATCTGATTGAATTTGGAATGGGACACCATAATATAAAATAATCAGCTCCAGGGTTTTAATCGTATTCACTTGGGTAGCATTCTTGCAAGGGAAAGCGACCAAAAGGCCACTATAAGTATCAACTGCTGTACAAATGTATTGACAATTCCTGCTCATGGGGAGCGGACCAATATAATCAATCTGCCAAATTTGGGCGGGCAATTTACCTCGATGTAAGTGACCTCGAACAATTTGAGGCACCTCTTTCTTTCTAGAATGCTGACAAATGGGGCAATGTAAAATGGCATCTTTAATTAAAGAAAAGGGAATATGAATTCCTCTATCAGCAGCCCACCTGTTAGTGGCTTTCTCTCCAAAATGTCCTGCTTTCTGATGGGCCCATTTCGCCAATCCCGCCAAATCAGAATCTTGCATGTCAACCACTGCCTCAGAAATTTTAGACTGTTCATCTGCAATGTTATGGAAAAATTTGTCAAGGGAATCGATTGGAGTATGAGCATCCACGTGAAAGATTGTTACAGTACTCTGCGGAAGCAATTCCCAAATTTCTTGCCACAATTCTTTACCCCATAATTCCTTAGAATGCAATTCCCAATTGTGCGAGTGCCATGTAGGCAACCACACCGCTAGTCCATTTGCAGTGGACCAAGAATCAGTGAAAATATGACATGTACCTGGTAACTCTTGTTTCAAAACTTGGTAAACTGCATAGAGTTCAGCATATTGACTACTCTTACCATCTCCAGTTGTGCTCAATAATTTCTTTGTAATCGGGTTATAGGAGACAGCTTTCCAATGTCTCTTGTCACCAATGAACTTCGCAGAACCATCTGTAAACCACACATGTTTTCTATCCTCCACGGACAGATCATCAAATGATTTACCCCACTTCACGGGAGACTCCTGCACTACGGGAACCGAACACTCACTCTCAGCTTCATTGGAGGGCGCCTGCGCCACTCGCTCATGTAGAACCGCCACACCTTTCGGACCCACACGTGCCCTGTCCTGAATGTACCATTTCCATTTAATCACACTAGCCTCCTGAGCATGTCCAATTCGATGGGACTTCGGTGAACTCAAAACCCACTGCATGATGGGAATCTCAGGCCTCAAAATCACAGCATGGCCTAAAGTCAATTGCTCGGTATCCACCAGAGCCCAATAACAAGCAAGCAACTGTTTTTCAAAAGGAGAGTAACGCTCACCAGCCTCTGGTAGCTTTTTGGTCCAAAAACCTAATGGCACTTTTTGTCTGCCCTGCTTTTGCCACAAACTCCAATTGGCATACAGACCTTCCACGGACACATTCAAATCCACATTACCCTCACTCACGGGCCACAAATCCAAAGCATACTGAATAGCTTCTTTAGCCAAATCAAAAGCAGTCTGTTGAGGTTCACCCCACTCAAACGCATTCTTTTTACGAGTAACTCGATACAGTGGAGCCAAGATTTGACTCAAATGTGGAATATGTTGGCGCCAAAATCCAAACAACCCAATAAAGGATTGCGCCTCTTTCCTATTTCTGGGAACAGCAAAATCAAGAATTTTACGTTTAACTTGTGGGATCACTTCTCTGTGACCTTCATGCCAATTAATTCCTAGAAATTTCACAGCTTGGGATGGAGTTTGTAATTTGTCAGGATTAATTTCCCAACCTTTCGCTCGCAAACAGTCAATGATCTGATCTAAATGAGACTGTACTTGGTCTTGCGTTTCACCTTGAATCAAAATGTCGTCAATATAATGACAAATCTGAACTTGTGGAATCGAAGGCACTTCAGACAAATGTTCCGCCACCAGCCGGTGACAGATTGTAGGGCTATGTACATAGCCTTGAGGAAGACTCCGGAACGTCATTTGACGTCCATTCCATGTAAAACTGAATTGTTCTTGGCATTCGGGGGCAATCGGAATCGAAAAGAATGCATTAGCAATATCGATAGAAGCATACCATGTACCAGGATGCTTTTGAATTCTCTCAATCAATGTAACAATGTCAGGCACTGCCACAGTCAATTTAGGTGTATGTTTATTCAATTCTCGATAATCAACAGTCATGCGCCAAGAGTTGTCACTTTTGCGCACGGGCCAAACAGGATTATTCCAAGCGGATGTGACCGGAGTAATGACTCCCGCGTCAACCAAATCCTGAATCGTAGCTGTAATTTCTTCATGACCACCAGGGATGCGATATTGTTTCTGAGAAATCACTTTCGTCGCTAAAGGGATCTTAATAGGTGGCATGCGTAAACGGCCAACCCGTACGGGTCTGGTCGAAACGTACTGTCTAGTACCAAACTGATAGTAACCATCATCCAAATGCAAAGTCATACCTTTCAAGATGTCAATTCCAATAATGTATTCCAAAAGTGGCACAACCAACACAGAGTATTCTCTACGAGGAATCCTACCAATTTTAATCTCAAGTGCAGTTTGAACTGCGGGCGTTTCTTTACCACCCAGGCCGGTAATTGTAAAAGACTGTCCATGAAATTTCCTTGCTTTACCATGAATTAAAGTGGCCTCCGCCCCAGTATCAACTAACGCTCGGGCCCTTTGGATATTACGATGTTTCCAAAAAATCTCAATATCTACATATGGTCTGTAATCTCTGTGGGCCCACCTGCGTACCGGAGCTTGACCTATTTCCTAGTCCTTATTCCCGCGTTCCGTCAACCAAGACAGATCAGGGTAGATGTTTTCAGTTTTCTTCGGTATCAGAATATCTTGTTCATATCCGTCTCCAGTACGAAACGGATTAGTGTCAGGTTCAAAAAGTTGTGAATTACGGTCAGAGAGTCTGTTACGATCCTCCCTCCTACGTACATCAGGGGAAAAACTCCTTGCATCTCTACGTCTGTTAGAACCACGATCATCTCTTCCCCTTTCACGATCATCCTCTCTCCCCCTCCCATCACTACGACGGGGGGAATCACCACGTTCTTGGCGCCGATCATCACGGCGATCAAAAGTCACACGTCGTCTCTCATCACCACTGTCATCCGAACCACGATCATAATCATTCTTTCGCACACGACGGGCACCTTCCTTCCGATCCAAACCACGCTTACGAAACATATCCCATAGGATATTATTAGGTTCACCATCGATCTCTTCCCTTTTGACACCATCAGCAATGAGAGCAAGAAACATGTCGCGCCTAGAGAACTTATAGTCCCCACCAGTACGACCCTCAGGTCGGGATTGTCTTTCAGGTTTAAACCATTCACCCAGCTCACCAAGCTGACGAACAGACTCAAGCACAGCAGACAAAGGATTGCCAGTTTGATTAATCAATAGTGTCATCATGACCTGCTTGTAAGCAACAGGAGAAGTACGTATAATGCGGTTACGCACGGAAGATGTTAACAAACCATCCAATAACCTATCAGCAGTACTAAGGAAGATACACGTTTTCATGACTTCCTCCTTTAAACGTTGCGACGCATCGCGCAAAGTGTACCACGGCTTTTCATCAGAGGGCCAATCAGACTCTGTTGGATATTTATTATTACAGCCATCAGACGCAAGCTGGAGCAAAGAAGTTTGGACATTACCATTAAAATTTCGAAAATGGTCCTGAATAGTGGAATCAGAACTCAAAGAGCAAAATCGTAAGCAATCAACAGCATCGAGCATAATACCGGAAGCGCCAAGCTCATAAAGACGCACCATCCAGGTAAGCAAGGCCTCACCAGGCCGTTGTTTAAAACGTTGCAGGATGTCACTAATCTCCTGCTGAGTAAAATCTTCAATACAGTCAAGAGGGATGCCACCCGGATTACCAGGGGCTTGTTGTAATTTCCGTCGAAAGATCGGGTGAGCAGAAACTGCGGGAAGAGCTTCCGAGGAAGCCCGCATTTTAGATTTAACAGAACAATCAGGGCAAGCTACGTCATCCGCATGGGAAGAACGAGCACAGTCAGAATCGGGAGTCAAATCAATGCATGAAGCAGATTTACAATCACGTCCGGAGCGAGAAGACTCGCGCTTGTCACCCTCCTCTGCCGAGGAGTCAGAAGTATGAGAATCCCAGATATTACCGTCCCATTCATCAGGGTTCCAATCCAGTCCGGCTTTTGCTACAACCATACGCACCTTGCGTGAAGACACACGTCCACGCCGATGTTTGTATTTATATCGTGCAATACGGACCGCAGCTCTTTCGGCAATGGTCTGATATGTTTCAAGTTTGTCGGCAAGCAGTTTATTTTGACAACGTAAAAGAGTATGCGAATTTTGCAACTCAACACACTGTCCTTCCGTATCTTTAAATTGTTTCTGTAGTTGAACAAACTTCTCATGCAACATTCTGTATGCAGTAAGAACAATCCACCCTCTACGTCCTAAAATAGGAAGCTCATCACCCTTCACTACTGGCGCTTTCTGTAGGCACGAAATCACATCAGCAGGCTCCGCCTGCTCCAAGAATGAAGACCAATTTTCACTTAAACCAGTAGAATCAGCCCACTCACGGGCCAAAGCCTCGTAAGGCGTAGACTCCCAGCCGGGAATCTGGATCGGTAATTTAAAAACCGACGGAGATTTTTTCGGAAACATATTAACACACAAAAAATTATATACACAATTATAAACAAAATTAGATACGTACAAGCCGAGCGCAAACCAACGAGATGAAAACAACACAATGCACACAGGCTTCGTAAACAGTTCGTGACGCCAGATGTAATGGCTGGATTTCCTGTCTAGATGGGATCAGCCCCCAGGGGCCCCTGTGACCCAGCCAAAACGTACTCACCTTCCCTTCTTAGATCGTATTCACAATGAGTAACTATACAGATAAATATACAGATCGCACCTAAGAATGGGGGAATGACAATATACATATATGGAGTTTTTTACAATATCTTATTCACATCAGTTGGCCTCGCGGTCGCCCCGACCCAGACCGTTCTACCCTAGGGCAGATCTGACACACAATCCGGCGTGTCTACACACGGGCCTGCAGAACCCAATGCTCCCTTTTCCAAGCGTTCGCGATCCTGCGAAACATCCACGCCAGTATCCCTCCTGGCGCTCTCACTTATCTTATACCACAATCCGGTGGCTTTACACGATAGTATCCTCCCTATCGTTCTCATTAACGCCGCATATCAACGACGACCACATTCCTATGAAACGTTATTGGGATGATATCTCAGCAATCTACTTAGGATAAAACTAAAGTAATAACTTTGGATATGGATTCAGATTATATAATGTACTTTGTGCTCACGACATCAAAGGTCCACTCACTCCCTCCTTATTTAGTTACCACTTGTCGGATCGGGATTTCTCATCCGTTCGTCTAAATAGTGCCTAACTAGAAGTGCCATTTACCAAGATTGAACATAAGCACCAGGTACACGATAATTCTATATGAATTAGGGTATTTATTAACAATAGGCATAAATCACATTACTATGCAGCATTACATTTACAAAGAGAATAAAAGATAAAGGTTAGAGTGCACGCACTATAAGAGTCGGTCGGACATCACCTGGTTAATGGGAAATCGGGACTCGGCAGTCATCTAGGCTCCTGTCTCGTCTCTGGGTCCTGGCTCGCCTTGCAGTCACCCTCAGCCGTCACAAGTACACGTCTGCACAGTTAGGCTCAAACTCGTCTGCTCTCCCTCAGGACCTCGGAACCTTGCTGTTAATTAGCTACCGTCTCTCTCTCTCTCTCTGCATTAGTGCGCTTCGCGCCACTTCTCGTTCAGTCTGTTTTCAGAGAGTCTCGGTCTTAAATCTTTCTCCGACTTCAAAGATGGCGACTTGTCCACCATGAAAGTGAATAATAGCAGAGATGCTAACGGCTAGATGCCGCCTACGGACTGACTAACTGAAAAAAACTAACACCTTCGCTAATATCAAAGCCCGTTCCTTCATGGAAATTCACGGCCAGTAACCTGCCGCCCACCAAATTCTTGTACCTCCCCGTACCAAGGACACTTTCCCAGCCGGCCGGCCTGAAGTTGTGTCTTCGGAGTGGAGAAAAATACATTCCTTTGATAAGGGTCAGCCTGAACCGGTTCTCTCCAAGCGGACAACAGCTTGAAACTAAAACATTACACTTCACCTAGAAAGCCTTCTCGAGCTACCAGGCAGAAAGCAAAATGGAGTCTGTCTCGCTTAAGGCCTACGGAGCCCATAATATGCATAGCTCCATGAGAAACAGATCGGCATGTTAGCAAATGAGTAAATCATGACTAATACTTATATATCTAACCCCTCACTTAAATTCATAAGCCTTACTCTAAGGGAAATGGCACGAAAATGCCCTTATATCTGTAAGACAGGGTCCCTGTCTATCGGCCTAATCCCTATGTTATGGAGGTGATAGGCTGGAGTCACTCTCCATCATTCTTCTTCTCCAGAGAGCTGGCAGAAAGGCAGCCATTACAGCCTTCAACATTCAAAATGGCATCACTATTTAAGCTAACTTAATTCATTACAATATGGCAACTCGAGTGCTTGATTATAATGGCGAAGTGTGACAACCGACTATACATTTTGTGTTGAATGGGAGTATAATGTTATTTGATGTTATAAATTTCACTTTACTAATAAATGTGTTTACTCTGCTAAATTAGGAATTTCACTTTATCAGTACCCCCTCTTGTAGCTAGAAAAGTAATCACAATCCAACTCAGATGAATCTTGAAGGATCATTTCATCTCTCTGCTTAGTCATCCATCTTGCCATTTTGAGCTATGCATATCCTTCATCTCTTTGTAAACCTTACTCTCTCTATCTCTTCCATTTCTTCTCTCCTTTGCCTTTTTCTTTCTTTCTTACTAAGTGACATCTAAATCCATATATAAAACAAACAAGCAAATCAAGCAAATGCCAATAACAAATATAGGTTTTAATATAACACCTAAACATCCATTACCAATGCTTCCAAACCAACTATCTATAGTAGAAGCTCCTCTACCTAAGGTTACTAAAACACTAGTTGCTTCTAAATTTTCTAATTCATGTTTTAAGTCAGAAATGTTCTTTGCAAATCCTTCTATCTCCTTGCTCTTGTTCGAGATGGATGAGCAGCAATATTATGCTTTTAACATCTTTCAGACTCTGCCTTTCTCTGCTAACAATATATCCAAAGCAAATCGGTCTTGCAAAACTATTGCTTTAATAGCTCTAATTCTGTATTTACTGCTAACAAAGCACCAGATGTGCTAGTGGCTAACTTATCCACTACTGTAGAAAGGTTTAGGTTTTGTCATCATTTCAGACTACTCCTACTGGAGGAATAATAGCTCCAAAAATATATCCCACTAATTGTTTTCCATCATTAGTTCAATGTCTATGAGATGGTTTCATTGTCAAAGATTCTACACTATTCACATGATACATTTTTGAAATATTAAAAACTATAACAAACACCTTCCCAATCAGCAGGCAGTTGGAAATAAGTATCTTGTTCGCTTATAAAGTATACTCCAGGGGTGACTAGCTCTTCGCCAGTTAATATTTGAACAGACCTTCCAAGAACTTCGAATGTGTGTTCACTACTACTTATTCCCATGTGTCTAGTTATGATGTGATTTCTTCTCTTTGTCATCTCTCTAATTTCAATCTAGGATATAGCATTTTACCTTTGTAATCATCTTTCTCCTTTTTCAACACATTCTTTAAAACATCTTCCTATTCTGTTGCCTTATGAAACACATGAGCTCTCCTTTCCTGTAAAGCTTGTATGAATTTATTTTCCAATGGATTAATTAAACATGTCAAATTGTGTTCATATGTCTTAAGAGTGTCAATTTTAGTAGAGAAACTAAGCTGTTTCCATTTCAATAGCCATTGGGTGAGAACTCATTTTTTTATGAAAGAGAACCGCAGAAAGGATTACAGTAACAATTGGAGAAATAATATTCAAAACTGTTCTGCCTATAAAACAAACTAAGCAATATACTACAGCAACTGCATATGAAAGTGAAATGTCGTGGTAAGTTGTATCCCCCGTAGCTGAAGCAGGTAAGTGTGTGCATCTAAAGTGCATGTGTATTTTTGAACGAATCTAGAAACTTCCCTCTGTAGAATCTATAAATGAAGCCTTTATACTTTTCTCATCTATTATATGTGTAAGTGATGTAGATGCCGGGATAAATCAAAGAGTAGCTATCTCAGGAGTAATACTCATTCCAACTAAGAGACGTAGGAATACCAACACAATAACTGTTAAAGTCACAACAATCACTGCCCTACATCTAGCCTTGGTAAGGAAACAGGTTTGTCTCCAGTCAGACTTTGACTATAATATAGCATCAGGCAGGCTTGTAATAGTCTGTGTTTGATTTCACCTGTGCCAGATGAGCAAAACTTGTTGTCTGTCTGTGGTTATTTAATTCAGCGTATATATAGCAGTAATCTTTGTGAGTCATTCCTAGACCTACTCCATCTTCTTCTAAAAAGGGTAACCCTACTCTTCTACTGCAGCCTTGGCCCACGGTAATTCTTCTTAATTCTTTTTATTTTTCTTTAGCAATAAATGTTGATTTTGTGTATTGGATGTCGCAATCTAGTCAATAACTCAGTTCAGACCAAGTTCATTGTCTGACGAGTAAATTATTTGTTGAATCGAATCTGGCAAATCAGTCAAGTTTAATTATGAATTAATTTCAAAGATTTGGATCATGTGCTGTGATAATGTGATAATGTGGCATATCATGGGGGTGCAAGTGGTTCTATTCTTAGTTTATTTGGATGATAGGCTGTGGGATTGGGCACACTGTATGAAAACTTTGAAAAGTCCACTCTGATGCAGAGGACAAGGTATTCTCCTAGCTGTCTGTTGATCTTCTGTGTTGCTCACCCCACTTGATTCTGTTTCTTCGATGAAGGTTTGTAGTATGCATTCTGCTGACACACTATATCTTAATTGCTCTCTACTCTTTGGCCTTTCCCATTTCTGAGTGCTCCGACTTCTTGGACTTGTTCGCTCCCCAGGGTCACTCGTTTGTACCTGTGGTTGTTCAACAGTTTCCTCCCTTTCAGGTCTCGTGTCTTACTCCTCCGGAGATGCTTCTATACCACTCTGAGAGATATCAAGACTTGGATAGATGGAGAATTCTGGTACATACAACACACACCTTTGGTCCTTCAGGGTGTCCTGGCACAAGAGGTCACTGACCTATTTTCCAACATCATGAGTTCATCAAGAGAGCATCTCACACTCTGGCTATGGGAGGGGTGTATCCAGTAAGGTAGTACAACACATTTATTAGCAGTGTTGGTGATCAGGATCACCTGGTCCTTTCCACCTTGGTTCCAAAGAAGATTTCCAAAGGTGCTTTTGCACTAGAACCAACTCACTTGGGCTAAGGTCATGACCCTGCTCTTGACTTGAAATGGCAGTAGCGGCCCCATCTTGGTGAGAGACAGAAAGTACCACATTAGCCAGTCTTATGCAGTAGCAGAGAATCAGATCATCTGGGATATTTACACTCGTATTCGCAGGCAGTCGCATGGCATGTTCCATGAGTATTTCATCTGGCGACAACCCTATTCTACTGTCAGGAGTACTTCAGAGGCTCCTCAATGCTAAACAATAGGTATCTTGAGAAAGCCCGACTGTATTCTTTTAAAGGGTCCTCCTGATTTGCCTGTGTGACCCATGGTTACAGGGGTTATTCTCCCTACATTCATTTGCTGATAGGTCATGCAACTGCAGCACAAGTCGAAAACCAAACCAAAATTAAATCTCGGATTCAGCCAATTCTGCCTGAACAACCTCACCATGGCATTCCTCCCTATGTGTGTGGGACCATGAAAATGCCTCCTCATTGGGAATATCAGGCTATCAGGTACCACAGGTCTGCCATCAACTGAGACCCAAATCTAATTTGCATTCTTAACACACCCTACTCTGACCCACCCCTATTGCTCTGCCCCTGACGCTTCCTCCTGCAGTCCCTTTATTTCCTCCCAAGTATCGGCTGCAGACAACCGCATTGAAAAAGTAGTAACCAATTGCAATCTTGCCATTAAATGCGCTTGCCACAGTTGCACAATTCCAAGCAATTCAGTCGGCGTATCTGTTTCCAATGATTATGTAATCACTTCCACTCTTCTGGGCTACGCATTTAACAACTGCATTTCTTGTGGACACTGTAAAGCTTAAATCCATCTCATCACATTCCTTATTTCGCATAGGAGATCTGGACAAAGTAATTAATCTCCTCTGCGACCACCCCAAAGCCATACTGACTGTTGGTATATATTGTCACCCTCAATTAATCTGATAGATAACAAATTCTGGTGAGGGCAACCAATTCTGCCACTTAAGCAGAGGTGACACCTTGAAGCCAAGAGGCTTCTTCCTGAATTGTACAGACAGCATACTGAAGAACTGAAATCTTCATTCTCAGGGAATACTTACTAATATAAAAAAGAACTTGGCACAGAAGCTGAAATATGAAAAGACATCTTTATTAAACTTAATTAAGTGAGGCCACGTCACACAGAAGCCGTAGCAACTGAATGAGGTAGTCTGAGGAATACAGAAAACAGAGGCCTTTTATATGCTCAGGGTTACAAGACTCAGCATAAAAGTAAGGGGCAGTCCTTGCTTTTGCAAGCCCATAATCAATCATTGAACAAACCCAACATTCTTCTTTAGACAAGCCGGACAAACCCATAATAAGAAGGACCACAACCCATATCGTAAATAGACCATAAAAGAAGAAACAGAAACAGATAGAAGTAGGATAAGGCATGTTTGTGTGCAGTTAAACTTTACGATGTCCTGTGCTCTGATCCTTAATTTGATCAGCTAAAGGGCAGGAACTGGTTTGGCAAGGCCGGCTTCAGGCAACAGGGTCAGTTCACTCAGGTCAAACAGGAGTCAGCACAAACTCAAGCTAAGGTGTACGTGTCCTAAAGACTTGTTCAGCCACAGTCATAGGCCTATGTGAGGGCAACCACAAAATGGCTGCCATACACAAAATGGAACCCACAGGTTCAGAATTCACAGAACCTCAATACATTACTCTCAAATTCCCCTGATTATCTCTTAAACATGAGCCATCAACAAACATTGCATTGTCTGGCTCTTCAAGGGGTTCATCCCTAATATCGGGTTTGGGGCACAAATCCGTTACATCGAGACAGTCATGCTCAACTTCTACCCATCAATTTAATTTTCAGGCAATGGTAACAGTGTAGATGGATTAAGAATCTGTCATCTTGTTAAAATTACATTTTCAGCACCAAGTGAGTCTATGTGCCATGTATTGAGTTGTGGTGCCTGTAAGTAAAATCTCTACAGTATGTGGGACCATCACTGTAGGAGTATGTCCCATAACTATGCTCTTGCTTCTCTCAATACTGACACCAAATGCCTAACCGCTTTAAGGCAGTCCGGCAGTCCTGCGGCTACAGGGTCAAGGAGAGTCAAAAAGTATGCCACAGGACTTGGAGAGTCTCCATGAAATTGAGTAAGCACAGAGTGCAGCCCTCCCTCTCACTGCATAGCAAAGTAAATATTGTACTTAATCAGGCATTCCTAGTGCTAGGGCATAACCAAGACTTTCTCTATGCTCCAGGAACAATTTTAAGCAACCGCTGTCCCATGAAGCAGATCAGGCACATCTAGGTGTGTCACTCTCAGTAAAGGCGTGGCCACTTGGGGAAAATCTTGCTATACACTGCCTACAGCATCCCACCATTCTCAAAAACATTCTGACTTCTCTATGCATTTTAGGTGGATTCATTTTCAAAATTGCACTAATACTCTCTTGTGAAACCTCCCTTGCTCCTTTCACAATGAGCTGTCCTAGGTACAGGACCTCTTTGTGAAAGCATTGTGTCTTGCTCTGGGATATGTTTGTTCTCAGCCAAATGATTTAATAGAGCAATCGTATCTTGTTTACATGGTTCTTGTGTACGTGACACCACAAGAAGGTCAACAATATTCTGCACAAGAACAACATTATAGGGCATTTGTAAAGTCTCAAAATTCTTTTTCAAGATCTGATTAAAAATTGATGGGCTTTCTGTATACCCTTGAGGGACGCTGTACCATGCCAAAATTCTAGTTTGAAATCTAAAGGAGAACAAAAATGGACTATCTTCATGTGGTGGAATCGAAAAAAATGCTCGTCAAAGATCAACCACTGTGAACCATTGGGCATCACATGGGATCTGAAACAATATTGTAGCTGGATTCAGTACAATGGGACAACATGGAATAACTACACTATTTTTCGTAAATCCTGTACAATCCGATATTTACCATTTGGTGTTTTGCAATTCCATGATCTGCGGACTTCCAACTATCTCTTTCAGAATTCTTTGTCATAACATTGATTCAATCACCAGAGTGATTCCAGCCACTGTCAAGTGTGAGATTGCATGGTAAAATTATCAGAAACTCAGCATAGGGTTTAATCGTTATTCGGACAAATTCTACATCTTCAATAAGTCTGATGTCTGTACCTGAAATACCTCGCGTTTCACAGTATCTCGTAAATTGGGAGGTAAGTCTTCCACCGGTCTCATGCTGTACCGTCCAATGGCTCTCCCTTGTCTAGCTATTTTAAATTCAACATCCTTTTTGTGTGTTTTAAACTCAACCCTAGCATTTGCACAGTAAATTGTGCAATTTAATGTGCACAACAGATCCCTCCCTATTAAGACTTGAATCGCACACAACAAACTGGAGATCCTCTTCAAACCAGCCTATTTTTAAAGGTACCTTATTTGACACTGGGTAGTTATTTGCAACACCTGCATCTTGAATTTTCTTTCCCGAGAGTGTTAGGTTAGGAACTTCCGCTGTTCCAACAGTGGAATGGGTAGCACCGGTGCTGATCAAAAATGACACTTGGACATCATTTACCTCACCTTCTACAAATGGACCACTCTAGTCACCCTCAAGTATTCATTCGAACCCCCCCCCCCCCCCCCCGAAGCCCACTCACTGTGATTTGTCGATGTCAAAACTCTTGTTCTCGATCATGGGATGAGATTAAAATGGGTTCTGATTTTGGAAAGGATTTGGGTTTGCTCTTGAAGCCTGATTCATGTTAAACCTGGGATTACCCATGTTCTGTAGAGGCATCGGAGCTTATGGAAGTTGCATTATGAAGGAGTCAAGGTTTTCATTCTCTGAATTGGAACATTCTGCATTTTTACTAAATTATCATTTTGCATTAGTCCTTCACCAACTACTCTATTGGGATTCTGACGGCACTCCCTCTTTCAGTGCCCAGGCATGTTACAAAAAAGACGAGGAGTCGATCTCTTCAATGCCAGAATTTGGATCAACAGCAATTCCGTCTTGCGTCATCTGACCTCCACTTTGGTAACCAACACTTTGCATTCCACTAGCATTTCACACGTGCGACTAATTTTGAAACCCATTATGCGCCAACTTCCTTTAGGCATGCCTAAATTTCTACTTAAGTCTTTACTACTTTATCTCACTGTAGTACTTAGCATACTTCCGGATTTCATCCAGCAGTTTAGTCTGCCAGCAAATTACTTTCTATTGTATTGGCATACTGATCTCTGAGCAACTCAAAAATGAACTGAGAGACAAAGCGTCCCATATCTCCCCTTACAGGATTTTCTTGACCACTGTGCTATTTATACACCTGCTATATTTGTTCATCATAAGCATGCACTGATCCCATAGCTTCCGGAGTCATCCTATTGATGTTCACCTATCAATACTCCTTGCTGGGACTTTTCATTTCAGGAAAGTAATCACCTCATCATACTTTCTCATCACTGTAGGAGATGGTGCAAAAGCACATGGTTTCATATCAGGGTCTGTGTGTGGCCACTTACACTCAGCCCATAAATCGCTTGATACTACAATGTCAAAAAGGTATTCTAATCTGTCCACAAAACATTTGAAATCTTCACAAACCTGTCAGCCTGGGTATACAATTGGGCAGGATTCTCTCTTAATTTAGGGAAATAGTGAATTTCACAAGATCAGTTCAACTCCATAGACATTAACATACACCCCACCTGGTATCTCTCTCATAGGAAATGTCAGGCCTCATCTTCATCTTGAGGTGCTGGAGGTGGTTTACCAATTACCTCTACACTGTCTGTTTGCTTCTTTTTTTTCTTCCCTGCTTTTTTGCCCATTTGCTCTTCAATCTGTCAAAATTGATCCATTTCCAAATTCATTTAACCAATTCAGCAATGTGTAACTTCATCCCTGTAGATCGCTTAATGAAGATAACTTCGTCATATAGTTGTACCCTGAAATGTTCTGCATTAGGATGGCGGGTGGACTTTGCCCGCCCGCCATCCTCGTGGTAATAGGGACCGCCAGCCATAAGAGCGGGGGTCCCGTGGGGAGTATTAGGATGTGCCCGCCAAAGTGGCGGGCACATCCTGTATTTTTAGCATTGTGGTGGGCGGTGCTCTCTGCACCGCCCGCCACAATGCTAAAAAGGCATTTCAGCATTTGCATTTACAAAGCGGCAGGCACCACGCGGTGCCTGCCGCTTTGTAAATGAAAATGAAGGGGGGTACCCCGTGTGCACCCCCCACCTCTCCTTCACTCTGGAGGCCCGCATGCCTTTCCGTGGCGGCATCGCCGCAGCGGAAAGACACCTAAATACATGATAGACACCGCCACCATATTATTCCTTTTCCGCCCCAGCCGCAAGGCGACCGGGACGGAAAAGCGGCAGGCGGTCTCTCCGTCCGCCAAAGTCTTCCTGCCTTACTAATATGGCGGGGGGAAAAACTAGTGTGGATATCGTGCGGATTGCCTCCGCCAGGCCGGCGGTGGCTACCGCCAGCCTGGCGGAGGCAATCCGCCCGACATCGTAATGACCCCCTTAGCGAGGTCTACTTCATATTTCCCTGCTAATTCTGTTAATTTCTCATGTGTTGTAGCTGCACACCTAATCTCATATCAGCTCATTTTCCTGGTATTGATTCATATGTGAGCTAGTTTAATATTCCCTAATGATTTCCTCCACTTCCACCTTTATTTTGGTAAGTCTAAGGGGATCACTGACAAAATATAGAATACAAAAATATAGAATACTAAAAATATCGAACTAAAAATATAGAAAGCAAAAATTTCGAGGTCCAATCTACAAACAGGTAAGTACAAAAATATTGAATCAAAAATATCGAAAAAAATATATAGTTAGTCAAAATATCGATTTTTTTTAAATGTCTGAAAAGTAATTTAAAATTATTGAAATAACTATAATTAAGTAAAACATACTTAAAAATACTTGACTTTAAAAGTATTAAATAATTAATTTAAATAAAAAAATATTCAATACCATTTTTTAACACATATATATATATATATATATATATATATATATATCACAGAAAACATCCTCCGAGTACCGGAGCCCCCGACCCTTTAGGGCGGCCTCTTTCAACAGTGGGCATGGAGCAGCCCACAGAGTTCACAAACATGAAGCACCAAAATAGAGGCCCGATGCTGGAAAGTTACATTTATTCGTGACACTGCAGCACAAAGGAGCTTTCTTCTCCTTACGCGTTTCGACGGTCCATGCCGCCTTGCTCACAGGTGGTAACTTTCCAGCATCGGAAATATATATATATATATATATATATATATCAACGAAACTTCCTCCAAAAAGAATGAAGCAGGAGCCCAAGGGGGACATGGAAAACGGGCTTTATTAACTGTCAGGTAGTCCCAGTGGCGGTAGATGCATTTCGCCGTCGTGGCTTCCTCAGTACCCAACACTGGGAGCCTTCATCCGTTGTGTGTTCATCCTGCTGCCTCCGTTGAAGTACTGGCGTGATCCGCTCCTCCCCCTAGCAATAAGGCTCACCTGTTGGAGTCCGGTTCAGTTGGAGGACTACAACTCCCAGAAAGCCTAGTGATTGTGGCTATCCGGGTTGGTGAGGTGGGGAGGGGTGATAGAAGTCTTCCTCGCGGTCACCAGAGCAGGACACGATGACCACTGTAGTGGGGTTAAAGCAGCCAGTCTCCCACGTCCCCTTATGTCGCCACTCCCAGCGTGCAGAAAGTCAAGGTTGCAGGGATCAGAAGTGCAGGTGCACAGAGTCCCAAACGAGGCAATGCCTCTCTGCTCCGTATTCTCTGCAGGCGGGGCGGGTGCCGGACTATCCCTCCCGGGAAACAGTGGACGCCAAGCAAGGCGAGTTACCAGCAGCTGTCCGGGTCCCAGAAACGTGGCGGTGCTCCTGAATTGTGCCACTGGTAGGCACAATAAATAACAACGAAACTTCCTCCAAAAAGAATGAAGCAGGAGCCCAAGGGGGACATGGAAAACGGGCTTTATTAACTGTCAGGTAGTCCCAGTGGCGGTAGATGCATTTCGCCGTCGTGGCTTCCTCAGTACCCAACACTGGGAGCCTTCATCCGTTGTGTGTTCATCCTGCTGCCTCCGTTGAAGTACTGGCGTGATCCGCTCCTCCCCCTAGCAATAAGGCTCACCTGTTGGAGTCCGGTTCAGTTGGAGGACTACAACTCCCAGAAAGCCTAGTGATTGTGGCTATCCGGGTTGGTGAGGTGGGGAGGGGTGATAGAAGTCTTCCTCGCGGTCACCAGAGCAGGACACGATGACCACTGTAGTGGGGTTAAAGCAGCCAGTCTCCCACGTCCCCTTATGTCGCCACTCCCAGCGTGCAGAAAGTCAAGGTTGCAGGGATCAGAACATACATACATATATATATATATATATATATATATATATATATATATATATATATATATATATATATATATATATATATATATATATATATATATATATATATATATTACCTACTGGCGGTCGCCAGTAGGTAGTTATAGTTAGGATTTTTTTCAATGTTAAATCTGAAAATTCTATTTGGAATAACTTTGGCGCCGGTTGACGAATCTGCCTGAAAATTTCCTGAAAATGGCCTCGCGGGGTTCCGGTCCTTCCCTGAAAGTTTGGGGGGGATACGTTAAGCGGGGGCCGAGATAAAAGGGGGGTCCCAAAACGCGTTTTCCCCATGTTAATTTCCATAGGGCGGTCGATTTCACTTTTAGCCCGAACGGCTGAATGGATTTCCACCAAACTTGGCAAAATTGTAGGGACTGGTAGCCCGATGTGCCTTTGCTATGTCTCAAGATATGTGCTTCAGTGGATTTTGAGAAATTAACGTTCCAAAAAATATATATATCTATAGGCGCTCTCCGGTGCGCGCACCGGTGAGCGCTCCCGGCGCGACACGCGACTTGCGCGCAGAAAGCTGATTGGCTCTCAGTTGTCTGTAAACATTCTAAACAGTCCGGAGCGGCCGCCATCTTGTCTATCGGTAAAATCTAGTCATAAGAGGTGGCAAAAACAAAGGGTGGAATTGACCATAAGGGGGCAGGGTAGACCCCCCCTGACCCCCTAGGTTTGATATGGGGGTCATTAAAGGGCCCCGCGGGGCCTCAAAAAAAATTTTTTTTTTTGCGTTTTTCGCGGGGGGAGCGCCCGGTGCGCGCACCGGGAAGCGCTCCAAGGAGGGTACTATGGAAAAATAATCACTTTAAAAAATTGTATGTTTATTAATTGTTTTTTTTTATTTTATGTAAGTACCTACATGTAGGTACCAATGCAGAGACTTTCATTTAATGTACACCATCTCCTCTGTAGATATCTTGCATGTTGTTATTGTATGTTTTTGTGGTATATGGAATTCATAACATAGTCTGTCTGGAAAGGAGAAACAGATCTTTTAAGCACTCCCTGAGAATTTCTAGGGGATCATGAGTAGTCTATCCTGCTCACTTATGATAATGAGGTGTAAATCTTGTGTCTCGGTAGGATCGAGACACAAGAGGTGGCCAAAACAAAGGGGGAAATGACCATAATGGGGCAGAGTAGACCCCCCTTGACCCCCTAGGTTTGATGTGGGGGCCATAAAAGGGCCCCACGGGGCAAAAAAAAAAATATTTTTTTTTTGATTTTCGCGGGGGGAGCGCCCGGTACGCGCACCGGGGAGCGTACCGGGGAGCATACCATGGGGAAAAAGAATGACAGTTTTAAAAGTAGCTGATTAGAAAAAAAAATGTTTCGTTGTTTTTTTTATACATACACATACATATATATAAATGCATATGCACATATATATATATGCATATATGTCTATATGTGTGCGTGTAGAGAGAGGTAGAGAGGTAGAGGTGTAGAGGTAGAGAGGTAGAGAGGTAGAGAGTAGAGAGTGAGTAATAGAGAGTAGAGAGTGAGTAGTAGAGAGTAGTAGAGAGCAGTAGAGAGAGTAGCAGAGTGAGTAGTAGAGAGTAGTAGAGTGAATAGTAGAGTGAGTAGTAGAGAGTAGTAGAGAGTGAGTAGTAGAGACTGAGTAGTAGAGAGTAGTAGAGAGTAAGTAGTAGAGTGAGTAGTAGAGAGCAGTAGAGAGTGAGTAGTAGAGAGTGGGAGAGAGTAAGTAGTAGAGAGTAGTGGAGAATATTCCAAAGTTTGGCACAGCACCACTTTCACAATGAGTCCAATCAAATCATATCACTTAGAGTACTTATTGAAGCGCTGATTCTTGGTGTATATTCAAATGCTTTTATTTTCCTTAAGTTTATGTACCACAGCCAGCCGAAACGTTTCGTTCTGTACAACAGAACTTCTTCAGGGCGTTCTTATTTCCTTCAAGTTATGTCGGTATCCCGTTGTCATATAACTAGATATTTCTTCCAAATGTTAGACGAGACATAAGTATATTCTTATTAAAAGTGACTAGGTATCAATTTTACCCACACAATTCGGGCAGACTTGAGTAATTTATAGCATCCTCAAAGTCAGTCTTTCAAAAATTCCAAAGTATAGGACATGATAATCCAAATCCAAATGTTTCTCAAGAAAAGTCATTTACAATCGTTCGGAATATCGGTGTTTGGGCAGATATGATCCAGGGACCCCCAGTATGCAAGGGGAATTAGTCCCCCCTCTGCAAAGGCGCCAGTGGCCTGCATTGCAGAGAGGTGTAACAAGGGTGTGGCCTCATTACACTTCTCTGCAATGCAGCTCCCTCGCGCATACTGGAGGCTCCTGGTGGACTAGTTGACCCCAGGGACCCCCAGTATGCAAGGGGAATTAGTTCCCCCTCTGCAAACGCGGCAGTGGGCTGCGTTGCAGAGAGGTGTAACAAGGGGCATAGTCTCATTACACCTCTGCAATGCAGCCCCAGGCGCATACTGGAGGTTCCAGGTGGGCTAATTGGCCCCCAGGGGCCCCCAGTATGCAAGGGGAATTAGTTTCCCCTCTTCAAACATGCACGGGGGCTGCGTTGCAGAGAGGTGTAAAAAGGGTTGTGGCTTCATTACACCTCTCTGCAATGCAGTCCCCTGGCGCATACTGGAGATTCCTGGTGGGCTTTCAGGTCTTATATAGTTAGGAATTAGCATTAAAAAAACCTTTGAAATTCACTGAAAAAACCACAGGTTTCACACCAGTTATAGTTAGGAATTAGCATTTAAAAAACCTTTGAAATTCACTGAAAAAACCATAGGTTTCACACCAGTTATAGTTAGGAATTAGCATTTAAAAAACCTATTAAATTCACTGACAAAACCAGTTATAGTTAGCTGGAAATTTTACTGATATAAAACCAATGAAATTCCACGTTATAGTTAGTTGGACTCACTATAACTTGCGCGTGCAATGCACTGCTGATGACGTCACATATTACATCACTCATGACATGGTCAGTGACATCACTCATGACATCACTGATGACACCATCCTTGTGACATAGTGACAGACCACCTTTCACTGTAATGTAACCCTTGAAACACATATTCAAAAATAGAAACTGACATTTAAAAAAAAATTGAGATACCCATATCAGTTACAACAAGCAATTCAGTAATTCCACCATAAATATGCACATCCAGTCATTCACCAACAGTTCTATATAGTCACTCATACATATACTCACTCATCATATGAAGTGATACACCTATACATCCTGTTACACACCGACAGTCATCCAAAAGTTACTCACACACATACTCACACGTGCAAATAAACTATTGAACATCCATTTATTTGAATATAGAGTTATACACACACTTCCACCTTACTTGTATTGAAAATTACACATATTTATTCTCTTAAACAATCACTTATAGAAACACATACTTATTTAAACAGGAACTCTTACAATCTCTTACTCTCACATATACTCACTTATATACATCAATATTCACATATACTAGATTAAAACATATGTAGTTACTGATAAAGACACTAGTGAGACAGTCATTCACTCACTAACAAACACATATACACACTCATCCACCCATACAGTCCTGCACATATGCTGTCTTCACAACACATACAAACAGAGAGTCAGTCACTCATGCATCTATGTGCTAAGTAATACCCCCACCAAACCATATAGATACTCATACTGATACTAAGAGAAACATCTAATAACCCATATACATACGCATGTAGCTACTTACCAACACATGTAGCCACTTATACACAAAGTGAAACACTAATATATATATTTAAACATTTAAACATTACTCACTAATATTTATTTTTCAGAAAGACACATATTCACTGGATGGTGTCATCAGTGATGTCATGAGTGATGTCACTGACCATGTCATGAGTGATGTAATATGTGACGTCATCAGCAGTGCATTGCACGCGCAAGTTATAGTGAGTCCAACTAACTATAACGTGGAATTTCATTGGTTTTATATCAGTAAAATTTCCAGCTAACTATAACTGGTTTTGTCAGTGAATTTAATAGGTTTTTTAAATGCTAATTCCTAACTATAACTGGTGTGAAACCTATGGTTTTTTCAGTGAATATATATATATATATATATATATATATATATATATATATATATATATATATATATATATATATATATATATATATTAACATAATGTTAATTATTAATATACAATATTTTTACTGTAGGATAGCGGGAGAGTAAAATGTACTATTACCACTCCAGCAACTGCAACAGTAGGGTAAACGTTGGATAGCGTAGGGGTAAAAATTACTATTCCCACTCCAAAGAGGGCAACAGTAGGGAAAGCGTTGGATAGCGTAGGGGTAAAATGACTATTCCCACTCCAGTGAGTGCAAGAGTAGCGAAAGCGTTGGATAGTGTAGGGGTAAAAATTACTATTCCCACTCCAGAGAGTGCAACAGTAGGGAAAGCTTTGGATAGCGTAGGGGTAAACATTACTATTCTCACTCCAGTGAGTGCAACAGTAGGAAAAGTAAATACTTCATATATTAATTTAAAAAAATTAAATATGAATACCAATAAAATATTAATGAAAAGTAATTACCAATGTAATATAATATAATTAATCAATTAAAAATACAAATAAAAATTCCTTAATAAAATTCATTACCTATTAATACAAATTAATTACCAATTAACAATTAAAAATTAATTAACAACTAATTCAAAATAAATACCAATAAATAAATTAAAATATTTAATTAATTACAATTAAATTACTTCCTACCCTATTCCCCTATAAACCCACAACCCGCTACAGAAAATAAATAAATAAAATGTATATAATGATCAATTAATCAATTAAGTAAAATTAATTGCCAATTAAAATTTAATTAATTACCAATTAAAAATTAATTAACAATTAATTCAAAATAAATACCAATAAATACATTTAAATATTTAATTAATTATAATTAAATTACTTCTCACCCTATTCCCCTATAAACCCACAACCCGCTACAGAATTAAATTACCCAAAAATTAAATTACATAAAATTCATTACTTAAAATAAATGATAAAATAAATATACACTTTTCACACATATATTAACATACAAAACACTTTAAAAAATTCAATATTATTAAAATTTTGATATATTTAATACCTATATTATATACTTCAATAGTTTGACTTTCTATATTTATGAAAATCGATATTAAATTGCTTACCTTAAATTCGATATTTTTGTTGACTATATTCTGTCCATTCGATATTTTGTCCATTCTATATTTTCACTTCGATATTAGTGCTATTCTATATTTTCGATTCGATATTTTGTCTGTATACCGTCTAAGGGTCTAAGTTCCCCGTGACTTGTTTATGATGACTCAGTCTGTCCTGTCCCTCTATTCTCTTGAGTCCCCTCAAACCAAGGGGGCAAAATATCATTATGGAATGTCCTATTCCTATTTGAGTAACTGGGGTCATGAAAAAAAGTTTTCTCCCTTCTCTTAAAGACTGGACTTTTTGTGGTGGGCTCCAGGCAACAATCTGTGAATTTTGCGATGTGTGGGTAAACCTTGTCGCAGCTATTCCACCTATAGCTCCTGGAACAGTGGTATTCAGGGCAATGGTTATAGGTGTAGATAAAACAAAAATTGCTAAAGTCTGAGCTGACATGACTCGTGACATTGATGCAGGAACAGTCACAATAGAAGCTGAAACA
The DNA here is from genome assembly GCF_964263255.1 of Lissotriton vulgaris. Classification (NCBI taxonomy): domain Eukaryota; kingdom Metazoa; phylum Chordata; class Amphibia; order Caudata; family Salamandridae; genus Lissotriton; species Lissotriton vulgaris. Next base: position 892,974,886 of record NC_141693.1, on the reverse strand, counting down.
ACCAGAGCAAATAAAGTAATCATAATCTCAGCAAGTGCAGCTGCAATTGAAAGAGTTAGAAGTGGTCTCCCAACCTGAGCTACATTCGGATAAACAAGGCCTGTGGCAACCATACCACTAGTTGTCCTAGCATTATCTGAAGATGGAACAACAAAAGGCAGTGGCTGTAAAGGCAACAACAGCAAAAAGAACACTTGATGGACAAATGCAGAACAATGTCATACCTTCACCCCAGTACAGAGATCTGTGCTTAAATCCATCGTTCCTCTGCTCACCATGCCATTCCAGTTTGGACCCAGCCGTATGCAAATAAATCTTGACCCTGTACCCAATGGGAACAGTCCCGCCTGAACTGCCAGGCCAGGTCCTCCGTCAACTGGAAACAAGCATTTAGGACCGGCTTTGGGCTTACAGCCCTCGTCAGCCAGGATAGCTTGACTCCAGTGGCATGAAGAGCACGGGACCCACGTCTGGGCATACCCGTCTTACTCGGGGTGACAAATGCAAAATGAACAATTGATGGACAGAATGCAGAACAGTGTCATACATTCACCCCAGTACAGTGATCTGGGCTTAAATCCATCATTATTTTGCTCACCATGCTGTTCCAGTTTGGACCCAGCCATATGCAAATCAGTCTTGACCCTGCACCCAATGGGAACAGTCCAGCCCGAACTGCAGGCCAGGTCCTCCCTGGAGTGGAAACAAGCATCCTAGGACCAGTTTTGGGCGTTCAGCCCTTATCAGCCAGGATAGCTTGACTCCAGTGGCATGGAGGGCACAGGACCCACATCTAGGCATACCCGTCCCACTAAGGGTGACAAATGCAAAAAGAACAATTGATGGACAGAATGCAGAGCAATGTCATACATTCACCCCAGGACAGAGATCCGGGCTTAAAGCCATTGTTTTTTTGCTCACCATGCCATTCCAGTTTGGACCCAGCCATATGCAACTCAGTCTTGACCCTGCACCAAATGGGAACAGTCCAGCCCGAACTGCCAGGCCAGGTCCTCTCTAGCCAGGAAATAAGCATCCTAGGACCGGTTTTGGGCTTTTAGCCCTCATCAGCCAGGATAGCTTGACTCTAGTGGCATGCAGAGCACAGGACCCACGTCTGGGCATACCCGTCCCACTCGGTTGACAAATTTAAAAAGAACAATTGATGGACAGAATGCAGTACAATGTCATACATTCATACCGTCCATTAATTGTGTGTCTTTTGCTTTCTCGCCCTAAGTGCGCCTGGTATGCCCAGTCGTGGGTCCTGGGCTCCAGTGCGACCGGAATCAAGCTATCCTGGCTGAAGAGGGGAGAAACCCCGAAACTGGTCCTAGGATGCTTGTTTCTGGTCCGGGGAGGACCTGGCTTGGCAGTTCGGGCTGGACTGTTCCCATGAGGCACAGGGTCAAGACTGATTTGCATATGGCCAGGTCTAAACTGGGGTGGCTTGGTGAGCAAAATAATGATGGATTTAACCCAGATCTCTTGACTGATGGTGAATGTTTTGATTTGTTCTGCATTCCGTCCATCTATTGTGTGTCTTTTGTAAGGACAACAAAGCATCTAAGAGCTCATCACTAGAATCACCACCAGTACTACTCTTTTCTGCAGTAGCAGCATTTGTATTTCCTTGTTTTTGATACTTTTGGGCTTCTCTATGGTCAATGCAAGGTACATTCGAGTTACTGCAAATTCACATTCACCTATACTGTACTTCGTCTCATTTAGAATCAGTGTAATTACGCACCACTCTCTTTGCTCTAGTCTGATATTTTTCTTTTGCATGTGCTGCACGCTCCCAAGCATTTAGTGCTTCATACTGTGCAGGTCTAGGAGATGGTTCATGTCATATAATATTCCCCTTAAGTGCTCGATGACCCTCAGGTCAAATGTGCCATATTGTGGAAATCGTAATACCTCCTCCTTTTTGGTGATTGTGTGCCATTGGCAATACCACAAACCCACATGAATCCCTTCGCTTGTTGCCACATAATGACCTGGTGATGAAGTTTAGCTTACTCGCCCTCATGGACAGGAACTCGGTTCACCCTCCTTCACAATGGACTCATACATGGCATTCCAAAACTCAGTCTAGTTTTCCAAACAGTTATAGCATCTTTTCTCCTATGACATTAACCATCACTCTGCTACCACTTACCGGAGCGGGTACACTTGTGTCTGAAACGTAGGCTTCAGGAAAAATACAGCATCTGCAGTGAGAAGAAAGAGAAAAACATTTTGTTCAAAGCAACTATATAAATATGTAAACAGGCCTCTTAGCCTTAAATGTGTGACATCAACATTCAAAAAGTGTTTGCTTATAATGGCTAAGCGTGATTACCTACTACAAATTTGTGTTATATGTGTGTACATTATTTGTCATTGTAAATTGCACTTTGCTCATTTTGCAGATTAAACACATTTATTAGTAATCTCGCACTGTTACCATGTAAGGACCCGGAGGTATAGAAGTATATTAATGACCCACATTCTTTCTGCCTTGGGATGGACCGCAACTTGTTCTCCAGTGACATCTGGCACAGTATGCACCCAAGGGCCATCAAAGAATGTGACGCTTTTTATGGCCTGGGCCTGGTATGAGAAGCATAGCAGTCGCCAGTTGAGACTGCGCTCCAGGTCACCCTCCGGACACTCCTTAGGTGGTAAGCAAAAGAAGCACAAGAAGTACACTAAAGGTAAGTCTTCTAAACTCCCGCTGACTCCTACAGGATCCTTATCCTGAGAATTATAGATGGGAATCGTTGAGCTGATTCATCCTCCTCAGAGTACCCCTCGCCTAGGACTCCACAGGACCCCACCAAGCAGCCACCTCAATCTCTACTGGCTCCAACACTGGCATTCCCAGATCCATCCAATGGTGCCGCGTTACTCGTACCCGGAATACCCAAAGACAAACTCACTCCTTTCTGGAGTTCTCTACTGCAGGCTCTGACCCGGGTGCACTAAGAATTTCCATCTTTGCCAGAGCTGCCGCACCACTTAGCGCACCTTTGCACTATATGGCCTACCAATGTTCATGCCTTTGGTCCCAGCCTTGATTCAGTTTAGCTGTGTTCCTCTAGAACCGCCAGTCCCTTCTTCCTTCTCTCTTATACACAATGCCGAATCCACCTGCTTCATTGCTGGTTCCGAACACTCAAGGCGATTACAACTGGCATGATCAAGCTTACAGGTTCAGAGGCCTATCATCAGCTAGTTGGCTGGATTGGACCCTCTGCACCAGAATTGATGTCCTTCCATTCTTAAGTGAAGAAGGCTGCTGAAGTTCTGAAACTATACCTCCCAACAACGCAAGTGAAGACCTCACTGAGGTCCTTCTTCCAGTAACGCTAATTGCGGAACCTGCACTGCCCTTCAATGATGCCTTGCTGGACCCTGTCTTGAGGGCTTCATAGAAGCCTACTTCGGCTCTATCAGCCAACAGACTGGTAGGCAGTAGATAGCAACCTTCCCCAGGTGATCCATTCATCCTTTTAACACACTTGCCAGAAAGCCTTGTGGTTCAGGCCTCCTGTTCTTCAGAGAAGTTGACTGCTACATTTCTAGCACTCCCTGCGAATCCAAGTACTTGGAAAGAAGGCCATCTCCTCCGGTAGCATGGCCTTCGAGTCCCTCAATGCCACCTACCTCTTTCCACTCTATGCCCATGCTGTGTAGGACATGACCAGATGGTTATATAGCATGCTACGGAAGAAATTAGGGACCATTGCCAGGAAGTGGAACAGGACCGTCAAAATAACTCACGTAACATTATCAGGTCAGGACTGGACACCGGCAACACAATGGTGCATGCTATAGGCAAATCCATTGCCATACAACATGCCTGGCTGTGAAAATCTTAATTACTCCACAGACGTCCAAGCCAATCTGACGGACCTCCCTTTCGACTGGGCACGTCGGTTTGGAGAGAAAGTGGATTCGGCTTTGAAGGGATGCAAGGCAACAGCGCACCCCTTAGGGATTCGGCTTCCACAGTCAGAAAAACTACCACCTGTTTTGGCATTTTCGCAATTTCTCAACTGGATTCTTCTTTCACCAATGACAACTGTTCGAACCTCAAACCCACCAACAACAAAATCCACTGGTTAAGTAATACACCGGTCAAGCAGGTCTATTTCGCTTCCCCAAACTTTGGAAGGGTACGGCTTTGGAATGTATTCTACAGATGAAGAATCTGCAGGTAAAAGTATCCATCAGTAGAAAAAGTTACTTGCCTGTTGTAACTATCTTTCTGGTGGATACTCTTATCTGCCTACAGATTGCTTACCATCCAGTCTGCCTCCCGGTTACATGGATGTGCTATACAGAAAGTTTAACAAGATCCTGAAATATTTCAATTTGGTACTGCACTACTCCAATGTTGATGCCACTCCATCCGCTCTCCTCAAGTCTGGCTAAAAATGAATAGAGGCGCCATTGCATCAGGTGGGCATGATATGGCTTGGGTGACAGGATCTGATACCACTTCCAGCTCTGATACAAAGCCAGTGTCCCTTACCAGTGGCAGGAGTCTTTGAAATGTCTGGTCCAGTTTGATGCTTGAGGTATTGTACAGGTGAGGAAACTGCAGGTAGATAGAATATCCACCAGAAACATTGTTACTGAGGTAAGTAACTTTTTCATCTATACATGTAAGTTCAAGCTCAAATGTTCCTAAAGAGCCCATCTCTGGAGTTACTAAATGCTGGATTTTCCTAATTTCCGCTTCAAACCTCTTCCTTCCAAAACCCTAAACTTCCTGTCTCTATCTCAGTCTTGCAGGTTTTTTCATCCCTCCTTTCTCTTTTTGTCAACATGTTCCTATTATTCTCGTTTGTTCTTCAATCAATCAAATATTTATAGAGCCCTGCAAATCTCCTGTGAGGGTCTTGAGAAACTGGATAAGTTGGATACTGCGAGGTAGTCTTCAAATGAATATCCAGGTCTTGAGCTCTTTCCTGAATCGCTGAAGTGATGGGGTGGTCTTGAGGTGCAGGGGAAGGTTGCTCCATGTCTTGGCTGCCAGGTGTGAAAAAGAGTGTCCTCTGCTGTTAGTTCGGCACATACAGGGGGGTGTGTGTGAGGAAGAGAGAGGCAGATCGAGGTTTCTGGTTGGTTGGTCTGTGGAAAGTCATGCGTTTGTTGAGTGTAGGAAGCTGGCTCTTTACATAGAGGACCAAAAAGAGGTACCCTGTGTAAAGAGTCCGGGCAAACCCCAAAGGAATTAGAGGCACAAATGACACCCTGTATTCTTTCTTCTGGGTAGTGTGGGCGAGCAGTTAGGTATATTGGAGGGTAGTGCTAAGCATTTACTCCACACACAAAGGCAGTACTTGAGACACACACTCAATAAAGAAATCTGATATCAATTTATAAAAATAACACATACTTTTCTATGAATTTAGATACCAAAATCATCGGAATCCAGTTAAGTAAGTTTTTGAGTGATGAACTTTTACAGTTTTCAAAAGATGACCATGCAATTTTTGTGAACAGTAATGTTATCCTATAGGGGGAAAAACATGTAGTGCAATCGGTCACTTAATGACTCACGGGACCAATCTTCTGGTCTTAAGGTGAAAAAAGGGCACGGTCCAAGGCAGTATCAACGGGTCACATCGGGCAGCACTGGGGCAACTGGGTGCCAAGGTGCCCAATGCTATCCTATGGGGGGGGAACATGTATTGCATTTAGGCACTTCACAGTGACTAATGGGACCAGTCTCCTGGAATTGAGGTGAGTATGGGGGAAGGTCAACACCACACCAGCAGGTCACCTCGGGCGGAACTGTGGGGCTGGGTGCAGAGGTGTGTTACGGCATTGGTTGTCCCATGGACTTTAATGGGAAATGGTCTGGTTCCAAAGAGGCAGCTAGCTGAGACTGGGAGACTAGTCAGGCTTAACCAACAAGGGGGCTGAGGTCTTGCGATGCTCGGGGACCTAGGGACACCTTTGTTCCTCTTCTCCTCGGGCCAGGGTGAATGGGTGCAGAGGTGTTCTTAGGCGTCAGGATTTCTTCACTGGAGTCACTTGCTGTAGAGGGGGCCTGCACAAAGAGCCTGCAGGTGGCATTGGTGTGTCCACCGTGGGCAAACCCAAGCTGGGCTTTGTCTCTAGAGCGTCAACGGACCACGCTGGCACCATTTTGGTCTACTTCAACTCGGGCTAGGGAGCACGGTTGCAGTGGTGCTTTCCAGAGCCTGGTTTGCCGCAGACTGGCTAACTCGGTTATTTTGGAGTGCCTGCAGGATGCAGGTATGCAAATGCAGCAATTGATGGACAGGAAGAAGCTCTGCTACTCCACAGGCGTTCCTAGGTCTTTATTGAAGGCCGGCAGTCCTCCCAGGCATTTGGAAGCACAGCAGCTGCAGGACAAGACGACTTTAGCACGATCTGAAGGAAACAACAGACAGACAAGCCAGCAGGGTTGGCACTAGGTCAGTTGCTTCTCCACAGTTCTTGCTTCTTGTCGTTTTTCAGTGTCTATTTTCTTAGGCAAGCAGAAATCTGATTTCCAGGTGCCAGGGGTTCGCCTAAATACTAGATTTAGAGGTGTTAGGGGAGTGTATGGTAATAGCCAATGGGCTACTTACCCCTGAGGTCACGATCCCCCTATATGACCACATCCTGTGGGAAATGGGCATAACCAAGTCCCAGGGTTCCTAATTTTGCTATCACCAAGATGGCATACTTTTAGATTTCATAACTACATCAGGTAGTCAGCCTTAGGGGTGGAACTAGCCTGAGGCGGGGCATGCCTCTCTGACTACTAATTTTCCTGCCTGTCCTGGCGACAAATGGACCTTGGTCAGGGGTGTTGACACCCCCTCACCTCTGAGGGAAACCAGATTTGCATACCACAGTGATGGGATCTTTGAACCTCCCTGCCTTGGAATGCTAAATTACCAGCCTTCCTGGAGGTGTAAAAACAACTCTTTCTAGAGCAGGCATTGTACGTGACCTCCTGAGAACGTGAACTCTCACCCCTGGGGGTCAGAAACATGTTTGTAGTGGCAGGCTCGTCTGGACCAGTGTGCACACTAGAGGACTGGTAGGTTTCAGGAGGTACCTCTAAGTACCTTCTGGGTGCATGTATTAAATCCATCACAGGAATCTGTGTGGATTTATTAATATGATGTATTTGATACCAAACAACATATGTTTCAGTGGAGCCATTATGGAGCTGGGGAACTTGTTTTGATAAGTGTCCAATACATACCTTAAGATGGCTTTGCTGCTCACTTGCAGTATCCAATTATAGAACTAGACTCAGGCCTGTAGTAGGGGTGACTTACATATATGAGATGCAGTTACTTTGGCATGACACAAAGGAGTGGTTAGTTTGTTAGCCTTTTTATTGGATAGTTGATTAAAACCACAACCATTAAACAGAAAATAATTGAAACAATCAGCATGATACACTACATTTTCAAGAACTTAATTAACAATAGAATCAACGATAGTTCAATATTCAGGTAGCCTATGCAATGTGCCATATTAAAGTGCCAAGTGCCTCGATCTAACCCAATCTGAATGAGCGATTTCCTTAATAAAAATAGGACATATTCCCATAGCCACTAAAATTCATATTCAATATAAAATGAACATAATACAGAGTCAGCAATATATACACAGATCTGGTTTATGATTACGGTGAGCCAAATTACAATAGTACCTAAATTCTTCCCATGGGGGCCGGTGGAGAAGTTCAATCTAGGAGGACAAAATGATTGTTGCTGTCTAGTCTTATCATACTAAGGGCCCGATGTAGGAGCCTTAATACCGGTCGGAAACGGCCGATTTCGGCCGTTTCCGACCGGTAAATGGCCATTTGGTATGTAGGTGCCCGTTTCCAAGGGCATATGTAGGTAACTGCACATTTACCGAATCGGTAAAATTACCTAATCGGTAAAATACCGATTCGGTAAGTCTACCGATTCGGTAAATTCCTAATGTAGGTGGGACTCTTCTGAGTCCCACAGGTGTTACCGAATCGGTATTTTACCATGAAATACAACTTCATGGTAAAATACCGATTCCGGTGTGCATGCACATGTGTGCATGCACACCTATGCCATGTGGCAGGCAGACCTGCCCCTAGGGCATGTATGCCTGCCACATGGCACCCAAGCCTGTATTGGGGGTTCTAGGGGGTGTCAAAGTGACACCCCATGCACCCTTGCAGAAATCGGTAATTACCGAATCGGTAAATACCGATTCGGTAATGCCCTTTGATTCCTATGGGCTTCAAGGCCCATAGGAATCAATGGGGGATAACGATTCGGTATTTACAGAATCGGTACATACCGAATCTTACAGATTCGGTATTTACCGATTCTGAAATACCCACATCTCCCCCCCTCCAATTTACCACTTCTCAAATACCGAATCGGTATGATTCGGTATTTAAGAGGTGGTAAATTGGAGTTTACCTACATCGGGCCCTTAGAGCTTCCAATATATACCTATTTGAGCTTAATGCCTACTGGTCTTATCCCTCCCATTACCTCTGGCCTACCCTCCTGGTGCCTCCCTCCAAGCTGGGAATGCCCAAATACAAGAGTACCCACCCAGATGCCCAACATAATCTTCTTTTAGAAGCCTTAAAAAGCCAAATGTTTCTTCTAAAAAGGTTTAGAACTCACAAGTGGGCACCATCCATCCTAGGTGGCCACTGTACTCCAAGTCAACTCTTACTTACACCCCGACTCTTGAGCAGGAAATCCTGTACTGATTGTAAAAGTGTCATTGTTACCTGACGTTGTTTCAAAAGAATAGCTTTCGCCCTGTTATTTGACAATTATTGATTTAAAATGTTCACGAATTGAGCAAATCTCCCCATCCCCCCCGGGTGATCTACTACTAAAGCAGAAGGACGATGTACACAAGAGCAAACTCCCTCTGCCAAAAAGATAGGTTTTAGCAATAGTTTCCTTCGTTGATCTAAGGCAGGGCAACAGCATAACAGATGAAACTATGATTCCTGATAATTGTAGCAAAGCCTGCACCTGAAGTCACCCCCTAAACCAGCCTAGCGTGGGTTAAAATCTCTTATTGGTAGCGCAAGCACTCTCATGTAAAGAATTGGATCCCCAGTATTTGCATTAATAAGATCCGAAATATATTTTTGTGACTTCCCCACAAGATAGCAATCCATTAGCGACTGTGCCAATTCTCGACACGCAATGGTCCGTAAGTCCTGTTTCCAGGAAGACTCTTTCATTTTCTTATTAATAGCTGTCTTCCATGTCTGATATGGGATGACACCTTCCCCTCAGGCAGACTCCTCAATCTTAAGTAGGTTGCCAGGTTTTTTGTTAATCAATTTCAAAAGATTGTTTAACAAATTCTTGGGAGCTGCCCTGCACTTGATGAAATATTTTAACATGGATGCCTTACGCTTGATTGATTGAATTACTAACCCTAGCTCAAGTCGTAACCTGGAACGTCGGACATGTCGCAGTTGGTGGAATATTTTTTTGTATGCTCTAATGTGACATAACTCCAATGTATCATCCAGTGCACCAGGATAGGCAAAATGCCCATACTGCGGGCTGAGGTTAAGGTGGCCTTTAGTACTCTTAAAATAGGGGAAGCAGAAGCACTACTTAACCACATCGGTGCGGTACGATTTACCGCCCGGTGCTGACCCCTAATGAAAATGGGTGTGGCCATGACGAAAAGGTTCCGTCATGAGCACAGCTCAACCGATGCTCATGACGGAACCGTTCCGTCATGAGCATCGAAGGGGTTAATAAGTGATTCAGTTGACCAATTCCATAAGTAATAGCTGCCGCTTTCTTATTAAGATCTTTCACTTGAGCAACAGCAGAACCTGATTCACTAATCACAAGCCCAGATATTTATTATGCCTTGCTGTAGTGATGGTCTTACCATCCAATTGCCAAGTTGCCTGCTTCTTCCTTCAGTAACGCCTGAATATCAGGACTTTAGTTTTGGACTTAAATCTACCTAAAGCATTTAAAACCCTCTGCAAACCCCACTTGGTATGACCACAATATCATCGCCGTATTGAATTATTTGTAATCATACTGAGCTTAGATTAGGGGGAACCAAACTACATGCAGCCAGTGCTTTTCCTAGATCTGCAGTGTACAGATTAAACAACATGGGTGCCAAAACACATCCCTGTTTTACTTTCTGTATTACTGTTGTTACATTGATTTTCACCTGAATCCAGGTCTCTGTGTATAATGATGTAATGGTTCTTAACAAGTTCGATGGTATACCCCACCCTGCAAGCTTCATCTAGAGAAAAGCCCTATCCACTCTGTCAAAAGCAGTGCTGTAATCTATAAAACCTCACAGGAGAGGTGGTCTGATCTTCTGAAAGGCATGGTGCCTGAGAACAGAGAGAGCTTGAATGTTGTCTACCGTAGATGTCCCTGCCCTGAACTCTGTTACAAAGAATGGCAAAATGCCTCTTTTCAGCCACCCAGGATTCTAAATGTTGTAGTAGAATGTGGGCATAGACTTTTGCCTCAACATCCATTAGGGCAACCAATCTATAATTTGTGGCTGCTGTCCGATCTTCGCTCTTACATATCGTACATAAAATGATCCTCTCAAGCCATCTGATATATCAGTGCTTAAAAAACAGTCATTATAAAGAGCTGGCAGCACTGTTGCCCAACCTACATGGGCCTCCTTGAAAAGACCGTCTGGCAGTCCATTCGGGCAAGGGGCTCCGTTGGCGTTCAGCTTTTTTAATACTTTTACCGCCTTCTCACTTTTTGTTAGATTACGCTGATCCACCTGGGTTTCTTCTTCAGGCTGGCCCAGGATTCCAAATCCTCTTGATGTTGAAGACTTGGTTCAGATACCACCAACTTTTCTTTCAAGGATAAAGTTGGGGTGTCGGGCGCTCCAGCCTCTATTAGAGTGTCAGACTGTTCCACATACAGCTCAGCGATATCGTGTACCCAAGCTGCCTCGGAAACCACATATTCCCTGACCACATTACAATTTTTTAGGAGTGTGCCATGTCATGTTTTCACACATGGTTTGCACCATGTCATGCAGCCTGCAACGGCAGTCAATGTGGAATTTGTGTGTGGGTCACTTAGGTTGGCATAAGATATGCTGCAATCCTTTGGGACCCTCTTTAGCAGTCATGCCCTAGATACCTAACGTACCATTTACAAGGAACTTACAGGTGTGCTAAAGTACTTAGACGATTGTAGCACAGCTAGACAACACCTTGTTTTGGAGAAGGAGCGCTGGCAAAGAGGTCTGGTTGGTAGGCCTCAGTGCACTGACAGAGTAGAAAATCAGCATCCAGTAGCTAAAAAGGGGGTTAAAATGTGGGGGATAACTGCAACAAAAGCCCAGTTTCTTACATTGATGTATGCTGGTCTTTCTTTGTGTAGGGCTTTGTGAGCACGAGTCAGCATCTTGAACTGGCATCTCTTCTGTATTTGGAGCCTGTACCGTTTGCTGAGGTGGGGTGTGATTTAGGTCCTTCTGGGGAGGTTGAGGGTGATTTTTAGTGCTGTGTTTTGTATTGTCTGAAGTTTCTTCAGGAGGTGCGCAGTGATTCCTACGTAGAGTATGTTTCTGTAGTCCAATCTGCTGTTGACGAGGGCCTGCTTGACTGTCCGTCTGGTGTTGACTGTGAGCCACTTGAAGATCTTATGGAGAATATGGAGGGTGTGGAAGCAGGTTGATGAGACTGTGCTGGCCTGCGTTTTCATTGAAAGCTTGCTGTCTAGATTGATGTCAAGGCTGCGGGTATGGGCTGTCGGAGCAGAGGGTGGGACGAGTTCCACGGGCCAACATGCGTTGTTCCAGTGCGAGGTGTTGTTCCCTAAGATGAGGACTTCCTCCTTGTCTGTGTTGAGTTTGAGACAGTTGTTTTTCAAGCACTCAGCGACGTTCAACATGCAAGTGTGGAAGTTACCTCTGGTGGTGGTGGGTTGTCCAGCGAGATGATGAGCTGGATGTCATTGGTGTAGGAGATGATGTTGTGTATGCCAGGGGAGTCATGTAGATGTTGAAGAAGGAAGGGCTGAGGGAGGACCGACGATTCACAACAAAGCCCCATTAACATGTAAATGGTCTGCGAAGTACTCCGGTGTTCACAAGCATAAAGCATTTGTGTATATCAGGGGCGCAACGCCCATTATGCTACAGGACTGCATGACACTTTCCTGACACGCATTAAAATAATTAAAGCATGGAAACCTTTCTTCCCCAGTTAAATTTCGATTTAGGCTGCGTGTAGCATCTGATGCTTTAGCATCCGAGAATGTGACTTTAATTACCCTTTCTGAGAGGCCCAGAACCAGGCCCAGAACCAGCCCCAGCCAGCCCGCCTCTGAAAGGTTTCAGCACCCCTCCCTGCCCCCCACCTCTTGTTTTGTTTGAGACGGGCTGCCAGCCTCTGAAAGGTTTCAGCACCCCTCCCTGCCCCCCACCTCTTGTTTTGTTTGAGACGGGCTGCCACCGAGGTGATATCCTTGCCTGAATGCGGGGATTTCACCTAAGCACTTTTGGTGTGTTGAATTTTTATTCAGTTGTTTTAACAGGCAAAGCAGCAGCTGCTTTGAGGGGAACATTGGCCCCAGACGGAAAACTATGCTGCATGCTCGCGTGTTGGTCTTTGAAAGTCTTGTATGTTTTCTGAGGGTATGAGTGTGCTGAGGTGGTTCTTGGATGGCCCTCTGCTCATGGACCCAAAGCTTGTAAAAGTGCAGTTTTTTATGTGTTTTAATGTTCACTGGGTTAACGTGTGTTATGCATTATGTATATAGTTTTGTGAGTGTGCAAGTAGTACTAGCATGTAGGTATCTGAGGTTGGGTATGTACTGTGTTCATGAAGGCGATATAAAAGAGCTTATGTTCACTGTGCACGTCTATATGTCTAGGCATAGAAGCAAAATACGGAAATCAGTATATTCTGCTGTGACTCAGTGACTGTATTTAAAAATGTATGCGCAGTAGTAATTTCACAGTGCATTTCTAACTGTATAAAGTAAATACTGTATTATTTATGAGTGAAATAACGGATGTGTACATTTACTATCAATAGATTGCATAGGGAAGCGTTTTAGGCCCTTACAATGTCGGCTATTTGGGTAAGGATGGTATTGTATAAATTATGGACATAAATTACAAATACTTGATGTTTAGGAAATTGTGAGGTGGCAGAAGTATTAAAGATCCACTCACACAAGGACTATTCTACATAATTCTCAAAGTTTTGAATTGGCTTAAATCTGCAGACGCCTGCAGCATCTTTGTGATTTTTGAGGATGGATCAATATATTCCAGGTGTATACGATATAGTCAACTGATGTATTGTAACTGTTAAATGTGACTACAATATAGGCCAGCTGATGTAAATGTGAAAAGCTCAGAGCATTTCCTAATTTTCTGTATATAATATAGTATTGTATTCTATTGTATGGTGTTGCACTCTGTGGTACTGTAGGTTTTCCGAAACTCACACACACACGCACACACACTTACACCTATGTGCTCCTGGAGGCTACGGATAGAATACATATCAGCACTCAGTAGAAACTATTGTTTTTATGAAACCTCATATTGATTTCTCTCCAGGGCTTCAAAGTACTCAAACGGGCGATTCTTAAGTGAATGTAGTTTGTGGACCAATCGACCATCAGTGTAGCCAAGTGAAGTAATTCTAAAAAAGCAATTGCGTTGATAAATAATGGTAGAAAACATCCTTTACGCTTTACCACACAGCTTTTGCCAAACTTTTTTTGTTGAGGAAACTAGAGCCAAAGGTACAAAGGTATCAGAGCGCTTTACATGAGCACCAGTTGTGTTACAGACGGACACTTGCAATTATTATTTTTTGGGTTTTGTGTGGGGGGGGTTGTATGTGTGTGGGTATGTGTGGGGTTGTGTGTGTGTGAGGGGGGTGTGTGTGGGGGGATATGTGGGGTGTGTGAGTGGGGGGGTTGTGTGTGTAGTTGTGTGTGTGTGGGTGTGTGTGTGGGGTTGTGTGTGTGTGAGGTTGCGTGGGGTTGTGTGTGTTTGTGGGGCTGTGTGTGTGTGTGGTTGTGTGGGTATGTGTGGGGTTGTGTGTGTATGAGGATGTGGGGTGTGTGTGTGGGGGGTCTGGTGTGTGTGGGATTGTGGGTGTGTGTGTGGGGGCTTGTGTGTGGGGGGGGGTGTGGGGCCTGACCCCCCCTTAGGTGGTTTGGGCTCATTCGTGTTACCGTGTCCCTGAACATTTTTTCACAAAAAGGTGTGTCACCAACATGAAAAGTTTGGAAAGCTGTGCCCTAGGAAGATGTAGTGCTTGGAGTCGATGGCGATCGGGGCAATGAGATCCAGGATGGTGTTGCAGACTGTGGGGTGTGGTCCCGGTGGTTGTAGGTGAGGGTGTCTCTGATAGTGCTTTTTGCATTGTGTGACCCTGAAAGTTGAGGTGTTCCATGATCAGGGTAGGTTCTGGGGAGACTGTGCATCAGATGGTGTCCTTGTAGATGATGCCCATTCCACCTCTGTTTGTTGGTCGGTCCCAGTGTGTTATTTTGTATCCTTCGGGTGGCAATGTTTTTGTCTGGTGTTGAGACGGGGTTCCGTCAGGTCTCTGTGTGAAAAATGATAAACTGAACTGATCCTCTTTGGCCAGTAGTGACACTGCACACTGCAGACCGATATTCACATTGCCCTTAAAAGTGGTGGAGAGAGATGGCCTAATCCCAATGAAACAATTAGTAGAGCAGATAAGCTGCTAGTCAATCTTCAAGTAAAGTTCTCTCCTCAAAGTAGCAGCTGAATCCATAAGTATATCACTACTAGAGGCCCTGTGCATATCAGTAGAAGAAGGGCAGACAAGTGTGTTGGTTGTGTTGAACATTTCAGCAGCCTTCAACACTGGACCACCCTGACACTCACAATCTCTAAGCCCCACTGACGCAATTGCAGGGAGAGGTTTGCCACTGGAGATCATTACAACTCTCCTTACTTGTAGCCCTATTTAAAATGGTGGTGCCCCCCTGGTTTCTGTACGCTTTACAAAACACTCAGTTCCCGGTCTCTGGGTCCTATTTTAGGGCAATAGAAGGTGAGGTTAGAGCCCTACTGTGGGACGGGAAACCCTCGCGGATAGCCACAAATAATATGACATAGGATGGTATGATGGACGGATAGCATGCCGAATGTCCAGAAAGATTACTAGGCTACACAACTGGCAGTCGTTAAGCGATGAGTGCACCGACCTCAAGACAAACCAGCATATAGGATGGATAGATATGTCCTACGCCCGGGAGGATGTGTGCGGGCACTGTTAACCGACCATAGACACCTCCATCTTACGGGACCAACGAAACACACAGTTCAGCTCTGACACGCCGTGCATAGAATATTGGGGTGGCAAAATAGGGTCAAACAGGCTACACCGCCATTGGACACAGAGAAACTGGGTACGCTGAGCAGATGTCCCAGCTTTGACAAGTGGGAACTCATAGGTCTCTCCAGAGTGGGTGACCTGTGGTCGGGCGGTGGTTCCATTCATCACATTGCAGCAGGACTAGGACCTGGAAGTTACAGAAACATTTCGATACCTGCAACTAAGACATGCCCTCCTGGCGGTCATGCGAAGAGGGGAGTAGCTCTTGTAGGCTTCCTTACTGCAAGATAGGCTTCTAACAGACCATGTGGACCGTAGAGCAATCTCCCTGACCTATCAAAAGCAATTTAACTCCGAAGACCCTCTCCTTTGTCTCCGAGAACAGTGGCACATAGATTTGGGGGAAATAGTGGACGAGGACTAGTGGGAGGCTCTAGCCCCTCCCAGGGAGGTGACTTTATCAGAAACATTCAGATTGCTGCAGCTAAAGCTACTTCATGGAGTCTATTTCTCCTGCAATACCCTAGTTAAGATAGGCAGGGGATCTGACTCCGGGTGTTGCAGAGAGTGTGGCACGGAGGGTACTTTCTATCACATACTATGGGAATGCCCAGCGGTGAGAGGTTTCTGGGAGGCAATAATACACTGCATACAGGAGGTGTGTGTGGAGTAATTATCACCATTGCCTAAGTTGTGTCTTTTAAACGTATAGGAAGCTACACACCTAACCAGCTTGGAGAAGGTGTGGGTGACCTTAGGCAGGATTATAGCCAAATCAAATGTCACCCGCTTGTGGGGAGCATCCACCTCACCTACTCTCCGAGACTGGAAAAAAGATATGGACCAGCGCATAGCGGCTGAGAAAGTTGTATATGAAAGCAGGGTTGTCCCAAGAAATTGGAACAAATCTGGTGCAAGTGGAATGTCTATTGGAAAAGACCCTGTGTTGCTCCTCTGTAAGTCCAAGTGGTTCTACATGTTTAAGATAGGATGCCCACCATGAAGGTGCTACCGGGGTCGGGCAAGGGAATATGGCTTAACTGTAGTAATATGATTTGATTTGATTTGATTATGGATTTGTAAAGCGCAACGAATGCCCATAGGCGTCTTGGCGCTAGATAGAATACTTGACCAAGCTGCTCAATTGGAGCACGACTATCCCAGACTGAATGACCATGTTTTTATCTCTTTCCAAAAGGAGAGTAGAGAGGGGCAGTTCTTAATTGAAATTAGAACCTGGTTCCACGCATTTGCTGTATACAGCAGGAAGCTTCTCCCTCCCCATCTGAGTTGTTTATATCTGGGAACCTGGATCAGGTTGAGGTCACTGGACCTCAAGGTACTGTTGGGCTGGTACCTAACCAGGTGGGTTTTTAGAGACTGTGAGCCTGCACCATGTAGGGCTTTACATGCCAGACACAAGGATTTAAATTGTATTCTGTTTTTCATGGGTAGCCAGTGCAGAACTCTCAAACCGTGGGCTGCGGACTCATGTTTGGGCATGTTCAGCACCAGTCGTGCTGCTGCATTTTGTAAGCGTTGGAGTTTTATGAGATGTTGGGACTGTAACCCCGCATAAAGCGCATTGCAGTAGTTTAGTCTTGCTAACGCCAGCATTGTTACTACTGTTTTGCATGATGTCAGCGGGATGAAAGGTAGCAGCTTCCTGATGATCTTCAGGATGAACCATATCGATGATGATAGCTTGTTAGTTTGTGCTTCATAGGACAGTTTGTTGTCAAGGAGTATGCCTAAGTTTTTTACCTTGTGTACTGTCGACGGGCATTGCCCTAGATTATCTGGCCACCAGCCCTGGCACCAAGATTGCGAGTCTGAACCTAACAGCATTACTTCGCTTTTGTCACCATTTAGCTTGAGGCAGTTAGTCTGCATCCAGCAAGTGATCTGTTCCATGCGCCTATGAGCCTGGGTGCTAAGTACACTGTTGATAACCTTGATTGCTCTGATGTAATTGCTGCTAAATAACTTGTTGTATTATCAATAAAAAGAAATTAAGAAAAAAAACAATACTAGACGACCCTGGCTTTGTCAAACGGGTCCTGGAGGTGATGAAGTAATTGAACAAGGTCACTGGTTCTTCCACCATTTGACTCATGTCTCAAATAAACAATGATGAGGAGTTCCACAGAGTTCACCCCTTCCCCATTATTAAACATGTTTATGGGGGTCCACTGGTTTCTATAGGACAACATTTCAAAAGATAGGAAATGCAACAGTTAAGGTAGTAAGTTAACCTACTGCCTCTGCAATATATGTATATATGTATAAAATACTACACTAGTGAATTTCAAGGATTTTTATTTTTTGCTGTTGAATCATAGCTTCATTTTAACTGTTTTATCTGCAAGTGTCTTAGGTTTTTCCCATGTGAATGCTAGCTTGCACTAATTTGAACCATAACTGTTAAAAAGTTTATCTGTAAAGATAAATAGATATATATTGATGCACTGAGTGTAATATGCTATATGTTACCGTTGTTGAGAGTGGCTAGGACTTATAACTCACGAGAGACAAAGCCATGTATGGGCACCTGCAAAAGTTGGAGAACTTCCATAAACTTGAAAGTTTGTGGGTGTTCTCAGAAATGTATGCAGGTAATTTATTTGAAGGTGACAGCAGGTGACAGCTGTTTCATGAAAGATGTTTCATTAGGAGAACATGATTCCACTGGGTGGGGGTGGGGTGTTTAATAGTGTAAATGCACTTTAGAGTTGAATTTCAACACATGAAAATGTATTGCCTGTACATTTCATTGTGCATAAATGCACCGGCATGTGAGCTTTCATGGGACTTGGCAATTTGCTCGAGATTCCCAGGCCTGGTGCTGGACTTCTAAATGTCCTAAAAGTCAGAAATTCGCTCAAAATTTAAGGGTGGTCCTGTGTGAGTACATTTCCAACTTTTAAACCAGATTTGTTTGTACTGAATCTTCTAAAAGTGACTGTTCTGAAACCCCACGTACATTTGGGCTACTTCCTCTACGCACTTTTATGCCCAGCAGCCCCAAGGCTGGACTGGGAAACAAAACGAGACCTGACAAAAATGTCCTAACTAGTCCTGCCACAGCAGAGAGACTCGACGAGACTGGGGCCATGGGGAGTCATAGTTAGGTCATAGTCATGGGAGCCCATCATGCTCTTAAAAGCAGCACCCTAGTCCTGCAGCTATCGCCCCCCCCCCCCCCCCCCCCGCGCTACAGAATCTTAGAGTCAAGACTGGTTAAGAATATAGGTGGGGAAAGTAATTATAAACATTAACACCTGTTTTAGATGTTTTTAATGCGGTTGTAATGATAAAATATCAGAAACCCTTTCTAAGCTTCACCCAAAAAAATCAGAATATAACCACATTCTACGTGAAACAGCAGGGGTTTGGATAAATAAATTCAAACGCCTTAAGCTTTGAGAAGGTGATAAAGATACCTTCTTTTTGATCAGTACCTTTGTAACAGCTACTGGTCTCCACGGCCTGAGCTGCCGGCTGCGTCACGCGCCTGTTCTTGTATTTCAAGCACATTGGTTCTTCATGAAACCGTGCAGCTGCTCAAACATAGCAGGCACACTTCAGAATATGTGTTTCGTTTAAATTAAACTGGATAAAACAAAGGAAAGGAAAACAAATTTACGGAGAAAATATAAACTGAATGATTGCAAAAGGCTTAAACGTATAATTGATTCACTAAAATTGGTGCCGCGTTCAGCTGGCGCAGTATTTGTTCTGCATTTGTTTGTTTTGTCTCCCGCTTGGTGCGTTTGAAAATTATTATCTGTAATGGGTCTAGTCAGAAGCCTTGTGTAATGTGCCTTTTTGCCTCCAAGCTCTTAGGGCCGCTTGGTTCATTTCAGGAAAGGGTGCCCATGCAGAGATTACATCCTAATTTCCCTTCACCCATATCATGCCCTTTCAAGCTTCGCAGGATTGAACCTATTTTTTCATAATGTATGTTCCCAGACAAAATGGTGCAGAAGATTCATATTCTCTATTTGGCACTGTGGGAGCCGAACCTCAATATTTTACTGCACCCCAATATTTTATTCAACCCAAATTTACCATTGGCTGCTCAGCTCAAGGACCCTTAATCTAGTGATGAGTCCCCAACCTTCTCAACATCAGGCCCACAATATCAACTTAATTTTATAGAACAATGGTTCGGAGTAGGCCTTATGTGGTCCTTAAAGGAAAACAGGGTAACAGCGAGTATTTAATAAATCGCTAGGGAGCATTGGTAGTAGGAAAAATGAGTTATTTATTTTAACTTTTTACTCTTTTCTTATATCAAAACACAAAATATTAAAAAATATATATACACTGTATTTCAGGTGCTCAGGTGAGTAGTACGGTGCAGGACGTGACATAAGTGAACAAAGTGAACGAACTGTCACACACAACAAGGATAAACACACACAACAATTATCTACAATGATACACGTGAAATTCCTACCCAAGGAATTTCACGTGTTTCACGTGTATCATTGTAGATAATTGTTGTGTGTGTTTATCCTTGTTGTGTGTGACAGTTCGTTCACTTTGTTCACTTATGTCACGTCCTGCACCGTACTACTCACCTGAGCACCTGAAATACAGTGTATATATATTTTTTAATATTTTGTGTTTTGATATAAGAAAAGAGTAAAAAGTTAAAATAAATAACTCATTTTTCCTACTACCAATGCTCCCTAGCGATTTATTAAATACTCGCTGTTACCCTGTTTTCCTTTAAGGACCACATAAGGCCTACTCCGAACCATTGTTCTATAAAATTATCTTTCCACCCCAGGTTCAACTGCATGGGGTTCCCTTGTATATAACAAACACAATATCAACTTAGCAGAGCAATAAAAATAGTGACTGGGACCACTCAATAACTGAGCTCTAGATCAATGAAAAGTTAAAGAGTTGTATTAGAAATCTCAAAATTGGTGTTACAGAGAAATGCAAAATAAATCTCATGAAGGCTCGGATACAGAGTACATTGTCAGAGATCAGGATTATTCTGAGCAGAAAGTCATCCAGCTAAATGGACAGAGTCTTGTTAGAAAAACACAGTGTCAATAATCAACATCTCTAGCAGATGAAGGAAATTCTCAACAGCTCACCCCCATAACCAAGGGTGTTGTACACATTTTATGCATCAGTAGCAAGCAAAACCTGCAAATTCAGCATGGCATGACTAGTGATAACACATATTGGACAATTCAGAATGATGATCATCACCCAAATAACTATGACACTAACCCATTTTTTTAAGGTAGAGGAAATCTTCTGTTAGCTTCCAAAGTAGCAGAGCTGTCCGGAGACGTACAATACAATATGAAATTTTTTTCAAGCAAAGACTCCTACACCAGTGTGCTAGAACGCCTGCATCAGAACTTTTAATGGAAGTGTCCTTCAGAAAGTTACATTAGGAACACAATAAAAGTTTATTTTGCAATACATGCTCTCTAAGGAAAATAACCAATTGTATCCGTGTCCTGTGCTTCACGAAAACTGTGTGGAACGGAGACACACAGGGGGACATTGATTGTAAATACAACACAAATATAATTCCAAACAAAATGAAAAATAATAGAGTAAAATTTGGTAAATAAAATGAGAATTCAATAAGGAAACCGGAGATATGAACTTTTAAAGTTTAAGAAGAAATTTGGCAAGTATAGTCAATGGCCGGGATAGAGGAGGGAGTAGATGCAATTTGAGTTTAACTGTGGGTCGGATACACCAACCAGGTCCATCCTGGTCAATGATATTACCTTCTGAATTTAGTACTTAAAGACTCAATCCATCACAGGAGTACACTTATAAATCACCTCAAGCGATGTACTAGGGGACTCACACGGTGTCTGGCAGAGGACAAACAGCAGGGTACAGTCCAGGTCCAATTGTCACTGGTCAGCCAGGCAGTTGCAGAAAAAGTCCTTTTGTTGTGTCCCTGTATCTTTCACAGCAAGTCAGCCTTATGACCCTTGAGTCCACTTCTTTGTTCTGGGTACAGTCCGTTTGTGCTCCTCTTAGGTCAGACAGCAGGTTCAGTCCTCTTTTGTTCGTCTTAGGTCCAGGAGTGCTCTGAAGCTGGTGCCACATTTATCCCTGGTACAAGCTAGTTAGTGGAGTGACTTCTGGGCACGCTCAAACCAATGAGGTGAAAGTTCCCTGGAGCAACCCTACCCACTTTGAGCATTCTCAAGATTGCAGATGTTTTTTGCCACACTCTTATTTCGCTCTAAGGCTGAGGTATGTGGTGAGTGCACTATGGTAGCCCTAGTGTCCTCTCATATCTAACACTAAAATTCAATTTGGTGCAATCACTGTTTCCCCCAATAAACCAGAGACGGAAGTCTGGTAAAACAAAGCAGGGTTTTCAAGCAGCCAGACAATAGATACAGAAAAATTGTTTGGCATCCTATCTTTGCCATTTCAAGAGCGCCAAAGTATTATATTCCCTAGCAGGACTATCAAGCAGGCTTTGGCATTGTAATCTCAATATTAGGCCCACTTGGTTGGAGCCTGCCCGGCTGAATTGGACAAAAGAAGGAACCTGCCCGGGTATCGGTTAACATTTGCCAGTGACAAGGGGGGCCTCTTTGAAGTGCGCCCCAAGTATTATATGAAAAGTCCCAATAGGGCTGTCAAGCAAGAATTGACACTGTAATATCAAAAAGGATCCTCACGGACCCACCTCGTATAGTTGGTCCGGTTCAGAGGGGCCATTCTTGTCCATTCAGGTCAACTTATTGCTCGCTCTTAAGAGACATTTCACACCTATTCATATGCTAATTACTGGCTTGTGGAAGAGGGAGAGCAAGTGCAAATGGGCCTGCAGAAGCTTTAAGCAGAGAAAAGTAGGTTTTTATGTATTTTCACAATTTTAAAACTGTCTTTTGCCTGTATTTTGAAAAAAAGTTTTTATTGGTATTTATGCATTAAGCACACAACAAACACCACCACCAAACAGTGCCACATATAAGAGAAATAGTAAAGCAGCCACAGTTATGGATATCCACTTGACGGTCATTAAATACACTACAACCAAAGTTAATAGTAGTGCATGTGCTCCCACCCTTCAGTGAGATCCGGGAGTGAGTAGGCTCCAAATGTCCCTGGGGCATGAGGGTATTGGAAATTCTTCAGCATAGAGTTCCAATTGTTCCTTACAGTGAGTTGTATCAGACAACCATTGACATTTAGTGGGTTGTGCACGCTTTCCCCAGTACATCACAACCTGTCTTTTGGCTAACAATCATGCCCCTGCCACCAGTCTAAGCATCACTAGTTGCAAGTTTTTAACCAGACCAAGTCAAACAAACGCATACATGGTTGGCACGCCACAGACTCCAGATCCATCTCAGGAAGTGCGTCTGTGACCTACATCCAGAATTGGTGCATTGGGGGCATAACCATGCCAGGCGTAGGATATCTGCATCAGGAGCCCTGCACTTTAAAGAGTTTGCATCAGTTTGCAGGCCAAGCTTATATAGCTTGCAAGAGTATGATACATTTGATGAAGGTATTTGTAATATATTATACGTAAATTAAAATTAGGTGTAAGGATACTGGTTTGTGAACAGCAGAATGTCCATTCAGCCGGCTCTAGTGGCTGATCCAATTCCGTGATCCATTTCTCCAGCATTGGATCCAAAGTCATGGGCACATCCCTTAGCGCTGAAACATATACGTTAGAGATGAGTCCCTTACGTGTAGTATTGGATAACAGTGTATGCAGTGCTTGTAGGGTGAGGAGTTCACCCAGATAACTTGGAATAATACATGTATTGCAGCTCTGAGATGAAAATATATGAAAGTCAGTCAGGGGGTACAGCTCTGTGTGGAAGAAACATCATCGATTCTAGGGCAATGAATACCCACCCAGCATATATATCACCCATAGTCTTCAGACCCACCCTGTTAAGGATCTACAGTGTGTGCGGATCCTGTGTAACTGAAATGGCTGGGTGAAGCCCCAAAGTAAATGCAGGCACATATGGAGGAACCTTGTTGACGCATGTGCCAAGTATGCGCCATGCGCTTGTGGTGTAGTGAATGATGTTGAATTCAGATCGATTAATATGAGTACATGTATGTGGTAGGAGAACAGTCAGCGGGACTAGGCGGGCATCATCATGTTCAATCACTAAATGCGGGATGTAGTAGTGATGGCGGTACCGTTAATGTGTAAAATGAGCTTGTGCACATAGATAATAAAGTTCCTTGTCTGATGCCCCAAGTCCACCTTGCATATATGTTAGAGTAAGCATCTTCCACCGGTTTCTAGATTGCTTTCCCACTCATGCTAGCATAGTTAAGTGTGTTTAAGCGCTTTAAAGAAGTGTAGGGTCAGCACGATTGGCATCTTTATACACAGATAGAGAAATTTAGGCTATATCACCATTTTCAAAAGGGCCAAACCATCCACCATGGACAGCGGTAATCTAGATCTCGAGCTGATCCTCAAACCAACACCACCCCGCCATAGGTGCATTGAAGCACCAGAACCAGGTCTTTATGAATCCATATCCCTAGTATTTCACAACACAGCGTGTTGGGTTTAGTGATGGGGTCCAGGGGTAAGATAACAGACTTAGACCAATTAATACCCAGGCGTGAATAGCATCCAAACCATATGTATTCACGCATTATGATTGCTGGATGTATGGTGGGGTCTCTCGTATATCTCCATATCATTGGCAAATAAAGAGATGCTCAGGGGTCACAGCGTGCATTTTAGTGCTGAGGCTAAGGTCATTGGTGGAGGATACATACCAGCGGCTACAATACAAGTGCAAATAACAACGGGGATTAGAGGCAGCTCTGTTGGGTGCCTCTCTAAGGATCCGTAGTTTATCTGACATTATCCCATTGATTCACACCCATGCGACTGGGTCAGTGTATAGCAATTGAATCCATTGCAGGTAGCACACTGGGATACCCATATACCGTAAAATAGTAAGCAAGTATGCCCATTTAATGGAGTTTTAAGCCTTCGCAGCATCTAAGGTGATTCCCACTGCATCTACGGAAGGGTTCAACTGGTACATCAGTGCAAAGATCGTGCACAGGTTGCGCGTGGTGGAGTGGCCTGAGAAAAATTCAGATTTATCATGCAGTACTAAGCTAGGGAGGAGTGGCTGTAGACGGGTCACTAATATTTTGGCCATGATTTTAAAATCAGTATTGATTAGAGACAATGGTCTGAATGACTCACAGCTCTCCGGCGTCTTGTTAGCTTTCAGTAGCACAATAATCAATCAGTGCTTCTCTAAGAGAGGGAGGTAGGATATGCTTAGCATGTGCTTCCTCATACAGGGCATGCAGGTCCAGTGGAAGGATGCAGGCAAATTCCTAATAAAGTTTACTTCTTATGCCATCCAGGCCTGGAAGCTGGCCAGGGTAGCAGGTATATAATGGTATTCAGTGCCTTTCCGGGCACGTAATCTTGACAATATGCGCATGAGCCGAGGGTGCCTTCAGCTTAGTAGCCAGTCTGTGCCCTGGGTGGCCCCAACCCAATATGCTCTTGCTACATAACACTTGGACAGGTAGCAGATTTCCTGATCGGCCATAATCATAAAAGGTAGTGGTGTTCAAATATAACAGCAAGGATGCAAGGGTTTGGATGGGATTCATAGTCCAGTTCGAGAACGTGCAGTATTCATTGAATGTTGGGTTGTTGTATGCGGAGGGACTTCAGTTTGCTGGCTTGTTTACTGATGCAAGTGACCCTAATAGTGACGTTGAAGGCCTCCAAATGGAGCTCACATTATCCACTAAACTAACATTTTCTAGAAAGTAAGCATTGATGGATGTGTGCAGCTCCTCTCAGAACACCGAGCCCAAGAAAGCTATTGCCTGAAATCGCCACATGAACTGTGTGGGAGTATACATGTGGATCCTCAACACGAGGCGAACCAGTGCAAGGTCCAATAAAGTCATGGGCAAGTGTGAAATGTCGGATACCAGGTGACACACATCCCGGATAGTAGTTCAGGTGGGACCACAAGCTGTTCACTGAGGAGGTGAAGGTGCCCTCCCTCTGTGTGGAACTGTGGATTCACCAGAGGTCTACAATACTATGCTCTTCCATACCCACCCCAGGAAGCCTAGAGGAATGTTTTCCATGCCAGTCTGCAGAGGCCGATCGGTCAAGTGTGGAGTCTAGGTACGTATTCAGGTCCCCATCCCAAATAATTGTTGTGGTGGGTAACTTGTGGAACTTATTTCAGAGTACTATAGAGGAATTAGGGTAATATACGTTTTACCCATAGCAGTGGCAGCCCCTTCGCTATGGCGGAGGAGCGTCGCCCAACTGCTTTTAAGCAGTGCAAAGTAAAGAAAACTTTGAGTTATTATCAATTTATGTTTCTGTCAGTACTGGTTTCCATGCTGCTTTGCAGGTGGGTGGGGCTACTCTGCTCTCCGAGCAGGGCATGGGAGGAGTGGTTTGCCCACTCCTAAGTGCACATGGCTGTTTGGCCGGCCCTGCCGAGCCACCCAAAACAGTAATACGCACTTTTCCTGTTCTCCACGCAGGCTGCATTACAGCCTGCATGGAGAACATGCCCTGGCCCCCATCCATTCTCTGTCTGTGTGTCGACCCAGGATGCTCAGACCAATCACAACTCTGCATTGCAGCATTGTGATTGGTCAGGGGAGCCGGGTGTGCTTCCTGTTCCTCGAGTCCGACGAGGAGAGCAGTTCAAGTTCTAGTTCAGGAATTTGTATAGCGCACTACTCACCCAGAGGGTCTCAAGGCGCTTGGGGGAGGGGGTGCATTATTTATCGAATAGCCAGGTTTTAAGTTCCTTCCTGAAGGAAATGTGGTTCTGGGTAAGGCGGAGGTGAGTGGGGAGAGAATTCCAGGTTTTGGCCGCCAAGTAGGAGAAGGATCTTCCTCCCATGGTGGATCTGTGGATGCGCGGAACTGCGGCGAGGGCTTCATTGGAGGATCTTAGTTGGCGGGTCGGTGTGTAGAAGGACAGTCGTGTGTTGAGGCATTCGGGTCCTAGTTTGTAGAGGGCTTTGTGTGCGTGGGTGAGGAGACGGAACGTTATTCTCTTGTTGACGGGAAGCCAGTGGCAGTCTTTCAGGTGACCGGTAATGTGAGCTTGGCGCGGGATGTCCAATATGAGTCTGGCTGATGCGTTTTGGATTCGTTGGAGTTTTTTCTGTAATTTGGATGTGGTTCCGGTGTAGAGGGTGTTTCCATAGTCCAGTTGGCTAGTGACCAGAGCGTGGGTGACAGTCTTTCTTGTTTCGGTGGGGATCCAACGAAAGATTGTTTTGAGCATACGAAGTACGTTAAAGCAAGAGGATGAGACGGCGTTGACTTGTCTGGTCATCGAGAGGGATGAGTCTAGGATGAAGCCTAGGTTACGTGCGTGGTCTGTGGGTATGGGTGCCGTGCCCAGGGCTGATGGCCACCATGAGTCGTCCCAGGCAGAGGGGGATGATCCTAGGATGAGGACTTCCGTTTTGTCTGAGTTAAGTTTTAGGCGGCTGTTTTTCATCCATTCGGCTACTTCTTTCATGCCTTCATGAAGATTGGTTTTGGCGGTGTTAGGGTCTTTGGTAAGGGAGAGGATCAGCTGGGTGTCGTCAGCGTAAAAGATGATGTTAAGGTTGTGCTGTCGCGCGATGGATGCGAGGGGACTCATGTAAACGTTGAAGAGGGTGGGACTGAGTGATGATCCTTGTGGTACTCCGCAGATGACTTCGGTGGCCTCTGATTTGAATGGGGGGAGTCAGACTCTTTGGGTTCTCCCGGCGAGGATCGAGATGATCCAGTCCAAGGCTTTTCCTTGTATGCCAATGTTGCTGAGGCGTTGTATGAGGGTGCTATGACAGACTGTGTCGAAGGCGGCGGAGAGGTCGAGTAGGATGAGGGCAACTGTTTCTCCGTTGTCCAGTAGTGTTCGGATGTCGTCTGTTGCTGCAATAAGGGCGGTTTCGGTGCTGTGTTTGGCCCGAAAGCCGGACTGTGAGGAGTCGAGGGAGTTGTTGGATTCGAGGAAGGCGGCGAGCTGTCTATTGACGGCTTTCTCAATGACTTTGGCACGGAATGGGAGGAGGGAGATGGGGCGGTAGTTCTTAAGTTCAGAGGGGTCCGCTGTGGGTTTCTTCAAGAGGGCGTTACGTTCGGCGTGTTTCCAGCTTTCTGGGAAGGTAGTGGAGTTGAAGGAGCAGTTGATGATATCACGGAGATGGGGTGCGATGATGGAGTCTGCTTTGTTGAAGATGTGGTGGGGACAGGGGTCGGTTGGGGAGCCTGAATGGATGGAGTTCATTAGGCGGATGGTGTCTTCGGTGGTGATTGGGTTCCAGGCGTTAAGGATGTAAGAGGGCGGTTTAGGTTCGGAGGTGGGTGGAGTGGACTGTTCTTTGGAAATGTTCTCAAAGCTGTTATGTATGTCGGCGATTTTGTTGTAGAAGAAAGAGGATAATGAGTCGCAGAGTTCTTGGGAGGGAGTAATGTCGTTTGAGGCTGTGGTGGGGTTGGCAAATTCTTTGACGATGTTGAATAGTTCCTTGCTGTTTTGGGCGTTGTTGTCGAGTCGATCCTTGAATGCTGACTTCTTGGTGGATCGGATCAGTTGGTGGTGTTTGCGGGTGGCTGTCTTGAAGGTGGTCAGGTTGTCAGTGGTTGGGTTTTTTCTCCATGTTTTCTTGAGAGTACGGCATAGTTTCTTGGATTTCTTAAGGTCCTCGTTGAACCAGGGGGCCTTTTTGCTGCCCTGTTTGGTTTGGTGGTTTTTCAAGGGTGCTAGTTCATCAGCGCTGTGAGTGATCCATTGTTTGAGTTTGCTGGCCGCTTGGTTTGGGTCCGATGAGAGGGCGGGAGGGTTTTGTTTGAGCGATGAGAGGAGTTGTTCAGTGGTGATTTTGTTCCAGTTTCTTCGTGGAATAGGTTGTGGGGGGTTGTGGGTCGAGGTAGTTTTGTAGCTGAAGTGAACACAGCTGTGGTCTGTCCAATGGAGAGCTGTGGTGTGATCGAAGGAGATGTGCTTGCTGGAGGTGAAGATTGGGTCGAGCGTATGTCCGGCTATATGGGTGGGGGTGTCAATAAGTTGTTTGAGACCAAGATTGGCCAGGTTGTCCAGAAGGGTGGTGGTGTTGCTGTCGTTTTTCTTTTCCAGGTGGAAGTTGAGGTTTCCCAGTAGAATGTAGTCCTCGGAGGCGAGGGCATGTGGGCTGATGAAGTCAGTGATGTCTTAGCTGAATTGTTTACGGGTTCCTGGTGGTCTGTAGATGAGGGTGCCTCTAAGTGTGGTCCTGGGGTCGGTGTGGATCTGAAAGTGGAGGTGTTCGCCGGTTGCAAGGTTATCGTCGAGGCTGGTTGTGATTCTGATGGTGTTCTTATGGACGATGGCGATGCCTCCTCCTGTTTGGTTGGTGCGGTCTTTTCGGATGATCTTGAAAGTGTCTGGGATGGCTATGGCGATGTCGGGCGCTGAAGAGGCGTTCATCCAGGTTTCTGTAAGGAAGGCGATGTCCGGTGAAGCAGTGTCGAGTAGGTCCCAGAGTTCAGTGGCGTGTCTGTGGATCGAGCGGGTGTTTAGCAGGATGCACTTCAGGTGGTTAGGGTCGGAGCTGTGTTTGGAGTTAGTGGATTTGGTGGGGGTCTTGATGCAGGCGAACTTGCAGGAGTGGCAGGTGAAGGGACCGTGGGTACGTCCTGGGGCAGCTTCATAGCATTGTGATGTGCGTCTGGTGTTAAGGGCTAGGAGGGTGGCGGCGTCATACGTTATGCGGGATGAGCGCGGTTTGCGGGGGCCAGGGGGTCTGGCGCTGGGCGCGGTCCAGGCGCGGACGGGCATAGACGGGCTTACCTTTGGCGCACCTTCGGCGCGCATGGGGTAGTGACCGCTGCGCGTGGACGCTGCGCGAAAAGGCATCTGTCATATGTGGATAGTGGGAGGGGAGGGGCGAGGGAGGAGCAGCTGGGAGGCGGGAGGCGGGGTGGAGAGCCGGGGAGGGAAGGCAAAACAACAACAAACAAACCAAAATGGCAGTCAGCCAAAAGCTATGCAGGGTTGGGACACAAAAATGGTAAAACGCTAATATAATGACACAGTCAGGCACATAGTGAAATAAAGGCAGCACAAATAACAAGAACGTTGCAGCGCGCTATGGGCGACTCGCGCTACG
This sequence comes from Lissotriton vulgaris, assembly GCF_964263255.1. Classification (NCBI taxonomy): domain Eukaryota; kingdom Metazoa; phylum Chordata; class Amphibia; order Caudata; family Salamandridae; genus Lissotriton; species Lissotriton vulgaris. The sequence goes on along the minus strand of NC_141693.1, from coordinate 892,945,374 downwards.
GTGATATGCAAATTAGTCTGATTCAACAGGTTTAAAGGCGATGTATAGCGATCTGGCGTACGATGCTAATTAAAATATTTTATGCGTCTACAATGCAGGCAGTGGACTTTCAATAACGATACCCGTTTGGAATCAGGTCAGAGAGCAGCGTGAGGAGGAGCGACCGTGTCTGAGGAAAACAGGACGGTCACAGAGGACTCTTGGTAGAGCGGAGCCTGACGATCTGTGGGAGGGAGGAGCAGCTGGGAGGCGGGAGGCGGGGTGGAGAGCCGGGGAGGGAAGGCAAAACAACAACAAACAAACCAAAATGGCAGTCAGCCAAAAGCTATGCAGGTTTGGGACACAAAAATGGTAAAACGCTAATATAATGACACAGTCAGGCACACAGTGAAATAAAGGCAGCACAAATAACAAGAGCGTTGCAGCGCGCTATGGGCGACTTGCTCTACGGTGAAATGCAAATTAGTCTGATTCAACAGGTTTAAACGCGATGTATAGCGATCTGGCGTACGATGCTAATTAAAATATTTTATGCGTCTACAATGCAGGCAGTGGACTTTCAATAACGATACCCGTTTGGAATCAGGTCAGGGAGCAGCGTGAGGAGGCGCGACCGTGTCTGAGGAAAACAGGACGGTCACAGAGGACTCGTGGTAGAGCGGAGCCTGACGATCTGTGGGAGGGAGGAGCAGCTGGGAGGCGGGAGGCGGGGTGGAGAGCCGGGGAAGGAAGGCAAAACAACAACAAACAAACCAAAATGGCAGTCAGCCAAAAGCTATGCAGGGTTGGGACACAAAAATGGTAAAACACTAATATAATGACACAGTCAGGCACACAGTGAAATAAAGGCAGCACAAATAACAAGAGCGTTGCAGCGCGCTATGGGCGACTCGCGCTACGGTGATATGCAAATTAGTCTGATTCAACAGGTTTAAAGGCGATGTATAGCGATCTGGCATACGATGCTAATTAAAATATTTTTTGCGTCTACAATGCAGGCAGTGGACTTTCAATAACGATACCCGTTTGGAATCAGGTCAGGGAGCAGCGTGAGGAGGAGCGACCGTGTCTGAGGAAAACGGGGACCCGTCGGTTTTCATTAGACACAGGTAAGGCAGTCTGACACATAATTTCCGGGAGATGCCCTAGGAGATGTGCTCGTTATTTTTCCTCATCATCCATAACTATGTCTGTCCGATCTGCTCAATGCGTTGTAAGGGCTTTCAGAAACGCGGCGCCACTTTAGAAGTGGTGAATACTTTCTGTTGTCTGCGGTAGTTGGCTCAAAAGCGTGCCGGATAGAGCATAGCATATGTGATCACTACTTTTTGGAGTTGGTGCTTGATGGGCAGTAGTTCTCTTCTGACTGCCTGAACTGCCACTGAGAAGTCTGGGGAAAAGGCGACTACTTTGTGACCCTGGAAGGTAAGATCCTTGCACTCCCTAGCCAATCTAATTAGTGCATCCTGATCCCTGAAGTTCAGTAGGCGCACAATAATAGGGCATAGAGGATCTCCAGGGAGCGGCCACACAATGAGGGAGCGATGAGCATCATGCTCCACCACCAGCAGGTTAGATAGATGAGCCGAGCAAATAAGGAAGTCAGCATTTTGCTGACATATTGCTCTACCCTGCCAATGTTTGTAGATTCAGAAATTCCAGTACTCCTCTGATTTTTGCAGCGTGACCGCTCCTCCAAATAATCATTTTGTGCCTGAATCACTGCTAGTACTTTCTCCATGTTTAAGCCCTTATCTGACTATGCCTGGGAGGACCCCACCAGGGGAACGGATTAGGCTCAGGAGGCAGGTATTCAAAAGGGGGGGTGGTTCAGTGTCTTCCCTCCATCACCCTGCAGCCAAGCCGCATGGTCCCCTCAGTTCCAGTGCAGCTTCAAGGGCCAGGGGCTGGGGCTGGGGCAACAATGCGGTGCTCCTAGCGGGCTCCCCTCCGTACATCATTACCATCAAAATCTTTATTCGTTTTTTTTATGTCAAACCATTAAAGTACAGATAAAATGTTCACATACAAAATATCTTCATATCAACATTATACCAAATGTGATAAAACATTTAAGGGCAATTTTTTTTAAATTTGAGTTTTAATATAGCGCTGGCTAATGAGGAGATTTAACAAAATTCATGCACAACTTTACTCGCTCGTCATAACTACTTCAACATCAAACAGTACACATTTACAACAATACATAAGAATAAAAAATCAGTACATGTTGCAAGTGTTTAAGTACTTAAACTGTAGTTCAGAGTGGCATATATAACATGTGGGGTACTCAGTTCATAAAGGCAGCCTAGGGTCTGTTCAGGATTACTTGTTCCCAATGTTAAAACAAAGGCCAGAGAAACTGACTGCTCTGTGCGGTATAAAGAGAACAAAATAAAATAAAGTGCTTAGGGCATTGCTTTGCAATACCATCACAGGGACAAGGAAGGAAAGCTGGACACTAAGCACCGTGTTATGGGAAAGCTCCCAGGAAATGTAAGGTTTGAAGGTGAAGGTGAAGCCTTGTCAACAAAAAACGTTTAATTGAGAATTGTCTGTAAATAAGTTGCCGGTCGAAGATAAAGAGGTCGGGGACATTCTCTAACTGTAATACTTCTGTTCGCCCCTGAACCAGATTTACATGGTTATCAAAAACCCCTTTAATTCGGCTACATGAGACACCTTCAAGGCATCCTCTGCTAGAAAAATATTCTGGGACTCCCATCTTAGTAAAGCTAAGTTTAATATATTTCAGCCAAGTAATTTCTAAAGAGTTTTCCAGTGCCAAACAGTCACCTAATTCTTCATGACAGAATGAGGCAGACGTCAATTATGGAACAGTCAGAAGCCTTCTTAAAAATTTGTTATCAATGATTTGAATTGATTTACTATTAGAATCACCTCAGACACCAGCAACAAAAGAAACAAATGAAAAACATTTACTTTTAAACACACAAAGGAATTCTTCTATTGGCTTACGTCTTAGTCTTTTAGAAAATCAAAAAATGCATCAATTGATCTTTGGAACTGAAGAGCTCAAATATTCAATGGACATTTCCAATCAAAATCAACATCCACAGGGACTCCTAAATATGTAAAGTGTGGAGTTTTTACAATTCCTGTACCCCCTAAAAGAAATGTTTGCTTTGGCTAACGTTGGGCTGTATTTCATTATAAATGATTTAGTCTGATTTGTTTTAAGTACCAATTTTCCCATAAACTATTAAAAGAATCAAGTAAGATTTGGAGTCCATTGGGGGTTCTGCTTATGAGTACCGCATCATCTGCATAGAGTAAGAGAGGGATAATTCAGGAGGTAAACTTCGGCAAGTCCTTTCCCATACCACACAGATGAGCCTCCAAACCATTTATATAAATTAAAAAGAGAAAAGGGGCCAAGACGTAGACTTGTCTTACCCCCACTTGCGAAGGATATTCATGTGTGAGCAACTCATCCCTACTAAATCATACCTTGGCTGTGGTGTACATATGGAGGCTGCAGAGCAAGTTGATAATAGCACTATCAATCTCTAACTCAGCCATAATGGACCGCAATGCAGCTCGATCTACTGTGTCAAAAGCACATGTTAGGTCCATAAAAGAAAGATGGACACAACCTTTTTTTTGCCTTTGTATATCTTTGTACAATCAAAGACAGATTCATGGATTGTTCAAGAGTTCCCAAACTGGGTCAAAACCTGAATTGGATATTCGAGAGTGCTAGGGAGTCCAATGCCCAATCCTACAGCTTAGCCAGAATTAAAACATGGAGAAATAGTGCTGTTCGGCATCATCCACAAGGGTAGCGCATGGGGCTCACCTCTTGCTGTGTAGGAAGATTACTGGACAGCAGTCTCAACCCTGGTGCTGTTCTGAACAGGCCCACTTGGCCTGCCAGGCCGTACGGCTGTGGCCTGGTGAGGCTCCGGTGCCCCTTGCACAACAGCAATCATGCCAACTCCCAGCTGGCTAATCTTCGAACGGGCCCAGGAACGCTCCTGCAGTGTCATTGTATTACCTGGGACTGATCTTCCCTGGCAGTGCAGGCCGCCGCCACCTGCTGTCCACTACGCCGCACTGGGTTTCAAGGAAGGTTGTGGCCCGCTCTCCGGGCCGGGCGGGTCTGCTGCACCAACTGCAACACTGGCACCACACACTCCCAAGGCAGGGGGCTGGTCACAGCAGTGGCTGTTTTTTCAGGGTCGGCCGCCCTCCAGATATTCTCCCCAAGGGAAGTCACCGCACTAGGGCCCTCAGATGCATTGGCCCTGGCTCCACCAAACTCGGTCTGGGTCCTCTCACAGCCCATGTGGCAGCGTCTTGAGGCCTCCCATCAGGGAATCACTGCCAGACTGCCGCAATTCCACCAAAAATCCAGTATTTGTACCCCACCAATGTCTGCAGGCTGAAGTTACCCAAGGTGTAGGGGGATCACGGGCGGATTGCAAGATTTAGGATGGATTAACATTTCCTGGCCAGCCAAGCTGCACTAGTGAGTGGTCATCTTGCCATGGACTCTTTAACGCTCCCCAGCAGGGAAAAGGTTCATTTTTAAGGTACCTTTTCCATAATATTTATTAAAAGTTTGACTTCATCAATGTATTGGAGCTTTTATAACTATTACAAATAGTTGCTCATTTTTTCTAGCTGTTTAATAAAGAAATTTACCATTATTAAATGTAATAATGTAACCCAGTGTTTTACTAGGGCTCAGCCAGCCTTGCTACTGTGAATTTGTTTTTTTACTGTAAGGACATGTTTAAAAATACATTCCTCCATGTCCTGCTTTTGAAGTTTTACCCCTACCCTATGGACAATAAGTCCTACATACAAGTGACAAAAACATTTAAAAGGACGTTTTTAACCTGTCAATGGGGGTTATTTTGACAGGTCAATTTTGTAGTTTAAAACTGCAACATCCAGGCTACTAATGATTGGCCTGCAGTCATGTTATGCATTATCAATTTAGAGGTGGCACAATGAGTGTGGCAGTCTACTAGTGAAATTTAACTTTCAGACCCTTGGCACTCTTTGTACCATATACTAGGCACTTACAGGTAAATTAAAAATACAATCAGACATATGTCAATTTCACCAGTTGAAAAGGGAAGCAACGAAACGTAATAACGATTGGCAGGTGTATGGTGGACAAAGTTTTACAGCCAGCAAAAATATAGGGTCACCCTAAAATCTCAATGCAGCCCAAATTTGTGGAGGAGGGAGGGGTTGTCTGCGAAGCCATAACAGATTCAGGGGTTGAAAGAGGCCATGCGTCAAATCTTTGGCACCCTGCCAGCTTTCTCTTACATTCCTTTTGACCCCACGGATCAATAGAGACCTCGAGTTGGATTACCACCAGCAGGTCTGCAATCTGCACCATCTGTGCCTCCTACACATGCTTCGGGTTCAGCTCTGACTCTGGCGCAGACTCCATGTCTGGCTCAAGGACATGCCATATTCTGCCACATCAACGCTACTCCTAATGTCCTGTCTGAAACCAAACTGAATCTGTCTCTAATCAGCTGAAGTCACGCCCTGGAAGAGTTCTAACATACTCAGCCTCTGTACATTCTGATTGATTAAACATTGGCATTGCCTTGGAGCCACCCTCCCTCGCTCCTATATCTTTTTGCATTGGACTGACCAAAGTCAGACATTTTTGGAGATGATTGGGAGAAATTTCCCCCAAGATATTAAAATGACGATTTTTATTTTGGATCTGAAAAAAAAAGAACAATGTTTAGGACTCTTACCCTGACACAAGGCTGGGTTCACCTCTCTGGCCCTTTGAAAGAAGAGTCCGCCTCATTCGCTGTAGTAATCAGATGAGTGGCTGAGATCCTGGACTTGCAATTACCATGTGTTGAGGTGGAAACCAATATCCACACTGAAGTCTTACAACCAGGACAAACCTGCACTTTTGCCGCCATTCAACTAAGGCCTGAATGGCACCATTGTGGGTATTCTGGCTAAAACCTACTCCTGCTCACCCGTGAACAGGCAGGTGGCACAACACCACAAGCCAGCTGCGGATGGACCTGTCTTCCTGATGTAGCATCATGCTCCTGAGAGCCTGGTAGACAGACGTCTACTAGCAGGGTTAATCCCAACTCTTTCCCTAAGACCTCAGGAGTCTAAAAGAATTGAGACATTTGAAAAGTGGTTGTTCTCATACTAGCCTCGCCCTTCGTTCATTTAACGTCAGCTGTTTGCTGGGTATATACTCCCAAGCATTATGGGGCATGGTTGCAGAGATCTCACCAACAGTCCCAGAAACATTCCTCGCCAACTTGGCACAGGCCATTCAGGATGGTCAGAATTCAGCCAAATATGTCCTACCTTCAGGCCTATATGTGACTGACTGTTTAGGCACAGCAGTCGGAACAAGTGTAGTGCTCCGGTGCCATAAATGGATGAGATCCCTGGGCTTCCAGGGTTATGTCCAAGCATCGCTGACCATAGCATCCAGCAGGTGGGCCCTGCAGATAGCACAACAGGGCTAAACAATGCCACTCTTTTCCAGCCCACTGCCTCTCCCACCTAGATCAGAGTAGCTTTCGGGGGAGCATTTGTCCATTTTGCTGCATGAACTTTGTGATGTTTTGGCAAAAGAAGCAACAGAGTCCAGGCCTCCGAGATCAGAATTGGGTGTTATTCCTGTTATTTCTAAGAGCCGGATGAGGACAAAGACCTTGGTTCTATTTTAGAAATCCAGCCTCTCAATTTCTTTCTTCAAAAGGGCAAATTCAAAAGATGCTTGCTTGCGCTAGAGCAGGTTCTGTCTGTCCTGAATTCAGTACACTGGACGGTATTGTTGGATCTACAGGATATTCATTTATATTTGTCACTCCCATAGGCCCACAGGCGCTACTTGCTGTTCAAGGTGATTCACAGCCATTTTCAATAGCTGTGCTCCCTTTCAGCCTCACCAGCGCCCCGCCGGTCTTCAAGAAGGCTATGGTGGTGTCCGCAGCATACCTTCAGAGTCCAAGTGTACAAGTCTTCACCTACCTCGACGACTGGCTGTTGAAGGCAGATTCGTCAACAGAGTCATGGACCACCTCCAGACAATGGCAAAACTCCTTACATCATTAGGGCTCATGATCAATGTGTCGAAGTTACACTTAACTCCTTCACGGAGGCTTCCTTTCATCCGAGCCATCCTGAATATGGTGTGTTACCGGGCCTTCCTATCTAATTGACTGATTGATTAATTGATTTGGAAAAGTATATAGCGCACGATTGCCCTAAGGCGTCTAGGCGCTACGCGGTAAGTTGCCAGAGAAAACATCTGGATTAAAGACTAAAGGACATTCCGGCTATGATCCCAATGTTTCAGTCTCAGTCCTGGGTCTCACTGAGGGCTGCCTGAGACTTCTTGAATTATTGGCCTCATCCATGCTGCCTCCTCATTCGGTGGAATGGACTCTATTCCATCTAAAAAGGTCGCAAATTAGACATCTGCACACTGCCACAACAAATTGTTTTTTGGGGTCCACACCCTAGGACATGGTTGGTGTCCAGAAAGGAAGTGACATCAGAACGCTTCGGTGGCTCCTATATGTGGCTCTATCCGTCACTTCTGGGTGGAACAGGGTCGTCTTGGAGCTGCACGATGCCACCTACCGGCTTCAGTGGGCTATGTTGAAAACCTTCTGGATCCAGTGTGACACATGGCGATATTCTACAAGTGAGGAATCTGTGGTTAGATAGAGTATCCACCAGAAAGAGTGGTACAAAGGTCAACCAATCAGGGTTTTGTAGAGTGCACTACTCACCCATGAGGGTCTCAAGATGCTGAAAGGTAAGAGAGGATGTGGGATAGTGGCCAGAGCTGCTGACTTTGTACCTGGGGAACTGGGTTTGAGTCTCAGTGTTGGGTCAACGTCCTGTGATTCTGGACAAATATCTTAATCTCCCCATGCCTAAAAAAAATGAATAGGTCTTTGTGTAATGTAACTAGTGCTCATGTCAAGCGCTCAAATACCTTTGGGTATAGTTTGCACTATATAAAACAGTTAACCTAAATAAATAAATATAAAGTCACTTGTTTACCTTGTCCCCCATTTCGAAGGCACTGTGCTGTGGTGAGGATTACGGATATACTTGGTGAGCAGAAACACTCTTCCATTTAATTGAAGATTTGAATTTTCATACGTTTAGCCCCCACCCCATCTCCCTCCAATCACTGAGATGTGTTTACTGTAGACACATCACCTTTCCTGCATCCTTCCACGTCGTTTCTGCTCCTTCTCACTCTTGTTTGTAAAGATTGAGTTCACTGGAGCATGAAGTCAGACAGTCCTTGTACAAATAAATCATTGATCGCAATGGGCCGGTGAAGAAGACTGTTTGTCTACAAACATTTCTCTCTATGCACACCGTTGTAGCAATGGAAACCTGCTCACGCTCTCCGTGCACAAATCGAATCTGTAGGAGAATAAGCAACTGGAATGAAAGGAGTGGCAGCAGTTTAGCATAATACATTGAGTCTGCTCATTTTCTTCTCGTCAAAAATGGAAAATATCAAGGCGCTATATTTATCGTCAAAAATGCTACATTTGTAGTCTAATCTGAAGAAATTCCACATTGTGTTTAGTTGTTTCAATCAAGTCACCCATACATGCTAAGTTTCACTGCAAACCGGGATTTTTAACAACTGCCTCTCACACAGCTAAATTAACATCAAATTTCCCCTAAACGATTACAGCAATCGCCTGTTGCACCTGCACATCACAGACAAAGAGACACTGCCTTCTAGTCTTGTTTGAGTTATGTATCAATGGGGTAACCCGATAGACCACTGGACTCGGGTAAATAGTAGTACCGAAAAAGATAGTCACAGTGGACATTTTTCACAGTGTATCAACAGCCAATACGTGATAAAATGGAAGAAGGAAATATGACATGGTTGTGCAGTGGAAAGGTAGTGCATATATATACATCTATATGTCACTGTCATCCAGGTTTGATGACAATTTCCTTTTCCTTTCCTTTTACATCAAACCTGGATGACAGTGAAATAATTACTGCAGCAGTTGCTTATGATTTTGCAATATATTGTGTGTGCCAGAAATCTTGCTGGATAGGTTTCCTAGAAAAAAATCCCTAAGGGATAGAGGTGCACTCTCTTGTTACACTCAACTATGTAATCAAAAATGTTTAAAACATTTTTAACAAGGGGGCTACACTACTAAAGTGTGTTGCCTTCACACTGAAATAAACTACCGAAACAAAACAGGAGATCCCCTGTAGGTAGTGTGCTCTGTACCTGATGAACCTAAAGTTCACAAAACTTTGTATGATTATCACAGTTGCTTAAATCAAATTATCATTCCACACAAAAACCTCAACTGAACCGTTTTGAAATTATTTCATTTCATGTTTCTTTTTTTCACATTGCATAAAATTGTACAATATTCACATGTCAATGTTTGGTACTCTCCATTACAATATTCACATGTCAATGTTTAGTACACTGCATTCATTAAATCCAATTTATAACATAATTATATTAAATGATACATTGTGATACTTTCATTCTTTCGCCTGTAACTCCTTATCAATTTAAGCATATTTCGAAACTGGCCCAATACATTTCAGAACGCACCGGTTCCTTCTTCATGGGCAGTGTGCTAATTGTTCCTGTTGGACACTTCATGTGTATCCATTTTTGCAGATGCTGTCCACTCGTCTAAAAACCGAATCGAACTGGTCAATTACAGCTGCAGTAACTATCTCACGATATGCCGAGTTCACAAGTCCTGTCATCAATACTCTATTTATTTCCTTAGAGACCTCGTCTCTACCCGTTATCTTGATTACACCTTATACAGATCTCCCTCTCATCCATGCTTTCCTACTATAGTATGTTGATGTATATATATGCACTACCTTTCCACTGCACAACCACTTGCACTGATCCCACTTTTAGCACCTGTCACCTCACGTTATTTGCACCAGCGTTTTAAAGTTGCAGAATGTGAAATACAACTTATCTTGTGAATCATTGATCTATTGACAATCGTTTCCTAATCGATTAAATTACATTCCTTTACTGTATGACATTTCTTGGTGTTATCATATTTCCTTCTTCCATTTTATCATGTATTGGCTGTTGATACACTGTGAATAATTTCCACTGTGACTATCTTTTTGTGCATTTCTAGTCTTGTCTGTTCTCGCAACCTCCTTTGGTATTTTGGGCAGTGCACTCATTTCCTCACCAACACTTTTCTCTTACAGAGGAGTTGTCAATGTCAACACAGTACAGTGGTGATAGAAATGGCCTGCCTAGAGATGGCTATTTGTTACATGCAGCTCTGCTGGCTGCGATTCAGAAGTACTGAGGAACGGGGCTCCTGGAGCCACAGACGTCCTTGACGTGTCAATATGCGGTAATGGCAGCGGGGACCGTGAAAGCAGTGACATGTCTTTACAGGCGAATGGTGAAGCAGGGGCTTCAGCCACTTACGCAGCTGCGCGAAAAATGGGAAGCGGACTTGGGAAAGGATATTCCTGAGACCGCATGGACCAAAATAGTGGAAAGGGCATGGAAAGATACACAGAATGCCAGGTTTCAGCTCATTCATTTCTACTTTGTACATAGGGCCTACATAACCGACACAGCATGTTGTCCCTGGTGCAGCACGAGAGCGGCGGATTTCCAACACATGATGTGGAGTTGCTTGCAGCTCGGATCGTATTGGGAGAAGGTGTAGGAGGTCCTGTGCGGGGTAATGGACAGACCGGTGAACCCGACATGGGGGCATGTATATTGCACTGGTTTCCACACACAAAGCGCACCAAGATCACGAGCAAGTTTATGGACTTAGGGTTGTTGCTGGCTAAGAGAGAATTGACAAGGCAGTGTTAATCCAGACAGGGCCCTAGTGTGGAGCGATGGAGGGTGGAGTTTGCGAAATGGGCATCCAGTGAGAGCATCTTTAGAATCCAACAGGCCAGGAGAGTGAATAACGACAAAGCGATGAAAACCGCACAAGCATGGGAAGCATTTGTGGTGCTGTTGACGCATCCGGAGGCGGATTCGGACGCAAGCTCACTGGAGGGTTCTCAGGACGCTGTCGAACCACAAAACACATAGATAGGTGTGGATAGTCCATAGGAGAGTGGGAGCTGGGGTGGAACTGACGGAACTGGGAGTATGGCTGAAGTGGGATCAGGGACCTATATTACCTAGCACGGAAAGACATTTGGTTATTCTTGTTTATGATGTTTGGAGCACACCGGTGGGGCAGTTAAGGGGAATGGGGAGGGCAGGGCGGGAACATGCGGGAGGCGCTAGGTTGAGGAGTCATTCGGCACAGGATGACATCAAATGCATATATTGAGGAAGACCTTGATAAGTAAGATGATCAGGATGTAATATAAGATGACGTAGACTGCAGATATTGATGTCGTCTCACCTGTGGATAATGAATACTCATGCAATGTATTGCGATTTGTGCCTTCCATTGAACATGTGCCATGTAAAGGTGGGTGTGTGTGTTGAAAATTAATAAAAATTGTTTAAAAAAAAAAACACAGTACAGTGGTGGTTCTCCCACATCTCTCCCGCCAACAACGCCTTGCCTGGATGAGTATCTCCAGGTCCCAGCATACTTCAGCCTTGTTGGGCCTTAATAGTGAGCTGTAGGTAAGCCTGTCCAATAGGGTACCTGCGCATGCTCATACTCGCCTCACCTGGTATGAGTCATTTAGCGAAAAAGTGGTGGAACCAATCAGAACCAATGGCAATTACTCTGGCCACATTTCCTTCCATTTTCTTTTTTGCCTGCCTGTGCCATTACAGTGGAGGACCAACCACATGTAAATCAGCCTTAGTTAGTCCTTCTTCTTTAGAAGCAGCTCAGTTTGCCATAACAGTGGTTCTAAACCTTTAGACTTCGGAGGATGTTCTGCTAAAGCACTACTGGAAGTTAGGGATCCCTAGCTTTTTCTCTCCACATCATTCTGAAATCATCCACTTTCATCTTCCCCACATAGTTTTATTCTTCTGCATCCTCTTTTCACCCTCTCCTTCACATGCTTCTAGGCAGTTCACTTACTTCACCACCTCCCCACAAACACACCAGAACAGAACACACCCACTCAGCTATAAACACGTTGTCTCTGTCAATATTTCTGCAGCTTTGTAACTGCTTCACACAGTTTCACATGTATATACAATTAAACATGTCACATGCCACCATTTCCACATGCAACTCTGCAGAGAGGCCAAGGATTGGATGTTCACGCAGTCAAAATAACTTAATGATCAGGCACTGTGAGAAATTCGCACTGCCTTCTGCCACAACTCCAAACCTCTCAACTATATTCCTTTAGGAACACCCACTCACAACCTACCAGCAACCCACGCCAAAGCACGCACAATACAAGATGAATACACAGTATGAAAAAAACTGCAGTAAAACAAGGTGCTGGAAAAAAGAAATACTCTCAGGGAAGTAAATGAAGTAAAACGTGAGATATGTAAACATGAGCTTTCTCGCTGACGTGCTGCCTCATTTGTATGAAATATTACTGTTGACCTTTTGCCACAGTTTCCCCAGACAGATTGTGCTAGTGCTAGGCATTCTAGCCTAAGGGACCCTCTGAGAATATGTTGTAGACCCCTGGGGTCGACTAGCCGAGCAGAGGAGGATAGGAGTAGGTGAATGGCCGCTTTATTTCCCGCCAACTAACTAGGTGCGGAGGTTATAGAACCCTACCCCCTGCCCGTTGAAGTAATCAAAGGACTTAAGACAAGTCTTTTTTGTAACCAGTTTTGCTCTTAATTCTAAAGAGCTCATCAACCGCTGGTAATTTTTCCAGTTGGTATACAGGGGATAGGTGAGGGTGTGCCTTTTAGGGGGCACACACCCCCCATCCACCTGTTTTTGGTCCTGAAGAATACCGGGCTACTGCCCAAAAGGTAGAAACATGTTGACCAAGCCATCCACACACATATAGAGATACCTTGGCCGTAACTCACCAAGGTACATCTCGCCAATAATTTTTAAACATTGTTCTGATTACTTTGTAATAAAAATTGTTTTTAAGATTACCAGGACAATTTTTAACACCTCTTTTTTGCACAAACAGTCACACCTGCTCCACTGTAATCCAGGTGTCGAAGCACATCCTGGTGACGCTAGGTCACCAGGGTGGACCCCGATGATGAAGCAAGTCACCACTAGGTGGTGAGTGAGGGGTTTCCTATCAAAAAGGTTGACTTTTTCCTTTTCTTGTGCCAAACAATTCACCCTCCGAAAGTGTTTTCCTTCAAAAAACCTGACGCTGGGGATACTCCTTCTTTTTGTTTGCATAAATATTCCTACCAGGGGAATAGGAGATATCTCTTGTCACTTCCCAAGTGACATTTTCCCTTGCTCTCTTTATTGTTTTCCACGACCCCTGGGGGTCCTCAGCCCACAGGTTAACAACCACTGAGCTAGATCACATACCCTCACACTCTTAAATGTAGAGAACCGCAGCCTTAAGGCCCGGTGGCGCAGGGTGCGCCTAAATCCCCGGGATTCACCTGCCTTGTCAAAACAGAGACACAGACTCTTCGTCTGGCGTAGAAGATGGAATTTATTAGCTGCAGCTAGTACAGTGGTCTTAGAAGTCGTCCGTACAACAAGGTTCAAAAGAGACTGCCACTTAACCCCGTGGCGCACAGGTTTATATATTATACAGCACAATACAAAATGTAATCACACACAAGCATGAGCTATAGGCAAATGCTATAGACAATGTTTTAAGACCAAAGCACCTCAAGTTCCCGGTTCTGTTTGTCATTCGACCCCTTAAGTAAATCACAAGTGAATCCACACAATTCAGTTTACTAGCAGAGAAAACACAGCTGCGTGTCGTAGAAGGACAGTCGAGAAACAGGAGAATGCATGAGATGTGTAGGGAAGGACAGCAGATAAGATAACTTAAAGGAAACAATGGTGTGAAATGACATGTAGTCCGGACGGGGATTAATCAGCTCAGACAGGAATTAGTGTACTCGGCCAGACCCTGACCCTTGTTAGCAAACATAGGCGAGGAAGCCACCTGACACGCAAAGCAGAAACGACAAAAACATCGCGTTCGCCGAGCTGCCTTAGTGAGGGCAACACAAAATGGCAGCGATCTCAAAATGGAGGCTGAGCACGAACGAATTCGCAATTTGCAGAACCTCAGCCCCTCCTTTTGCCATTACTCAGGCAAAAAAAAACAACTCATGCTAATCTGAGTCAGAGTCAACACTGATATTCATGAGATATTCAAATTGTTGCTGCACCATCATTCTAATATTCTCTGTCTTCTGAGCGGCAGATCGTGGAACGCATAAAGTAGCCAACAGGCCACAAACTGCAGGACCACACTGAACACATAACCAACAAGAGAATATGACAGCTAAAATTGCTCCAAGGAACGTCAAGATCTTCCATCCCCAAGTTGACAATATTCCCCAAAACCATCCCATAAAAAAACAATCTCCTTCATCCTGATGTATCGACTCGGAGACTGTGTGCATTTTGGAAATGGCTTGGTATACTGCTGGAGCGTCATCTGAATATAAATCCAGCAACTAGATCCGATCAATCTACAGACACCTCCTTGGTCAGCTAGGATCACGTCTAGCACAATTTGATTTTGAAGCATCATAAGACGGTCCGCTTGAAATTCTGCTGTAATGTTACCTATCGCACCTGCGGTAACATTAATAGTGGTTTCAACCACTCAAACCAATTGCCTAATGTGTCTGCTGTTGACCATTGGACCCCAAAAGGGAAGGAATCCTTTAAGGAAATCTCCTCCGTCTTGTTCTGCCGTGTCTTTGGCATAGAATACGCCTCTGCTATGTCTAACTCTATGATGGTCTGATGAAGCCGTATATGTAGGGGGAAGGAGAAAAGCTATGTAGCAGGTTCCAGAAAAGTTAGAAGGTAACCAAGTGTGAGCTCGATCGTTACAAACAAAATATGTTCCTTGAGATGGAACTAGCGGAGGGAAATCAAAAGATGAAAGAACATATGTATATGTACATTTCTGGATATCGTCAACTTTCTTGCTGTTAATTTGGAGACAAAGATTTCCTTTATGGGGCACAGTCCACACTGGGGAAGACTCGCCTTTTCTAGTTTTGTCGCTGAGAATGGAGACATAGTGGGGAACATTCCATCCATCATAAGCTTTCTTTTCATCTAATGGAATCTTGCTCTTCTCTACAATCTTGGCCATTACCACTATGCTTTTTATCAAGGAGCTGTGACTAAAATCTAATCCATTCCCAGGAGTTCTCACAGGGATTCTAAGTCTGTTGTGGTATGTGGCCGAAAATATTGTCAAATAGGCCCAAGCTGAACCTTTGTATGAAAAAGGAAGAACCAGAAATGGCATTCCCTTTTGTGTATTGTGTGGCATGAGTCCGCACACCCAACAATCAGTCATATTAATGGCCAACTGATGTTGGTGCAACAACTGAATAAACGCATTGTTCATATACTCGGCTCTCCTTATCTGTTCATGAGGGGGTAAAGTATGCATTTTGTGTGAAAAGACAGAAAGTCGAGAAGGCAAAGAAGTAGTAGTATTAGCAACATTTCTTGATTGTAAAATGTGGACGATCCATCCTGTGCAGGCTAATAAAATACACAAAAACATAAGAACACACAAAGCTACGCCAAATCGACTACGTACTAATTTACAATATTTTGATCTCATTTCTTGCTTCCTATTTTCCCTACCTACAATTATTGTACCATCCATCTTTATCTAAAAAAAAAATGTTGCTCACGGCACTCTTCTTCGATCACTCAGCTAATCACTTCTGTATATCCTGAGGCACTAGCCGCTTACTAAAAGAACAGAATCAGGTTACAGTCTAAGTCTCCTACTGTGACCCTGCGACGGAGACAGATGGCACATCTAATACTAATATTACACAAAAAAGGCAAAAGGCAAAAAAAAGAATGTCTTTAATTAATAAAAAGTGTTTAGGAGTTCAGTTAATTGGGTCTTGGTCTTAAATTGTAGCGTGTTTTGCTCGGCACGGTCTGATCTTTGAACAATATTTCTGCGTTGGTGGTGTCTATTCGATGGTGCACAGGCACAGCAGCTTGAAGAATATCGTCATCCGCTTTTTCAGACTGAGTCCCATTAATCTGAGCATCACTGAATGGGACAAAAGAAGGAACTGCTGCAGTGTCCAATTCTCTTACACCCCTGCGAATCCACTGATCAAAGGGTAATGGAAGTGGCACCTTTTTACAGTGCACTCCATGTATCCAATTTCGTCTGCCCACCACCTTGACGGCCGTGCGAGTAACGAGCAGAACTTGCGTAGGCGTAGACCAACGAGGCTCCAAATTCTTAGTCCGTTGAAAATTCTTCAGACAGACCCAGTCGCCGGGCACGATGGTGTGACCTGGGTCTGTGGAGGCCTCCGGCAGAACACTCTGTACCTATTGACGAATAACACTTAATTTAGTAGTCAAATCGTGTAAATAGTCGATTAACAGAGGATATGGTATGTCTGAGTATCTTTTGGGATGGGGGACGCCCCAAACATTAGCTGGGCGTCCAAATGCCACTTCATATGGGCTAAGTCCCATACGAGAGTGTACAGTAGTTCTGGTTGACAAAAGAGCTAGGGGCAAGGCATCAGGCCAAGCAAGACCTGTACTGGCTTGACTCTTCGCCAGCTTAAGCTTGAGCGTACCATTGTAACACTCAACCAAACCTG
Organism: Lissotriton vulgaris; assembly: GCF_964263255.1. Lineage (NCBI taxonomy): Eukaryota > Metazoa > Chordata > Amphibia > Caudata > Salamandridae > Lissotriton > Lissotriton vulgaris. Next base: position 892,928,633 of record NC_141693.1, on the reverse strand, counting down.
CTGATTGTGGATGGTTCGCCGCATGAAATTTTTGTTTGATTCCAAGACCAGAATATACTTTCTGCATTATCTGGCCTACGAATTCACTTCCATTGTCACTCCAGACAATGCGCGGCAAACCAAATCTAGGAAAGAATTCCTTAATTAGTACTTTAGCAGTTGACAGAGCAGTGTTATCTTTCAAGGAGTAGGCCTCTATCCAGCGGGAAAAGGCACATACGACCACCAGAACATACTTGAGGTTGTTGCAGCGATCCATATGAATGTAATCGATCTGCAACACCTCAAAGGGATATGACGGGGGAGCAAAATGACCTGCTGGAGTTGGGGTTCCTTTTCCTGGGTTATGCATTAAACAAACAATGCAATGTTTAACCACATTTTTTGCACATTTCGGGATTCCTTCATTCTGCCATACCGGAGCCAAAAGCTTACATATGCCTTTTGCACTAATGTGAGCTGGGCCATGAGCCATAGTCACGACCGGCAACACATAAGCGTCCGGTAACAACCATCGCTGATGTTCCGACAACTCCGTCCAACAACCCGTCGAATCTAACATTCCTGTCCTTTTTTCCCACATACTCAATTCTTTCTCAGTGGCTTCTCCCTGAATCATTTTCACACTCTCAATCGTATCTTCACACATTCCAATTTCCCTCACCCAATTTGCAGGACCTGCCACATACATTCGACTAGTAGTGTTTCTAGCTGTAGTTTTCGCTACCTCGTCTGCAAACGCATTTCCACGACCCACATCATCTTTGTTTTTCTTATGTGCGCTGCACTTTATGATCGCTATCTGTGCTGGTAAAGTAAGTGACTCAAGAAGATCAGTCACTAACTGACCATGCTGAATCTTTGTCCCATGGGAGGTAAAGAATCCTCTCTCCCTCCACAACTCTCCGAAACTATGCGCAACACCGAAGGCGTACTGACAATCCGTGTACACATTCACTCTCTTTCCCTTCAACAGCACACACGCTCTAGTCAAAGCTATCAATTCAGCTGCTTGGGCTGAATTATGTCCAATACGTGCCGTCTCAACAATAGTGCATAAGGTGGTGACAGCATAGGCAGAAGTGGTTTCTCCATTTGGAAGCTTAAAACAAGAACCGTCTACCCATAGGATCCCGTCCGGGTCCTGAAGCGGAGTGTCCTTTAAATCAATCCTCCCCTTCGTCTCTTCTTCTGTTCGAAGAAAACAATCATGCTTTTCCTGATCGTCTTTCTCATCTGGGAGTGGCAACAGTGTAGCTGGATTTAACGTGTTACATCTTTTGATATGTATATGACTCGCTAAAAGTGTCAGCTCGTAACCAGACAAACGAGCACTCGTGAGATGCTGTGTCTTATTTCTATTTTACAAAGTATCCACTGCATGTGGAACCATAACAATGAGTGTGTTATTCAATACTAATCCTGCAGACTGTCTAATAGAAATTGCGGCAGCTGCTGTAGCTCTAAGACAACTGGGCAAAGCTTTAGCTACTGGGTCTAATGTAGCGGAGAAATAGGCACATGGCCTTTGCTTATCTCCGAATTGCTGTGTCAAGACTGACAACGCGCAACCTCTCATGAACGTACAATGTAAAGGCCTTACTATAATCTGGGGTACCCAACACAGAAGCAGAACACAGGGCAGTACGTAAATCAACAAAACTTTTCTGACATTCATCCGTCCAAGGGAGCGGATGGGGCGTATCTTTCAATGTTAATGCCACCAATGGTTTCGCCAAAAGTGAAAAATTGTGAATCCATTGTCTACAGTAGGAAGTAATACCCAAAAAGGCACGTACTTTTCTCTGTGTGGTGGGTACAGACATCTGTGAAATAGCATGAATACGTTCTGGGGTCAATCGCCTTCCCTCCTTCGACAAGAGATGACCTAAATAGGTCACTTCTTGTCGGACATACTACAACTTGGAGGGCGATACTTTATGATTCAGAACAGCCAAATGATGCAACAATGCAACAGTCACGTTCCTACACACATCTTCCGTATCAGCAGCCACCAGCAAATCATCCACATACTGAACAAGCGTAGCACCTGAAGGCAAAGGAAAAGTATCAAGTTGACATTTAAGAGCTTTGCTGTAAATAGAGGGACTTTCACAATAGCCTTGAGGAGCTCTCTTAAATCGGAAGCTTCGGCCACCCAAAGAGAAACCAAAAATATCCCTACTTTCCTCAGCAATGGGAATGCTAAAGAAAGCATTCTTAAGATCGATCACCGAGAACCAAACCGCTGAAGCAGGAATCATTGTCAATAAAGCTGTAATGTCCGGAACAACAGGAAACTGTGGTACCACTATTTTATTGACTTCCTTTAGGTCAATAACAAATCTATAGACAGGAGGCTGTGAAGGATCCGTCCTCTTAAGGATCGGAAGAACAGGGCTGTTACAAACATTGCCTCTGGTCTCTTCGACCACACCTTTCTGAATGAAGTGATCATTAATAGCCAACAATGCTCTCTCTCCATCACTAGAAATACGATATTGAGGAATGCGTGGCATTCTAACATTATCTTTAACTGTGACAACGTACAGTGGGATCGCAAGACGACCCACGTCATTCGGGCCCGTGGCCCAAAGACTTTCTGGGAGAGAAAGTAACTCAGGTGGAAACTTGTCCCGAGATAAATACATGGGGGACATCAATCTCTTTCCCAACGGGAGATGCACACCAGAAGGGGAACAATACAATGTCGCATGCAGTCGTTTTAACAAATCTAAGCCCAGTAAATTCTCACCACAACCAGTTGTCAAGATAAGTGAAGCTTCCACATCATAAGGTCCAATCGAAACAGGCAAGGGGCAAGAAACCGGATTACGGACTGGAGCGCCAGAAAATCCCACAGAAGTATTAATTAAGCCAGACAAAGGTGCCCCAGGGAGTTTAGAATAAATGATAGAACTTCTCATCGCACCAGTATCCAAAAGAAACGTTTCTGAAACACCCATTGCATTGACAGTGACATTCAGCCCATTTTGATCTACTGGAATCGACAAAACTCCCTCACTTCGTCCCTGGCTGTCCTATTCAGTCTGAAAATTGTCAGCCCTCTCTTCAACGTAGTAATCATCGTTGTAATACTGCTTAGACGGAACTGTCTGCTGGTCAAAGTAATTCGAGGTAGATGGGACAAGAGAACGCTGCTCCTGAGAGGACGCACCTCGTCCTCTACCCCTAGATCCTGTCTGAAAATTCCCACGACCTCGGGAAGCAGACATTCCATTATTACGCTGTAATAAGACCGGACAACTATTCTTGAAATGTCCTTCTTCCCTACAATATGCGCATTGATTAGGACCTAATGAAGGTCTCAGTGTAAAATACTCAGGCTTTTGAAACAATCTCTGAAACTGTGGAGACTGCTGAAACTGAGTGTTTTGCTGATGCTGATTCGAGCGAGGCGGATACGCCTGCTGTAAAAGAACTTTAGTTTTCAAATCTTTATTTTTCTTCTCTTGCTTCTCCTTCTCCTCCTTATCCCTATTCTCATAATACTGTGCAGTAGCCAATATTTTAGCAGGAGAAGAGACAGCCCATGCACTTTCAGAACTCTTTAATTTGTTCGGTAATTCGTGAAGCAAATTATATACAAACTTGTCCACAAACAATCGCTGGCCACCCTCTACACTCAAGTTCTGACCACTGTGGTCTATAAACGTTTCTTCGAAAAGAGTGAAGAAATCCGAGACACTTTCATCTTTCTTTTGCTTACACGTGGCCAACTTATCCCAATTTACTCGTACCGCAGGCATCGTTGTCTTCATCAACTCAATTATTCTACCTGGAAGAGCCGTAATCAAATCCTCGGGTTTTGCACCACCCACCTGATTCGCATCCGCAGCTCTAATAGCAGCCCAATCACCACCCAATTCAGCCAAATGATTCTCCCTACGAATCTGTGCCCATATACCTTGTGGAACAACATTTCCAAATAACATATCAATGTCTGCCAAATTCATAATACAAGCATCAACTGTTTGGGACAATTCTTTGTAATATCCAGCAGGATTTTTACGGGGGTCAGGAAGAGTTTGCTTAAGCGGCAATACTTCAGACCTCTTCCAGGGTTCGTGAACCCATATACGCTGGAAAAGAGCAGGGACTTGAGGTGGACCAAGCACCTCTTCTCTCCATACGGGAGGAACTTCACGCATCGGATAATTCTTGCTACCCTTTTTATTGACGGGATCAGCCTCAGAAAAAGACAAGGACAGAAACATTGTTCGAAACGCAATGAGTCTAGTTACCACCTCCTCCACTCTGTGTCCTACAATAAAACCTTTGTCAAAATCACCTTGTAATTTCAGGAGGTCCGAAGGAACTGTATCTAACTCCATATCTACCCAACTTCTAATAAGAGTTTGACACATGATGTTGAAAACATATCTCTGCGTGGGCTCCCCCCATTGATGAAAACAACTCATGATATCATCGGTACTATATTCTGGCCCATGCTCAATCCATTTGCGAGCGAGAGAACCCAAAGCTACTTTCTCGTCCGCAAAAGGAAGTTGACAACGAGATTGTCGTCTAGAGAATGCTGGATACATTTTTATAGACCTAACAAAAGGAGAAAAGAAACTTGAAACAGCATCTGCTATCCTCCTCTGTGAAATAGGAGAATCCCTCGTAAGGATAGGAGGTTTTACAGATGTAGAAGGCAACGGAGACTGAAACGTAGCAGGCTGAAGAATAGGAGCGGGAGAAGGTGGGGGCTGAAGTAAAAGCTGCGAGGGTGGAGCAGAAGCAGACAAGGAAGCATTAAGGGGCTGAGCTGGTTGCTGGACAATCAGTAATTGAGCAACCACTTGATGAGCGCGGGAGGGGGTAACGGAGGTGCATTCGCATTCTGAACATAGGGCGGAGGTGAATTCAATAAACAAGATATTAGGGAATCTTCTTCTAATTCCTTACTGTTATCTAAAGAGGAAGAAGGCAACATCGGATAGCATTTATCTATCGCCATACGATGTTGTCTCTCTGATATCTCCTTCGCATCATCTACTTCGTTATCCTTAAACTGCTGGGCAGCCTGAAGGACTGACATGTCTTGTGCTTATTTATCCTTTTTCGCTTGCTTGATTTCTTTCTGTTTGGCTTTTTTGCGCCAGAGGCGAAAGGAGTAAAACATAGCTGGCTTTTCTTCTAAACAGAATTGTTTCCAAATTATCTAATATAGCGGGATCAAAGCTACCATTCTGGGGCCATCTCAAAACTCCACTATTTTTCGTATATCGGACCCATGTCTCGTTAAAGGTAATGGGACCAATACCCTGTTTCGAATAGCGCTCATAAGTCGGAGTTCCAACCGGAGGGATCGGGCATGACTCCTCCAACTGGGAATCCCTTGTACAACCCAAACAACTAAATATTTTGAACTTACTCAGCCCAGGCATCGTCACTTCTCTAGACTGATCACAAACAACAAGGGGTATAGATCAGTGAAACAGTACAATCGCCTTACCCCTTGGCTTCAGCTATTGCAATATCTGAACAGAGACTAAGAACAAAAACAAAACAAAGGTCTGTGGGAGCGACCCACCAAATACTTAACTAAGAATCGTTCTGCGCCAGCGAAGGCCCATCTATCGTCTCGCTCTACCAAAATTTCAGAAGGGTCCAAGGCAGGGCAACAGTCAGGGCAGCAGTCATCAGCAGCCGTCGGAGAGGAGTAGCCGCGCAGTCAAAGACCTTCGGTCCACTTCCAACATACAGGGTCGATCACGTGGTGCGCTTCCTCCGGAGTTTTCTTGCGGGCTCCTCACGACCCTCGGGCTCAACCGCTACCGCTGAAGTTGCCCCACGTTGGGAGCAAGTTGGAGAACCGCAGCCTTAAGGCCCGGTGGCGCAGGGTACGCCTAAATCCCCGGGATTCACCTGCCTTGTCAAAACAGAGACACGGACTCTTCATCTGGCGTAGAAGATGGAATGTATTAGCTGGAGCTAGTACAGTGGTCTTAGAAGTTGTCAGTACAATGACTGCCACTTATCTCTGTGGCGCACAGGTTTATATATGATACAGCACAATGCAAAATTCAATCACACACGAGCATGAGCTATAGGCAAATGTTATAGAAAATGTTATAGACAATGTTTTAAGACCAAGGCAACTTAAGTTCCCGGGTCTGTTTGTCATTCGACCCCTTAAGTAAATCACAAGTGAATCCACACAATTCGGTTTACTAGCAGAGAAAACACAGCTGCGTGTCGTAGAAGGACAGTCGAGAAACAGGAGAATGCATGAGATGTGTAGCGAAGGACAGCAGATAAGATAACTTAAAGGAAACAATGGTGTGAAATGACATGTAGTCCGGACGGAGATTAATCAGCTCAGACAGGAATTAGTGTACTCGGCCAGACCCTGACACTTGTTAGCAAACATAGGCGAGGAAGCCACCTGACACGCAAAGCAGAAAGGACAAAAACATCGCGTTCGCCGAGCTGCCTGAGTGAGGGCAACACAAAATGGCGGCGATCTCAAAATGGAGGCTGAGCACGAACGAATTCTCAATTCGCAGAACCTCAGAGAACATGTGGTCTAGATGTGCAGCCTGTGCTAGGCAAATTATTGTGGGTCTAACAATACTTTGCACAAATCCACTAAAATCAAAAAATGTAAGGTGCCTGTTGTAATTACCTCTGGTTCAGACTAATGTAATAATTTTCTTCCATCTTATTTCTATCTACGTGAGCGTCTCTAAGTGCAAAGGGTTTCTGATGCAGATTTCTCGCAGCAATTCCTCACCTTTTAAATATTGCCCAGATGTCAGACTGGATCCAGAAACCTTTCCATGGTACCTCTGTGCGCCAGAAGGTGGCACTATGTGGCTCCGCACTGACACGGTTCCCCTCTGGAAATGATGTATGGGGCCTACCTAGGCACCGCTCCTGCACGCTGACATCAAATCCTTTCTTTTCATGCCACCAGACATGGATCCGGAGAGTCTCTCTTTCAGAGACTCTTTTTTCACGATTTTTCCTCGAAAATGTATCCAGGGTGCAAGGGATGACACCTTCTAAGATGACAAATTTCTAACTCTAAGGACTGTCACAGGCATTGTTTAGGACAGATCCCTACATGATCTGGTTGTGGTGTCTGGGATCCGGCCACAACTACGATACAAAACCTGCGGAGACTGTAAGTTGATGAACCCGAAGGCCATCAGGGAATGAAAGGCGAAGCTTTGTTGTCAAGCAAAAGATGCAGTGCTTGACCTCTCCAAATCCACAGCTCGATCCTGGTCCCACTCCTGGAGTCGAAGGAGCTGCTCTAGAGGTCAGTCTATTTGTTGGGCTTTTAACGCTCTTGCCCTATGGTATTCGGTGGGACAAGTTCTCCATGGTGTACTGGAAGGCCTTCGCATGGGCCTTTTGCATTCCTTTCAAGAGGGTTGTGATTCAGCCAAGTTTGCAATTCATTGTGGCTTGTACTCCACCGGCTCCATTGGGTGAGCTATGGGCACCAGTGCTGCCGGTCGTCTCCATTCGAAGCTACGATCAGCTGGGTTCTCTGACAACATCAAGCCTTCTCTAATGGACATTTCCTTGGATGTTATTGGCCTGTTTGGGTCAGGGCTGACTCTGCCCTTGAATGTTTCAAGGAAAGTACTGCTACCGCTCTCTGTCTAGGCCTCTGCCCAGCCTCTTCAGATGCACCAATTCCACGGTTCCTTTTGTGTCCTTTGAAGTGGTATCCTTTTCTGCCAGTTTGTCCAGCCTCAGCAGAGAACCTATCCGATTCGCTTGAGAGGCCGAGGTCAGTGTGCCACTCAGTCCACCGCCCCACCCCCGCAGCCCTTCCTGTCAAACCTCTTTAGTATACCGTTACTCGGTCACAGCCACCCAGTGGAAAGCAAAATACACTGATCCTATCCAAATAGGCAAGCAATCACATCTGCAGATTGTCTGAAAAGGTTATGCCTTACTCCTCCTTTTTTCCTGTTGCACCTTCCACAGCCAGAAGCTGACGGAGAATCATCTATCCATTTTGTAGCAAGAAGTGCAAGCCATTTTGGTCAAAGGGGCTGTTGAGAGCGTGCCAGCATCAGATGTAGTATGTGGTTGCTATGTCTGCTACTTTTTGGTGTCCAGGAAGGACGCAGGTCTTTGCCCTATTTTTATAATTCAGAATGCTCACCCTGGCCCAGATCTTGTCTGCTCCCGATTCTGGAGACTGGATGGTGACGGTTGACCTGCAGGATGCCCAATTCCACATTCCCCTCCTACCAGCCCATTGGTGCTACCTGTGGTTTGTGGTTGAAGAGGAGCATTTTCAGTGCACTGTGCTCCCCTTTGGTCTCACCAGCCCCCTCAGGTGTTCACGGAATCGATGGCGGTAGTGGCAACACGCCTTCAGGGGTCGGACTACCAGTCTTCCCTACATCAAAGAATGGCTGTTAAAGGCGGCCTTGCGCTAGGCAGTCATCAACCACCTCCAGACTTTTGCGAGTCTCCTGTCATCCTTGGGGTTCACTATAAACGTGCCAAAGTCACACCCGACTGCTTCCCAGATGCTCCCATTCATCTAAGCAATTCTAGACATGGTTTGGTTTCATGCTTTCCTCTGGGAAAAAGAGTCCAGGACGTTCAGGCTATGATTCCGATCCTTCAGCCTCGGTCCTCGGCCTCCTGCATCCTGCTGATTGAGCACGCCAGGTGGCACAGGCGGGCTCTGCAGGGGGTCTGAAGTCTCTGTGGGCCCAACATCAAGGGGACCGCTCCAACCATGTTCCGATTTTAGAGGAGACTGTGAAAAATCTGCAGTGGTGGCTACTAGACCATGATTGGGTCGGTGGCAGGACCCTCTTTCTTTCCCACCCAGAGCTGACAGTGGCGACCTACGCTTCACTTTCTTAGCTGGAGCGGCCACATGAAAGAGTTGAAGATCAGAGGCCTCTGTTCTCTGTCAGAGTCCCAGATCCATATCAGCAGGCTTAAGCTGAGGGCCATCTGATTGGCGTTGAAAGGCTTGCTGCCATACATCAAGGGGTGGCTGGAACAGGTGCATTTGGACAACACCAATGACATATGGTACTGTAACAAACTGGGTGGACTGGATTCATGGACCCTGCGGCAGGAGGCCTTACACCTCTGGAAACATCAGGGTGGACAAACTCAGCCATTGATGCCTAGCAGATAATAAATGGCAGTGGCACCCAGATAATGCACAACGGCTCTTCTGTGAATTGGGAGAACCTAGGCTCTAACTGTTTGCCACCGCTGAGGACGCGCAATGCCAGCAATTCTGCTTGTTGGAGTTTTCAAGGCGTCTCGCTCTCAGTGACTGTTTATATATTGAGTGTAACACATGACACTTGTATGCCTTTCTGCGGATACCACACCTGCACCACGTTCTCAAGAAGATCACGGCAGACTAGACCCACGTCATTGTAGTAGCTCTGAATTGGGCACGGAGAGTATGGTATCCCGAACTCCTTGGCTTGACCATTTGTCCTCCTATCAGGCTGCCCCTCCGGGAGGACATGCTGTCGCACCAGCAGGGTCTGGTTCTGAACCCACGCCTTTGCAATCTTCACCTTCGTATTTGGAGATTCTGCAGCGACAGCTAAACACCTTTGACCTTCCTCTGGAGGTGTTTGATGTCATTTTGGCAGCCAGGTGTTCCTCGAAAAAAACTGTATACGCCTGTCATTGAGACTAGTTATGGAAAATAAAAACAATAGGACAGCTTAGAGAAGAATTAAGGATAAGTTTGCTTACAGTAGGGAATGAGAAAATCTATTGGAAAATAATAAATGTTATAAGGCTGAAATTAAATGGTTTATTTGAAAAGAAAAAGAGACTATGATGATGGATAGAATTAAATGTATAATTTGGAACGTCGCCGGTCTAAATAGTAAACTTAAGAGGCAGTCGGTACGGGAAGAGCTAATACATAATACATAATCCTCAATTTCTTTTTTTAACAGAAACACATTTGTCTTATAAAGACCGTAAACTTTTGCTACAATTGGGCTTTGAAACCATTGTCTGTACTTCTCAATCTTGTTCTATTAGAGGAGCGGCTATTTTGAAGCAAAAAGGTTTTGTCTGTGTGATACATAAAACTATGACAGACCATGCCGGAAGATGGGTAATTGCACAGGTTGAAATGTAAAAAATATGTGCTATCTGCTATATATGGCTCTAATGTAAACGAACCATCAATATTTGATGTTTTAAACATGTAATTACTAAATTGGGAGGGAGACAAGATGATAAAGGGTGACTTTAATTGTATTATGAATCATAGTATAAATACAAGTAGACAAATGTCCACTAAAAGAATGTCTAAAACAAGAGCTGCGATAGTTGAGATGGGTCGTTTACAGCAAATAAAAGATTTATGGAGATACTTGCATTCTAATACTGTAGGATATACCCACTACTCGTTCCCTCATCAGTCATATTCAAGGATAGATATGGCGTGTGTCTCAGACGGGATTTTGACAACAGCCGATATAACGATATGCCACGTATTACCTCGGACCATAATCCTCTTTGGTAACATTTCAGGTTATAGCAGGAGTTAAGTCGCGCAAACCATTTACTTTTCCAAAATATTTGCTTACAGATGAGACATATATAGAAACTACTAGGAAGCAACTCAAAGTATTTTTTCAGGATAATATAGTGTCAGCCACTCCTGTTATAATATGGGATACATGGAAAGCAGTTATTCGAGGGATGACTTATGTACTGCAGCAAAATAAAAAAAAGCAAAATGTAATAGAAGAAGGCATCTCGGCTATAAGAATTATTATTATTCAAATTAATTGATTTGAGAGTGGCTGCTAAAAAGCATTTAGGGAGAAAATTGTTGCAAATCTCAATAAGTACCGCGCTTAACAATACGAATTTGGCGAACATATAGGAAAAATTCTTGCTTACAAGGTAGCTGATGATCGTGCTAAAACCTACATCAAAGAAACAAGGGGGGCAAATGGTGCTATGCACACAGAACGCAAAGAGATTTTAAAACAATGTTCTGCCTATTTTCAGAAACTATATACTTCTGATATTGTAACTAATGAGGCAGATGTATAAAATACCTCCAAAACATACATCTTCCAAAACTCAAGGAGGAAGATATTACTTCAATAAACAATGAGATTAGCAAAGAGGAGATACTTTTAGCGATCTCTGCACTTCTGTCGGGAAATGTTTAAAGAGCAGCTAATTGAACCGTTTAGAGGGGTTATACAACATATTGGAAATGGTGGTATAGTGCCTGAATCTTGGAATTTAATGCAAATAGTGTTTTTTTAAAGAAAAACAAACCTTCCTATGAATGTGGCTCATATATGCCTATTTCGCTTATCAATTCAGACACTAAAATATTTGCCAAAATTCTTGCCAACCGACTAGCACCATCTTGTCTCGGTCCATCAACATGGCTTTATTCAAGGCAGAGAAACTACAGCTCATATAAACACTGCTATCTCTGCTTTTGACCTTGCGGAAAAAAAGGATATCACATTAGGCATGTTGCTCTTAGATGCAGAAAAAGCTTTTGACAGGGTCAATGGGGAGTTTTTATGGGCTGTGTTGGCAAAAGTGGGGATAACGTATATTTTTAAACAGTGGATCCGGGCTTTATATGATAAACCACAAGCAAAATTAATGTATGCAGGGATACAATCAGAAGTTTTTCCAATTTTTCGTGGTACGTGACAAGGATGCCCACTCTCTCCCCTTTTATTTGCTCTTTATATTGATACATTTATTTTTTCATTACAGTCTAATTCTCAAATTATACCATTACGACGGGGTGCAAACTCACTAAAGATAATCGCCTATGCGGACGACATAGCCGTTTTTATGACAGAACCAAACAAGCACTGGCGTTGCCAATAGGTCTCGCAGTAGGAAAGTTGGAGCTATTGGTTTTGTAAATGACATTTTATATTTATATATTGTTATTGACAATGCCAATAACAATATATAAATATAAAATGTCATTTACAAAACCAATAGCTCCAACTTTCAAAAAGCGAAACCTATTGGCAACGCCAGTGCTTGTTTTAAAATGTTTAGGAAGAAAGGCTGGCTGCGAGGGGTGTTGTCCCACTTAGGACTGAGATTCGGCGAGTCCGGCTTCGTCTGTCTTGTTGTCCGTCTGCACTTCTACCTAGTGTAGGCGTTTGTCTGTGGGCCTGCAGTCTGACCTCTTAGGGTGAGTGTTCCGAGTGAGCATGCTTCATCATCCAGCTTTGCTAGTAGTATCAGTGAGGGACCCCGGCGCCCACTCTGAGAACATGAGAACTCCCCTCTGAAGCGAAAGAGTAGGGACAGTACACACTGGACCCGCAATTATTATCCACAGTGTTGTGTTTTAATGACTTTTCAGCCTTTGTCTGTTTTTTCAAAATTAACTCATTTTAACTCATGTAAATGTGTAATTGCTTCATCCATTTAACTACAAAAGTGTATGATGTATTTTATGTGCTATCGACAACAATAATTTGAATCTTGATGCACGTGCTGGTGGAAACTCCAAGTTGTATTGTTATTTGTATCCCTCTTTCCTTACCCCATTGCGAGGTGTGAATCCTTTATACATGTTCTGAGCAGCTGGGATTTATTCAAAAGTCGAACTAAGTAACTAGCTCCTGGTACTTCTAAAACACATGTATCTTTGTATCCATTTATGTAAAAAATGTCTGGAAGTTGGAATGCTGAATTGTGTGCTTGTAAATGTTATTGCTAGCAGGAGTGCTATGTTATCGGCCCCTGTATAGCGCTTTCTATTGGTATTCTGGTGCTTTGGCGCTTTCTTTATCTGGGCTCACTTTCATACAGTCTCAGAACGCCATCAGTCGGTTGTATATGTTTGGCAGTGTGCGCTTAGAGGACAGATGTAGAACGTCTATTTCAAAGGAGATTCGTGTCTGTTAATATGAAAGTAAAATGTTTCATGTAGAGCCTCGTGGGAATTCATGAGTGTGGCGAAGCATTTTGCCCGTTTTCTGCTTACCGCGCATGTAACTGTGTCATTGCATATGGCGAATGGTATGTCACTGTGATCTATGCGCCCCATGTCTGGACTTCATTTAGGGCTTTGCATTTAATACATCGCATGCATATGGAAAAAAAGGAGGAGGGAGAGAAAGATAGACCCGTGACACCGAGAGAAGCAGGGGTGAAAAAGAACCTACAAGAGTCAGATAATGAGGCAGGAAGTGTCTAGCGGTGGATTGAAGAGGCGTGAGGTGGAGTCAAGATGAGGCAGGCTTGATATTTTATCAAATCTGTGGCGGCGGCGCGGGGAGATGTGTGTGTGTGGGGGGGGTCTCTCCTAAGAAGAGCATGGGGTCACTGTCACTCACTCATCTTTGTACTAAGGAAGCGCTGCACAGAAGCACGCTCGGGAGTTCAGTGGTCGTTTCCTCACACCCCTCTATCTGGTGTCTCTGATGCACAAGGGTTAGCTATAATAACTACAGTAGTTGCACCGGGGACTAGGGGGTGGGAAAAGGGGCGTGGGGAGGGGGGCGATTGTGCCCCAACTAGAGCTGATGGAAGGGGACAATTTTCCTATCTTGTGGGTTGGTCATGGCACCCTGGCTACGCCTCTGTGGATAAAAACTACTTATCGTGCAACGTAGGCTGCGTCTAGAGATAGCTCTGCTCTCTGGGGCCTGCGATTCAAGATGAGTGCAGTGGGGAGATTTTGTGCTGCATGACCCTGTAAGCTCGGGATAGCGCTGCGGTCTGATACCGGGGCCTCTAGGAACGAGTGCAGTGTTCACATGTGGATATAGCGTCTTCAGTCGTGCTCCTAAAACTGGACCCACATTTCACCCACACGGGGAGAAGGATGTTTCGATCTCGGTGTGTCAGCTGACTCTACAAGATGATTGTGCCAACAAATACCCGGCACTTTCCTCACAGGGGGTGATGCCTTTGTAAGACAAGCTGAGCATGAGAAACAAAATGTTACAATGCATGCCATTTTTAAAATGCTGCTCGCGCTCCCTCAACAGCTGTACAACGATGCACAATTGGTTTCACTGAATGCATAAAATGGGGCTGTTGGACTTCAGCAGAACACGGCAGAAAGAAGAGAAAAAGAGGGAGAGAGAAGGAGGGGGTGAAAGAAGCAGAGGGACTGTGCAGAGGGACTGTGCAAGGGCGACGTGTAGGATACGGATAGAGAAAGAAGCAACAGAGGCTGAGACTGCAGAAAGAAAGAGTAGGTGGGCACAAGGGAGAGAAGGGGGGTGTGAAGTAAGACAGACAGAGCAGAGGGGATAAATAGTGACACATAGAGGGAAAATCAAACGGGTAAGGGGGATTGCAGCATGAAAGTACGGCCGGCCTGCGGCCGGCCATGAATAATTAGGGGAGGAGAAGCCCTTCGGGAAACTGAAAGTACGGCCCGCCTGCGGCCGGCCATGAATAATTAGGGGAGGAGTAGCCCTTTGATGTGCTGGGCTGGCCGTGAATGCGCGTGCTTGTTTGCTCACGTGATTCACGTGAACTTCAAGAAAACGGCAGGAACGAAGCCCTTGGTTTGACGAGGATTTCGAGCACTTGAATTCTCGCTCCCTCAATGCGCTTGCACGCATTGTAGGTCACGAGACCTAAAAAAGAAATGGAGGAAATTGTAAAGGAAGCAACTGGATTTGGTGCAATAGCTGGTTACAAACTTAACACCCATAAAACTCAAACACTTTTAAACTTTACATCTAGAGAACCCATATGTGGTGTATGCTCTGTCGCTACATACTTGGGTGTAGGACTATCCTCACAGATTAACCAAATAATTTCGATAAAGTATGAGTCTTTAATAAAGGACACAGCCATCTTGCTAAAAAAACGGCACAAACTTATAATTAAAATGAAAGTACTCCCAAAATTTTTGTCTTTTTTTAGGCCCATTCCTTTACGGATCCCTAACAGTTTTAAACATTATTAAAGTTTGAGCTATTGGTGTTGGAGAAGTGTGGCTCAGGGGTTGGAGGCGGCAGACCTTGAGCTTGAGTTCGGCCCTGGACCAGGGTTCAATTCCCTGCCTCGGTGGGTCTTGGGCTCAAAAATCCCACGGACTCGTTAATTCTCACTCCGGTGCCTTCTCGACTCACGGGTTCACACTCTGCGACTCTGGGCAATAGCTTGCTTAATCTCCACATCGGCCCCTCGCGGTGGGATGCCTGGCTTTCACCTTGTGGATCCCCTGCCAGGGTTATCTCACAGGGGAATACCAGGACGGGTTCCCTAAGCAAGCGCGGAGATGCCCCAGGGTAAGTCTTGCGCTATATAAGCTTCATTCATTTCATTTCATTATTATTAGCAATGCCAAGAGCTCAAACTTTAATAATGCGAGACCTATTGCATTGCAAATGCTTGTTTTGAATCTGTGGCTGCTGTGTTTGTAAACAGAAAAGCAAGCACACCTCATCACTACTGCCACAGAACAGGCCTTTCCCGTTTCGGAAGGCTAACTATGACGTTATCCCCTTGACGTAATGGATCATGTAGGTTTCCCTACAATAACAATTACACAATACTACATATCTCTACGGTTGAGCAATGAGCCCTGATCGAACGGTCCTTGGCCAGATCCAACCCGGGACGAAGACCTCATTTCCTAAGCAAATACGAGGGGGAAGCTGTCAAGGCGCCACTGAAAGTTTGACAGCTCGGATTTCTCGCTCTTTAAAGCCAACAGTCTTCTCTTTAAATGAACATTTACGGCCGGTCACGGATTGCGCTTGAGGGATGCAAAAACGACGTTTTGTTATGCAGCTATGAAGAATTATATCAATGATTTTATCCAAAAATGTATTTACTGACATGCTGGCCTTAACTGGAAAGAAAACACATCAAGAGCTCGTTCTCTGAAACAAATGGCTCTTTTAAAATCAGCACGTCCTAGTTTATTTGAGCAGGCTAGCGCCACCAGCACGCTCGGCTCAGGTTGTGTGAGGGGCGAACCCCGATACTGGCTCTGTGCGTGGGGAGCTCTGCGCCAAAGGCAGTCGCCACTGCAAGCTCACTCTCCCCCACAAAAGCAGCCTGGACCTGCGGCGCTGCCCGGCAGACATGTAATTTAAAGGCTGGTGCAAGAGCAGCCTGGGTATTCAGCCCTGTAATCTGCCTGCGAGCGCGCTGTCTGTGCACGCGTTTACCAAAGGGCATCCCGGAGAGGTGATCTCAGACCAGGGAGCGCGGGACGTCCTGGCAAACCAGGCACCCCCGGGGGAAGAGAGGGGGCAGCAGCAACCACAACACCCCGGGGAGAGAGGGGACAGCAACAATCACGTCTGTGTCGGGCCCCCATTGACAGGAAAGAAATGTCCCCTCTAGTTGCTGTATGAATTATCACCCACGGAAATGAGGGCTCAGGGGGGCCTGGTGCCACTGCACCCATGGAAGCCACGCCCCCTCCACGTTCAGCCCTCAAAAGATACACCATACACAACCGAGCATGGAGTTAGATTTCAATACGTGGTCTTAAAAGTACACGGCGACCAGACTGTGCGGGACAGCCACAGGGCTCCCCTACAAAAGCCATTGATGTCGGCCTCTTTACTTAGGAGTACGATCTGGACTACAGACGTCCGGTCCACCATAGTGAAGCTCCGAAGATTAACCTAGACTGCCGGAGCAGAAACTCAACCGGAAACACCACTCAGGAGCCGGATTGGGAGTCTGTAAATACCACCTCCAACATATCAAACACTCCCTGCCACCGACCGCTCAGAAGCATGAGCTGTGAGCAACAAAGCGCTATAGCTTGCTCTGACTCCAGCGGTCGTAGGCTCACACCCTCACCAGCACCCCTCCCCCCCCTTCATTCCGGAGCATCGCCTCAGGCACTACTAAATCCACAATTCACTGTCAAATTCAACTGTGCAGCCCCCTCCTCTAAGAACGAGTTTGCCAAAGCCGGCCATAAATGCTACTCGATCCGCCCTTCTCCCCCTCAGCGGGAAACCAGCCCCTTCATCCCACAGGGGCAATACTACATATTTCTACGGTTGAGCAATGAGCCCTGATCTAACGGTCCTTGGCCAGATCCAACCCGGGACGAAGACCTCATTTCCTAAGCAAATACGAGGGGGAAGCTGAAGCACGGGTGGTCAGAAACAGCTACTGCGCAGGCGCACAACCTGTCGTCATCCATTCACGTGGCATTTGTGACGTCTTACCCAGGACGGTTCAGAGGCGGTCCAAACATCCCTACTGAAAACAAAAGTTTTCGAACTGGGAGGGGCACTGCGTGCCCCTCGCCAGGTCGAAACCTAAAAAAGATTAGATGGCCTCTTTAGAAGTTTTATTTGGGGCTATAAGAGGACACCAAGAGCAATTGATTTACTTAAATGCCCTTTTGATCAGGGGGGAATAGACTTTCCAAATTTAAAGATGTATTTTTGGTCTGCATTCGCAGGTCGTTTTCGGAGCCTGTTAATTCCTTCATGCACTACCTTTTTTCACCAATTACTTTTGGCAGAGAATAGCTCGATGTATCTGTATAACATTACTGATCCAAACTACTTCAAGCACGTTAAATTTAACACTTAATGGGATACTATGTGCATTTGGAAAGCTTTCTTAGCTAAATGTGACCTAACATACTATCATGACAAACTCCTTTTGTGGGGCAACCCGATTTTTCCGGAGATCTTTCAAGGTACTACATTAAGCGATGGGCTAATTTTGACATCTCAATACTTTTCCTCTTTTGAAAACTTGCAACTTCTGTTTAAGTTACCGGGGCATATGCTTTTTAAATATTTACAGATTAAGAATTATCTTTTCACACAACTAAAATTGACGAACATAACCAAATCAGAGATATGGGATTATTTTTATCAGGATAAATCTACATCTATGATTAGCCATATGTATAAAGTTTTCATCAGTTTCAGAAGAGGTGATGGTGATAAATTAACTCAAAACTGGAGGTTTTATTGGGGGAGGAGGTCACGGCAAACAATACAGAACAAAGTTTAAGGGTAATTAGGAAATCTGTACATGCAACTAATTTACAAATGCAACAGTTGCGTACTGTGTGTAATCTTTATTATACACCCGAGAAAATATCTAAATGGGCTGTTACAGGATCATCCAGTACTCGAGTAAAATGATCGAGATGGATCTTTTTGCAGCAAATCTGATACATATGTTGATAACGTGCCCCAAACTTGATAATTTTTGGCAACAAGTGGGTCAGATATGCTCTCAAAAGTTAGGGATAGATTTTTCCCCTACTGTTAGAGATATTATGCTGAGACCTGAACACTTTAATCAACGACAGAATCGGCTATTACTGATTTTGTTGGTAATAGCCACAGTAGTGATTGCTCGAGCCTGGATCAGCCAAAACCCTCCAAATAAAAGTGAATGGTGGAAGTTGATGAAGAAAATATACGCAGTGGAATATGCTTTGGCAAATGCTAGGGGTACTCATGCCTTGAATAAACTAAAAGCTATATGGGGTCCTATATTTTTAATGTATATGTATACGATATACAAATCATGATTCAGTTCATGGGATAAATAATGGTCTTTTGTTTCTTTATTTGTGATTATGAAATTATTTTACTGTCCAGTCTTTTCTTTGTATAGGATATATGTAATCTTCCCTGCTGCTTGTTGTATATGCTGACTTGTTGATTAATAAAAATATTTTTAAAAAATAAAAAAAGAGACTAGTTTGTGCTTTGGTGCAACACACAACAGGTTGATCCCCTCCAAGGTTATCTTTTGCCCCTTTTGGCCTTCTTGCGGCTGCCTATTCAGCTTGTTTAAGTCACCTGTTGTGATGCGATTTTTAAAATGGCTACAGCATATGTTCCTCCTTCTCCTTTTGTGATGCCCCAGTGGGACCTCACTCTTGTACTTACTTATCTGATTTGCACTCCATTTGAACTGCTCCACAGCTGTTCCTTACCATCAACATTGTGTTCCTCATCAGGAATACCTCAGCACGGCATGTGAGTGAGCTTCAGGCACGGTGTATTAATCCTCTCTATACCACCTTCTTCCCAGATAAGCTGGTTCAGCGAACTAGGACATCCTTTCTCCCGAAAGTTGTGATGCTGTCCCATGCCAGTCAAACAATCATCCTGCCTGCATTCTATGCTTCATCCCACCCCTCTAAGGAGGAGGAGAGACTCCATTGCTTGAACCACAAAAGAGCACTTATCTTCTACATTGATCGTACCAGAGACCACAGGGTGGACAATCAGCTCTTTGTGGGGTAACCATAGCAAAAAAGGCAAGGCTGTCCAGAAGAGTATCATCTTGTGCTGTCCTCTGCATTAAGATCTGCTACGCCGTCACCAAAAGGCAGTCTTCAGAAGCACTGAGCAATTTTGAGGAATGAGGTGTATTATATGGTGTAGACCTGTGGTATACTTACGAACCTCTTTAGGACCAGCAGATTTTGTTTGTCAAACCGTCAGTGTAACCGTGGTTAGCTGTACCTCTGAGCAGTAAAGCTTTGACAAAGCAGCAAGAGTAAAGCATTTAAATAGCACCAAAACAATTGAAGAGGAAATTGACAAGGCACTCAAGAAATACGAAACCTATTGATAAAAATAGACCGTAGTTGTATGTATTTTTAGACACCATATTGAAAAGATCCACTGGAGGGTTTTGGAGCTATAGAATTTACAAGGTATAGTAAATCAAAGCATTTTCCTCAACTGTGAACAAGCATTGGCAAACTCAACTTATTTGACACAAACGTTTTCACTAAAAAGTTGGATTAGTTGTATTGTGGTCACTTAGAGTCACTTTAGGGGGCCATCCCCAGTAGTGAGCCAGTCAAGGGGGGGCAGTAAGGTCCTAAGAAACAGTTACCTCAAAAGTAGAAGCAATTCTCATCATTTCAAATCACTTTTATGTGTTGCAGTGATTACTCATGGAAGTGCATCTGATGAAAGGGATGAAGGATTGTGAAGATGCTCAAGGAGGCTGTGGATGCTCCTCGGCCCACAAAGGTGGTAAGTCATTATTGGTCACAGGGTTGACATCCCTTAAAGTCCTCTTAGTGCTGGTACAAGTCCAGTTGCCACTGAGCTACCAGTCGCCAGGTATCGCAGTCACTGCCAAATCCTTCCCTGGGAGATAACTCTGCTTCTGGGTGACCAACCTGCACTCTGGCGACTCTCCCTGGCTCAGCGAACTTGGGTGTAACTCTGAATTTCGGGTATGGGTTCTGCTCTTTGGTGCTGCACGGCGGTGGTGGGCAGCATTCTGAGCATTTAGGCTAACAACTTGCTCAGCAGGCTTCTCAGCTGTTGTGGCCCTGTGCTGTGAACCCTTGGAGTCTCTTTGCTTTGACTGGGCTCTGGAGACTACTTCTCCACATGCAGGACACAGCAGGCACAGCCCTTCTCCTTTGCTCACCACCAGGTTCAGCAAGTGCAGTCCACGCCGGTGCAGCCTCTCTTTGCTGGTTTCATTGTGCATCAATCAATCAATCAATCAATCATAGCATTTGTAGAGTGCACTACATACCTGTGAGGGTCTCAAGGCACTGGGGGGGGGGGGGGGACGCTGCTACTGTTCGAAGAGCCAGGTCTTGATGAGTCTCCTGAAGGTTAGGAGGTCTTCGGTCTGCCGTAGGCGGATGGGGAGGGTGTTCCACGTCTTGGCGGTGAGGTGGGAGAATGATGTGCCGCCGGCAGTCACTCTTCGGATACGGGGGACGGTGGAGAGGGCATAGCCTGAAGAGCTGTGCTGGCAGGATGGGGTGTAGAGGCTGAGTCGGCTGTTGAGGTACCCTGGTCCGGTGTCGTGGAGTGCCTTGTGTGCGTGGGTGAGGAGCTTGTAGGTTATCCTCTTGTTGATGGAGAGCCAGTGCAGGTCTCTCAGGTGGGGTGTGATGTGGCTGCGGCTCGGGATGTCGAGGATCAGGCGTTAGGAGGCGTTCTGGATGCGTTGGAGCCGTTTGAGGAGTTTGGCCGGGGCTCCTGCGTAGAGTGCGTTGCCGTAGTCCAGGCTACTGCTGACGAGGGCCTGGGTGACCGTCCATCTAGTTCTGGTGGGGATCCATTTGAAGATCCTGCAAAGCATGCAGAGGGTGTTTAAGTAGGAGGAGGAGACAGCTTTGGCCTGCTTTATTATGGAGAGTGTGGAGTCGAGGATGACCCCCAGGTTTCTTGCATGGTCGGTGGGTGTAGGGGGTGCTCCTAGTGCCGTTGGCCACCAGAAGTCATCCCAGGCTGAATGGGTGGAACCGAGGATGAGGACCTCCATCTTGTCCGTGTTCAGCTTCAGGCGGCTGTTCCTCATTCAGTCGGTGACGGCCTTCATTCCTTGGTGGAGGTTGGTTTTGGCGGTGTGGGGGTCTTTAGTGAGCGAGAGGATCAGCTGGGTGTCGTCAGCGTATGAGATGATGTGGGCGAGTGGTGCCATGCATACATTGAACAACGTTGGGCTGAGGGCTGATCCTTGGGGTACGCTGCAGATGATCTCGGTGGCTTTGGAGCGAAAGGGGGGAAGGAGGACGCTCTGGGTTCTCCCGGTGAGGAAGGAGGTGGTCCAGTCCAGGGCCTTTACTTGGATTCAGGCGTCGTGGAGGTGTGTTTTTAGCGTGCAGTGGCAGACTGTGTCAAAAGCGGCTGACTGGCCAGGAGGATGAGGGCCGCAGTTTCTTCGTTGTCGAGCAGGAGCCTGATGTCGTCGGTGGCGGCGATGAGGGCAGTTTCTGTGCTGTGGTTGCTACGGAATCCGGATTGGGACAGATCCAGGATGCTGTTCTCTTCGAGGAAGCTGGTCAGTTGTTTGTTTACTGCCTTTTCGATGACCTTGCTGGGAACGGGAGCAGGGAGATGGGTCAGAAGTTCTTTAGGTCCTTCGGATCCGCCTTACGTTTCTTGAGTAAGGCATTGATCTCTGCGTGTTTCCAACTCTCTGGGAAGGTTGCTGTCTCGAAGGAGATGTTGATGGTTTTCTGGAGATGGGGTGCGAGGGTGCTGCTGACTTTGTTGAAGATGTGGGCAGGAGTCTTCTGGGGATCCGGAGTGGACGGTGTTCATGAACTTGATGGTGGTGTCGTTGTTGTTGTTGTTGGTCCATGCGAGCAGGCGGTTGGTGCGGGTGGTGGCCGTGGGGGCGGGGGTGCCGTTGGTTGCAGGGGTGTTGACCACGTTGAAGCTGTTGAGGATGCCTGCGATCTTGCGATAGAAGAAGGTGGACAGTGAATCGCACAGGTATTGTGACGGTGGAATGTCATTGGTGTTGGAACTGGGGTTGGAGAGTTCCTTCACGATGCTGAAAAGCTCTTTGCTGTTGTGTGCGTTGTTGTCTATGTAGTCTCTGAAGGTGGTCCTTTTCGCAGATCTGATGAGTTGGTGGTGTCGGCGGGTGGTGTTCCTGTGGGCTGTGTAGCTTTGCGGTTTTCTTTCACGGGTCCAGTTTTTTTCCAGTTTTTGGCAGGTTCGCATAGGAGGCCTGGAGGTCTTCAGTAAACCAGCTTGCTCTCTTGCTGGTCTGGGTGCTGGGGGGTTTCTTGAGCGGGGTGAGGGTGTTGGCGCTGTCATTGAGCCACTGCCTGAGGCTGCGGGCTGCGGTGTCGGGGTCGGTGGGGTCTGTGGGTGGGCTCTGGGTGAGGGCGGTGGTTAGCTTGTCCTCGGTGATCTTGCCCCAGCTACAGCGAGGTATCGGCTGGGTGCGGTGGTGGGTGATGGGTTTCTGGAAGGTGAAGTGGATGCAGTGGGGGTCGGTCCAGTGGAGTTCGGTGGTGCGGTCGAAGGAGACGTGGGTGCTTACAGAAGAAGATGGGGTCAAGCGTGTGGCCGGCGGAGTGAGTGGGTGTTGTGACGAGTTGTCTGAGTCCGAGGTTGCAAAGGTTGTCGATCAGGGTGGAAGTGTTGGAGTCGTTATTGTTCTCGAGGTGGAAATTCAGGTCCCCGAGGAGGATGTAGTCCGTGGAGGCGAGAGGCGTGTGTTCTGATGAAGTCGGTGATGGAGTCGCTGAACTGAGGTCAGGGTCTGGGGGGTCTGTAGATGAGGGTGCCTCTGAGGGTGGTGATGAGGTCGGTGTGGATCTTGAAGTGCAGGTGTTCGGCGGTGCTGAGGGCGTCATCGGCGTCTGTTGAGATTTTGAGGGTGTTTCTGTGGACAATGGCAATTCCTCCACCTACTCCGTTGGTGCGGTCGTTGTGGGTGATCTTGTAGCTTTCTGGGATGGCTATGGTGATGTCGTTCGCCGAAGTGGGGGTCAGCCAGGTCTCCATCAGGAAGGCGATGTCTTGGGCATTGGTGTCAAGTAGGTCCCAGAGTTCGACAGCGTGTTTGCGGGTGGAGCGGGTGTTGAGCAGGATGCATCTGAGGAAGTTGGGTTCTTTGGTGGGTGGGTTGGCGGGCTGGATGCTGGTGAAGCTGCAGCTCCGGCAGGAAAAGGGTCCTTGTGTGCGCTTCGGGATGGCGAGGCAGCAGGTGCGTGACCGTCCGGCGTTGAGTGCGTGGAGGATGCTGGAGTCATAGCAGTGGTGTGCGTCGTGGGGAGTGCGGGGGCCAGGGGTCCTGGCGCTGGGCGTGGTCCAGGCACAGGCGGGCGCAGACAGGCTTGCCTTAGGCGCACCCACTGCGCGCGTCCACTGTGCGGCCGCTTCGCGGCATCCATATGAGGGGGAGTGGAAGGGAGAGGCAGCTGAGAGGCGAGAGCGGGCGGCGAATGGGAGCAGAGGGGGCGGGGCTGCAGGGGACGCAGCGGCGGGAAAGAGTATAGACGGGGACGAGCGGGCACACAGCAGGATACAGAAGGAAAAACTGGGCACAGAGGGGCACAAAACAACAATGCTAACTGAGCAGGTAGGGGGACAGAGCAGGGAGTACAGAGAGCACAGAAAACTAAAACAAGCAGGCACAAACCAGTATTAGCGGCAACAGTGTCTCAGGGCACAAAGGAGGACTGTGTGGTGGCGTGGGGGAGCGACCTGCATGGTGACAGGGTCAAAGGTCGCTCCCCCACAGGGCAGTCCTTCTTCGGTCCTTCTTCCAGTGCAGGTGAGATCTGAGTTCAGGGGGCCGGGGGTGCCCTATTTATGTTCAGAAAGTGCCCTTAGGGTAGACACGGTCAGTAGAAAATGGAATAGTAGGTTTACTCCCTCCTGATGACCACTTCCAGAAAAGTGTGGCATCTGGTTATCCCAAGATGCACCATTCTGCTCACTCCCAACATGGCAGAACCCCACCCTCGGCATCCAGAGCTCTCTAGCCAAACCCAGAGGTGTGTCTACCAAGGGAGTTATGTCAAGAAAAGAATTCCCTTTGGAAAACTAAATTAGCATACTTAATCACTGATTTCTCACTCAAACATCCATTCACACAGGAGCCATGCCAGTAGCCATAAGTCAAATATATGAATGCTTTATTCATCAAATAAATGCAGTAGATTAAAAGGGATTAAAAAAGGATTTAAAAAAAGGAGTCACTCAACTCATAAATTTGAAATACAATTACATCAAGAATTATTGCATACTATATAGAAAACACAAATCATTACACAGTACAAAACAGCTTATAGGTCAACATGAATGATCCATTCAAAAATTGTTTTCAAAATAACACAACACCAATAATGTACACCATTTTTTTATTACAGCAAGACCAAGAAGCACCACGTTTCGGTGGTATCCACAGGTCCAAACCACCTTCTTCAGACTTTACACAAAAAATGTATCCCGGCACTTTAAAATCGTTTTATCAAGGTGCGGTTCTGTATCAGGGAAAAAAAACTCCTAGTTTTTAGTGGCCAACCAGTCCCAGACTGCAGAGGATAAGGCTCCTAGAGATTCTGAGCATGTATCCTTTCACAGTCTGAATGACACTTCTCCGTTAGTCAGAAATTACGGTGTAATAATCAATAAAAAATACAATGATTTAGTAACATTAAGGTTTTTTAAAGATTGTGATTTTCTGATTACCATATGTCATGAACTTGGTAAGCCTAAAATTGGTTTTATTATAATTGCAGAATCTATTTGGGAAACTGTATTGTCCTACTGTCCTGATGAAGGCGGATTAATATGCTTACACCGCCGAAACGCGTCGACGCCTAAGGAGTGAATCTAGGAATATACACTTAGGGGGAAACCAAATTTGTTTTTCTATGAATGGTTTCTATCCTTATCTCTTGCACACTCCTTTTTAATTGAATGTTGTTGTTTTTATTGATTATTACACCGTCTTTATATGTTTCCCAAATTTCTGTTTTTATTTAATGTAATGTATCTTTAATAAATTGTTTTTATAATTTGAAATGTTTTGAGAGTGTTTTCACATATAGTGGTTGCATCCTATTTATCTACATTGCTTCTCTGTAAATTGTTGTCTGTATGCTTGTGAGTACTTTTGTACTGTTGCTATTTTACCCAAAGGGAATTTCTTTTTGACTAACGTCAATTGTGGTACCCTATCCCTTTGGTTTTGGGGTCCCTCTCTCTTTTATTAGTGAATGACACTTCAACAGCTAGAAATAGGCGAGAAATGCTGCCCTTAATCAATGCTCAAAAAAACTCCCTCTATAGAGCCAAGATTTGAATCAGACGGGCGATTTTTAGCAAACACAGAGATTTACAATCCTGTTGTTTGAAACCAAAACTGGAAGGGGAGAAAAAAAAGAGCATTGACAAACAAGAACTGATTCAAATCTGAGTTAGCAATTTTAAACTGCCCTTCTAGTCTGTAGTGGCAGACTGGGATCCATGTTTTACCTTGTAGTACTCGGGGTGGCACAACTAGTGCTGCAGTCCTTGAGACAACTCAACTTACAGGCCCTAGGTACCCCTGATACCATATACTAGGAGCTTACAAGTACATTGGGCTGTGGCAATTGGGGACAAGCCACTTAAACATGCACTGAGTCCTGTTTAGCAGGGCTCTGAGCATTTCAGAGCCACTATACTAGTACCTAGTAGTCAAAATGGGGGCAAAAAGTGTGGTTAAACCTGCAAAAAGCCTGTTTCCTTACAGTTCTCGTTCTACCAGTGCCAAATCTGCTGCCACTGTATTAGCACTCAGAGTTCCTATCTTGGACATTTGTCAGACTGCTATGTTGGTGTCCCTCTACACCAGGCTTCTCC
Source organism: Lissotriton vulgaris (assembly GCF_964263255.1). Lineage (NCBI taxonomy): Eukaryota > Metazoa > Chordata > Amphibia > Caudata > Salamandridae > Lissotriton > Lissotriton vulgaris. The sequence continues at coordinate 892,902,567 of NC_141693.1, read as the reverse complement.
AACAACTAGCTCATGAGCTACTGGTGGATCTCCAGCTGCCTGTAAGTAGCTTTCTTGTGTGCAGCACAGCCGAGTAACTGAGAGGCTTTTGTTTGACTGAATATATATATGGATAACACATTTGAGACTTTATATTTGAGATGAACACCAGGAATCCTTACCTGTATTTCTGCCATCGGGCAGTGCCGTGAGGGAAACGGCGAGGCACAACACGACGGGGAGGCAGCAGGAGGCGGTCGAAGCCATCGGACCACACTCCCCAGCAACCCCTTGGCCGGCGGCGCTCCGGTGACGCGGACAGAGCGCCCGGAGGCGCCAGTAAAAGGCTGACACCCCCTCTCGCCCCGTGAGCCGCGCGCGGGAGCGACCGGGAGAAGCCCGGGACAAGGGCGGGGCCGTCTGTGGCCGTCAGGGGCCAGAAGAGGCCGGGCAGGGCCACCCCCATTGGCACGAACTGTGAGTACTACTGAAGGACAATTCCTGTAAAAGTCTCTGTTACCCCTCGTATTTTAATTTGAGTTTTACGGACATTGTCACAGTAACCCCTGAAAATGTCAGTCCAAAGTACATTGCCGGATAACTACTTATTGAAAGTGGTGTCCAAAATCAACAGCGACAGGAGGAAGTCACTGGGAAAAAGTACTATTGCTGACCCTTTTTCCACTGATGTAATCAATCATGTAAACCCTGTAAATCTTAATAATACTGTTCACGAGATGGTTGCACCTGCGGAACTCTATAACAGCACCACTAGTATTAATGTTGAAGTAACTAAGGCCTTAGACCAGTCTAAAATAGGGGAGGAAGACCAAGGTAATAATCCCGAGGGGACACCTCAGCAATTTGGGAGGGCATCTAAATTTATGCGTGCCTGTAGAAAACCAATCCCTAAGCGAGGTAGTCATATCTCTAGAAGGAAAAAGGATACGACCCAAGTGGAACATACTAATGACTTAGTACCTGTGAATCTTGATAATTATGGGGCATATTATCAAGGGGGTTTATCTCCGCTTTTTTGGCTTTAAAAGCCAAGAAAGCGGAGATAAAATTATCTCCCTATTACCAAGCTGTCGCTAACACCAGTTAGTGACAGCTAATAGGAGATAGCGACCATCTTGGGCCCCGCTTTGCATGTCAGTGATATTTATCACTAATGACATGCAAAGTGGGCGTGCCAAGATGTTAGCGACTGGAAACAGTCCCTAACATCGCTATCTCCTATTACCAACAATTAGAGATATTCGCGCTAAGCGCGAATATCTCCAAAAGCTAACACCTGCCCTGAGCAGTTCTTAGCCATGTTATCCAATGGGAGGTGGATAACATGGCTAAGAGCATTTGCTCGATAATGCATGAATATCGCTGACTTTTCAGCGATATTCATGCATTGCGGCCGTTTTTTTATCGCATTTGCGATAAACCTTGCTAATAGCAAGGTTTATCTGCGATAAAAATCGGTGATGTGCGGCGATAATTTTTGTCTCTAAACAAGTTAGAGACAAAAATTATCGCTAGTTGTTGGTAATATGCCCCTATGTTTCTCTGAAGCCTGATCAAATTGACTCACTAACAAGTGCAATTCTTAGTAAACTTAGTATGGTGATAGAGCCATTGTTAACTAAGATAGGAGATCTTCAGGAGGAAGTAGCCAGGTTAAGGGGCTTGGTGGGTAACCACGCAGACAACTTGGAAAAGTCCTTAGCTGACATCAAAAAAACAATTGGTATTGTTACTGCTCCCACCAGGGATAAGGAGCAGTCACAAGCCTCTACCAGTGCCACCCCCACTCTGGCCAGGAAACACTCCACCAAAGATCAGCCGAAATCACAGAGGCCACCACCTACTCTGTCACAGGAGGGAGGAAGATCCTCAAACCCATCTAACCAAGGGGTTACAGGCAATCCAATGGGTGTTAAATCACCAACACTCATGCAAGCCCCTACGCAAGTATCAGCACCTACGGTGACAGTTCCAACTGATACGATGGGAGGATTAAATGGGGAGCCCACTAGGATCTGTAGACGCCCTGTTGATCTACCACCCGACTGTGTAACTTATGTGGTGGTTCTAACTAATGTTCCCATTCTCACTCAGCCCCCAAGTGAATATGAGACACCTGATTCTTTGAGAAATAAAACCATTTCCTGGCTAAATCGTCATTGTGGCTATCCAGTCGGCTATGCTGACCAAATAATCTCCATCAGAAGAGTAAATTGGATAGGTAACACCAAAAAAATAGGTGGGGGGATTGCGTGATTATAAACTTCAAGCACCCACAACATGTGGCAACGGTCCTGCTTAGAGCAGCCTCAATTACACAGTCTGAGACTGAAGTAGTTGCTAGGCCGTTGGGGTATTTTTATAATCACCTCGGCGGGCAACCGCCATCTAATTGTAGGGAAAAGGCTTCAAGCAATCCCACCTATCCTCATGTGATAAATAGACCATTGTTGCCTAACCTTTTCTTTGGTCCACAACATGGTCCATTCATTCCTTCGCTGCACATGGGGAACCCTATGTTTGGGGGGAATGCCCCTTTAATGCATGACCCTAACCCATTTGTTCCATTTGGCAACTCCCCTCTGTTTGATAATGGAATGGTGTACCAGGTCCCTACCCAGAATAGGTTTCAGTCCCTGAGTCACCTAGATCAGAATGATTGACATGAGATTGAACCCCCTAGAGATCTAGAGTCTAGGAATTTTAATGAAGCGGCCGTATTGTTAACTAATGAAATGAGTCATGTAAGTTTGAACTGTACGTTGAATGGGGGAGACACCCTAAACTCTATACCCAGCATAGAGCTTTTTAATATCGATAATAACATGTCCATCCCTAATGTGGATCTGTCAAACGCTAACAATGAAAGAGAGAATATAACTTGTCATATCGCTAGTTGGAATATTGCGGGAATTGTGGCCAAGGAAGATGCCTTAGGCTGGATTGAATTCGTGCATTTGTTTGACATCCTATGTTTCCAGGAAACATGGAGCAAAAAATTTTATGGCATTGACGGGTATGTGTCTTATGAGCTCCCAGCACTACCCTCACCTCATGGCAGAGCTAAAGGGGGTTTGTTGGTGTTAATTTCTGTCAAACTACCAATTCTTGTAAAAAGATTTGTTAACGTGGGGGCGCATTCACAAATCCTATGGCTTACACAAGAACCAGGCAGAAATATCCTATTGATAAATTTCTACAATAACGTATTTGACAACACTAGACATATAGCGATTAATGAACTAGATATGGCGGTGAACAATTTTGTGAGGAATTTTAACAATGTTTTCGAATTTATTTTTGTGGGGGATTTTAATGTTCCTGTGTGCCCATTATCCACCCTGAAAGTCTGTGGTGTGTATAATCGACAGGGGGAAGCTGAAGCTCATTTCCCACACCACACTTACGGGGAAACTTTGAATAATTTTATGATTCATTACGATCTGGAAATCTTGGATAATGCTAAAAATGACATGGGTGGAATTATTCCAACTTTTAAAGGAAGGGGCGCTAATACCGCTATTGATTTTATATGTATGTCAGCAACTATTGCCCCGTTATGCCCGATGCCTAATGTGATAGATATTATGTTGAGTGACCATAACTGTTTGACCACTGAACTAACCTTTTGGGTTAAAAATCATGTCTGTGAAAATGGAGCTATCAATAACATTGAACCCCATAGACAGAATGGTTATAGATTGAGGTGGAAAGGAGATAAAGCCGCTTTGACTTCAGATTCAATTATATCTAGTTGTGTGACAGATATAGCGGCAATCTTAGAATGTGTAGACACCTCATCTGACAGTATTGATCACTTCAACAATATTAACTCCATTATTAACAAAAAATTCACTAAAAAGGCGGGGTCTAAAGCAAGGTGTCCAAGGGGCTGGTTTGATCATGCCTGTTCCAATGCCCGCAAAGAGCTCAAAGAGGCCCTTGCAGCCAAACCGAGGGACAAAGTTCTGGTGGTCCAACTTAGACAGGGTTTTAATACTACCCTGAAACGTAGAAAAGCTGAATTACAGCAAGAGGCCTGGGATAACCTCACCCTAGTGGCGGACACGAACAATTGTACCCTGTTCTGGTCCACGGTAAATAGCCCATTTCTAAAAGATGATAGGGTTCCTGAACTCACTTCTAACGTGAGCATGGACTCATGGATCCAACATTTCTCTAAAATCTTTGATTCTGGTAATTCAAAAGATACCAATGGGGATAGGTGGCCCATCCTTGCCTTAGATTTAACCATCAGTGAAACTATGGCTAGTATTAGAGCTAGCAAAGGAGGCAAGGCTCAGGGGCCAGATGGCGTTCCCATAGACGTGTACAAGACCGCCCCAGAGATATGGGGGCCTTTGCTCACCAAAATCTTTAATACAGCTGTAAGCGGTAATATACCGTCTACTTGGGAAGAGTCAATAATCATCCCTATTTTTAAGAAAGGAGATCGTGGGGATGCAAAAAACTATAGACCTATATCCTTATTGGATTCATCAGTTAAAATCATGAGTATGGTCCTCCTTGTAAGATTAGAAGAATGGCTGAATCTAATGAAATCTTAAGTAATTGCCAGTTTGGCTTCAGAAAAGGCCGTGGTACTATAGAACAGTGTTTGAATCTGGAGCTATTGGTGGGAAAATATACCAAGGCAAAAAACGGGTCGCTCTATCTCTGTTTCGCGGACCTTAGTAGTGCCTTTGATTTGGTAGACCACGCAATACTATGGGTCAAATTACTAGAGATGGGTGCTCCAGAGGGAATTATCTACTTCTTAGCCCGTTTGTATGAAAAACTTCGCACCAGTGTTCGCTATGGACCCAATGGAGAGTGTACCACTAAGTTTGGGATAGGAAGGGGCATCAGACAGGGGTGCGTTCTTGCGCCCCTGCTTTTTACCCTTTTTATTAATGAGGTTGAATCTACCCTGCAGGCAGTCGCTGCGGATGCCCCTAGAGTTAATAATTTTAACATACCAGTATTACTCTATGCGGACGACGCAGTGTTACTGTCAAGGACACCATTGGGTCTCCAACGCTTAATGGATTGTTTTGTATCCTTTATTAAAAATAGGAAACTGGTGATTAATAAGGCTAAGACTTATGTAATGGAATGCAGCTCTGGAAAAGTTAAAAGAAATGGGAAAACCCACTATGTCATTGATGGTGAACCAGTGAAAAAAGTTGATAACTTTTGCTATTTAGGAATTACCTTTTCTCATAACGGGAGCTGGGCCACTGAACATAAGGTTGTCAGAACTAAGATGACTAGGAGCGCCAACGGGGTCTTTCTGTTTGCCAAGAAATTGGGGAATAGACGTATTAAAGATATGTTAAACATCTATAAATCAAAATGTCTTTCGGCTGCCCTATACGGGGCCGGAGTCTGGGGGGTGACATCTGCTAAGAGCTTGCAGGTAGAGGAGAACCTCTTCCTGAAAAAGCTCCTATGCTTACCCAGGTCTACCTCCAACTCCTTGGTTTACAATGAAACAGGGACCCAAGCCCTAAATGATATGATCATGTTAAGGCCCATCCTATTGTGGCGCTCGATCTGGCTCAGTGAAGGTACCACATTGAACAGAGCAATCATTAAGGACTGCCTTTTATTGGACCAACACCTGAAGATTCCCTGGATCGGTTACATTATTGATCGTGTACAAAATTTATTTGGAATCAATGTTTTAATGGACCCATACAGGCTCTCGGAAATCCCCAAATCTGATGTGAAAACAATATTTTTAAATCACTGTAATGAAAGGCATCACTTGGAGGACTCTAAATTAACAACTTGTGTACTATACAATAACATGAATGAATTTACTGGTTTCAGACCATATTTATCTCAGGTGACTAGAACCTCACACCAGTTTGTACTGACCAGAATGAGGATGGGTATAGCACATCATCTGGTCGCGTGGCCTAACCTCAAATCGCGCCCTGCTGGTCCCTGTAAATGTGACAATAAGTCCAAACAATGCACTAAGCACTTTTTGTTAACTTGTGATTTGTACACTGAGTTAAGGAAATTCTATTTGAAGCCATTATTCATTAGATTTGGAGTAAGAGACACTACAGAGGCTATGAAATTGATTTTTAATCTGAATCATGCGGACATTTGTTTTTTTACTGCATCTTTTTTATATAAAGCGATTAGCGCCAGGAAAAGTATGTGTTTTTAATCAAACTTCTGTACATTTTAAATATTTATTCCATCCCCCTCTGGATATTCTGCAATATGTGTATTTTTTTTTTTTTTTCTCTGATCGATAGTATATTTATATGTATATTATGTTTGCCTCTAAGAAATTGTATGAATTGTCTGTATTATTTGTGCTTTTATGGACATGTTTTTTAAATGTTCCGAATAAAGCCTTATGAAATGAAATGAGATGAAATTTGTTCTTATCAAAACTCATTAAGCTAATGTTTGGAAAACAATTGCTCAGTTTTTAAAATATAGTTTAAACTGATATTTGAGTAAGAAAGCATGTGGTGTGGGGGCAGACTTACTACTAATGTCATCATTTTGGTACCTGCATTTTACATTAGCAACCCTGCCTGATGCACTAAAATAATCCCTGCTGGTAATCTTTCATAGGATGGCCACCAATGTAATCTTGTCTTTAGTAGTTTCTATTACAGCACACATAATATTAGCAGCTTGTCATAGTTTTCATTGAAATAAGTAGTTCTTGTTAAGGAAAAGGTTGAGGAGAACTGCTCCACACGTTCACAAAGCACTATTGTCTGGACATCCAGGTCTGCAGAGAAGGGCACCTTGCCAGTTCGGTCCAGCAGGACTTTCTGGTTTAAGTCCACCCAGAGTACACCTCCGGTACTGCTTTGGTATCTATTCAAAAGGTGGAGATTCTGCAGATAGAAGCCTCTACCAGAAAAGGAAGTTAGTTACATTTAGATAATGGTCTTCCGGAAGAGACTATGTGCGGCAGATTTCTCACTGACCCTCCCACCCTCCCTGGTCTGTGTTTTGAGTCTCTCTATCAATAAGATCCCACATATAGGAATCTGCACACTGGTCTATCAGTTTGCTTTTGGGGTTCTACATCTGAAGGTGTGGACTGTCTCGAAATCAACTGACATCTGTGCGCAGGAGTGGCACCTATATAGGCCTGGTATTCAATTGGCGGAGAGAAACAGCATCAGTGCGGAGCTGCATGGTGCCATCTTCTGCGTGCAGCAGTACTATAGACAAGTTTCCAGATCCAATCTGATGCCTGAGGTATATTCAAAAGGTGAGGAATCGGCAGCTAGTTAGAATCTTTACCAGAAAGAACTTTACTGAAGGTAAGTAACTTGTTCATCCCAGAACTGGATTCTCATTTTCCTGTATAAGGCTCACATTGTCTCTCACTAGTAAGTATGAACGAGACTAAAGTTGCTGATTATGTTACCATTCTGGGGAATGTGACCTAGAGTTTAGGCTGGAAAGTCCATTTTCGAGCAGAATGAAGTCTTATTTGTAAACTGCTTGTCCCTTTCTGTAATGAGAGAGGTAAACTAAAAACAATGAAATGCAGTGCACCAAGCGCAATTACTCAGGTTAAATAGTCCCTAGTGCCACGTCTTGTTATATCCACAGAGACTGAAACTTCAAGGGCCCTATTAACAAACTGCATTTTGTAGTTTGTAAATTAGTTCTACAATAGTACTTGCAATTGAAAAGCTTAATGATGGAAATTTCCACCTCCCCTCCCCTTTCTTTTCTGTGTTTAGATCTTTGCCCCAGTAAGTATACTATTTTGTAGAAGATGTGAGAGGAATCAGAGGAAATGGTGGGAAAAGACTGACTATTTACTTAAGAATGTGTGGGATTAAGGTAACATACAAGAGGGATTTGGGAGAGGAATGTTAATACAAAACAGACACATAAAAACAGTAAGACCATTGAAATTCCCAAAATAGACTTCTAAAGGTGTCAAAACAGGCTTAAGTGTACTCCAGACAAGCCTTGGAGTAAGTCAAGCAACACACATGGACAACCACTGGTACTGCAACATACTTCGATAGTAAACAATGGAGACAGTGCTTTAAACCAACAAACCTATAAGAAATAATGTTAGATTAATTGAATTAGTAATGCATTTTTAATGATAAAAAAGTTAGTAGAATTAATAATTTCTTTTCTGAAAATGTAATTTAATAAAAAAAATAGACATTTCAACTTATGTTTTAAAGGTTTAAAAAGAAAAAATACAAAACATTGAAGCTGGTTTACTGCAAAGGAACTACAAATACACTTTACTAAATTCCCTCATACTTTGTCTTAGAGGAGATCTACACCAACGGGTGTAAAGCTACTCAGTAACTTTGCACTCGTAAATTCATTCCTAAAGCTCCACACATTATTATAGGGACATGTAAGTCTACACCTGGATCTAAATCTCACTTGGAACTTGTCAATAAAAAAACAAGCATTGGAAATGCAATAGGGCTCGCATTAGGAAAGTTTGAGCTATTGGTGTTATAAATGAATTATTTTTATTTATGTGTTTTTTTTAAATAGCTAAATTAATAGCTTTATCATTTACGATGCCAATAGTTATAACTTTCGCAAATGTGACACCTATAGCATTTGCAATGCAACATGTTTTGTATTTACGTGACTTAGATGTATTGATATTACAAATAACAATAGCTTTTAATTTTTTTAAATAATTAATACTTAATTATTTATTTAATTTGTAATGGCAATAGCTTAAACTTTTGTAAATAACATTTGTGAAGATTATGTTCATTTTTTTTATTGTGACGAAAATCCAAGAACAGAAGTGAAATATTAACATCTTATTGTGATTTGTAATAAAGCGTGAAAGCTTGAAAAATTGAAAGAACATATTTGAACCAGTGATGCTGTGGTTGCGCTGAGTGGTGTGTGCATCGGTGTAGCTGTTTGGCGGGTGCATTGGTGGAGCTTAATTGGAGCATCGGTGGAGCTGTATGGTGGGTGCCACGGCGGAGCTGTGTGGTGGGTGCCACGGCGGAGCTGTGTGGTGGGTGCCACGGCTGAGCTGTGTGGTGGGTGCATTGGTGGAGCTGTGTGGTGGGTGCATTGGTGGAGCTTAGATGGAGCATCGGCAGAGCTGTGTGGTGGGTGCCTCGGCGGAGCTGTGTGGTGGGTGCCTCGGCGGAGCTGTGTGGTGGGTGCCTCGGCGGAGCTGTGTGGTGGGTGCCTCGGCGGAGCTGTGTGGTGGGTGCATCGGCGGAGCTGTGTGGTGGGTGCATCGGTGGAGCTGGGTCGGTGGAGCTGTGTGATGGCTGCATCGCTGGAGCTGTGTGATGGGTGCATCGCTGGAGCTGTGTAGGTGGAGCTGTGTGGTGGGTGTATCGGTGGAGCTGTGTCGGTGGAGCTGTGTGGTGGGTGCATCAGTGGAGCTGTGTGGTGGGTGCATCGGTGGAGCTGTGTAGGTGGAGCTGTGTGGTGGGTGCATCGGTGGAGCTGTGTGGTTGGTGCATCGGTGGAGTTGGGTGGAGGGTGCATCGGTGGAGCTGTGTGGTGGGTGCATCGCTGGAGCTGTGTAGGTGGAGCTGTGTGGTGGGTGCACCTGTGGAGCTGTGTGGTGGGTGCATCGGTGGAGCTGTGTAGTTGGAGCTGTATGGTGGGTGCATCGGTGGAGCTGTGTGGTGGGTGCATCGGTGGAGCTGTGTAGGTGGAGCTGTGTGGAGGGTGCATCGGTGGAGCTGTGTGGTGGGTGCATCGGTGGAGCTGTGTGGTGGGTGCATCGGTGGAGCTGTGTGGTGGGTGCATCGGTGGAGCTGTGTGGTGGGTGCATCGGTGGAGCTGTGTGGTGGGTGCATCGGTGGAGCTGTGTGGTGGGTGCATCGGTGGAGCTGTGTGGTGGGGCATCTGTGGAGCTGTGTGGTTGGGGCATGTGTGGTGGGGTCATGCGTGGTGGGTGCATCGGTGGAGGTGTGTGGTGGGTGCATCGGTGGAGGTGTGTTGTGGGTGCATCGGTGGAGGTGTGTGGTGGGTGCATCAGTGGAGGTGTGTGGTGGGTGCATTGGTGGAGCTGTGTGGTGGGTGCATCGGTGGAGCTGTGTGGTGGGTGCATCTGTGGAGCTGTGTGGTGGGTGCATCGGTGGAGCTGTGTGGTGGGTGCAGCTGTGGAGCTGTGTGGTTGGTGCATCTGTGGAGCTGTGTAGTGGGTGCCTCGGTAGAGCTGTGTGGTGGGTGCCTCGGTGGAGCTGTGTGGTGGGTGCCTCGGTGGAGCTGTGTGGTGGTTGCATCGGTGGAGCTGTGTGGTGGTTGTATCGGTGGAGCTGTGTGGTGGTTGCATCGGTGGAGCTGTGTGGTGGTTGCATCAGTGGAGCTGTGTGGTGGTTGCATCAGTGGAGCTGTGTAGGTAGATCTGTGTGGTGGGTGCATCGGTGGAGCTGTGTCGGTGGAGCTGTGTGGTGGGTGCATCGGTGGAGTTGGGTGGTGGGTGCATCGGTGGAGCTGTGTAGGTGGAGCTGTGTGGTGGGTGCATTGGTGGAGCTGTGTCGGTGGAGCTGTGTGGTGGGTGCATCAGTGGAGCTGTGTGGTGGGTGCCTCGGTGGAGCTGTGTAGGTGATGCTGTGTGGTGGGTGTATCAGTGGAGCTGTGTCGGTGGAGCTGTGTGGTCGGTGCATCGGTGGAGCTGTGTGGTGGCTGTATCGGTGGAGCTGTGTCGGTGGAGCTGTGTGGTGGCTGCATCGCTGGAGCTGTGTGATGGGTGCATTGCTGCAGCTGTGTAGGTGGAGCTGTGTGGTGGGTGCATCGGTGGAGCTGTGTGGTGGGTGCATCGGTGGAGCTGTGTGGTGGGTGCATCGGTGGAGCTGTGTCGGTGGAGCTGTGTGGTGGGTCCATCGGTGGAGCTGTGTCGGTGGAGCTGTGTGGTGGGTGCGTCGGTGGAGCTGTGTCGGTGGAGCTGTGTGGTGGGTGCATCGGTGGAGCTGTGTCGGTGGAGCTGTGTGGTGGGTGCATCAGTGGAGCTGTGTGGTGGGTGCCTCGGTGGAGCTGTGTAGGTGATGCTGTGTGGTGGGTGTATCGGTGGAGCTGTGTCGGTGGAGCTGTGTGGTGGGTGCATCGGTGGAGCTGTGTGGTGGCTGTATCGGTGGAGCTGTGTCGGTGGAGCTGTGTGGTGGCTGCATCGCTGGAGCTGTGTGATGGGTGCATTGCTGCAGCTGTGTAGGTGGAGCTGTGTGGTGGGTGCATCGGTGGAGCTGTGTGGTGGGTGCATCGGTGGAGCTGTGTGGTGGGTGCATCGGTGGAGCTGTGTCGGTGGAGCTGTGTGGTGGGTGCATCGGTGGAGCTGTTTTGGTGGAGCTGTGTGGTGGGTGCATCGGTGGAGCTGTGTCGGTGGAGCTGTGTGGTGGGTGCATCGGTGGAGCTGTGTGGTGGATGCATCGGTGGAGCTGTGTGGTGGGTGCATCGGTGGAGCTGTGTGGTGGGTGCATCGGTGGAGCTCTGTCGGTGGAGCTGTGTGGTGTCTGCATCGCTGGAGCTGTGTGATGGGTGCATCGCTGCAGCTGTGTAGGTGGAGCTGTGTGGTGGGTGCATCGGTGGAGCTGTGTGGTGGGTGCATCGGTGGAGCTGTGTGGTGGGTGCATCGGTGGAGCTGTGTCGGTGGAGCTGTGTGGTGGGTGCGTCGGTGGAGCTGTGTCGGTGGAGCTGTGTGGTGGGTGCATCGTTGGAGTTGGGTGGTGGGTGCATCGGTGGAGCTGTGTCGGTGGAGCTGTGTGGTGGGTGCATCGGTGGAGCTGTGTGGTGGGTGCATCGGTGGAGCTGTGTCCGTGGAGCTGTGTGGTGGGTGCGTCGGTGGAGCTGTGTCAGTGGAGCTGTGTGGTGGGTGCATCGTTGGAGTTGGGTGCATCGGTGGAGCTGTGTCGGTGGAGCTGTGTGGTGGGTGCATCAGTGGAGCTGTGTGGTGGGTGCATCAGTGGAGCTGTGTGGTGGGTGCATCGGTGGAGCTGTGTAGGTGGAGCTGTGTGGTGGGTGCGTCGGTGGAGCTGTGTGGTGGATGCATCGGTGGAGCTGTGTGGTGGGTGCATCGGTGGAGCTGTGTGGTGGGTGCATCGGTGGAGTTGGGTGATGGGTGCATCGGTGGAGCTGTGTGGTGGATGCATCGGTGGAGCTGTGTGGTGGATGCATCGGTGGAGCTGTGTGGTGGGTGCATCGGTGGAGCTGTGTGGTGGGTGCATCGGTGGAGCTGTGTGGTGGGTGCATCGGTGAAGCTTAGTGGATGCATTGGTGGAGCTGTGTGGTGGGTGCATTGGTGGAGCTTAGTTGGAGCATCGATGGAGCTGGGTGGTGGGTGCATCTGTGGAGCTGGGTGGTGGGTGCATCTGTGGAGCTGGGTGGTGGGTGCATCTGTGGAGGTGGGTGCATCGGTGGAGCTGTGTGGTGGGTGCATCGGTGGAGCTGTGTGGTGGGTGCATCGGTGGACCTGTGTGGTGGGTGCATCGGCAGAGCTGTGTGGTGGATGCATCGGCGGAGCTGTGTGGTGGGTGCCTCGGCGAAGCTGTGTGGTGGGTGCCTCGGCGGAGCTGTGTGGTGGGTGCCTCCGCAGAGCTGTGTGGTGGTTGCCTCGGCGGAGCTGTGTGGTGGGTCCATCGGTGGAGCTGTATGGTGGGTGTAACGGTGGAGCTGTATGGTGGGTGCAACGGTGGAGCTGTATGGTGGGTGCATCGGTGGAGCTGTGTCGGTGGAGCTGTGTGGTGGCTCCATCGCTGGAGCTGTGTGATGGGTGCATCGCTGCAGCTGTGTAGGTGGAGCTGTGTGGTGGGTGCATCGGTGGAGCTGTGTGGTGGGTGCATCGGTGTAGCTGTGTCGGTGGAGCTGTGTGGTGGCTGCATCGCTGGAGCTGTGTGATGGGTGCATCGCTGCAGCTGTGTAGGTGGAGCTGTGTGGTGGGTGCATCGGTGGAGCTGTGTGGTGGGTGCATCGGTGGAGCTGTGTGGTGGGTGCATCGGTGGAGCTGTGTCGGTGGAGCTGTGTGGTGGGTGCATCGGTGGAGCTGTGTCGGTGGAGCTGTGTGGTGGGTGCATCAGTGGAGCTGTGTGGTGGGTGCATCGGTGGAGCTGTATAGGTGGAGCTGTGTGGTGGGTGCATCGGTGGAGCTGTGTGCATCGGTGGAGCTGTGTGGTGGGTGCATCGGTGGAGCTGTGTGATGGGTGCATCGGTGGAGCTGTGTGGTGGGGGCATCTGTGGAGCTGTGTGGTTGGGGCATGTGTAGTGGGGGCATGTGTGGTGGGTGCATCGGTGGAGGTTGTGGTGGGTGCATCGGTGGAGGTGTGTGGGGGGTGCATCGGTGGAGCTGTGTGGGGGGTGCATCGGTGGAGCTGTGAGGTAGGTGCATCGGTGGAGCTGTGTGGTGGGTGCATCGGTGGAGCTGTGTGGTGGGTGCATCGGTGGAGCTGTGTGGTGGGTGCCTCGGTGGAGGTGTGTGGTGGGTGCCTCGGTGGAGCTGTGTGGTGGGTGCCTCGGTGGAGCTGTGTGGTGGGTGCATCGGTGGAGCTGTGTGGTGGGTGCATCGGTGGAGCTGTGTCGGTGGAGCTGTGTGGTGGGTGCATCGGTGGAGCTGTGTCGGTGGAGCTGTGTGGTGGGTGCATCAGTGGAGCTGTGTGGTGGGTGCATCGGTGGAGCTGTATAGGTGGAGCTGTGTGGTGGGTGCATCGGTGGAGCTGTGTGGTGGGTGCATCGGTGGAGCTGTGTGGTGGGGGCATCTGTGGAGCTGTGTGGTTGGGGCATGTGTAGTGGGGGCATGTGTGGTGGGTGCATGGGTGGAGGTGTGTGCATCGGTGGAGGTGTGTGGTGGGTGCATCGGTGGAGGTGTGTGGGGATGCATCGGTGGAGCTGTGTGGTGGGTGCATCGGTGGAGCTGGGAGGTGGGTGCATCGGTGGAGCTTTGTGGTGGGTGCATCGGTGGAGCTGTGTGGTGGGTGCATCTGTGGAGCTGTGTGGTGGGTGCCTCGGTGGAGCTGTGTGGTGGGTGCCTCGGTGGAGCTGTGTGGTGGGTGCCTCGGTGGAGCTGTGTGGTGGGTGCATCGGTGGAGCTGTGTGGTGGGTGCATCGGTGGAGCTGTGTAGGTGGAGTTGGGTGGTGGGTGCATCGGTGCAGCTGTGTCGGTGGAGCTGTGTGGTGGGTGCATCAGTGGAGTTGGGTGGTGGCTGCATCGGTGGAGCTGTGTCGGTGGAGCTGTGTGGTGGGTGCATCAGTGGAGCTGTGTGGGGGGTGCATCAGTGGAGCTGTGTGGTGGGTGCATCGGTGGAGCTGTGTAGGTGGAGCTGTGTGGTGGGTGCATCGGTGGAGCTGTGTCGGTGGAGCTGTGTGGTGGGTGCATCGGTGGAGTTGGGCGGTGGGTGCATCGGTGGAGCTGTGTGGTGGATGCATCGGTGGATCTGTGTGGTGGATGTATCCGTGGAGCTGTGTGGTGGGTGCATCGGTGGAGCTGTGTGGAGGGTGCATCGGTGGAGTTGGGTGGTGGGTGCATCGGTGGAGCTGTGTGGTGGATGCATCGGTGGAGCTGTGTGGTGGATGCATCCGTGGAGCTGTGTGGTGGGTGCATCGGTGGAGCTGTGTGGTGGGTGCATCGGTGGAGCTGTGTGGTGGGTGCATCGGCGGAGCTGTGTGGTGGGTGCATCGGCGGAGCTGTGTGGTGGGTGCCTCGGCGAAGCTGTGTGGTGGGTGCCTCGGCGGAGCTGTGTGGTGGGTGCCTCGGCGGAGCTGTGTGGTGGTTGCCTCGGCGGAGCTGTGTGGTGGGTGCATCGGTGGAGCTGTATGGTGGGTGCAACGGTGGAGCTGTATGGTGGGTGCAATGGTGGAGCTGTATGGTGGGTGCATCGGTGGAGCTGTGTCGGTGGAGCTGTGTGGTGGCTGCATCGCTGGAGCTGTGTGATGGGTGCATCGCTGCAGCTGTGTAGGTGGAGCTGTGTGGTGGGTGCATCGGTGGAGCTGTGTGGTGGGTGCATCGGTGGAGCTGTGTGGTGGGTGCATCGGTGGAGCTGTGTCGGTGGACCTGTGTGGTGGGTGCATCGGTGGAGCTGTTTTGGTGGAGCTGTGTGGTTGGTGCATCAGTGGAGCTGTGTGGTGGGTGCATCGGTTGAGCTGTATAGGTGGAGCTGTGTGGTGGGTGCATCGGTGGAGCTGTGTGGTGGGTGCATCGGTGGAGCTGTGTGCATCGGTGGAGCTGTGTGGTGGGTGCATCGGTGGAGCTGTGTGGTGGGTGCATCGCTGGAGCTGTGTGGTGGGTGCATCGGTGAAGCTTAGTGGATGCATTGGTGGAGCTGTGTGGTGGGTGCATCGGTGGAGCTGTGTGGTGGGTGCATCGGTGGACCTGTGTGGTGGGTGCATCGGCGGAGCTGTGTGGTGGGTGCATCGGCGGAGCTGTGTGGTGGGTGCCTCGGCGAAGCTGTGTGGTGGGTGCCTCGGCGGAGCTGTGTGGTGGGTGCCTCGGCGGAGCTGTGTGGTGGTTGCCTCGGCGGAGCTGTGTGGTGGGTGCATCGGTGGAGCTGTATGGTGGGTGCAACGGTGGAGCTGTATGGTGGGTGCAACGGTGGAGCTGTATGGTGGGTGCATCGGTGGAGCTGTGTCGGTGGAGCTGTGTGGTGGCTGCATCGCTGGAGCTGTGTGATGGGTGCATCGCTGCAGCTGTGTAGGTGGAGCTGTGTGGTGGGTGCATCGGTGGAGCTGTGTGGTGGGTGCATCGGTGGAGCTGTGTCGGTGGAACTGTGTGGTGGGTGCATCGGTGGAGCTGTGTCGGTGGAGTTGTGTGGTGGGTGCATCAGTGGAGCTGTGTGGTGGGTGCATCGGTGGAGCTGTATAGGTGGAGCTGTGTGGTGGGTGCATCGGTGGAGCTGTGTGCATCGGTGGAGCTGTGTGGTGGGTGCATCGGTGGAGCTGTGTGGTGGGTGCATCGGTAGCGCTGTGTGGTGGGGGCATCTGTGGAGCTGTGTGGTTGGGGCATGTGTAGTGGGGGCATGTGTGGTGGGTGCATCGGTGGAGGTTGTGGTGGGTGCATCGGTGGAGGTGTGTGGGGGGTGCATCGGTGGAGCTGTGTGGTGGGTGCATCGGTGGAGCTGTGAGGTGGGTGCATCGGTGGAGCTGTGTGGTGGGTGCATCGGTGGAGCTGTGTGGTGGGTGCATCGGTGGAGCTGTGTGGTGAGTGCCTCGGTGGAGGTGTGTGGTGGGTGCCTCGGTGGAGCTGTGTGGTGGGTGCCTCGGTGGAGCTGTGTGGTGGGTGCATCGGTGGAGCTGTGTGGTGGGTGCATCCGTGGAGCTGTGTAGGTGGCGTTGGGTGGTGGGTGCATCGGTGGAGCTGTGTCGGTGGAGCTGTGTGGTGGGTGCATCAGTGGAGCTGTGTGGTGGGTGCCTCGGTGGAGCTGTGTGGTGGGTGCCTTGGTGGAGCTGTGTAGGTGAAGCTGTGTGGTGGGAGCCTTAACGGAAATTACAACTCTCAAAAGAAAAAAAATCTATCCTTTAACGATGCTGGATAAATTATGACAAGTGCTTGCTACTGTTCCAACAGATACATGCAGAAAAATATGTAGGACTTTATTCTGGAAGGAAAACTAAATCACAGAAAAGAAAAGAGTACGAACCGTAAATGAGAGAGGTTTGTTTGTTAACATCTGCATTGGGAGAAGGTTTTGTTAAACCTGTCGGTGTTTAATTAATACCGAAGCTACACTATATTTTAAGGAATGACGAATTTTAAAGGTCTGCTTAGAAAATGATAAGTAGCAGGGCAAAATAAATTGCAACAATGTGTGCAGAAAGGAAAGAAAATATATATGAATGTTGTCTGGGCACGGCAACAGCACATGGCAACATAACTGCGCCTTAGCTAGCTACTACACAGTGCACTCAGTACTTAAACCAAAACTCCGAAAAGCCCTCTTAAGAAGCATGGAATTCGTGGTCCTGGATACAGCATGCATTCCATGTTTCTTTTCAAGCAGAGCATAAACAGTTGTTGCAGCAAGGGGCGGGAAGATTAGGAGACGAAATTGAAAATACGGCCGGCAGGCAGTGAATAATTAGGAGGTGACAAATGACCTGGGACGGCTGCCTTTGATGTGGTAATGCGAGGCAGGCAGGCAGATGGCTGGTGGCATTGTGCACGCGCTTTTTAGGGCTTGCACTTGCGCAATGACCTAAAAAGCACATGCACACAAAGGAATCGCCAGTGGAATCGCCAGTGGTGGTTAAACACTGGATAAGCCCCTATAGAGCTTCCAGCTGTGCGCATGCGCACAGCAGGCGAGCCCTAAAAATGGAGGGTTAAACTTACGGGATTCCCACTGGGATACTGCTTTGGGTCACCCCCAATGAGAGTCTATGCTTAATTACTTAGCCCATCATCAACTTATAACATCAACAATACTCTGGAGGCTGCAGGCCTGGGCATTTTTATTCCTGCGAAAGGTGGAAGTGAAATGTGTTCTGAACTCCTTTGTTCACATTTGTGAAATTTAGCTAATTCAAAGTTTATGATGTTCATGCTGGTTTGCATTGGCTCTTATGCGGTTAGCAAAAATTTGAAATTGTACAAAATTAGCACACCTAAAAAAAAGACAAATGTACTGCTCCAAAACTGTATTAATTAAGCTGAAATGTTATGTTTTGCATTTTGCTACATTGTTGTCCCATTGCTACTGGGTCAATTTTGTGCTGCAAGAGCACTGAGGGCAAGCCCTGCTACGACTCGATTATTATGGGCCATGACAGCCTGTGGCAGTGTACACGGGCGCCATCTTCTATGGGGCACTGCGGGTTCAGCCCCGGTAAATTTTAGCTGTGGGGCTAATGAAAGCGCACCAAAGGCCAAAGTATCTGCAGGCAGGGGGGCAGATGCAACCGCAGTGAGTCTTCTTTAGCGCCTTCTCCCTTGAGGTGCATTCAGTTGCAGCTGCTACACGATGTGGGACCATCGGAGGGATGGAGGGTGCCGTATGACAGAGCTTACATCCTTATTCGCAGCAAAGTCCAAGTATCAGCCTAAGGGGAGGTTAAATAATGAAAAGAGGTGTAGAGACTTTTGCTCCAGCGATAACAGGGCCTTAAGGCCAGTGCCACTCTGCCAGGGTGTGACAGCCCCAAGAGAACCTGCTCAAATACATGTGTGAAGCCCTTATTCGGCGGTAGACTCTCGGTTTTCTGCGCCAAAATGGCTTCATTTTAGCCGATTCCAGCCTACAATTGCCTTTGCTTCAATGTGTATCAGTGGGGAACACGAAATCTCCTCGAATTTCCATCTTGTTTCGCAAATGCTGGCATTGAGTGAGCGTGAGATCTGGTCATTGGGGTTCCTCTCCACCATGGGTTCACTTTATCAGCGAATCGCCCCGTGGATAGTGAAATGGATCATCACGGAAAAGACTAACGCGCCCCTCCCCCACGGTGTTAGAAGAGATGCTACCAGGTGTGCTCTATGGAACGCACAGCTGCACGCAGGTCGGTGCGCGTGCCACTGCGAAAATGAATCTGGAAGAAATCGCGCACTGCAGGCCTTTCAGGAGGGAAGCTTATAGGATGATGTTGACCGATTCAATAATTAATGATTGACCGTTTTCTTGCCAGGATAGGAATATACACGAACATTTACTTTTACAATGGATGCAATTAAGCTAATAGCCATAGGGTAGTCCGCAGCGTGTTAAATGTAAATTGAGCCCCAGTCCAGGATCTTGTTTTGCGTCACTCTCTGCACACAAGGATGTGGGAACTTCCTCTTGCACTAATGGAGATTCTGTCACAAACTAAAAGCTTCCGAAGGGCAGTCACATGCTTCGGCCAATCCGGAATGATGAGTACGGTGAGAGCCGCGCCAGGGGGAGTGGGCAAGAGGTGAAAACGGTGGTGCATGGCGATAGACTGCTGTTGAGGGTTTCTGCTATTCAAGTGCACGGAATAACTGTCCACCAGATTCTGTATGGTTATATGATGCCTACTGTTCAGTACCTTGTCTATTTCGCAATGTATTGTATGCAGTGGTCGAAGTGGGGGAAAAAAAGTAGGGGAACTGTGGGTGGAGAATCAGGGGGCGGGAATAACCGAAGATTGAATCAGTGGGCGGAGTCAGGGGCGTGGCTAGAAATAGCAAAACATACACATTTTTAGTACGTTTAGCATTTCACTGACCAGTTACAGCTTATAACGTTATTTAATTAAAACAATGGATAAACATGTTTATTTGATGTTTAATTCAGGAAAAAGCAAACACTCATAAGGAATACAGGGTTATGTAAAGCTTGTGAAATATAAGCCGGAACAACATATTACCTTAATGCTTTTACTCTCATTGTTCAGAAATCCATGATTATTTTTTGTCTCAAACATTGAGGTCATGAATACAGGGCTCCTCCTGTACACATGTGTTAAGCAGGGCTCAGAAGAGAAAGGGACTTTTCAGGAGAATCTAGACGGAAACCCACAAAGGCTCCTTCATATTCATGTCAGCCAGCTAGCTGCTCAGTCATAATATAGCAAAAAGAACAACTGGTGGACAGAATGCAGAACAATATCATACATTCACCCCAGTTGAGAGATCTGGGACTAAATCCATTGTTTCTTTGCTCACCGTGCCATTCCAGTTTGGACCCTACCATATGCAAATCAGTCTTGATCCTGCATCCGATGGGAACAATCCAGTCTGAACTGCCATGCCAGGTCCTCCCTGGACTGGAAACAAGCTTCCTAGGACCGATTTCGGGCTTTCAGCCCTCATCAGCCAGGATACCTTGATTCTAGTGGCAGGGAGAGCATGGGACTCATGTCTGACCATACCTGTCCCACTGGGGTGACAAATGGAAAAAGAACAATTGATGGACAGAATGCAGAACAATGTCATACATTCACCCAAGTACAGAGACCTGGGCTTAAATCCATCGTTTTTTGCTCACCATGCCATTCCAGTTTGGACCCAGCCATATGCAAATCAGTCTTGATCCTGCGCCCAATGTGAACAGTCCAGCCCGAACCCACTGAACTATGCACAAAACATATTGCTCTTTGATATGCATGGTACATGTTTTTTGCAGCAGGCATATTACCCCTCTGCACTACCTTAGATGTGTAAAACAGCCACTAGACAAAACATGCTCCAATCTCTCTCCAGCAGGTACATTGATCACCAAAGTTATCTTGGCACTTGTATTGTTGACCAAAACCTGCTGAATATACAAAGAAATTTGCAGTGTTTTTAAAACTCCTGCACTTGTACAAAACTGGTCCCTCCAAACTAAACTGGCCCCCTACCCTTCCAATCGCCCTGGGAAACGCCTGCTCCTGTCCTTTTGTTGTAGTTTGACAGCGATTAGGTTAAGCATTAGCAGAAGACATCTCATGTTTAGCTATTATTGTGACATTTAGCGGACTCCACTTTGTATTCATGGCAACCATTTTTGTTTGCCACATGCTACCACGTGTCGACCATGCGCTTTGTCCTATCTTCCTGTTAACTGCGCTTGAAATCTGCCCGGCAACGAGTTATATTTAGCATCCCCCACTTTCGCGCATGCCCAGTAGGGTCTACAGCTGTTAGTGATTAGTACCAGACAGGAATGTGTTTACCAGTTCCCAAAACCGTTAGCTACTCCCACTGATCGATTGTGCCTTTCTATATTACCTTATATGTACATAAAACTTGCTTCTGTGTTTGTACCGCCTTTTTTTGAGCCCCTGTGTGGGTATAAAGAGACCATGCTCTTTTAGTTTGGTGTGCTACTTCTTGCAATACCTATTTTAAGGCAAACAAAGGTCCTAAGCTTTTAGTGGATGTAACGTGAAATAATAAGCACAGACTTTAAATAAGGACTGTGTGTCTTTTTCTCCAATGTCCAGCCGGACAAGGAGGTATTTATTTCAAGGGTTTTAGTGAATATACACAGGATTAGGGAGTGGAGCAAGCCACAGTTAACTGGGCACAAGCCTGTACCGTTTCAAGGAGGAAAGGAAAGACAATACGTGGGGAGAAAGAATAACAGGCAAACAAGTTGGAGAAGAGCGGTGGCTTATGATACAATGAAATCTTACATAAGCTCTAACCGACAGTAACTGCAACACGTATTACAAAATTGAAAGGTACTGTCTGAACGGTAGCACCACCTCATGAGGTGTAATTACCAGTATCTTTTCTATTCCAGTTTCTGTGCCAACTTCCTCCTATTGGTCTGAGGACTTAGTGCAGAGAAGGGCGAACCCCTTGCACTGGTGGGCCTTGCTGAGGCTTGCTACTACACTTTCACTGCTCCTGTCCAGTCAGTACTCCTGCTCGATCAACACTGCTGCTTCGTCTATTCCCCTGCCCCCTCCCTTCTTCTGTCCTGTCACTTCTCATGGCCTGTCACTTCTCCTGCCATGTTACTTCTCCTGCCCGTTACTTCTCCTGCCCGGTCACCTCTCCTGCCCTAGTACCTCTCCTTTCCTGTAGCCTCTTCTGTCTGGTCACTGCTCCTGCCCAGTTCACTCCATGTACAACATTGACAAATTACACAAGGTGTCAAGTTCCCCACAGTACTCTGGGGAAAGCCCTCTGTGATCACCAACTCCGATCTCACTGGCACTTGATATGCTAAAGACAGTGGTTCCCAAACTTTTTTGACCTATGACTCCCATGACCTATTGGCCATTGGCCATGGCTCCCCATTATTTTACTTTTTTTGTGGGCGAAGGGATGTAAGCCCAGATTTGGGGCTACTTCCATTTTTCACCTTGAAAATAATTGGGATGAAGCAGATGAAGGTATTATAATCATAGATGTAACAAATTAAAAATATGACAGCTGTTTAATGAAAAACCTGAATTTGTTAAGTAAGCTAGAAACAATAATCTGAGGTCTGCATATGGAATTTTTTGATTTAAAAAATTGCCTCTAGAGGAGCTCATTCCAGGGAGCTGAGTCGAACAGGTGATAGATGGGGGACAACTTAAATATTTCTCATTTACACCTTTAGAAAGATTGATTTAATGTGCCAATGCATGCCAGCAGCAGTAGGGTGAATGTAGAGTAGCATAGTTAGCACATTATTTGTCATCCAGTTCAATGCAAGCACTCGAGTGAACATGAACATGAACAAATCTACCCAAAAAGCCAATGGACGAACACTCCACTGGGCAGAGCCAAGACACAACATGACACCTTTGTGCAATGCTCAAGGGCACTAAAGATCCCAAAATAGCATTATGTTAATAATGATGAAATGTTATGTTGTAAGAAAAAGATCACACTCCATAATTTGGACACAGGTCACTAGTCATCTAAATCAGTCAAATGTGGTACAGTACTCGGTGGTCTGTGTGAAGTGCACAAAAGCAAAAGTGGCAAAACTTGGCACTCTCAGAAGAGAGGGTAAGAGACTGAGTAAAAGAGCATTTGCCTCTCAAAAATCTATTTACTTTACGGGATGTTTAATTCCATTGGCTCTGAACAAAGCAATTTTTAAAAGCTACAAAAACCACAGCAAAGTTCACATAGTGCCAAGGAGTAACTCAGTTCTGTGAGACTGCTGTACGGACTGCCCACTCAGAGTTACTAGCATCCACCTCAAGAGCTGTAGCTTTAGGCTCGCTGGCCCAATGCTGTTAAATTTCACACCAGCTGAAATTCGTTTTGGCAAACAGCCTTCTGTCCAGTCCACTACGCAGCTCCAGACCCTGCTGTTCATATACAATCCTTGGGACAATTAGGAGCTTAGCAGGGAACTGTCTGTTCTTTTGTGCAGTTTATCATACCCAAATCCCCCTCAACATGCACAGCTACCAAATTAAACATTGATACCATCTCTAGTGGTACGTAAATAACACCCCAAATTAGTGATACATGCTGCGACGTTTGCTGGAATCTCCCATTCACCCCCACCCCCAGCCCAGCCCTCCAAACCCCCCCTTGGCCCACGAGGCTTGCATGCAACATTTAGTAGCCCGATTGGCTCCTGTAAGACACAGCCCTCTACTGACTTCAGGCAGAAACACTTTTACTCAGCCATCAACAAAAATCAGGAATTTGAGTGCAGCTGGAGTTAAAATGACTAACAAACAGCATCAGTAATCTATGCGTGTGAGTGATGCAACCTACTTTCTACTGGTGTCCATTCAAGGCAATTGGTTTCATATTGCGTGGTAAAAAAACATAACGTATATTTTGCAGTGAAATACTCCTTACGAATGTGCTGCAGCTTCTGCCTCAGAGTTCAAACACTCTTTCACACTGATGCATTCCTTGGCATCTCAGTACGCCCGGGCTGATGAGAACTGAAATTTTAGCTAAAAGTTTACTCAAGACTTTGACTTAGAGGAGGTACATAATTAATAATTATAGCATCTGTTCGCTGTGCCCCTGTTTAGTTTTAAAGGCACACCAGGGTGTCGCGGCACACAGATTGCAGATTGGAAACCCCTGTGCTCAAGATAAAGGGCAGGCGCATTGTCATTCGAAAGGGGATAATCGACCTCAATCGGAATAACAATGCGCCTGCCCACCGTCTGTGAGAGCTTGGGGAGGGGCTGCTGCAGCCTCTGCTGGAGCTCAACAGAGAAGTGCGAGCAGCCCCCGGAATCGGAATGGAAAAAAAAGTTTTCGTTTTTAAGTAGGACTATTCTTGCCGTCCCGGGGTGCTTTGTGGAAAGTAAGACGTATGGGAACGGACTGAAATCATTTTTAGAAGTACGGGCATGCCGTGCCCTTCCGTCCCCGCCCACTTCTACCACTGATTGTATGTATTAGTTAGTTACCTCGCAAACAATGCCAGAGAATATCTATCAAAGCTCCATTATACCTGCCAACTTAAAGAACAATCTCACCATGCGACGAGGGGGCGGACATTGAAGGGGGTGATGCCTCGTGCCGAGTGTAGCACAGCGGGGACAGGGTCAACTAGGCCGCAGCTGTGCTTTCAAACAATACTACAGAGGCAGTAATACTATCTCAGCCGGAAGACCACGAGCGGTCCCCAGCCCATTTATTTATACCCTCGGGACGAGCCCGCCCAGAGGGGTGTGTGAATGCTTGGATGTGTGGCAACATTGTTGTAGAGAGTCCGGGTGTCTCTCCACATCCCTCCTTTCTTTTGGTTCTAGATCATAAAATGTTCTTAGTTCATGGTGAGGCACATACAAAGTCTCTAAACCGTTGACTCAGCCTGGATTCGGACGGAGGCTATACTTCTGGCTCCGAACACAGAAAGATGTTGGCCGGTCAAACGGGCACCACCTTCACTTCCTTGGCTAGCTTGTTTCGGCGACTCCGGCAAAGCATTCCTCACAGTCGGCGATCCAGGGGGGGATAGGTTCGGCAATGAGTCCTGATATTCAGAGACCTCTGGGTTTACTTCCGCCTCTGTTGTCTTCTTGAAGCTGGACACATTCCTGGTGACAGATTTTTGTCCCTTCCTAGCAGTTACCATGGTCACTTGGACACGTACAACAACCCATGCCTCCGTCTCGTAGGGCGTCCGGAACTTCCACCCGGGGTGTCGGTCTTTGATCACCACCCGGTCTCCCACTGTGAGCTGCGTTTTTTGAGCTCTTCGGGCCTCACTTGCCTTCCGGTTCGCTGTCTCCCTCCTCGACTGGACGGCAGCATCATCCTGCTCCACGGGCACCCACGTCGGGTCAGATGGGATACTATCTTGTGTTGCTCGCTTGATCAGGAGATGAGCCGGAGCACACTTGATGGTGCTATGAGGAGTCTGACGGTACGCACCAAGGAACTGGTCGAGGGCCGCTTCGGGATATTCCCTGTTATCCACTGCGAAGAGTAGCGCATGGTTGATTGTCCTCATCAATCTTTCTACTTCCCCATTCACTTGGGGCCATATCGGGGTGATCTTCCTGTGGCGCATCGCTAGGTTTTCAAAATACTCCTGGAACTCTCGCCCCTGGAAGGGGGGTCTGTTGTCAGACTTGACTTCTTCAGGCAGCCCCATCATTAAGAAGACTCTATCCAGGACCTTCTTCACCTGTGGGAAGGCTGTTGACGCGATGACTTCGACAATGGGAAACTTTGAGAATGAGTCCACCGTGACCAGCATGTGACGACCATCCAGGAAGCTCCCAAAGTCCACGCTGAGATGTGTCCACGGAGTCCTGCACGGTTCTTCCATGATTACCGGTGCCGGCGCTGGGTCTCCTCCGGTGATTGTGCAGGCATGGCACTGCCATACCATCTCCTCTACCATGGAGTCCATGGCCGGGAACCAAACCTTGTCCCTCAACTTGCCTTGGTCTTGGCCATTCCCTGGTGCCCAACATGGGCTAGTGCGAGGATCCTCCTCTGCAGGCCGTCTGGGACCACAATGAGATGTCTCCTCAGGATGACTCCTCCTTCCCCCACACTGAGTTCACTTCGAACATGCCACAGTTGTTGACGGGCATGGCTGACCTCTGGCCGGAGGACGCGGGCCCGTCCATGAAATGGGTCCAACCATTGTTCTCTAATGCTTCACGAACTCGGGATAGAGTGGGGTCTTCTTGGATGGCTTGGCCGATTTCTTCAAGCGTCATGGCCTTGGGACACACCCCTTGCAACACCATGTGGACAAACGCCTCCGTACTGCAGGCATCCGCCAACGGGTCGACTAGTGTCGGAGATTCCGGGTGGTGAGACAAGTAGTCGCAGGCGTGCAACACCCATTGGGCTCACGGAGCTTCAGCCCCCCCCCAAGTCGTGTGTGTCAGCCCTGGCTGACACGTCTTCGCGGGCTGGCGAGCATCGAATTGCAGCTGCACCCTAGTACTTAACAGGTCTTTGAAAGACCATTAATTGTAAATGAGGCTTTTGTTGTGTGTTCACCCATTCTTACAGCCACTCTGCCCGTGGTGGAAGAATTAGCCCCCCCCGAAATATTTTCAGCCCCCCCCGAAATTTGGCTCTAGTTGCCCGCCTGAGTAGTCGGCAGGGTTGTGCGCTTCCTGGGTGGAAGATCACCTTGAAGTTGTATCCTTGCAGCTGCACAGCCCATCATTCGATCTATGGGGCGCTAATTGGGAAGTGCCAGCAAACAGTGGGAGCAACAGCTTGTGTTCGGTCACAACGCTGAATTTTTGGTCACATAGATACAAATGAAAATGCTGGCACGCCCACTTGATTGCCAATGCCTCTCTCTCGATTTGGGCGTACCTGGTCTCGGTGTTGGTTAGGGCTTTGCTGGCATAGGTAACTGGCTTCCATACTTCCGGGCCATGCTCTTGAAGAAGGACCGCTCCAAGGCCAACAGGGCTGGCGTCGACAACAAGTTCTGTTCTGCGTTGTGGCTGGAAGTAGGCCATCACGGTCTTGTCTAGGATGTCTTGGAAAGCCTTGTTGGCCTCTAGTGTCCATTTCCACTTGTGCTCTTGAAGCGTGAGCGCCCGCAGTGGCTCGGATATGGCTGCCAGATTGGGAATAAATCGTCCACAGTACGTGGCCATGCAGAGGAAGCTCCTCACCTCAGTGGGGTTGCGAGGGGTGCTGGCTGCCCAGATGGCTTCTACTTTCTTCGGATCCACCAGGAGTCTCTCTTGAGTAAACGTATAGCCAAAGAAGTCAATACTCTCCTGATAAAATGAGCACTTGGATATGTGCAGAGTCAGCCCGCAGTCCACTAGCCTTTTTAGCGCGGCCCGGAGGTGTGAATGATGTTCCTCGAGCATGGTAGAGTATACAAGGATATCGTCACTGAGGTTGATCACCCCCTGCAGCCCCGACAGTGCTTCCCGCATAGCATTTTTGAAGACTTTGGCAGATGAGGACACATCGAAGCTGAGCCTCCGGTACCTGCGTCGGCCCACATGCGTCGAAAAGGTGGTAATGTATTGGCTTTCTGGCTCCAGTTCCAGCTGATGGTAGCCGGCATTCAGGTCTAGTTTGGAGAATCACTTTGCTCCATTCAGGTCAGCTATGATGTCGTCCATCGTGGAGGTGATGTGGCGTTCCCTCTTCACAGCCGTATTTGGTAGTCTCATATCGACACAGAGTCGAATGGCTCCTGGTTTCTTGGGTTTGAGCGCCACGACCCGCGGGGATACCCAGGGGGTAGGCCCAGTGTGGGAGGGGGGGCTTGATAAACAGGCGAGGAGGCTGTATAAGTTTTTGAAAAGGAGGATTTTTATTTTTAGTAGTGGAAGGTAGGGGTTGGGTATGGGGTTTTTCCTCTGGTTCCTCTTCCGAACTGTCGGGTGATGAGCTTGCACTTGACAAGGTTCTCAGGCTGGGTGATTCTTGCTCCTCTTCCTTTTTGTCAAGGTGATCTCCCCAGAGGCTCATAGGAGGAAAGAAAAAAGGAAGCCGTGAGATAAAAATTTGAGGTAAGGCTTTAGTGAGGTATACCTTCACCACACCCTTGGTGTTGAAAGAGCTTTCTTTGGGGATAAGTTTAGGGTTAGTGAGGGAAGAGACTGTATTTAGTGCCTAAGGAGTTTTTGGGTGGTGATTGGGGAAGTGCCACGGAGGTTGTATTGGTATCGTAGTACAGACACTGTTATGCGCTAATCCCTACCACCGTCTCTAATCATATTGCCACAATGTTCCTGCAAGTTAGGGTGAAATTACAAGAAAACTCTCCCGCTACCCGTAACCCGCCCGGCACCCTCTCTCTCTCCCCACAACCCCACTCCCGGTTCCCTCGAGCCGCTATCACTCACCGGCTCTGCCGCAACTCTACCGAGTTGCGGCCGCTCCCCAGCACCCTCCGGGCAACACCAGTCTTCGCACCACCTCTCCTCCTTCTCCTCGGTGTTTCCTGATGGTCCCGCATCCTGCACTTCGGGTCCCGCGTCTTCCTTCTCGGGTCCCACGTCTTCTTTCTCCACTCTGTCTTCCGCACTCTTCCGCTCGCTCGCTCGTCCTCCTTCCTGGTCCTTTCGCGCCACTGGTCACTGACTCCTCCCCTTGAAATCGTCCGTCTTTCATTGGGCCATCGTGAGTGTTTCCGAGATCCCTCGGGTTTGCTTCCGGGTTATCCTCACCGTCGGCGTCTCTCTGTGGATAAACATGAGAGGGGCATGGAAGTTGTAGTCCGTGTGTAGAGTCTTGGTTTTGACACTCAACCCGCCTCGGTGACTCCCCCCCCGGCGACATCACGGTAAGTCCTTCTTCTAATCCCCGGTCTTCCTGACAGTGCCGGAGGGCTACTGGTCGCACGGACGGGTCGATGTGGAGCTTGAACCTCTTGCATTTTAGTTTTCCTAGTCCCTCGAAGAGCGCTGGAAACTCCTTCAACATTGTCTCCGCATGGGACTCATGAACTTGATTTGCGAAGAAGATGAGCCCAAGATCCTCTGCTGTGTGGCAGTTAAGCAAAGTCCCCTACTTGCCCTCCGTGATGGGGAACTTCGCTTCGGTGGAGTAGTTCCCGGTCGTGACCGTGGTCTAGATGACGCCCTGGAGAGGGAGCGGGTCTGTCCCTCTATATGTGTAGATCCTGGCAGTGGACAGTGCGAGGGGAGGTCGTGGTGATAGGCGAACATATTGGTCGAAGTCCATCACATTTTCGGAGGCTCCAGTGTCGATGAGAGCTTGTACGTCAGTGACTTCGATGGAGATGGAGCACATGGGAGGCGGCCTTTGACGGGTCCCCGTCCGACTGACGTATGACACCACAAACACTTTGTCGTCATCTTCATCGTTGTACATGGGGCGTCGCTCCTGGGGCTGGTCATCAGGCACCGACAGAGGGTCATCAAGGGAGATTTGTCGAACGCGCTGTGACACACCCATGGGCCTTGACATTGCTGAACGGAACTTTCCACCACGGCACACCTTGGCGTAATGGTTTAGCCTACCACAGTGGGAGCATGTCTTTCCCTTCGCCCCACAGACAGCCATCGCGGGTGATCCACATGGTCCACCTGATGGAGCCCTGAGCGCCTGGCGAGGTGTCGGGGTCGTCTGAATTGCATCCACCTTTTCCTCCTTGATGAGCGTGTGTCTTGGCGTCGGTGATGCGGCGACCGGGGTGTGCAGGGCGGTTTCCATTTCCTCTACCCTGGCGTCCGACAGTTCGTGGGAGCGGCTAGGATTAGGATCTTGTCCAGCGAGATTCCTGGTTGCCGGAGGATGAGTTTCCGTAGGAGCTTTGAGCGGCATCCTAGGATGATCTGGTCCCAGATCTCGTCCCTCGTGTCCGTGAAGGGGCACGTGCTGGCCAGCCAGCGCAGTCGCGCATAGAACACTTACACGGATTCGGCCTCGGTTTGCCATGCCCACTTGAACTTGAATTTCTCAAAATCGTGATTGAGCTGTGTGTTGAAGTGTTTGTTGAGCGCGGCAACCGCCGCCTCGTAGTCATCGTCGGTTCCGGTATTGGGGAGCGTCTCGAACAGATCATATATCTCTGCCCCGCTATATAAATGAGGAGTGATCGCTTGACAGTCCCATCGGTTTTGTGGGTCCCCTTGAAGTAGTGGTTGAGCCACCCGACCCAGGCCTTCCATCTTGGCGTCGCCGCTGCGGGGTCCGCGGCCTCACTGAAGGGGGTTAGTGGTTCGACTGCCGTGTGGGAGTGCACTGGTGGTGGGGGAATGGTAGCGACCGCTGGATTGCACCCTCCATCTTGCTGGGTGGCTATCCCTGCCGCCGGCGTGGTGTTGCTCATTGCAGCTGGGCACGAGAGTGTGGGCGCAGTTGCACAGCTTGCGTGCTGTCGTGTGGTTCTGGCGTGCGACTCTCAACACGTGTCCGTAACGCCCTGGCTCTGCGGTGGCCCCTTGCGCCTGCAGGTGGCGTGACGTGCTCTACTGCGTATCCGTGTGTGGGTGCTGGAAGTGTGAGCCGGTGGAGCCCTCTCAGAGCTGGGATCCAGCAGATGACTTTTGTCTCAATGCCCCCTGCTCTGTTCCTCTCTTGGTCTTGCGCCTTCTCTCCTTTCCCCCTTTTCTTTTTCTCTCTTGTGGCAGCCAATGCTTGTTTTCAGGATTCACAGGGGCACCTGAATGTCGTGCTTCTGCACACAGTGTTATGCTGGGCCTTCCACAAAGGGCCTCCAGGGAGAGCTCACCACTAAGCAGTTCAGAGCAGCAGCAGGTGCAGGCAAAGAGAAGGACAGCCCAGGGCCTCGCTGCTGGAGGCAGGCGACGTGATGGACGGGGCCTGCAGGCCTCACGAGGAGCAGGTGCTGTCGGGGCGAGGACGCGCAGGCCACAGTTGGTGAGGAGCCTCAGGGGAGACGGGCTGCGTGAAGAATAGGGCCTGTAGGCCTCGCGAGGAGCAGGCGACAAGGTCACGGAACCCATGGCTGGTGGGGCGCGGCGTGTATGCGGGGCAGCAGGCACTTACCCCCCATGCACCCAGCACCGCTCCAGCGAGCTCCGCCGGCTGAACACGCTCCCTCAGGCACGGGAGGCATGTGGGCAGGCTCGAGCTGGTGATGCAGCAGTGGCTACAGAACAGCGTTAGGCACACCACAGCAGCAGACACGGCGCCGCTCGGAGCGATGCGGGTTGGCTCCGGAGTCATAGTCACCTCAGGGCCCACATGAACACCCGCCCCACATGCCCAAACCCGCAAATAACACAAGGACACAAATGTTAGGTTTGGGTAAAAATTGCTGCAGGTTTATTACATACAACATATGTAATGACGGTGGGTTAGCTTACGGGCGATCCTAGGGCAGGCCGCATTCTCGCCACCTGCCCGCCTGTTGAGCCAAACAACACAGTGGCGAACCACCCAACTGTTGTACAAATACCATAATTATACTGACACGCCCATTTGCTGGGCGTGACTAGGCAAACCCCCGGTTGCACAGGCCCACAACCGCCCGAAGGACTACTGGGGCGCCGACACGGATTCCTGCACCTCCCATGAGGTTCCAGGTTAGGCTCTGAGGTTATGCTGTGGCACCCCTATGTGCCCGCTGACGTCCAGCGTTTGCACCTCTCTTCTTCCGGATCGCCCAGTAACTCCGCCTGCAACGAAAAAGGAACACATTAAATGCTCCCCCCTGAGCCCCCTCAAGCAGACACTCTGGGTTAGAGGAAGGGCGGGAAAAGAGTGTCCCAACATGGAACTACAACGACGTCCGGAGCGGCAAAGAGGCCTCCCCAGCGGGGAAGTGGACAGAAATACTCCCGCCGGCTCCTCCCAGCCGCCCCGGACGTGAATCACCTACACAGTCTCCACCAACCAGGGGAGACTGCCCAGGGTGAGGAAGTACTATGTCATGTGGGGGCGGGACAGCCCTCCATGACTAAGAGCCCGCCCTCCTAATGGCCACTGCGTGGCCTCGGGCAGGCGCATAGTCACCTCAGGGCCCACATGAACACCCGCCCCACATGCCCAAACCCGCAAATAACACAAGGACACAAATGTTAGGTTTGGGTAAAAATTGCTGCAGGTTTATTACATACAACATATGTAATGACGGTGGGTTAGCTTACGGGCGATCCTAGGGCAGGCCGCATTCTCGCCACCTGCCCGCCTGTTGAGCCAAACAACACAGTGGCGAACCACCCAACTGTTGTACAAATACCATAATTATACTGACACGCCCATTTGCTGGGCGTGACTAGGCAAACCCCCGGTTGCACAGGCCCACAACCGCCCGAAGGACTACTGGGGCGCCGACACGGATTCCTGCACCTCCCATGAGGTTCCAGGTTAGGCTCTGAGGTTATGCTGTGGCACCCCTATGTGCCCGCTGACGTCCAGCGTTTGCACCTCTCTTCTTCCGGATCGCCCAGTAACTCCGCCACAGCCCGTGAGGTGGTTCCCGCTGCCGCACGGGCCCCCCACCATTATTACTGCTCTTTACCTGCAACCTACACCTAGAATTGCTACCTTCAGACAGGAGGAACAGGGCAACGCCCATAGGCTTGGGGTGCTACCATCAGGCACCAATAAACCTGTCCTACCACCCCCCAGGGAAACTCAAGGGATAGGAAGGGGGCCCTACTACAGAGGCCCAAAGTAACATGAAATAAGCTGTCCAGCGCATGCCGCTGGGGCACCCACACATCCCTTCCCACTGAGCGACAGATAACTGCGCCAGGAGTCACTGATACCGCTGAATCACCATCTTCATAATCCAGCAAGGAGAGTAAGTGTGCTTACTGACACGAGGGAATAGGAGGGCACCAGACATACTATAGAACTTGGACGAGTCCCAGTTAAGCGATATACCGGGACCACAGGCCAAGCAGCCGGCATCCCCTGCCCACATGTGTTTTAGGCTGGAGGCGGCTTCAGACGTAATACCGTTAAGTTAGCTAGACTGAAGGCCAACTACGACCACCTCCCGGGGACCGCAGCGCCACAGAGAGCCCCCTAAGCTGACCTGCGCAGGGGCATGCATGGGTAAATGCCAGCCACACCGACACCAATAGGCATGACCACCCGGGAACAAACCCTCTACCCCAATAGGGAAGACTATCCCAGGCAAGAGACCAGGTGATGGGAAGGGCCCCCCCAGCAGAGAACCCCCCCCCGGGAAGACAAGTGCCGTCACAAAACCAATCAACTGCAAGATTACGCTTGGGCAATTAATCCCCTACAGGATACAGAAGTCTATTGCGGTACGCAAATGCATATATTGGAGCGACTAGTGAAGTGGTCCTACAAGAGGCAAACTGAAAACCACGGGGACAGCCGGGAACACTTGCCCCCCCTGGAATGCAGTAGTTCCAAAAGACTTCTCAGGCCCACCCCAAACTATTATTGTCAGTCCGTGCTCGTGAAAAAAGGCAGGAGGACCAAGGAAGGGGGAGGGGATGACTATAAAGTATGACCCTCCCAAGCAAGGAAGAGCAACACATGAGCCGTAATCGAGGGTGCACAGGTACAATTACTCAGTTTCAAGCTGTTGCCATTATTGCAGTGCTCCCTATGTACCTGCGTTTGGTACTTTTTGTTGCATACCACGCCACTTCTTTTAACGCACAGTTTGCTATTTCCCATGTGTCTATCTTACACTTGCACCGGTGCAACATAGGAACTCGTGAACCAGGGAGACTTATGCCGGGAGCAGAATACAGGGTGTTCAGATCGCTCCCATCACCAAGCATACCCTGGGCAGCATCTCTGGCGAAACCATGCATCCGTGTGTTCCTGTCCCAAGAAGGGTATGTGTAATTTAAAAGAAGCACACTACTTGCCTCACGCACACACTACATGGGGTGTAATGGTACCTGAGCTAGAAGGACAGCCAATCTAGGAGGAGGCCTCGGGCATCAAGATCAATGCACTAGGAGACCACTCCTTCCTCAACCCTAGCCTACGTAACGTTAGTTCACACTCAGGAATTCGCTTACAGGACCTGCTCAGAGGTAGCCTAGGAATAGCCATACCCTAAAACCTCTTGCATAAGAGAACATGCCTAACAGGGACGAATTTGTTGTGAAAAGGTATAATTAGGATGCGATAACATCGGGGGTGGAGTCCAAATGTGGATCCATTCAAAATTCTCTGGTGTAACACCGTACCTAGCCTGGGAATTGTAAAAGAGGATACGAAGTGTGGAGAAAAAATCATACCCACCCAAAATATGCTGAGTACAGTCTGGGTAACAGGTACAAACCCTGGAAGGAGAAGTTGCTATGTGTGAAGTTTTATGAATTGAGTGAAGTTATGACTGACAGTTCAATAGCCAGCAGTGACACTTCCTCGTGAAGCTGAGGGAGACAGCAGCTGCTCAGCAAGGAATCTTAATCATCTGATCATAATGACTTGCGCCCTAGCGTATACCCTATTTGTGGGCTTGCAAACTCACACCTCATTCACACACATAACTAATATTTATGCTAACAGAGAAACACGTTACTCCCAGGTATTCCAAATAATAGAATGCCTCTCGTTTAACCCACTGGAGTAATTGCCGTGATCAACCCAAGCTAACCAAGTTTGGGACTATGTATGAGTGGCATAGCCATATATCCAGTCGGCCACGTGTGACATATGAAAGTCTTATGTGTGGCAGTACGCCGCATGCTAGCAAAAACCAAGGACTGAATAACGAACTGTAGTTGTGCCTATTTGTACTAGGAAGGCCTCATTAGAGGAAACTGGGACCAAATCATAACGTATAATGCCAGAGCAGTGGCATCTATAATATTGGCACCTGTGTTAATCATCTAACTTAATTGCCACTGAATGCAGTTTACTTGGGGATGAAGTGCCCCGAAATCTAGCCACATATTTACCGATAAATACCCTAAAATAAATTCAAAGGTAATTTAAACATCTTAAAGCAAACATTCAGGGGTCGGAACCAAGTATTAGGAACAGTAGAGGAACCTGCTGTGTAGTCATAATACATTTTAAGAATCATCAGGTGTACGTCAGTCCGTGAAATTGAACATGCCCGTTTGCAAAACACCACTCAAGGGCAAGGCGAACTGTAGTTGTGCCTATTTGTACTAGGAAGGCCTCATTAGAGGAAAATGGGACCAAATCATAACGTATAATGCCAGAGCAGTGGCATCTATAATATTGGCACCTGTGTTAATCAGCTAACTTAATTGCCACTGAATGCAGTTTACTTGGGGAATCATTGCATGAAGTGTCCCGAAATCTAGCCACAGATTAACCAGTGCATGAATAAAACAAAGTATAACCTACTGTTGATCTGCAGGAAACAACTTCACATTTGCTAAACGCAAGGAAGAAAGGTAAGTAATATGCGAAATAAAAGACCATATTGGACAGTGCTGCACACACCGGAAAACAAATTTTTGGTAGACACACACCAAATGCAAGCAAACCATATAGCTTAGCATAACTCCCTGATTTGGATTCGCGTACTGAACAAGGTAGGGGTAACCACAGGAAGATCCTAATGATGAACAGGCCACCTATCCACTAAAGTTCCCTTTCTATCAAATAATTGGGTTGCGTGCTACATGAGATTGGACCTCTGCGAGAACTTACTGTTGCCTGTTAGGGAACCAGTTGGACTCTACTGATACTGCGAACACTGGCACCGGGGTCCTAAGCCGTGAGCAGCGATACCGCAGTAGGTACCCACTCTACTGGGTATCTACTGGGTAGGTGACCCCCTACAATGCTGGTCTAAAGCATGGCAGCGAGTACATGGCTACATTAGAGTATGGTTTAGCTATGACATCAAGCTATACAAACCCGGTACCTATATGACGACCAGTGTCACTTACCACCAACCAAATTTACTAATGTGCGAATCAGTCATTAAAACTCTATAACTAGTACAATGTGCAGGTCCAGTTTGGACCTCTACGGCAACTCCTGCTAAAAACCCCTAAATGCACGAGCCAACTAAAAGAAAATTGGGCAGAAAACGGGAGCAAGTGCTGCCAGGAAAGACCTGAAACATCCACAGCGATGTATACGAAAAGAGACTATTTTGGACAATGATATAACCCAACAAATACTTTTTGTAGTCACCACCACACAATACAGCTTCGAGCAACGCAACTTCAATGAACAGATACAAACATTGAACAGGTAGGTTTTAGCTACAGCGAGTTCTAATGACACACAGGCCACATATCCACTATAAGCTCCCTTCTTACATAAATAGGGTCGCGTGCTATATTTAATTTGGACCTCAGTGGGAGCTTGTCGTAGCCTGATAGGGTATCATTAGGACGCAACTGGTAGTGCGAACTCGGGGACCAGGCAGACTTATGCCAGGAGCAGGAATACAAGGTGGGCAGATCGCTCCCATCACCGAATATTCCCTGGGCCGTTTTTTCTAGCAAAACCTGGCATCCGTGTGTTCCTATTACCTAAGAGGGTAGGTGTAATTTGACGGAAGCACCCGACCTGCCTCGCGCGCACACCACTTGAAATATGAAGGTACCTGAGCGTGAAGGACCACCAGTCTAGAAGGAGGCCTCGGGCATCCGGGACAATGCACTAGGGGTCAATCATCCCTAAGAAAGAAGAGGGCGCTTTCCCGGCTTTGCAAACAGAACATGCCCCCTTTTCATTTATCTGTGAGCACTGCATTTCTCTGGAGCCTAGCGGTGACCACATTCTAAGTTACCCTTAGTTTCCGACTTCAGCTAGTGCAATGCAGACTCTTGCACACTGCTGCGGTGCAGCTAAGCTTCCCCTAAACTCGTGCCAGCCGTAGCAGCTAAGTCGCTGGGCAGGGTACACAATGTAGAATCGTGGACAGAGTGCTGTCCCCCGCGTAATATGCACATTATGCCTATGCACACAAACAACCAGCGATATGGGCAGGGCGCAACGTATCCCCCAGGTGGCGGGGTTACCGAAGAGACCGGGGCCCGGTAGAGCCCGGCAAACATGACTTGTGTGTCAGCAGGGTCTACCTTCAAGGCACTGAATAGCGTCCGGTCCCAGAGTCAGTTTTTTGTTTGGTGATCATTTAACTGGCAAGTTCGAAACTATAGCTCCCGCAGGGTGGCTGCCAACCAGGCCATAGCAGGCGAATCGGATACCAGGCTGCAGAATGGCATTATATCTATCCCAAAAATTAAATAAATAAATAAATAAAAATTAGCGTTGTGGCCGTGAGACAGCGCCGCAACACATGGTTAGTACCGAATTGAAGTACAACATGCTGAGTCTATGCCAGGGGTATTCATGAGACGTGTCAACAGATCACCCATGAAATGCGGCAGGGAAAGTTCTCACATTTTGATATTACCGAATAGCCCAGTTTCGATAATCTACACATCATCCGAACACTAAAACTCATATGCAAAAGAAACCATTTTTGTATATTTCAGAGGCACAACGCAGGCGCACAATGACTCGCTGTCGACTAACGGGCTGAACTGTACACATCGTCCACTCGCTAACGCGCCCGGCGAATCCTGCCCGAGCATGAAGTGACCTGGGTATTAGGACTGAGCCGACGAACTCGTGTGGGGTTGTGGGGTGCAGAGGAAGCGTGCACGCCTTAAGGAACAGATTGACGGGAATATACCCATTGTATAAACAGTAGGCAGAGTGCTGTCCAAGGCGGGAATAAGTAAATATGCATGGAAACACGTAGGAAACATGTTGGATACAGGCACAGCGCAACACTTGCACTCCGGGCCCCGGGCCAAGCGGCTACACGGTGGAACACCACGAAACCTCACAACCTACTGCATCAGCCTCACTAGATGCACCACCCCCGGCCTCCGATCAATAGGCCCCGATTGGGCTGGAACAGATAGGACGGACTATGAACTGCGGGGGTGAGGAATACCGTAGCTTGCGCACATGGGAGGTGAACCCTCCCCCCCCCCCCAAAGGGTCAAGCTCCAGAACGGCAGCCGCAAAGACCGGGCAAATCTGGGCCACAGCACCACATCCAGCAGAAATGCCGGAATTTACAAGTGACCCGTGCGCGAATCGAACCCGCAGCATTGGCGGGGAACGAACCCGTGACCTTCGTATTAGTAGCCCCCGGCTCCAAGCACTACGCAAACAATGCCGCACAAGGAAGGTTGGCCGACAGGCCGTTTGAGGGGAACCTATCTCACCAGCACCTTACCGACGGATCCATGCGGCTCGCCTCATGCCTAAGTATGACCGTGCTCCTCACGAGGGAAAGTGCTGACATGCACGCGGCCCCCTCACTGCGACAAAACCTGTTCCACCCAGGGCCTCCCAAAGACAATGATATTTTAGTTTGGCTCAGATGCGTTAGCGCATTTACATAAGCGCATAGAAACACTCACCCACTATTCGCTCTGGGAGGCCTGGGGACAGGCGCCATGATACATGGCCAGATCAAGAGGACGCCCCGCGAACAAATAATCAAACTAAACGATCGCACTCGAAGCGGCAAGGATGCGCCAAAAGGATCTAACTCTGTGCGCCTCAAACCACCATCTCTTTTCGTGCCACGGGAGGGAACGCTTAATGAGTCTATGTCCTACAACAGGAGCGCTACCCCAATAGTCCTCACGCGCGTCCGTGAATAAGCACGCAAGCACCTCGGGACAACGGAAGGGGACAGACAAAGCGGAAGGAGCCACCCACCCGGGCCAGCATATTGACCCCACGTGCCCCCTCCAACAGAGGAACCAGCCCACCAACACTTCTCCGTAAGAACGCGACCCCCGCATCACCGCACTCACCGCTGGAGAAGCAGACCATGGGCATCAGACAACACTACGTCGCGACGCAAAACCGGACCTCTGGCCAGCGACCAGAGATAGGAAAGGATTCACAAAGTCTGCCAGAAGCGAGGAAACATACGGCAAACCCCCCTCACCCGCCCACAACTCCAAAGGGGGCAAAGAATACGGAATTCTCCATTCACCTTCCCAGACGCGCCAATACACAACCACGCCAAAACTCAGGCGCAAACCCCCCGCCACAGGCGCCTCGCATGCACGCATGAACATGAGGCGCAGGGGGCAGGCGACACGACCGTAGAGGGATGCAACCCACAGACACCGAGGGACAAAGAAACCAGCAGCCGTCTCATATCCCCACTCACCGGATGCAACGCAAAGCGGCACGTCGGAGCTATCACAGCGACGAAACACCGGACCTCAAGACGGCGACCCTAGGAAGAGTGTCCCGACGTGACAAAAAGAGTGTCCCAACATGGAACTACAACGACGTCCGGAGCGGCAAAGAGGCCTCCCCAGCGGGGAAGTGGACAGAAATACTCCCGCCGGCTCCTCCCAGCCGCCCCGGACGTGAATCACCTACACAGTCTCCACCAACCAGGGGAGACTGCCCAGGGTGAGGAAGTACTATGTCATGTGGGGGCGGGACAGCCCTCCATGACTAAGAGCCCGCCCTCCTAATGGCCACTGCGTGGCCTCGGGCAGGCGCAGTCTCACGATCGAGGCAGCAGAGGTGAGCCGGCAAGCGTAGGGTGCGACTGGCCTCGTCGCCAATGTAGCGCGGTGGGGCCAGGGTCAACTAGGCCGCAGCTGTGCTTTCAAACAATACTACTGAGGCAGTAATACTATCTCAGCCGGAAGACCACGAGCGGTCCCCAGCCCATTTATTTATACCCTCGGGATGAGCCCGCCCGAGGGGTGCGTGAATGTGTGGATGTGTGGCAACATTGTTGTAGAGAGTCTGGGTGGCTCTCTACACCGAGGAGTACCTATAAGGCACGTTTAATTTTTCACATTTTTGAGGGTACTGGCAGGGAGAGCGACACTCCTCAGCCATAGCGGAGGAGCTGCTGCTGGTCGAAGGGTTGCCTGATGCCCATACAATGCTGGATATATAGAAAGTGCAAAACACCTGTAGTCAGTAAATCAATCTAATGAGCTGAGCACCATCAGTTTTGACTCTGGAGTCTATTATCATACCTGCCAACTTGAACAACAAGCATTAGAAATGCAATAGGTCTCGCAGCATTAGAGTTAGTGCTTTTAGAATTGTTTATGGGTTTTTTGTAAATCTTTAGCATGAGGGTGAGTGAGGGTGAGTGAGGGTGAGGGGTTGAGGGTGAGTGAGGGTGAGGCTGAGGGTGAGTGAGGGTGAGTGAGGGGTTGAGGGTGAGTGAGGGGTTGAGGGTGAGTGAGGGGTTGAGGGTGAGTGAGGGTGAGTGAGGGGTTGAGGGTGAGTGAGGGTGAGGGGTTGAGGGTGGGTGAGGGGTTGAGGGTGAGTGAGGGTGAGTGAGGGTGAGTGAGGGGTTGAGGGTGAGGGTGAGTGAGGGTGAGTGAGGGTGAGTGAGGGGTTGAGGGTGAGTGAGGGGTTGAGGGTGAGTGAGGGGTTGAGGGTGAGTGAGGGTGAGTGAGGGGTTGAGGGTGAGTGAGGGGTTGAGGGTGAGTGAGGGTGAGGGGTTGAGGGTGGGTGAGGGTGAGGGGTTGAGGGTGAGTGAGGGGTTGAGGGTGAGGGTGAGTGAGGGTGAGTGAGGGTTAGGGTGAGTGAGGGTGAGTGAGGGTGGGTGAGTGTGAGTGAGGGTGAGTGGGGGTGAGTGTGAGTGAGGGTGGGTGAGTGTGAGTGAGGGTGAGTGGGGGTGAGTGTGGGTGAGTGAGGGTGAGGGGTTGAGGGTGAGGGGTTGAGGGTGAGGGTGAGGGGTTGAGGGTGAGTGAGGGTGAGGGGTTGAGGGTGAGTGAGGGTGAGGGGTTGAGGGTGAGTGAGGGTGAGGGGTTGAGGGTGAGGGGGGGGTGAGTGAGGGTGAGGGGTTGAGGGTGAAGGTGAGTGAGGGTGAGGGTGAGTGAGTGTGAGTGTTACAAAGAGACCCTACCAGTATACAACTTGATGAATTTTGGTGTACAATTTAAAATATACTGCTGCCAGAGAATCCTGTGCATTTCTTTAAGAGACCCCATTAATAGTTTCACTCAGATCAAAGAGAGATGGGAGCGATGGCTGAGGGAGGAGGGGGAGGGCGAGGGGAAAACGAGAAGAGGTGGGGTGAGCCGCGGGGGAGGGGAGGGGAGGGGAAGGCACACGTTAGAGGACATGGTGGGGAAGCAAAGCAAATGAGAGGAGCAAGTGAGAGAGTGGGGTGACAAGGGAAGAGTGAAGCGAGTGATGGAATGGGGTTACTGTACAGTTTAAAACCTTTTGCAAAGGACGCCCTGCTGCCCCCACCCCCTCCTCAGCCCTGTAGAAAGGTCGGTCTGTGGCGGGTCACACGAAAAGAATGACGTTGGTGTGCGAGCGCTGAGGGAGGAGGGGGAGGGCGAGGGGAAAACGAGAAGAGGTGGGGTGAGCCGCGGGGGAGGGGAGGGGAGGGGAAGGCACACGTTAGAGGACATGGTGGGGAAGCAAAGCAAATGAGAGGAGCAAGTGAGAGAGTGGGGTGACAAGGGAAGAGTGAGGCGAGTGATGGAATGGGGTTACTGTACAGTTTAAAACCTTTTGCAAAGG
Organism: Lissotriton vulgaris; assembly: GCF_964263255.1. NCBI lineage: Eukaryota > Metazoa > Chordata > Amphibia > Caudata > Salamandridae > Lissotriton > Lissotriton vulgaris. Next base: position 892,861,880 of record NC_141693.1, on the reverse strand, counting down.
ACGCCCTGCTGCCCCCACCCCCTCCTCAGCCCTGTAGAAAGGTCGGTCTGTGGCGGGTCACACGAAAAGAATGACGGTGGTGTGCAGGAGAGCCTGCGTGTGGATGGAAGCTTGCAGTAGTCTGGCACCTGGTTTTTAGACATGCAGCTGTTGAGCACCGGCAGAACCCGGCCCACTTAAAGCCCCTGGGTTCGCCAATGTTACCACGTCTCTGTCAGTCTCTGACATACAAAGACTCACTCTCGCACCAGGCATTGCAAGGGAGACATTTTTGAATGGTTTGATCGGCGCTGAAAGTTTACATTTCTATTTCAGCATGAATCTCGTTGGTATGCTCCCTTCCCGTATCTTCAGATCCAGCACCCGTGTGACGTCTTAATGTTTAGCCTCTTCGCGTCATCTCTGTCGCAATCATACACATCTGGGTCTGGAGTGTGTGGGGAGCTTCATGCACTCATGGCTGCTAGAGGATCCCCTTGTTACCCGCCTCTGTGTTTCCCAGACTAGACTATGTTTTCCTTTTGTTAATAAAAACGCTTGCTAACAGTTGGCGCATGCGCAGAGCGGGGGCAAGCAAGAGAAGGAGTAGACACAGGAGGGAGCCGGAGAGAGGGAAGAAAGGAGTTATGTCACGTTGGCTGCTTATACGGCACGAAAGTTGCCCTACATTTTTAGTGCACCGTAGTACTTTAAGGAAGCAGTAGGGGTGAGGAGAAACAAGTGGAATGAGAGAAGAAATTGGAGAGAGGGAACAGGAGAACCCGATGTAATATGTCAGCAGTTTGCATAGATAGTGCTTATGCCGCATGTAGATAGGGTCAAAGCGCTGCATCTGAAGGGAAAAGGTACACAGAAGCGGCGCGGGGAAGATGTCACTTTATGTAATGTATTGGCTTGCATAGTGCTTATTGCGTTTAAGACATGTTTAAATCGCTGCGACACAACTGAAGAGGGAATGACAGGGCATGGGGGAGAGGGAATACTATAGGGAATTGGAGCGAGGGAAACAGGGAACACGATGCTACGTCACACTGCTTGCTTGAATGGTGTTTAACCCTAAACATTATGCTTTGTTATACTGCTTCCTAAAATGTGCAGCGCTTATGCCAACCCTATGCATGGGAAGAAAGGCACGAACATTAAATAAAAGAAAGTGGCACGAGTTACAGAAAGATCTCGGAAACAGGAGCTGTAACCCGAGGAGTTGTTTTACATGACTACAGGATGGGTGAAAGGCGGGGTACAGTTACAGAGACTCACAAGACAAGACGGAGGGAAGAGAGGGGAGGGGGGAGGAGAAATGCGACACGGCGGGAAGGGGAGGGTACTACAAGGGCGGCGCAGCGGTGGGCACACGCTCCGAGAGGCTCGGGCGCGCTGGAAGTCCACAGGGAACTGGATTTATCGTATATCCGTCTGTGATTACATTGAAGGAGACGCATCTCCGGCAGATTTATAATATCGAATCAAGAGGGACCGATTGCCCCATGCACGGTCTGAGAAGACAATAAAGTGGAAATATGGGCAACAATAAAAGGCGGGAAGCTGCAGAATGCGCGGCTGCCTTTGATAAATATTGATGAGCCGGGCAGGCTGCGGCTGCGGGCGAACGAGGCAGCGGGAGACAGGCCTTCAAGAGGGTCGTTCCGAGGAGGCAGATTGTGATAAAGTGCAGCAGAGGGACGGGAAGCTTGCTTCGAAAACAGGAAGACGGAAGGAAGAGAGGGGAGGGGGAGGAGAAATGCGACACGGCGGGAGGGGGCGGGCAGGGGAGGGGGCGGAGAGGGGAGAGGTGCGACACGGCAGGAAGACGGAAGGAAGAGAGGGGAGGGGGAGGAGAAATGCGACACGGCGGGAGGGGGCGGAGGGGTAAACAAAGACGGACGTGCACGCGCACGCGCTTTTAAGGTCAATGCGCATGCGCATAAGCTCAATGCGCATGCGCATTGACCTTAAAAGTCACGGGCACTGCAAGGAATCGCCACGATTCCTTGCAAGTTAGATAAAGAGTCGATGAGCCCCTATAGTCTCGCTTGCTCGATGCGCATGCGCATCGACAGGCGAGACCTAAAAATGTCCCTGTGTGAGGAGGGGGGTGGGGGCTTTGGAGGGGTGGGGCCTCGTGCCCAGAAATACCTAAGAGGCACTTTTAGCCCCATCCTGCCCCAAGCCCCTCCCCCGTAAAACAAAAACAAAAAAGCTTGCTAAGGCTGGTGCCGATGTCATGGGGCGTTTATACATCCCTTAATGAATGTCGGTAATTCAGGGCCTCGGAAAACAAGCCAGAAATCCACTATTTAAAGTGGTTTTCAACTTGTTTTCCCTGTGTGAAATCAGCTCCTCACCGTGTGACTGTGTGAAGGGAGCCGAAATCATGTGACACAGGGTGGCACTGTGTGAGTTGGCAGGTCGGTTTTATAGCAGTGGTTCTTAATCGTTGGACTTCTGTGGACGCCCACTGAGTCATCATTGGAAACCAGGGACCCTGAGTGAGTCATTACAGGAAGATTCGATGATTTGAATTGTGAAACAATGTACAGCAAATAAAGAAACGAGCATCCATCAAACAAATATAAAAATTAGGACACATTTTATTTATTTCGCAAACAAATATAATACAAATCTGAATTTTAATAGGAAGGTTGGAGATTTTCTAAATTCAATTGAGGCCACTCGTCGTCCATACTTTAATCTGTTTGATGCACTTGCACTGCTCCCGCAAATCAATCTGAGGATACTGACCTACTTTTTATCCTCCAATTTCAAATTCCTACAAGTTTACAGAACGTTCTAAAATTTTCAAAAGTACATTTTACTCCTTTACACTTAATTTAGGTAAAGATATTTAATGGGCAAACAGCATGAGATATAACAGAATATTGCATTTTACAAATATGTGAGGTTTGAACTTTAGCAATCTGAGAAATATATTATATGTCATTCACAAAAAGAAAAGGTAAGAGTTTAAGCAAAGAAGAGCAATGTGGGACCAGACAATAAGCTTTTTAACAGAGAAGAAAGAGGAAGGAGTGAGGAAATTTGAAAGAAGAAGAGAGGAAAAGACTATAAATATAAAATCACCTTATAGCCTCATAAGTATACAAAATGAAGAAATAGTCAATACAGCAGAGATAATAGCAAATATACATCATTCAATAGTAGGTGTGGATAAATTGTGAAGATAGATTCCAAAGTATAAATTGTACAGTTAGGTGGAAGTGGAGGGAGTGATCCCCTTAGCTGTACATGACAGGTAATTAGTGAGTGGGACCAGAGCTGGATAGGCATGATGGATAACTGCATTGAGTGAAATGTATAACTATCTAGTCTAGGGTGATGACAAAACTAGGTTCCACCAACATAGATGAGTAATATTTTCTGTAGATTTCTATAATCAGAAGTAATAACAGAAATAGCTATGGAGATCAAGAGATCATCAAATTTCCTTAGCATTCTATGAGAACTCCAAATATCACGTAAGCTGCCTTGAAAGAGTAAATCTTGTAAAAGAGGAATGTGAATCTGGGTGATGGATTTGAAGTGGTTCCACATCAAAAGCCAGAGAAAGTGGGCAGAATTAGAAAGAAAAAGAATATGTGAACATCCATACCTGGGTGAGTGTGGCAGAGCCAGCAAGTATTTTGTTGTGCAAGTTGGAGCTTAAAAAGATGAGCAGGAGTATAAAAAAGTCCATTGTTAAAAATATATAATGTTTGAGTGAGACTGACTGTGCGATCAGTGTAATGTATTTTGTTACATATTCCGTCCCACACAGAGGTTGCCAGATGAGACCCAGATTGATTCCCACGATATTTCTGTAAGTGTTTTGACACTATCTGGACCTGGTGTTCTCAAAAGTTTGTATATGCATGCCGCTTTTTGGGAGAATGGATGTTTGAATCGTGTGAGGAGATAATCTGGGAAGGGAGCTATCAGGAGAGAAGTGCTGCGTGAGAGTTTTTTGAACCAAAGCTAAGAGTTCGTAAAACTGGGAACGCGTATGAGGTGGGAGATTGTACGTGGATGATAACTCAGAGAACGGAATAGGGGAACCTGAATTATATAGTTGTGAGATGATATGTATACCTTTGTTCATCCCTGCCTTTTAACGTAAAGTCCTTCCCACCTCTTCAGTAAATTATTATGCCAAATAGGGCTGTTAAAGAATTGATTAATGGGGGTGAGGGTTGAAACAAAAAAGGTTTTCAGTAATGTGCCCGCATGAGGTATAGTGCTAGGTAACCAACATCTTGGAGAGTTGGACATAAAAAGAATGTGTTTGTGAGAGAAGGCTGATAGCATTGCCTATTCCAGAGAGAACCAGAGCTTCTGAGGAGTGTTGAGTGGTGTGGACGAATAGATTTGTAATTGCTTGATGGCAAAAACCCTGTGGTATTTAAGAAAATCAGGAAAATTAACTGCCCCAAGGAACATGGGGGGGTTTAATTTTGAAAGAGAGATTTAATGGGATTTACCATGCCAAAGAAATTTGGAGAGAATCTTGTCAATTGAGATTATAAAACTTTTGGATATCTTTATAGGAAGCATCATGAGAAAGAAGTTGATAAAAGTAAGGAGCATCAGGACCCAAGTCTTGTATGTGTATCTGTAATTTGCTCAACTGATGATGAACATTTTGTGACATTCTTCAATCCAACGTGCACCCATGCATTTATGTATTGAATTCAAATAATCTAGTGTACACTAGCTTCTTTGGTGTAAAGCACTTGGTCCCTCCTGCGTCTTGGTCAAAATGGCTGAACACATAAATATTATATAGAATCCTACACATATCTTTCAAACTTAGTTGATACCATGTGATTTGAGAGTTTTCTTCCTTGGATATTGGAATGCTGAGTTAGGAATACTTGTGGAATCCAAGGTAATTTGTGCAGGTGGTGAGGTCATGGGAAAAGCCAACTAGCTCCTGAATATTGAACCAGGATTTTATTTTAGGATATACGTTTCCATTTGATAGGAAGATACAATTTGTTTCTGTGGGATTCAGATTAATGAAGGCAGAAAGCATCCAAAAGTAATAGGCTTGGTTATTGCTGAAGGGTCAAGTGTGAGAGATGACACGTTTAGATTAGGAGGATCACCCGTCCGTAATTTACACACACCGTCAATTACTTGGGACATATGTCTGTTGTCCACAGATATATCTCTGATGGACAGCACTTGTCTGTAATTTGTAAAATGTTGGTAGATAGCATTGCACCTAGACAGTCCCAGCCTCTACCCCCCCCCCTTTCCACAAGCTCAACTGCCCCCAGAAATGGTAAATAGACGCTTAAAATAATTTTCAAACAGCTCTCACAGGTTCCTTTTCTCTCATTATCTAACGAGTCGATGAATGTTAATTAGCTATTCCTGCACACACTTCCCCTGTTAGAGGCTAAAACTAAGGCCACTCTAGACTACTGCACCACAACTCATTTTTTCCATACAGCAAATATAAAGTGGATTTGTAAATAGGTGCAACAGAAATATAAGTATGCATCACCATCACATTGCTGTACATGCAGACTGTGGATTGAACATTCCTGTTGAGATCCAGCTTGGTGACGTGAACACGTGTATATGAGCCCGGAAAATCTAAATTACGGTTAGGAGTGGCATTTCTGAACTTGGTCTCTGATTTGAAATGAATATGTACCGCAGACACTTAAAACATTTGCTTTATATTTCACTGGCGCTTCAGAATATGTGTGGCGTTTGTGTATTGAGTACATCTATGTGTGCCAGTTATGTCCAAAACCACACGTCTGAGCCACTAATTATGAAGTTATGACAAAGACTGGCCTAGCTTATTTAGTGTCAAACTCATTTGTTAAGGCTAGTAGGCCTTCTACAGAAGGTTGTAATCACATTGTGTTTCAGGCTGCAGAGAGGTATTCGCATACATGTAAGCTCACAGATTATCATGGTAGGTAACGGGTTTAGCGTTGTCCAGTCATGTGAGCAAACCCTGTTTTTTTTATTCTGATGATTGTTAAGGACATTTTGAGAAGGGTTGTATTTAGTTTTTCAAACTGTGTTTTTCTATTCGTAATTTTACAACTGTGTGCATGATGTTTGCCAGTTTGTGTGCACTTAAATATGCCCGTGTCAGTTATGGCGTCAAACCAATAGTAACAGCCTTATTGGTTCAGTGAGAAAAGTCATGCCACTCTCCGTAGGCTTGATTGGTTGATTCGGAAATGTTGCAACAAAGCCAGTAGGCCTGTCTTATTTACAATGAAAAGCTTGTATTAGACACAATAGGCTTTTAAGGGTGGATTGTTACTACACTGTGCATTGCGTATTACGTGACATTTTATATGTGAAATTCCTCGGATTACTGCGGCAGGCAAAAATGTTGGTGTTGGTGACTAACTCGAACAAAACATGTGGATGATGAATGTGCACTACAATAATCCTTACTAATCTCTCCTAGTTATGATTATATATTGTTTAGACAACTGTAATTTTGTACACATTTGTAAATGTATCACTGTAAACTTGATGGTTGGTTTCTTTAAAAATAATTTGTTTATTAAGATTTTGACACATGGCAAGTCATCCAAAGTAATCACACAACAACAAACAGGGCACATCGCCCACAGGTACGGTGGATATGACCCAGGTTACGAAGCTCGTCATCATCCATATAATACAAAAAAATGCCACATTCATAAGACACAGTCATCTAAAGTATTAGTGATGGGGTTCACAACTAGGTAAGTATAGGTAGCAACATACTGTGTGATACATAAGGAAAAGGTGATGCACGTTTGGGGTGGGGGCCGTGATCAATCTGGAGTGTTAGGTTCCAGAGTAAGAAGGTAGACCTAATTGGCTGCCAAATGTCCCTAAGCCTAAAGGTGGCCGGTTGTACCTGTGCATAGTCCCCGCTAGCACTGTTGCAGTATTTCATACTCCCGCGCCAGGCTGAGGTGGTGGGGGTGTGGCTGCTACCCCAGTGGACTGCAATTTCACGTTTGGCCAGGAGATGTGCCAGAGACGTGAATCTGTGCACAGATGTAGGGATGTTTCTAGCGTACCCCCAGGAGAGCTATGAGAGGGTCCAGTGTGACTCCGACCTTGGTCATTGTGGAGATGAGAGAAAAGATGGCAGTCCGTTAGCTACTAATCTGGGGGCATACCGCATCACATGTGCGAAGTCAGCATCGGGAGCAGAACATTTGGGGCACAGTGAGGGCTTGTAGGATCAAATGTTGTGATGTCCAAAGGGGTAATGTACTCCCGATGGAGGTAATTGAAATGTAGCAGTTTATGCTTATGGTTAACCGATATAAGTTGGGTCTGAGGGCAGCACCAGGACCATACCTTGTCTGTGAGTGGGGAGCCCAAATCGGCATCCCATGCCTCCTGGGCTGTGGTGTCAGCTTTCATGGTCAAGCAGACGTGGAACAACCCTGAGACCAGTCTGTCCCCATCAGTGTCCAAGATGACAAGTGTCAATGGGGAAAAGTCTTAGGGGGGCCAGGGGCTAGGAAGATATATGGGAATACAAAGTATAATGAAGCCGTCTAAGTACTAAGTGGTCCATATGGGAGGCATTTTGAAACTGAGTATCGTCAGCATGTGTCAGGATATGGCAATCCAGGAATATGTCTCCCATGGTATGGAGAACATGGCATTGAAGGGTACGCCATTCCAACCCTTCTCGCGTAAGCAGTAGCCACAGGTCTATAGCTAAGGGTAAGGCAGGGGAGTAGAGGTGGCCCCCACCTAACAATAGGCGGCGTCCCCCCATGCCCAGCAGGGTGTAGAGACAGTCTGGATGTCTGTTGAGTCTATTGAGGTGCACTTCAGTAGTATGGATGAATGGGGAAGGTCCCCTAACTGGTCTCTCTCGGGTTTAAGGTAGGGGATACAAGTGTATGGATGGTACCAATGATGTGTATAATGACATTGAGCTGCAAGATAATAAAGGTGGAAGTCTAGGACTCCGAAGCCGCCACGGTCATAGGGAAGAGTAGGAGTGTCCCAGCGTATATGCAGATTGTGGCCCGCCCAGCTGAGCCGTGTTAAAAGACCACGGAGGGTGGCGAAAACATGTTGAGTAAGCGGTATGGGGATGTTTCAGAAAAGATAAAGAAAAGAGGGAAGGACCATCATTTTGCTTATTGCCACTTGTCCCGCAATGGAAAGAGGGAGTTTAATCCAAGGTTCTACCTGGGTTGTAAGGCCATCCACGACTGGCCCGTAGTTAAGCTGCAGTGTTTGATCCTTCTCTCTATGAAGGTGTATACCTAGGTATGTAGTGCTGTCCGCATTCCAGTTTAAAGGATGCTCAATTGAAATGGAACGAGAGCTGTCTATAAGGGGGAAAAGTTCAGATTTTGCCCAATTGATCTGTAGACCCGATAGGTTACGATAGTGCATTATTTCCCTAATGCAATGGAAAAGGTTGTCAGAGGGATGTTGGATAAACAATAAGATTTTTTTTTTTGAACCTTTATTTGTAGTGCATACAATTACAAGTATGGGCCTACAACCATCCCGGCCGGCCGCTAAACAGAACGAGAATACAGCAAGCAATATGTATAGTGATAGCAGTTCGAAACCCGGGGTCATAAAATAACGGTACATAGCTTGTAATCAGACACAACAGATTGAAATCAGGATTTAAGAGGTTCATTTTCAAATAAGAAACTAAGGAAGAGGTGTCGCACAGTCGTACACAGTCCCGCAATAGTGTGCAAATCAGGATATCTACAAACAGTGTTAATACGAAGGAAATATCGGGGGGTAAGATATACAAAGCAGAAGAAATGCAGGCGCAACCCCAGCGTGTAGCAAGTCTAACTCCCGCCCCTCATCACCAAACATACCGCAAAGAGCATGAGTGACGACGAAACTAAAAAGAGAAGAAAGACTAAAGGGCCATAGAAACAAATATCGCTCAACCACCCATCCCACAACCCCCCACCCTGCACACCCGCAGAAGACCATGGCCTACCCCCCCAGCAGCGTGCCTGTCGCCCTAATAGAGACCCGAAATTTAGAAAGGTAGAGAAAGGAGGAAAAGAAAATAAGCGGAGGAGGGCCCTCATCGTGCCGCCCGGCCCCGCCCCTCGCCCCTACACCTCGGAAATCCCAGAAAGGAAGTAATACTGTAATGAAGAATAATGAATCCCAAGCACAATAGCGATGAAATATCGATCGAACATACCCACTGTACCGTCTGTCAACAATAAAGCCAATAGACCATGAACCACTTCATCCCTGACCCTGTCTGGCCGCGGTACCGCCAGAAGTCCACTCATTAATCAATTTAAAGCACAGTCCTGAGGGTCCGAACAATATGGGTGGATCCGGGTGGGGCGCAGACCCAGAAAAGCACAACAATCCAAGTCCGTCTAAGTACCGACAGCAAAGAGCAGACAATATCAACTCCGGTCTCGGGAACTTCCAAAAGCTCACGGATAATAACACCATCCAGGAGAGGAGAGTCACACAGTTTGGCCACCGTTGCAGCATAACCAGGCCAGTCCAAGAGGGAAAACAGCGCTCCATCCCCAGCCGCCAGTTGGACATGTGTCCCAAGGAGACATCCATACGAGCAATCAAGTCGGTCCGCGCGGGCACGGGAGCCCGGGCCTCGAGCGGCTCCCGGTGCCTCTGCGGAGCTGGAACTTCCTCCATGGACTCAGCAGCAAGTTCATCCGCAGCCCCCTGGAATCGGACCGTGGCCGTTAGAGACGGCGAGGCAGCAATGGCGTCCATTCTTTCACCCAGGTCCCACGCATGGCAAATCATGGTCTCGTGCAAAACTGCTAGGGCAGCCAACACGTCCCAGGATGTAAACTCCTGCGTATGTTGCGGGCATCCCGGCCCCATCCGTGCAACAGCCACCTGACGTGGACACGGGCTGTAGAGGAGAGCAACAGCCGCCATCTTAATCCAGTTGGCCCCGTCCCTCTGCACCACTGTCAGGGACCAGGCCTCACCTCGAGGGCGCCACGGGATGCCTCCCCGGGGCAAGAAGCTGGGGGGCAGGCTCCTGAAAGGAGAGCCACCAAAAGGCTAAAATCCCTGCCGGGCCCCGGGAGTCACCCGCCTATGTCAGGGGCAGTCCTTGGCTATACCCAGGCATCAAAGTTTGGGGAGGGGGCAGGAGGCATGCGCCCCCTCCGATCTTGTGCCACCACACCGCCCCTCAAGGGCCACCGCCCAGCGGACCGGGTCTGCACCGCTAACAGCGGTCCTTCATGTCAACGGCACCCGCCGACAAGCCCCCCACCGCCATCCACCGCCGCCGATGCTGCAGCTTTGGCCGGAGGCCCTGCCGAGTCAACGCCCCGGTCTCATCGCCGCGTGGGCCGCGGAGCAGTCGGGGACGGTTCTCAGGATCTGCTGCACGCAGGAGCTTCGGGAGCAAACGGTAGGTGCTCGTTTTCTTTCTCCTATTAAAGTATGCCTTCGTGGCTCAGGATAGACGTCAGGATAGACGTCAGGATAGACGTGTGGGGCGAAAGGGCTCACAGAGCCGAGCGACTATGCAGCCATTTCGAATGCCTGCTTGGCTCCTCCCTAAACAATAAGATTTTGTCTGCATACATGGAGATTAGGAAGGGCCGTGGGCCAGTTGGAGGCCATGGTGTAATACTGCTAGGGACTAGGGGATCCATTGCAATGATGAGTAGGGGGGGAGATGGGGACATCCCTGCCTAATCCCTCTGGCGATAGGGAAAGGATCTGTAAGGGTGGCACTGACCCGCAGATGCACTGTGGGCAAGAATATAAAAGCATATTCAAGGAAAGGAACCATGGGGGAGGCCGAGTTTGGTCAAGGTCATTGATTCTCAAGCAGGGCCATTCCAGGGAGTCAAAAACTTTCTCAGCATCTAAGAGAGCAACCACTGAGGGAGTCGTAGGGGAAACCTTGTTTAATACTGTAAACATAGTCCAAAGATTGAGGGAGGTGGATGTAACGGAGGCAAAGCCATACTGGATGGGGGAGACAATTTGCTCCATTTATAGGGACAGTCTAGTTGCAAGAATTTTGGCCAGAATCGTGTTATCCAAATTAAGACGGGATAATGGATGATAAGATGTACAAAAATGGGGGTCCTTTCCAGGTTTCAAAAGAAGTGTGAGTACAGTCTTGTGCAAAGTGGGTGGCAAAAAGCCCGTAATCAAGCATTCAATGTACAGGACGAGGAGGCGTGGGGCCAGTTGCTGTTCAAAAGCTCTATAAAAGACTCTTGTTAGGCCATTGAGACATGGGCCATGGACCCATCTTGAGCATGAATTGCCTGAAGCACTTCTTCGCATGATAGAGATTTACTGAGGAAGCAGCGCTGGCCATTTGTAGCCACAAAAAGCAAAAACTCCTTTTCCTGAACTTTACAACCAATTTCTATTACTTTGTCCCATAAAGAGACATTCCACAGGTAGGAGAAGGGATCTCGTCTATGCGCAGGTTACCAAATTTACAAACTTTTAGAGTGTCAGACTGGGTTCAACATGAATGTATTTACAAACACAAATTTTAAAAAGTTCTCATTCATTTATTAAAAATATTTAAAAAAACAACAACAATACATTGTCTCATTTACATTATACATCTTGATGTACACAAATCAATTACAAGTATTATTTGACTTAGTTTAAAAACTTGAATATCTAAACTTTGCTAATCAGCATAGATCAAAAAATCTCACTCTAGTGTTTTTTTATATAAAAACAGAGAACAAAAAAACTGTTGACGCGGCGTTTCGGTGCCAAAGACAATCTTGCACCTTCTTCAGGACTTGTTCATTACAATGATATCTAAAAAAGACATGTTACAATAAATTCCATTAGATCCTGTTTCAGTCTGACATTTGCACATTGAATGTTTTGCATTTTTATTAACTTTTCCCTACCATTTGGTAACCCAGCTAGACCTTATTAGGAATACTTTACATCAATTCCCACTTATACGAAAAGCCTACACTTTAGCATTACTCATAGAAGATAAGTCTAGTGACTTTTCCACTTATCACCAGGATGATTAGTCCTCAACTTACTTGATAGGACACAATTGTAGTTGTCTGCAATCAATTTACAAATTCTTTATTGGGAGTACTTTACATCAATTCCCACTTATACTAAAATCCTACACGTTAGCCTTACTCATAGAAAATATGCCTAGTAACTTTTTCACTTATCCCCGGGATGATTAGTCCTTAACTTGCTTGATAGGACACAATTTTAGTGGGCTGTATTTAATTTACAAAGAGAGGGGGGCAGTGCAAACTTTCATCCCCCTTTGGTCACAAAGTTCCACCCACAAGGACCACTGTTTTCTTACCCAGGTTTCTATTTCCTTCCTGGCACACCCTTCTCAGTCTTAGGAGCAAGTAGTCTCCAGTTGTATAGGCAGAAGATGTTCGTTGTTCACTCTTCTGTATACTCGGAGGAAAAATAGGAGCCCCATTTTTAGATTCCTTGAATTTAAAGTATATTTGCTTAAGCTTTTTCTTCCCCAGTTTTAAAAAAAAGTTAAATTTACCTTTGACGTTTGATTCACTATGTTTCATTCAAAGTTGATTAATGGAAACTATTTTCAATCCTATATGGGAAAGAAATGTTTTATAGTACATTTTCCAGATTTGAAGTAAGCTATCTCTACCAGTTTATCTTAAAGTTGGGCCTTACCGATCTTTCCTTATGGTGTCATGGGAAGCTTGGGGGGACGCCTCTGGGAGGTACCACTTGCTGCTCTTTAATCGTTCTTCTCTATAAATCAATTTTACAATTTAGACTTCGAGATTTTTATTATTCTAAGCCTAATATATGCTATTCATTTCATTTTTTCAGGACAATCTTACCTCATTTATTAAGTAATGGTCTGCTGATGAGTTTTTATCCTCTTTTTCTTTTGTTAAATATGAAATCAGGGACCACTATTTTGGAGTATTATCAATCTACTGCCAACTGTGGAGAGATGTTAAACAATATACATATCACTAGTGGGGCAGTATTCTATGCCTGTTGCCTCTTTCTCAAAGCCCAACTACCTTAATTTCCTTACTTGTTTGTGGTAGCTGATCTGCACGGCGTTCTCCCTCTTCATGGATTTTCTGTGAGTGACTCCCTCTTTGAGATCACTAGTTTATATACCCCCTTAATTGGATGATTATTAACACCTGGCCTCATTCTTTGCACCGTGAGCCTGAACCTCACCGTTCTTTGTGAACGCGGCGGCCATTTTGTAGTAGGTTTTTAACAATGTTGTTTTTAACTTGTATCTTATTATGTGAATATTCTTTTTTATTTTGCATCCGCCTCTTCTTCTATCATAATAAACCTTTTCAGAGTATTATTATACTGACATTTACGATTTATCGAGGAATTCGATAATATTGGTCATTTGTACTAGTCGAACTTGGACCTCGGTATATGTTGTAAATACGGCAGCCATTTTGTAATGGATATTTGACATTGGTTTTTTTCATGGGTTGGTCTCAATTTCTACTTTATTTGTTGAGATATACTATTTATATCTTAGTCCGATTATTCTATTTATTTGAGATCTTCTCGGAGTGTTATTAACCCTGTTTCTATATTTTCTCGAAGGATCACAAGTATTAGTGCTTAGTGGTAGTCAGACAAATTCCACTTTAACCATATCTTTCACACTATTTCCTCCCAATTATATTTTAGGGGTTTTAACCTAACTTTCTATAGGTCACTATTTTGGATTCTCCCTCGTCACGTTACTACATATCCCGATTGTACCCCATGGGCTACTCGTGTTTCTTGCGGCCTCCATTTAAAATGAAAAAACATTGTCCATAGTTGCAACTAAAAGGTATTTAAATGTGTGCAACTACGTGAGTCTCTTATATCAAGGATTCCTTACTCATGCTCGTACTTTTGAGAAAATGTCACTCTCCTAATGTTCAGCCATTGTTAACAACATTATATATTTATGATTGTTGACCCAATCCTTTTTCCTGATAAAAAAAAGGGTAGCTCCCTGCCTATCACAGACATTTGTAAGCCACACCATGGCAATTTCGGTCAAGTAAGATGGAATCTCTGGAACACTATCAGACAAGTGGGATGTTTAAAGATGTTCAAATATATTAACGGTGGAATTCGGCCAGGATTCTCTCTTTGTCAGTGATGAAGTTCCCGGAGTCTGAATGCAATTCTGTGACATATCCGCTAGTTGGGACACAGTTGTTGCACCAGTGTGCGGCCGGGGCGCTCCCCTCCACAAAAGAGATGCTGGATGTAACAAACACAGATAGTCAGCATTCATTTCAAAATGTGGTGCGGATGCGGTGATGGAGACAGTCCTGGCCGCCAGCATTCTACAGCAATACACCGTCCGAATCCCATGACAAAATCTTGATTAGATGGAGGTGTTTTTAAATAAATTCTGACTATCTGTGTTTGTTACATCCAGCATCTCTTTTGTGAAATCTCTGCCACATGGAGCGGGCAGATGTAAATAGCCTGCATTAATTGCATGCAGGTGATAAACTCCCTGAACATTTGGGTACCTTGATACTCACTGAACCGCACCTTCCAACATTATTTACTTTAAATCTGGACATAAGTGTTAGAAGATTGCCTGTCTCAGCCTTGTCTGCAAGAACTTCGTGGCACAGTCCCCTACTTCTGTATTGCAGTTCTCTAAGGCTTTCCCATGAAATAGTGATTGATACAGCTTCGGTTGTGGAAGTTCTCCTTTGCCCCAATCCTCTGGTGTCTCCTCTTCTTATTTTGCCTGATGATGACCCTGTTCTAAATAATCGTGGCAAGGGGCCGAAACCTTGACATTAACATATGTGGACTGGTTTTAATGTGGTTTCTACACTCACATCATGTGTGATGTTCTTAACATTATATCGTCCCAATCAGTCACATGTATATATTTCTGTACATAGCACAAGAACACTTTTTGTTAAATGTATATCACTTTTACTGCACCCTCACCCGTTAGGAGCACCTTGCCTTTCAAGGAATGTAAATGTTGTGTCATACCTGTTTGTACTGTTTCTGTACCATATGAACGATATTGGTAAAATAAATGCATTTACTGCATAATAATAATTAACTCACAGAAGAGTTTTTGATGACACAATTACTGTGGAAGTCCAGGGCTACACTTCCGCCATAGAGGACCACCGTTTTTTTAAAAATATTATATTAGATAAGGGCTGGCCTACATTAAAAAAAATTCTAAACGCATTGTGTTTACCTGACATGTTGTTTAATGTACCTGCTATCCTAAAAAAAGGCTAATGAGGTGAAGGTTAAGCTCTGTTTCTTGGAGTTGTGTCACACGCAGAGGTTGCACAATGAATTGAGTAAAAGCTCCACAAGGGATTATTTCATGTTCCCTGCTGATTTCGAACTGTATCTAGCTTTAGATCTCACACGCTGGGAAATATCATTACTGTTTTGCTCTAGGGCTGGCAAAGTGTGGCAGATTTTGTGCTTTCCGGTCGCTTGCAGTACCCTGGCAGGTCATTTTTGGCATGACCATGTGATGACTTGCCAGAGCAAACACTGATGTACTTTACGCTATTCTGCAAATTTGATAGTCCCCATTTTAAGTTATTTATTAAGCCGTTTTTAAAACCCCTGGGGCTCAGGAAGCACTGTGATGCTCTGTTTTATCTACTGCTCCTAACCAGCAGTGATGTTTGTTTTAGTGCCTGTTCCTTGCTCAAAGCAGCTGTGAAGGAAATCGATGGAAGGTTAGCTGGCAGGGAGCTCTAGATCCCATACCCCCTAAAGTGTGCCAGTTTTGTACCACCGATCAGTGCTTTAGGCTGTGGGACGTGATCTGTGGTGAATTAAAACTCCGGGGTGTAGGTAGCTGTTGTCTGGATATATTGATGTCAGCAGAGACTCGATTGCACTGTACAGATTTTATCGTTGTTTTGCAAGAAGTATTTATTCATTATGTTATTCTTTTCCTCTGCATGTTTTTGTTATGTACAGAATAAAGATTAAATGAACGAAATTCGCGCTATGCATTTGATGTCTCGTGTGGTTTCTTTTCCAATCTTCTTTTGACTGTTTCTGCAACAGACTGCAGCAATTCAACTTATGCACTTAATTGAATTTTTTGATGCACGGAAACAGCATGCATGCCTCCCCCTCAAAGCAGGGCCAGCGAGTTGTGTACATGTTGGATATTTTGCCACCTGTTTTGTGGCGATGGTTGTGATGTTGCATTGACTAGCCTATAATATAGATAAAGGATGAGATGGGGAGCTGTTCAGGTTTTAGTGATGAAAAGTGTGTTTCAATGGTGGTTATAAGGTCAGCAATGACTGTTGAGAAAATCTTGCACTGAGGAGCAATTGAAGGTTCAGTGCTTTGCTCTGTAGGTGTTGATGCTTGTAGTATAGGGTTAAAGTTGAGGTTGTTACTCATGCATCTATGGGACTGTATTTTTATTTATGCATTTTTATAAAGCACGAACTATACCCTACCCAGAGGTGTCAGAACACTTTTCCATAGAACGAAGTAAATTACATAAGGAATAAAGAGTAGGATGGAAGTAGGTAAAACTACTTATAGGTACTCGTGGTGAAAGTTACAGACTAACAGGTAACAGATACAGTCAAGATCAAAATAAGACAAAAAGGTGGCGCCATTAGGATCATACAAGTACAGAACACGTATTTACAAAATTGAGCTCTCGTGAGTGACATAAGGCAATCAGGGTCATGCCCTGCGATAAGACGAGTCATTCAAAGAAGTGTCTTTGGAAGAGAAGAGTTTCAAGGTCTGTTTTGAAGATCTGGAAAGAGGCGGTGGTCCGAAGATTTGGAGGTAGCGAGTTCGAAATGGATGTATGACGTTACAACGCATACTTTTACCACGCATACCTTTACAACGCGGTTTTTACAACGCATACCATTACAACGCATAGCGCTTTGGGGTGCTGGATAGTGAATAGTTTCATTTACTATTCCAACTCCAGTCCCCGTGGACACTAGGGAAGGTGTTGGATAGTAAATTAAACTTATCGCCAATCCTAGAGCGCCCCCCGCGCAATGCGTTGTAATGGTATGCGTTGTAATGACTGCGTTGTAAGGGTAGTGCGTGGTAAAAGATTTGTTGTAAAGGTTGTATACCGTTCGAAATTCTAGTCGCATTATCTCAGCAGGTCCAGCCCTAAAGTTATTGTTGCCCAAGACAAAAACGCCCATCACACCCCACCTTTCCCAGCACTCACATACTAACGCGAGTAAACAGTGACGTATTTTTGTAACATATGGAATAAACTCTTACATAGGAGAAATAGCAATAATCTGGGTTATTTACCAGGAAAAACTACTATTCACCTTGGAGCATGCCGCACAGTCTTCACCCCAAATATCATAGAATAATTAAAAGGTTTCATTCCATGTCTATATTGAGGGCTACCTGACGTCAGGATGTCGAACTTCAACTTTACATTAACATTACATTAAAGCTGATGCCTGTTTTGGATAATTACGCCAGCAAAGTATATACACAACAAAGCTGGAAGTGGAAGATTTTGCAGCATAACCAGGACACATTTATTTGCCCACTGAGTAGAATATTCAGTTTTACAAAAGTACATGTTTGTGTTGCTACTGTATGGATCACCCATAGATTAGGAGGATATTAAAAACCTTCTCACGAGTTCCATGCCTGTAAAAGGGACTTTATAAGGCACAAGCTCCACAGTAACCTTTAGATATCATCATAATTAATAGTTGGCGTCCATTATCTTATATATAATACACGGAGGCCTTCGTTCCTAGTATAAAAACCAGTTTCCTTATTGCAGTTGAGTTGTGGTGTCTCCAGTCAACTGTAATAACAAAATGACACAGCTGCTCGTTGGTGATAACTTATTACAGGTGAATAGGGATATCATAATGTCTGTTGCCAAAGCCAGCTGCCAGTGTGAGAGTCAGGTCACAAAGCATAATTACACCTGCAGTATAAATACTCTTCCTTTCTTAATCTGAATTACATTAAACTGATTGTAATCTATTTTGCACCAAACGGCTGACTGCTTTTTTGTGGATCTAACTTTGCACTGCAGATTCAGCATTTCCAACCATACTGTCGCTTTCAGATGAAGGAGCAAGATGCAAGGATTTAAGTGGTTGGCGGTATGGGTCATGGTGTGGCCATGTAACATGTCTCTTTACCCCGAAGTCTTTCTTCCCGCAGGGAATCACAACGCATACCATTACTCCGCAAGTCGGAACAACGACTTCCGGAGGGGGGGGGGGGGGGGGGGGCGCTGGATGTTGGAATAGTATAATTTACTATTCCAACTCCGGTCAGTGTGGACACTAGGGAAGGTGCGGTCCGTTGACTGGAGCGGCCCGTCGACTGACTTCTACATTGAGGATTGGCTGGGTACTGTGATGTTGGAGGGGAAACTCTAACAGCTGTTCACTGTAGAAGAAGCTCACAGGGTGCCAGGAAGGTCCCCAGGTGCCCCACCCTCCCGAGGGCCATTGTGGCGTGGCTCTTGAACATTCATGACCGGAACCACATCCTGCAAATAGCCAGGGCCCACTGGCCTTAGCAGCTAGAAGGTGGGTTGGTCAATATCTATCCGGACATAAGACCAAGGTCCAGAGCCAGAGGGAGTCCGATTTTGAGGTCAAGAAACAGCTGAGGTCTCTAAGCCTTAAATATGCACTGTTGTTTTGTACCAAACTCCGCGTCACATACTCCGAGTGCTCCCATTTCTTTGGGGCGGCAGCGGAAGTCAGGGATTGGCTCGAGGTTAAAGGATACCAAGTGCAGAGACGCCCAGAGACTGATGATAAGGGGAGGTGGACAATGCAGAAGTCAAGACAGGGAATGTGATGGAGAAACCGGAGGCTGCCTCCACCAGGTCCCAAGCTGAAATGGACAGGGCAAGGGTGGTGGGCGAAATCCAAGATGGCCTCTTTCAGTCAGTGGGAAACCAGTGGTCGACTTTGTAGGCAGATAAGGATGTTGACAAGGACACTTCAGATGGCATGTCTTTTGCCTCTACGGGCGAACAGGAGGCGGGGAGGCTTCCTGTGGTGACCCCATGACGGCTGATTTGATTGTGTGAATGATTGAAGAATGGGGGAGTCAGGTCCTGGGACGTGGGGCTAGCTGGACCATTAATATAACTAAGTACACAGATTGCCAGCCACACACTTACTCGATGGCTGCCAAACTAAGTGAATGAGAGCTAGATGCCGAGTCACAGCTTGTTCAAGGAAAGCGAGCGCAAATAATAAGGACTGAGGAAAGCGGTACCTACATGGTTAGAAAGCGTTTACCGCTGCAACCGATTAGAACACGAACAGCCCAAGCGAGGAATCCCTCAGAGCATGCTGTAATACAAGACTGAAAATTAACTCCCATTTGGTGGAAACGTAGGATCACGAGCATGATCCAGTAAGATCCCGAAAAGAAAAGAAACTCAGTCAGAACTAATACCCTACCCTTGACCGGCGGCTGCTGGTTCAACAGATAACCCGTATTAAGACAGAGCCCTGATGAGAATCCGTAGAGTTGACATACCGGATTCGAAACGCGTTGGCGTAAAAAGATTAGCCATTTATTGGTTGAATGGACTGAATGAATTAATTTGAAGTCTATTTTTCCTTTTTTGAACTGTCTACATTCAACTGTAGTTCATTGATTTATGATTGTCATCAAGTTTATACTTTTGACTCTGGTCTTTATGGAATTACGGATGATTTTTTCTTCGTAGTATGAATATTTGAATGTATATATATATCAGAGCAATTCACTTTGTATCATACAACTAGTTATGTGTATGTGTTTGTGTTGTAAATAATCGCAAATTGTAAATAATTGTATATAAGGTGTACAAAACGATAAGGTGTCCCTTTCATACATCAATACTTTAAAAAAAGACAAAAAACAAATAAATAATAAAAGGGTTTGAGTGATATACCCGTACGAACCAGGAAGTCTCTTATGGTTTGTTCCCTCAAAAATAGAGGATTTAAGTAAGTGTGTGGCTGGCAATCTGTGTACTTGATTGTGTGAATGGCAGTTTGTGGCTGCAGGCCGAGGCTGCCAGGCCCTGGTTTTAGGTCTGTATTTCCTAGACAGGACAATTCAGCGACTAGTTGTGGGAGTACAACAGGCCCCTCATTATGGAGGTGGGTAGTTTTGAGCTCACCAAGTGAGGTTTTGGAGAGAGGGGTGGGCTTTGTTGGGGAGGGGGGTTGTTCTACTATTCAACAGCTGCAATTTGTGCAAAGTTTCATTAACGCTGGTTACCAATGTCTCAGACTAAGATATAGGGATCAGTAGGGCTTGACCCAGAATACTGGCAGTCGGGGGCCTATGGTTCCACTCATGGAATGCCAATGGTCTGAGGAGTAGTATCAACAGAGGTGTGGTGATAAATTTTTTTATCCAAACGTGCATCAGATGTAGTATTACTACATGAAACCCATCTATCTGGGAATAGATGTGGATTCTTTAACATGGTGCCCTGTCGACTTGTGGCACATGCAGTGTTCTCGCGGGGTTCCAGGGAGTTGGGATTCTACTTCGCAGGTCAGTCTCGTCCTAGGTGGTGAAGTCGTGGGCCTCACAGGATGGGTGCAGGGCAGGGGCCATTGGAACTTGTAATGTACTTCCACTTACTGTGGTATCCTGGTATCGCCGCCATGACTACAAACGGCCAGCCTAGTATATATGGGGGATTGATTGGTACAGTGGAGGATGTCATCACAATTCTGGAGGTGGGACCTTAATTTGACTTTGGCCTACAAGATGGTGATACAGGGACATGTGATATCACTCAAAATTGGTAAGAAGAGGGAGAGGGAGAGAGAATGCATGACTTTAGAGAGCAAATTAGTGGAGGCCGAGGCTGTGTATATAGCTGCCCAATGCCGGACTTGGCTGCTGAGGTCAATAAGACCTTGGAGTAATAATGACTGTTGGCACATCAGGAGGCCATGGCCCATTTTTGGGCCAAACAAGGGCGAGTCTATGAGTTTGGAGACAAAGCCAGAACGCCATTATCATGGCTAGCAAGACAAGATGAGGGACAGAGGTGAATAAGAGGCCTGAAGGATTGTGATGAAGCCCTGGTGGAGACGCTGGAGGCCATATTCAGGGGCCTAGCAATGCACATGCAAGATATCTATATCTCACACACTCCTGAGGGTGGAGAGGGAATGGCTGGGATTGTCAGAGACCCCCTGACGCCTACACTGGTTGGTGAAGATCACAAAGCCTGGAGGTGGAAATTTCGGATTTGGAGATTGCAGAGGACCTCCCCACCTGACAAAGTGTTGGGCTCTGGACCCGAATGGCTTCCACCGGTTCTTTACACGTGTCCAGGCACAGGTGGTGCCTCCCTTGGGGGTATCTTTATAGGTGTTTAAAGCAGTAGGGGCAATTACTGGAGGAGCTCTGTCGGGCCTTGTTTGTCCCAATCTTCAAGGGAGGATTTTGCGTCCTATCACCCGATATCCCTGATTAATGTTGAGGCGAAAATACTGGAGAGCGTGGTAGCAAGCCGCATGTTGCGGGTAGTGGAATCCTTGGTGAATGCTGACTAGTCAGGTTTTATGCCACACAGGGCGACGCCCCACAATCACAGATGGGTATTTTGCTGCTTAGTGCATCGTGGGTTGATTCAGGAGTCGGCAATGATATTGCCATTAGATGCAGACAACCCGTTTGACTCCTTGTAGTGATGGTACCTGTGGGCAGTACTAGAGAAGATAGACTTGAGGGGGGGGGGGTCATTCCTAGAATGGGTGAAATTGCTCTACCAGGACCAAATCACACCAGTGAGGGTGAATGGGGTGCTGTCAGAGGACATAAGGGTCTGGAGAGGTATGAGACAGGGATGCCCATTGTTCCCACTATTGTTTGTGGTGGCTCTTAAGCCACTGGTGAGCTGGATCCAGAGGGATGACCAAATCAGAGCCCTACACTAGGACTCTGCATGGGAGAACGCATTATCACTTTATGCAGATTACATTCTACTGTTTCTGGCAGAGCCAACCGGCCATTGTGGTGCTTCCTGGACATATTGTGGGTCGATGAGGAGTACACTCAGTGGTACATAAACTGTGGTAAGTCATTGGCACATCCACTGACAGAGTGGTGCCCTCCGAAGGGACACCTCCAGGTCGGATGCGAACCAGAGGGTTTCAGGTAGCTGGGTATATATGCTACGGCCAACCGGGAGTGCTTCTTAAAGGGCTTTACTTGGGGAGACTCCTGGAGGCTACCAAGGAGGATGTGGGTTATTCGTGCAGACTCCTGCTATCCTTGCTAGGCAGGATGACTTTCTTTAAAATGAAATACCTCCCCAAGTTCTTATACACGCACTTTGTGCAGTGACAGACAGGTCTTTCAGGCAGGTAGACGAGGTCATGACAACCCTGCTTTGGAGCAGGCAGGTGCCCCGAATAGCCAAACAACATCGACCAGGAAAGCCTGAGATAGAGACGTTGCTTTGCCGAATCAAAGACTGCATTACTTGCGGCCACCTGCTTGTGGCAGATGATTGAGTCTTCTCTGACCAGAATGAGCCCTCTCTTCTGGCAGACAGGAGGGAGGTGGACCCAATTGGGTACCTGCGATACCTCTATGTGGGGACGAGTTGAAGGGGCTCTCATCACTGACGGCACTGGTGCTTGGCATCTGGTGGAGAGCTGAGAAAAACATGGATTGGAAGCGGCGGGCCATGCTGGCAACTCCACTGTGGGAGGCAGAGACACTAAAGGGGCTCTGTATCATGGAAGGCTACAGGAAGTGGAATGTACTGGGAATCCTAGTAGTGGGAGATGTCTGGAGAGATGGCAAATTCCTTACTTTCATGGAACCACAGGCTGAATACGAGCTGTTGGGCAGCCAATATCTCAGGTGCTTGCAGATGCAACATATTCTAAAATGCCACGATCCACTGTTGCAGGACTTGCCAGAGGAATCCCCCCTAGAGTAAAGGGTACTTTGCCTCCCCGCGCGTGCATGCTATCTCCCTGGTATTTACTACAGTTTTGATGCATAGCCTCTCTGATTTGAACTCCCTGATCGCTGGTAAAGAGACCTGGGTGTATGAGAGGATGAGGTATGGGTTAAGGCCCACCAATACTCATGCGGGCGTGGCAATTCGGGCAGTTTTGCCTGGTCCAGCTGAAGCTATTTCACAGAGTGTACTTCATGACGGAATGCCTGCACAGACTGAGGAGGTGTGTCTTTTATCTCTGCCAGAGAGGGGGTGGCCAGAGAGATACACTACTCCATACACTATGGGAATGCCCATTATTAAAGAGGTATTGTGTTGTATATTTGTACTTCATTCAATATGGCTAGTTGGTTGTGTGTGGGGGCGCGACTAACTGAGGTGATGTAGATCTGCATATGGCTCACGCCACAGCTAGTCGCATTGGCAATGAGGGGGGAGCAAACGTTGGAGAGGTATGCTCTGATCTTCTGCAATATGGCCCTGTTGGTGGCAAGGAGGGACATAGACAGGCGCTGGGGAAGCCCAGTACTGCCAACACATCAAGAGTGGGAGTCGAATCTGAGCTGGTGCAAGCGGGTGGATAAGCAGGTGTATAGATCTAGAGGGTACCCCCGGAAGTTTGAAAGGGTCTGGAATCCCTGGAAGGAAGCAGTGGCTAGTGAATGAGGGTGGTGGCCCTGGGAGGAGGACCCCGGTGGATTCCTTAAAGCAGGTGGTTTGGGTACGGCGGACTGGCTGCTAACTAATGTCATCATGGGTGACAGCACCCGTGAGTGAATTGTCTGGGCACTAAAGTTCTGAGAGTTGATAATGATAGGCAGTGGTGTGGAAGGATACCTGGGCACGATACATGAAGATTTATTCTGATGCCATCTGTCGGGGGTTGGGTATGTTGAGGGATTGGGAATTTAGGTGGGGGAGTTAAGGGGATTTTTTTTTCTTGGTGCCAGTTTGACCGATTGCTGGTCCTGTGTTTTCTGTACTGTTGATGTACTGTGCTGCTAAATGCCAATAAACAGGGTTTTAAAAAAAGCAGTAAGGCTGTAAGGAAATGTGCCGAATTATGCTGAATATTTTTCCTTTCCTTGCTGCATAATTTAGTCAACCCTACCACATAATATGGTCCGCCCAGTCTCATATTTCAAGTAGGTCTGATTAAAAGGAATGAAAACCATCTGCAGCAAACTTAAAGGATATTGTAAGTCTCCTCGGAGTTCAATTGGCATCATTCCTCTATACGAGTGGTTCTTAACCAGTGGTCCAGAGACCCCTGGGGTTGCACAAGCACTACTCAGGAGGTCCGCAACTGTTTTACAAAAATAAATGGTATTAAAATGTGTACATTAAACTTAATTAAGTAGATACAAAGGTACACAGACAAAATATCGAGGTTTAAATTTCGATATACAATTATATCGAAGTTTAAATATCGATGGGACATAATATTGAAGGTAAGTAATATCGACAGTCTTAATATCGATATTAGTAATATCGAAGTTTTAAATATCGATGTCAATAATATCAAAGTAAATAATTTCGATGTTACTAATATCGATTTTTAAATAAATGTTGTGTATATTATATTGTATTTATTATGTTTTATTATTTATTTTTAATGTAATTTAATTAAATATTGTCTTTTAGTACTGTAGATGGTTGTGGGTTTATAGGGGAATAGGGTGGGAAGTAATTTAATTATGTTAAATTAATTGTTAATTAGTAGGAATTATTAATTAATTATTGAGAATTAATTTTTAAGTAATTTTTAATTAATTTTAATTGATTAATTGATAAATATGTTCTGTAGCAGGTTATGGGTTTATAGGGGAATAGGGTGGGAAGTAATTTAATTATGTTAAATTCATTATTAATTAGTAGGAATTATTAATTAATTAATTGAGAATTATTTGAAAATAATTTTAATTAATTGATTAATTGATAAATATGTTCTGTAGCGGGTTATAGGTTTATAGGGGCATAGGGTGGGAAGTAATGTAATAATGTTTAAATAATTATTAATTAGTAGGAATCATACATTAATTAAAAATAATTGGTAATTATATTTAATTATTTTGGTAATTATTATTATTTTTTTTTTAAATTTTTGAAAACCTTTATTAAAACAGAGCACACAGCTATTCAGCCTGACATCCCGGAGGCAAGGCAGCATGAAATACAGGAGAGCATTAGTGCAAAAGTATCAACACATAATCATTGAAGGTTAATTTTATGTTTTATAAGAAGAACTAAACCAAAAAGAACGCCCTAGGGCGCGAAATGATGGCAATGGAGTCCAATAGTAGTCAGGGTGTCAGGGACGGGCAGGGGAGGATAAGCAGGGAAGCAACAAGATAGGAGAGGCATTCAGGATAAGAGGGGGGGGGGGGAAGAAAATCAGGAGGAGACAATACATCACATCACAGTTGGCGTCACAGGTCAGGGCGACACATGTTCACCTAAAGAAACAGGTTCCGGTGGTAGACAAACGTCCCCTCTATATGCATTCCAGGCCCCCCATACTTTGTTCCATGTCTGGGGTCTCCCTCTTGCCACATAAACCGTCTTTTCCCGGAACATACACCAATCCATATTGGCTTTCCATTGCACCACCAGGGGGGCCGTGGCCGCTCCCCACTTCTGAGCAATATCCCGCTTGGCCACCATGTTTCCCAGGGTCACCCACCTAGTCTGCGCTGTATTGTGGTCAGACGGTTCCCATACGTTAAGGAGACACCGCCGAGCCTCTGCGTTAACGACCACTCCAGTAACCTCACCCATGATCCGGTGCACCCTCCTCCAGTCGGAGGCTATCACGGGGCATTCCCACAGAATGTGGAGGAAGGTGGCGAGGGCACCGCAACCCCGGCGGCAGAGTCCGTCTGGCGAATACCCCATGCGCACCAGTCGGGGACCTGTCACATACACCCGGTGCAAGATCTTGAACTGCACTAGACGGAGGCGAGAGGAGATTGCAACCTCCTTAGGGGAGGAAACCGCACTCTGCCAGTCCTCGTCGTCAATTTCCAGACCATCCGCCACCCACTGATCACGCAAGCCAAGGAGAAGGTCTGTACGAGCGTTAATCAGTTTTTTATAGGAAAGGGAGTTTGCGCTATCTGGCATGTGCCCATCTAGTATTCTGTCCTCCAATGGGGAGCTCTCGGGGATATCACCGTCTGTTGGCATGGCCGAGAGCAGTGCATGTTTCAGCTGGGCGTAGCGGAAAAACTCTGTGTCACCCAACTGGTATTCGGTTTGCAGCTGAGGGAAGGTCTTAACGACGCCCCTGGAAAGCATGTCCTCCACCCTGGTTATGCCGATAAGGTCCCATTTATCAAAGCCCTTGGTGTGCCACAGTTTACCCAGAATGTCTGAATCAAATAGAGGAGTGAATCTGGTCAGTCTACCCTGCCAGCCCTGTGCCTTGGTAATCGCCCGCCAAATATGGACCGCCGTCCTTGTCGGACCCGACATCCGCCGATCTAAGGATCTCGAGTACAGGGCCCGGTAGTAGTTGCCGCCACCCAGGAGCCATCTGTCCATGGCATATCCGGGACTATCCCCAGGGCCGTAGAACCCATGGTTGAGGGCCGCAAGCTGGGAGGACCAATAGTACCGACGCACATCCGGAAGAGCGATGCCGCCGTCGTACCATGGAAGCGTGAGCTTATGGATTGCGACGCGGGGTCGGCCGTCCCAAAGAAGGGTCCGCTGGAGACTCTCAAGTTCCCGGAAGTAGCGGGCCGGAACCGGGTCCTGGGCGTTCTGCAAGGCGTATAAGAACCTGGGCAGGGACATCATCTTAAACAATGCCGCACGGCCGAGGAGGGAAAGCGGGAGTTTACGCCAGCTATCCACGTCACGCCGTAGACGCTGGAGAGGAGGGAGTAAATTGTGGTTGTACCGCATCTTTGAGTTCCCAGAGATGTAAATGCCCAGGTACCTGAAGCCATGGCTGGCAATCTGAATATTACAGCCTCTGGGGAGGCGTGGAGTATCCCCCTTGAGGACGTACAGAGAAGACTTGGCCCAGTTTATAATCAGGCCGGAGTAACGTCCGAAAAGTTTGAGCACGTCACAGGCCACAATGAGGGACCTACAAGGGGAAGTCAAGTAAAGCAGGATATCATCCGCATACAGGGAGATCCTGTCTTCAAAGCCAGGGGCCCAGGTGATACCACGTAAATCCGGGTGCGTACGCAGTATGGCCGCGAGCGGCTCAAGGGCCAAGGCGAACAGAAGAGGCGACAGGAGACAACCCTGTCTGGTACCCCGATGAAGGGGAAGCGATGCCGATAGGCGGCCATTGACCGTGACATTGGCCAGCGGCTCGGCGTATAGTAGCTTCACCCAGCTCACAAAAACCGGCCCAAAGCCGAGCTTCGACAGCACTGCCCAGAGGTAGGTCCACTCGAGGGAGTCAAAGTCCATTGTGGCATCTAGGGACGCAAGTATCGCCGGCTCTGCGAGAGTGTGGGCCCTAGCCATAACGCCGTGAAGTCGGCGCAGGTTAAGGGCAGTATTGCGATGGGGGATGAAGCCCGACTGGTCGGGATGCACTAAGTCGCCAATGACTCCAATCAGTCGATTGGCGAGTAGTTTGGCAAGAATCTTGGGCTCCACATTAAGGAGAGAAATAGGACGATACGACCGGCAAACGTCCCGCGGTTTACCCTCCTTATGGATGACCACGATAGTGTCCAGTCTTTGATCCAGGGGAAGATGACCCGCCTCAAATGCTTCTAAGAACATTGTTCGCAGGTGCGGGGATACCGCATCTGGGCGAATTTTATATAGCTCGACCGGGATGCCATTAGGACCAGAGGCCTTACCGGTATGTAATGAGCGGATCGCCAAGGCGATTTCATCAGCAGTTATCTCTCTATCCAAGTCGGCACAGTCCTCCTCAGAGAGGCAGGGAAGATCAATTGCCGAAAGGAAAGTCGTCGAATCAGCCTCGGAAAGGTCCGAATTGGACGCATAGACCCCCTGGAAGTAACCAGCAAAGGATTCGACAATGGCACTCGGGTCCGTGAGGACAACCCCGTCATCACCCAGAATTTCAGGCACCACGCGGCTGGCCATCTCTTTCCTATCCAACCAGGCCAGCAGCTTCCCGGCTTTATCGCCTACATCGTAAATACAGCCCTGCTGTTCCTTAGCCAGAGTCAGTGCGGCATTCGTCGCCAGGTCATGATATTCCGCTTGCTTCAGTGAAAGGGCATGTAGAACCGAAGGGTCAGGCTCGGGTCCCAGTTGGGACTCAAGACACAAGACCTCTTCCTCGATGCTCAGCAAATCGGCATCCCTAGCCCTTCGGGCCTCTGCGATGAGCGCAAGAGCCTCGCCTCTAAGTACAGTTTTAAAGGCCTCCCATAGGGTGACGGCCGAGCCAACTGAACCTACATTTTCCGCAAAGTAGAGGTCTATGGCTTTGGCCAGGAGGGAGCGAGTCTTAAAATTGCGGAAGTACCACGGGTTAATCGCCGCTGGCCGTCCCGACATGACCACATCAAAATCGAAGGAGACCCATAAGGGGGAATGATCAGAGATGCCCCGTGCCAGAAATCGGGCCTCGGACACGGCCGGCGCGTGCGCCGCCAGTGTGAGAACATAATCGATACGGGAGAGACTGCCGTGTGCACCCGAGAGGAAGGAAAAATTGGCGGAGCGTCGGATGGAGAAGACGCCAGCCATCCACCAGGCCCATTGACTCGAGAAAGGAGGGCAGCCACTGTTGGGAGCTACGGAGGTCTCGAGGCGGTTGACGGTCAAGGGAACCAGAACAGACTGAGTTAAAATCACCCCCCACTATCAACAGACCAACCGGCAAAGACAAAATGGCACCACCAAGGTCCTGAAAGGTACTGGACTGCAGTCCTGGGGGGAAGTACACCGAGAGTAACGAAAGGGAACGCCCCTCCCATCTCCCCGCCACTGCTGCGTAGCGTCCCCTCTCATCAATCACAGTGACGTCTATCTCTAGTGGAAGGGACGCACGCACCAGGATACCCGCCCCCCGAGATCCGGAAGAGAACCCGGAGTGGGCCACCATCTTGTAGCCTTTGCGATTAAGAGCTTTACACGAGTTACCCACCAAATGTGTCTCTTGAAGGAGGACAATATCAGGCATGTGTCGTTTAATCAATTGAATTACCACCCCTCTTTTGACCCGGTCTCCCAACCCATTAACGTTCCAACTGAGAACTCTTAGTTTCTTACCCCCCATCACCCCGCAGCCCGCCCCACCCAGTCCCAGCAGACACCGACATCAAGTAAAGTTCAACAGCGTACACGACCCATTGCCAGAAAGAAAGAAAAAGGAAAAAACCAGCAAACAAGAAAAAACGCTCGAACATACCCCCCACCCTGCACCCCTGCATCAGACTAAAAAGCCCCCCCAACCAGCAGTGTGCCTGTCGCCCCATTAACTAGTCTACGAAAAGTCCCCAGAGGAGTAAGGAATCTCCATGAACACATCCCGCCACCCACCATGTAAGCGCCAGGAGAATCAAGTTAGATTACGAATACCAGCACCGGCAGTCACTTGAAACGGGGGTGCCGTAAGCCGAACCTTACAGTCTCACTGATCCGGACCACCAGAAGCACCTCCATCTTGGTCTTCTTGCTCGTCCCGCCGAGGAGATACAGTGTCCAACCATTCACTCACGTTGTCGGGGAAGTCAAAGAACAGGGCCCGTTCCTTATGTTCAACACGGAGTTTGGCTGGGAACATCATAGAGTATTTATAGCCCATTTCCCTGAGTCGCCGCTTTACTCCCGCATAGCTCTGGCGTTGACGCTGCACTGTCCTCGTGAAGTCAGGATAAAAGTGCACCTCCGCATTCTGGTAGTGAAGTGGTCCATGCGTCCTGGACGCTTGCAAGACCGCGTCCCGATCCCTGAAGTTGAGGAGGCGCGCCACAATCGGCCGAGGCGCCACGCCCGACTTCGGCGGGCCGCCCGGTACCCAATGGGCACGCTCCACCGAGAAAAAGTTACTCAGTCCAGTGGGTGCTAAATGGGTTTGGATCAATTCCTCCACAAATAGGTCCGTCGCTGCTTCCTCGGAGCCCTCCGGTACACCAACTATGCGGACGTTTTGCCGCCTGGCTCGCCCCTCAAAGTCCTCCAGTCTCTTCGAGAATAGGTCCGTGGTCATCCGCAGGTTATGGACCTCGGTCTGTAGCTCCGAGACGTCGGAGGTTAGGCTGGAGGTTTTAATGTCTAGTGTCTTCACACGATCATTGGTCTTGCCCAAATCGGCCCTTATAAGAGTGATATCAACAGCCATTGAGTCAACCTTATGAGTCAGATTTTCATGTTGCTGCTGCATATCGGCCCGGAAGCTCGTGATGGCACCCATGATGTCGCTAAGGGTAGGCTCCGACCCATCAGGCGAGCTCGCCGATGGAGGGCCCTTAGCCGTGGCCCCCGTTGCGGGCGGTGTCTTTGGCTGAACATAGCGCTCTATGCGGTTCAGTTGCGTTTGTGACTTGCCTCGACCACCTTTGTTCGATGCCCTGTCGGGATCGCCTCTGCCCGCCATGATGGGTCCGATGAGAACAAAGGCGGAGCGCCACCCAAGCCCGGGTCCGCAGCGAGACGGGGAGGTAGGGCCGAATAAACAAGACCAGGTTGAAGAAAGCGTGAGCTGGAGACACTATCACTTCGCCAGTGGGGACGGCAGGCAGCCACTACGCATTCCAATCATGCGAAGTGGCGAAGTCCGGAGGGACAATGGCGCAGTCCCGGTACGGAGTTCAGCTCGACGTAGCTCAGCACTGGAACCACCGATTTGAAGGCGGAATGCAGCTCCTGCTTCAGCGGACCACCAGCAATAAGGTACCACCGCCGTGGATCAGGATTTCAGGCAGGATATATGAGGCGGGTCGGACGGTTCACGGAGCTCCGAGCTTACACGGCCATCTTGGTTGCCCGCGAAGCTCCTCCCCCGGTAATTATTTTTAATTAATTGATAAATATGTTCTGTAGCGGGTTATGGGTTTATAGGGGAATAGGGTGGGAAGTAATTTCATTATGTAGAATTAATTATTAATTAGTAGGAAGCATACATTTATTTTTATTAATTGGTAAATAAATTTAATTAATTGGTAATTAGTTTTACATAATTCATTAATTGATAGATGTAATTTATAAGTATGTAATTTAAACCCCTACGCTATCCAACACTTTCCCTACTGTTGCACTCTCTGGAGTTGGAATAGTAATTGTTACCCCTACGCTATCCAACACTTTCCCTACTGTTGCACTCTCTGGAGTGGGAATAGTAATTTTTACCCCTTCGCTATCCAACACTTTCCGTACTGTTGCACTCTCTGGAGTTGGAATAGTAATTATTACCCCTACACTATCCAACACTTTCCCTACTGTTGCACTCTCTGGAGTTGGAATAGTAATTTTTAATCCTACGCTATTCAACACTTTCCCTACTGTTGCACTCTCTGGAGTTGGAATAGTAATTTTTACCCCTACGCTATCCAAAACTTTCCCTACTGTTGCACTCTCTGGAGTGGGAATAGTAATTGTTACCGCTACGCTATCCAACACTTTCCCTACTGTCGCACTCTCTGGAGTGGGAATAGTCATTTTTACTCATTCGCTATCTAAGATGTATTTTGCTTTTTTATTAGTATTATGTTGTTATTAATTGTTATTTATGTGAATATTTCATGTAAATAAATGTATTAGTAATTTTTTACATTTTTATTTGTTTTTAAGTTATGACAATAATTAATTTAGAGTTATTATTAATGAAAAATATATTATGTATTATATATTTATTAATATTAATTTGTATTACATTATGTATTAATTTTAAATATTATTGTACATTTTTAAATATGTTCATTACATTTATAAGTATCATTTTGTTAATATTACATTTTTATTATATTTAAAAAAACGATATTTTACAAAAAAACGATATTTTTGTCATTCTATATTTTATTTTCGATATATTTGTACTTACCTTGTTAGGAATAGGATTCCTATATTTTTGACTACGATATTTTTGTTCCGATATTTTTGTATATCGATATTTGTGTTATCGATATTTTGTCAGACATTCGATACAAATAAAGAAGCAAATTGGAAACGTGAAGACTTTTTCTATATTTTATTGTGAATTAAACAAAATATTTCAATATTTGAGCATTTGCTCAGTGTCTTCTCGTTTCTGTATTTTTGTGTATTGTTGTTTTGAGGTTCAAATCATAGAGAGTTTAGGCCAGAGGTTCCTAGCTTTCAATAATGACTACGTGGGGCTCACCAGATTACAGTAAAGATTAAGTGGGGGGGGGGGGGGGGAGGGGGGGAGGGCAGTAGTCAAAAGGTTAAGAACCACTGCTGTATGTCGTTACAGTGACTTCTCCAAGGCTTGCAACACATTTCTAATATACAACTGTGGGTACTTTGTTCGGCACATTGCACAGTGTCAGAATCCCCAGCACATTGAGGAGAAAAAATAAATATGGCTCGGGTTCATAGTAATTCTGGTAAAATAAAGGCTCACTTCTGCCTACATCTAATGGTTGTTCCGTTTGAAACGTCTGCTTGTGTCGCTAATACAACCAAGGAAGCCCTCTGAGAAGGGTATTAACATCCCCTAATGCCCTTTCATGCCATTATGCATTCCTGAGTGAAGTCAGGCCAGCCAGTGTAACTAGATTAAAAGCTATTAGTGTCATGGTAATCTTTCATGTGGCGGCGTCTAAATCGTGGCGGTGCACTGCCTGGACTCTGAGACGGCCAGTGAATAGCAGTCTGTCCTCTGCACCTTTTTTGTGGTTGTCTAAAACGTTATTTTTAAAGTTTTAAACCGATTGAGGAAATCCCAGTCACCTTTGCGTCTGCGTGTTATGTAACATTAGGCTCCCGTTCTAAGCAGCCAAGGCACTGCAGTTGCTTTCACTGATTTTTCAGAGGCGCACTGCAACGTCGTAGGTCAATAAAATAACTACTAGCAAAAGGTATTATTTACAGTGTTCGGAGGCGTCTAGAAATGTTTCATGAAGTGCTAAACAAGGAGAAGTATTTATTATGCAGAACAGCATAGGATGGCATTGATTTCAAACTTTTGGGGCATAAAAGAGAAATTACGGTGGCACAAATTTGCACATTTAACAGAAACTGCGCACATGCTTATATAATTTCACTGTAGGTATCTTTATTGTATTTTACCAGTCGAAAAAACCGTTAGTACAGAATTATTTACTCCAGCGGTGGCCCTTGTGGCTTGACCATTAGAGATTTAAAATTCTTATTACTTTGTACTTCAGTAATTAAAATATGGCGTATTGACACAATAAAGAGTTCTAAGTCGTAATGGCTGCGTTTTTTTGTAAGCCTGAAGGATATAATGTAAATACAATGGTTGCATTTTTGGATTCTGGTGCAAAACCGGTATATCCTACTGGGTACAATTGAGGTGCAGTTTACAAATGACGGGACAATCCAGAAAGCCTCAGACAGTCCAGATCCACTAAAAATCAGTTGACCTATGAGGTCTGAGGAGCAAGATACAAATTGCATAAATGACCAATGAAACTAACAGCCTGATTCATCATAGACCCGTTTTGCGAGTCTCTATTCATAAGGAATCGCTATTACAGACTCGCAAAACGGGATTCATGTAGGAATCGCAAAAAGATTTGCGATTCCTACACAATCCTTATTTGAGATTAGTAAATTGCTAATCACAAATAAGGAATAACTCCCCATTGATGCCATCATTCCTATGGGCCAAAAGGCCCATAGGAATGAATGGGGAGTATTCCTTATTTGCGATTAGCAATTAGCTAATCGCAAATAAGATAGCGATTTAAAGGGTGCCAGGGGTGTCCAAAGGACACCCTGTAGCACCCGTTAAATGCAACATTAGGACTCCTAAATGCCTTCTGTGAATACCGAAAGTCTTAAAATTAGGATTTTTCTCAATTTAGTAGTAGTAAAGTTAGGACTCCTAACTTTACTACTACTAAGTTGAGAAAAATCGTAATTTTAAGACTTTCGGTATTCACAGAAGGCATTTAGGCGTCCTAAAGTTAGTAGTCCTAACTTTACTACTACTAAATTGAGAAAAATCGTAATTTTAGGACTTTCGGTATTCACAGAAGGCATTTAGGAGTCCTAAAGTTAGTAGTCCTAACTTTACTACTACTAAATTGAGAAAAATCATAATTTTAAGACTTTCGGTATTCACAGAAGGCATTTAGGCGTCCCAAAGTTAGTAGTCCTAACTTTCCTACTACTAAATTGAGAAAAATCGTAATTTTAGGACTTTCGGTATTCACAGAAGGCATTTAGGAGTACTAAAGTTAGTAGGCCTAACTTCTGTGAATACCGAAATGAGTAAGTTCATTCTGTGAATACCAAAAGTAGTAAGTGCATTCTGTGAATGTCAAAAGAAGTAAGTTCATTCTGTGAATACCAAAACAGTAGTAAGTTTAGGATTGAGTCTTAAGTTCATTCTGTGAATCGGGCCCAACAACCTTTGGTTTTGTCAGTAAATGTTTATGCTTTTTTAAAGTAAATTAATTATTTATTTGTCTGAATGTACGTTCTGACATTATTTTAGTAAAATGTTTTTTTATTGTAACAAAACAGGATATGGTTCACAGTTTGCAAAATCTTTGTAAAATGTTCGTGAGTATTAAACACATAAACATTCAATAAAAGTGCTTATTTGCTCAGTTATTGTAACTCTGATATCAAAACATGTAACCAGCAATCTTTTTTTGAGGTGTCATTACTCTATTAATGATGGTATTATGATGTGTGAGAGGGACTGGACTCTCTGTTGAGACCTAGATCTGTAATGATAGGTGTGTGTAGTAGGGTGTGGGAAGGAACTGGCCTCTGTTTTCAGACCCCTCTGTCAGATGATAGGTTTGCGTAATAGGGTGTGGGGAGGTACTAAGCTCTCATTGTAGACCTCTCTCTCAGATGACGGGTGTCAGGGCCAACTTTAGCACTGGTGGCACCCTGTGTGACAATGTTTTTTGGCACCCCCAATGACCACATCTTCCACGAATTCCCTCACTAGCATAATTTAACAGTGCTCCTCAAGTCTCTATAGCCACTCTCTCAGACTGATTTAGTTTTATAGCGCCACTCATACCAGTGTAGGGTGTCAGAGCACTTTAAATCACACACACATTGGCACAGAGACAATCATACGTGTGTAAATCAGTATACAGGAATGTTACATAAGACGGAGGACTACAAGGTGTAGGAGTCACATGTTATCTATACTGGTAGGCAGTATAGTTCAAGAGCCCTTGGTCTGGAAAAGCACAAATGCAGAATATAAAACATAACACCAATCTTAGGGTTTCTCTTTAGTAATAAGAATTGATTTCTACCCAAATGAACCCTTTTTGCAAGTTTAGGATAACGAAAGACAGAGCAAAAAGAAATAACACTGTAACCTATATTTTGCAGTTTGCATGCAGCTCTTTGATGACAGTTAACAGCTCACTATGCTATATTTGGATTCTAACTTATAAACTGCAAGTAAGTAAAGGATCCCTGGGACACAAGCAGTAACGCACTGGCCTATTTACATTATATGCACTTTGTGATCTGCATGGTACACATTCTTTGCAACAGGCATATTAACCCACTGCACTACTTTACAATGGGTTAAAACTTCCACTAGACAAACCTCCTATCACTCTCCAGCAGGAACATTGATCTCTGGAGTGATCTTGATGTTTGTATTGAGGGCTGAAAATTACTGGAAGCAAGGAATGCAGCAGCAGGTGCTTTTAAAACGAAAATATACTTGCAAACAGGGTGCCCCTGCCCCAAGTCAGAACGCAGTGTGGTGGTTCTGATCGCACCGCCCTAGAGCCGGCCCTGAGTAGGGTTTGTGGATTGACTGGCCTCTCTGCTGAGACCTCTCCCTGTAATGATAGGTGTGCATAGTATGGTGTGGGGAGGGACTTGACTCTCCTTTCAGACCTCTATCTCAGATGATGGGTGTGCGTAGTTGGGTGTTTCGTTGAGCTTTAACTCTTCTCACAACTCTTCTCAAACCAATAAGCATGAATAGTGGATTCTGATAACGTAGAAATCAAAAAGAGCTAGCTCTTGATTAGAAACTCAAAAAAATGTGTGTGTGAGAAAAAAACATTTGTTTTTTATGAAGCCCCTCACCCACCAACCAAGTTGGTGGCATGCTTCATCATCGGGCCCCACCCAGGGCACCGAGTGTGTCTCGGGTGTGCTGCAACGTCTGTTTACAGCGGTGCGGATTGTGTTAAGTGAGTGTGCATGGTGGAATTGTGAGTGTAGGTTAAAAAAGGGAAACAACCATTACTACGCGGGCATTGCATCGCAATGCCTTTACAATGCAGTTTCTACAACGCAAGTCGTTACAACGACTTGCGCTGAATGGCGCTCTTACCTAAGGAATAGTATGATTTACTATTCCAACACCTTCCCTACTGTATGTAGACTGGGGTTGGAATAGTAAATCATACCATTCCTAAGTCCAGCGCCTCTAGCGCAAGTCGTTGTAACAACTTAAATTGTAAAAACTGCGTTGTAACGTACCGTAATCAAAATGATCGCATTGTAACATTACATATTTGTTAAAAAACTGTCCTAAGGGTCCCAATGTCCACATGGGTATTTTTAATACTGCCCTTGGCAGTATTAAAAACAAGGCAGCAGATGTGTATGGAGATGACTATGGGCTCCCACATCCAAATGGGGTCAACATATTTCAGCCAGGCCTTGAAGTAGTTCTGGCTTTCATCAGGACCTTTATGGAAAGTGTGAATTAAATGGGTGGTTCACAGAGTGTGTTTAACCTCCTAAGTGATGCACTTGCTAAGGTGCGATATATGTAAGAGGATGTTTTCCTAGTTTAGTACTCTGTTAATTAATAGAGTTAAACTCTATGAGTCCCCAGAGGGGGTCCGGCTAATTGTCACACTTTCATCATAGATGGTGACCCGTGGCTCTACCTATTCGGTCTGCACAGGGACTCTGGATTCTGATAAACACCATATCCAGTAAGACTCATTCATACAGTAACAAGTGTGCATAGCGGAGTGTATTCAAACATCACCTACTCCTTCCTACGTTTCACGATCCCCATGAGAGTTTCGCAAGATGGTAATAAAAAAAATATCTAACCACCTAAACATCTGCTACACACTTCTTCTAAAAAACTAGGAACACAGTATGTATTCCTACAAATAGAATGTTTTGATAACGCATCTACTCCTTTTTACTATTCACAACCCGAGAGAGTCCTGCAAGATTGTAAACATTACTGAAAAACAAGCATTTACAAGGCAATGGTTTCGCCTTTGGAAAAGTTAGAGCTATTGGCATTGTAAATGACAAAATTTGTATTTATGTGTTGGTTTTGAAAACAGATAAATAAATGGCATTGTCAGTTACATTGCCATTAGCTTAATCTCTGTTTTATCGGAGAGCGCGACACACTCGCAGGCACCTCCGGAACACTGGGCTGCTTTATCAAGCCATCAAGGCACCGATGCAGCCTCACCATGGAGGGTGTCCTACCCTCAGGCACTGTTACAGTCTCGGCATCGGTGAGGGTGTCTCACCCCCAGGCCCTCGCAGCATCGGTGAGGGTGTCCCCCATTCTTTCCCTTTCCCCCAGGCACTGATGCAGTCTCACCATGGAGGGTGTCATACCCTCAGGCACTGCTGCAGTCTCGGCATCGGTGACGGTGTCTCACCCTCAGGCACTGCTGCCCTCTCAGCATCGGTCAGGGAGTCACCGCCCCCCCTCTCCTCCCCAGGCATTGCTACACTCTCGGCATGGAGAGTGTCACTCCCTCAAGCACTGCTGCAGTCTTGGCATCGGTGAGGATGTCACACCCCCACGTACAGCTGCATTGCTGCACTTTCGGCATGAAGGGTGTCACTCCCTCAAGGCAAGCAATGCTGCACTCTCGGCATCGGTGAGGGTGTTCCACCTTCAGGCATTACTTTTTTTGTGGATCCTGTTAGGAACAAATTCTATTTTTATTTCCCATGTTTTACTAATTTAAGCCCTAGGTTGCTTAACAATATTGAATTATTCGTTAAAGGTTACAACAAAAATACACAAAAGAGAGCTCGAGAGAAAGTTAATTTTCCTGAGAAAGCCTTGGAAGGTGTGTATGTGTGTGTGGAGGGGGGGGAGCATTTCCTACTTTACCAATTCTTTAAAACGTCTGTGGCCCGTGGATGGCACCTGTGTGCTAGACAGAGGCCTTTACATATATACATATAACATGGGCCTCGATATGGAACCACAAAGGAAGGCTAGGTTTCCTATCCGCTGCACGTCACAGTAGAAGTTTTTCGGTATTTGTAAGTAGCCATCTCATTAGTCTCAAGCCGACCAACATCTTAGACTAACTAGCCCCAAAATGGTTAAATAAAGACGTTTGTGTTTTTCAAAAGGAATTGCGCCCCGTACCCTTGGGGATGATAACGTAATGTTTTACTTTAACTGACCTGCTGACAAATGCATTATTCTTGTGTTTTTTTTACCTGCACATCAATTCTGGGGCCACAGCTCTCATACAGGATTGTACGAACTGCGTAACATGAGGGGAACAAACAGTTTGTTATACTTTGTCAATGTTTCACCCACTGCTGAGTTTGTTAGTCTCTTATAAATCGAAGGTAATTGATCATTTCTAATATTCTTGATAACTACGTCGAGTGGTATGTAACAATGAAATTCAGGGACAGGGCTGCTATTTTCTTAGCTGCATTTTACATGCAGGAGAACTTAAAGGTACTATCTGCTAAACAAAAAACTGAAGATCACCGATGCATTAACTAGCGTTGCAATGTCTACTAAACTGACTTGTGACACAAGGGTTTCTGTGGAATACTCAAAATGTGCATAGCCGGCCACGCCCAAAATGGCGCATCCGCCTCAGGGAATACAAAAGCTGTCATCTTGGGTGAGCCAGGTTTTCGCACAGCTTA
Organism: Lissotriton vulgaris; assembly: GCF_964263255.1. Classification (NCBI taxonomy): domain Eukaryota; kingdom Metazoa; phylum Chordata; class Amphibia; order Caudata; family Salamandridae; genus Lissotriton; species Lissotriton vulgaris. The sequence continues at coordinate 892,822,909 of NC_141693.1, read as the reverse complement.
AGACCTAATGACTTCCCCTCTCCAGACTGCGGGCTCTTATGGGTGTATAAAATGTGACAAAATCATCTTACCCATTGTTGCCTGACATCAAATTTTAGAACATACGAGCACTGGAAACGGCTGACTACAGCTCAGAATGTTAATAATACCACCACAACAGCTATACGCTTATTTTTTCCATTTATGCTTTTTTATCTATATCTAGAGGTGTTGGGATAATTATGTTGGGATACTTTACTGGATCAAACTTAGTTGCACATCCTGAAGCAAGCGTCTCTGGATTGAGGGGCCCTATCACGCAGTTGTACAAACTTGATGCGCCCAGCAGGCGGCGATGCTGCGTTTTTTTCCAACACCGGAGGCTGCAGGCACAGTAAAGCACTTAGGCAAGGTGCGCACTGCCATCCTGGATGCTGTTAACAACATCCTCTTCATCCTGTCATAATGTTCCCCACGCACACGGTTAATCCTATGCTAAAAATTCATACCAAAAGCTTACGCTTTAAACATTGATATGGTGGAGTACTTGAAAAGAGCGAGTCCGTCCACCCTCCCAATCTTCTTTTGTGGGTTTGCGGGGCCAGGGTTTTTTTTTCGCTCCCCTGGGATGTGCAACATAAAGCTCCTTGAAGGAGCAGCCCACGAGGCAATGAAGGCCGTTGCTGACTGGATGAGGAAAAGCCGTCTGAAGCTGAACTCGGACAAGACGGAGGTACTCATCCTCGGACCCACCCCCTCAGCCTGGGAGGACTCCTGGTGGCCGACCACACTGGGAACAGCACCGACACCCACCGAACATGCACGCAACCTAGGATTCATCCTCGACTCCACCCTCTCCATGTCTAAACAGGTCAACTCCATCTCCTCCTCCTGCTACAACACCCTCTGCATGCTCCGCAGGATCTGCAAGTGGATCCCGACCGAAACAAGAAAGGTGACACAGGCTTTCATCAGCAGCAGACTGAACTACGGCAACGCACTCTACGCAGGAATCCCAGCCAAACACCTACGATGACTACAACGCATCCAAAACACCTCCGCCAGAATGATCGTCAACGTCCCCCGCTGCAGTGACATCACCCCCACCTGAGAGACCTACACTGGCTCCCCGTCGACGAGAGGATCACCTTCAAGCTCCTCACCCACGCACACAAAGCACTCCACAACGCCGGACCAGCCTACCTGAACAGCAGACTCAGCTTCTACACCCCCACCCGCCAGCTCCGCTCCGCCAGCCTCGCCCTCGCTGCTGTCCCCCGCATCCAACAAACAACCTCTGGTGGCAGATCCTTCTCCTACCGCGCCGCCAAGACCTGGAACACCCTCCCTACCCACCTACGGCAGACCCAAGACCTACTCGCTTTCAAAAGACTCCTCAAGACCTGGCTCTTCGAGCAGTAGCGGCACCCCCTCCCCTCAGCGCCTTGAGACCCTCACGGGTAAGTAGCGCGCTTTACAAGTACTTTGATATATATATATATACATATATATATATATATATATATCCAAAAACAAAGGCAAGGACACGGCACTCTTCTTTACACGGTAGATTTATTTTAGGTCTCAAGCAAAACTCCTACGCGTTTCGAACAAACGTTCTTGGTCACGGCAGTGTTCTACAAAAGTCCCTTTTCTCTTTCCACAATTTATACTCTCTCACTCGTTCATGCAAAGTGAGGAATTATGGGCCTTGTAGTTTTTTACATTAAATGTATGTTTTTTTAAACATATTGCATTTAAAAAAGGGTATGCGTGTGGGTAACATTTCACAAAGAAACATCTCATAAAATGTATTTCCTGAATGAGCATGTATTCAAATACACAATTGATTTTTAAAGTCCTATTGGTGCTTATGGTTAGGCACTATAACATGGACTATTCAACATATTGGTTATTCTGTTGTTTGTTTAACGGGCTGAGTGCCCTATGTCCCACACTGTAACCCAATATTTTGTCACATAGGCCATATTTACATTGTTCTTTCACACAGAGTTCATATCAAAGTCAATAGTTAGAATCATTATAAGTGTACATGCATTTCCTCGTCTGCATTCAATCCTCTTGGCTGTTTTGTTTTAAACTTGATTATAAGTTTCGACTCCAGTCGTCTCAATTTTAACAGTCTGTCACCCCCCCTCTCTTGAGTGGGGATGGATGCTAGTCCCAAATACTTGATGTCTTGCCATGTTTTTCCAATGTGTGTTTTCAGATGTTTTGCCATGGCATAGGTGTTGTCGTTGTTTTGTATTGCCCGAATATGTTCTAAAATTCTTTTCTTTAAGGGGCATTTGGTACTTCCTATGTACTCTTTTCCACACTGACATCTTAGCATGTATACCACAAAAGAGGATTCACAGGTGTTTTTTGTTTTGATCATGAAGTCTTTCCCAGACGGGTCTGATAGGACCGTTGTGTTTTGTCCTATTTTGCATGCTTTGCACGTCATGCATTTTGTGAAGCCATTGCTCCTTTTTTGGAGCCAGTCTATTTGTTTTTTCTGCGAAAAGTGGCTTTGTACCAAATGGTCCGAGAGATTTGGCGCTCTCCGATATGAAATTAAAGGGCCGGTTCCAATGTCAGTGCCTATGTCTGGATCTTTCATTAAAACATGCCAGTATTTTGCGAGAATTTTTTGAATTTTATAACTCTCTTTGTTGTACGTTGCAATCATTCTTGGTCGTTCTTCCTTTTCTTTTGTTCGATTGCTTGTAGTTGGCTGTTCAATGTTTTCTGATTCAGTGGATATTTTATCCTGGTTTAAAGTTTCCAATCTTGTTTTTGATTTTGCCTTGTCTTCCCCTTTGGTTATATCTGTATGTTTGTAACCTCTTTCAAGGAAACAATTTCTTGTGTCATTGAATTTTTTCTCCATTTCCTGTTCCGTTGAGCAATTTCTCCTCATACAGAGAAATTCACCATATGGTATACTTTTAACCAATTTCTGGGGGTGAAAACTCAATCCGTGAAGGATACTGTTTGTTGCAGTCTTTTTTCTGTGGGTGGTTGTCTCAATTTTGTCATTATGTACAAACACTTTGATATCCAAGAATTCTATTTCTTTTGGACTGATGTTATATGTGAACTTCAATCCTACATCATTTGTATTGAGGATATCAAAGAAGGCTTCAAATTCCGTTGTACTACCTTTCCACAAAAGAAACAGGTCATCTATAAACCGCACCCAAAGTGCTACTTTAGCCATATATTGGTCGTTTCTTCTCTCCAAGCTATGCTCCTCTCCCACCACCCCATCATGAGGTTCGCATAGCTTGGAGAGAAGGAAACTCCCATGGCCGTTCCACACTTTTGTTGGTACATCTTTTGGTTGAATAAAAACACGTTGTTATACAAACACATCCTGATCATCTCTATTAGCATTTTTGAATGCTCTCGTTCCGTTATTGACCTCTGTCTCAGAAAAAATTCTATGGCTCTGATTCCAATATCATGGCTGATGGAGGTGTAAAGCGACACCACATCTATAGTTACCAGCGAGTAAGATGGATGCCAGTCTGTGTTCATAAGAATTTTTAGGAAATCCCCAGTGTCTTTTATATAGGATGTTAAGGTAGGAACCAAAGGAGCAATAAAATAATCCTCTGCTACGGGAACATTTGGGAAGAATATATATATATATATATATATATATATATATATATATATATATATATATATATATATATATAAGCTCCAAAATCCCAGGAAAATCAATCCTAAAGGAAGGTAGCACACTCAGGGGAGGTTTCACAAAAGATTTAATGAGGAAACCAACAGCAACACTGGTTTCCTCATTAAATCTTTTGTGAAACCTCCCCTGAGTGTGCTACCTTCCTTTAGGATTGATTTTCCTGGGATTTTGGAGCTTATTTGTTACTCGGGCACACCCCCGATTCGGCGTGCACCCACTCGCGTGTGCAACTGGTTGGTGTTTTGGAGCCTTATATATATATATATATATATATATATATATATATATATATATATATATATATATATATATATATATATATATATATATATATATATATATATATATATGGAAGCCTTCAATCCTCTCTGCACGACCCAGCCGGCGCCCTGCCAAAGGATGAACCACAGACACCTGAAGAACGTGGAATGCAGGTCTTTTATTTTTCAATTCTATGTCAGACGCGTTTCGAAAACCGTAGTTTTCTTTCTCAATGTACCAGATATATATATATATCTTATAGCTTATATATATATATATATATAAGCTCCAAGTTGCCCAATTGGCGAAGCGCGCGCTGGAAGTGGAAGCAATGAATCTCCTCTGGCCTCAACACACAATGGGATGTAGCCAACGCGTTTCGGATTGTATTCCTTTCTCACAGGCTGGTTTGCCAAGTCCACAGCATTTCTTGCCGCTCCTTGATACCATACACAGCCTTCTGATAGGCTGATAGGCTTGCTCCAATGAGCTGTCTCCAAGGTCTTGTGGGAGTTGTAGTGTTGTGAATTAAACCTGAATGGGTGCTGTGTACACAGGGTCTCCAAATCAAACCCTCAAATGGGCCCCATCGTGTGCTGGGTCTCTATTGCTAGGTATTGCTTCTCCCAAGGTGCCTGACATGATTTCAAGCCACTCGATCCGCTGTAATGGTGCGGTGGTGCGCATTCCACGGCTGGGCTGCCGTGCAAGGTCATGCTCCGAGTTGCCCACAAACGACGCGCACACTGGATGCGATAGATCCCGCTTCCTCCAAGGAGGCAGACGTGATATCAAGCCCCACGGCCCGCTGTTCAATCAATCAATCACAAAAATCTGTATAGCGCGCTACTCACCCATAAGGGTCTCAAGGCGCTTAAGGGGGGGGGTCGCTACTGCTCGAACAGCCAGGTCTTGAGCTGTTTCCTGAAGGAGAGATGGTCCAGGGTCAGCCGTAGGCGAGTGGGGAGGGAGTTCCATGTCTTGGCTGCCAGGTAGGAGAAGGATCTTCCTCCGACGGTGGATTTCCGAAATCGTGGGACGGAGGCAAGGGCGAGGCTGGCGGATCGGAGCTGACGGGTGGGTGTGTAGAAATTGAGGCGGCTGTTGAGGTACTTCGAGCCTGTGTCGTGGAGAGCCTTGTGTGCGTGGGTGAGGAGTCTGAACGTGATCCTCTTGCTAACGGGGAGCCAGTGCAGGTCTTTCAGGTGGGCAGAGATGTGGCTGTGGCGAGCGATGTCCAGGATGAGCCGTGCTGAGGCGTTCTGAATGCGCTGGAGTCTTTTCTGGAGTTTGGCTGTGACTCCAGCGTAGAGGGTGTTCCCGTAGTCCAGACAGCTGGTGACGAGGGCCTGGGTGACCGTCTTCCTGGTTTCGGTGGGGATCCATCGGAAGATCTTTCGGAGCATGCGCAGGGTGTTGAAGTAGGTGGACGAGACGGAGTTGACTTGCTTGGTCATCGTGAGGGAGGAGTCCAGGATGAAGCCCAGGTTGCGTGCGTGGTCCGTTGGCTTGGGTGCGGTGCCCAGGGCAGGAGGCCACCAGGAGTCGTCTCAGGCAGAAGGAGATGGTCCGAGGATGAGGACTTCCGTCTTGTCTTAGTTCAGTTTCAGACGGCTGATCTTCATCCATTCTGCGACGTCTTTCATTCCTTCCTGGAGGTTGGCTTTGGCGGTGGCAGGGTCGTTGGTGAGGGAGAGGATCAGCTGGGTGTCGTCGGCGTAGGAGATGATGTTGAGGTTGTGTTGGCGAGCGATGGCTTCGAGAGGGCTCATGTAGACGTCGAAGAGGGTGGGGCTGAGTGAGGATCCTTGTGGAACGCAGCAGATGACTTCGGTGGCCGCGGATCGGAACGGGTGAGGCGGACTCTCTGGGTTCTTCCGGTGAGGAACGAGATAATCCACTCCAGTGCCGCTCCTTGGATTCCGGTATTGCTGAGGCGCTGTATCAGGGTGTGGTGGCATACGGGGTCGAAGACTTCTGATAGGTTCAGGAGGATGAGGGCAGCAGTTTCCGCGTTGTCGAGCAAGGACCTGATGTCGTCGGTGGCTGCGATGAGGGCGGTCTCGGTGCTGTGGTTTGCTCGGAAACCGGACTGTGAGGGGTCGAGGGATCCGTTGGTCTCGAGGAAGGCGGAGAGTTGTCTGTTGACGGTCTTCTCGATGACTTTGGCTGGAAAGGGGAGGAGCGAGATGGGGGCAGAAGTTCTTGAGGTCCGTGGGGTCCACGGTGGGTTTCTTCAGGAGGGCGCTCAGCTCGGCATGTTTCCAGCTCTCTGCTAAGGTGGCGGATGCGAAGGAGCTGTAGATGATGTTCCGGAGTTGTGGTGCGATGATGGAGTCGGCTTTGTTGAAGATGTGGTGTGGGCAGGGGTCGGTAGCGGTGCTGACAGGGGTCCAGGTGCAGAGGGTGGTGATGGGGGGCGCTGGTTCGGTGGTTGGGTGCGTGGTTTGTGCGCCGAAGCTGTTGTGTATGTCAGCGAACTTGCGGTGAAAGAACGAGGCGAGTGAGTCGCAGAGGTCTTGCGAGGGTGTGATGTCGTTGTTGCAGGCGCTGGGGTTGGAGAGCTCTTTAACGATGCTGAAGAGTTCCTTGCTGTTGTGGGTGTTGTTGTCCAGTCGTTCTTTGAAGGTTGTCTTCTTGATGGTGCGGATCAGCTGGTGGTGTTTTGCGGGTGGCGTTCTTGAGGGCTGTCATGTGTTCTGCTGTCTGGTCGTGGCGCCAGGCTTTCTCGAGGGTGCGGCAGGTTTTCTTGGAGTTTTTGAGGTCGTTGGTAAACCACGAGGCTTTCCTGCTGCTGGGTCTCCTCGGAGGATTCTTCAGTGGTGCGAGTTTGTCGGCGCAGTTGGTGAGCCACTGTGTGAGGTTGCGGGCTGCTTCGCTGGGGTCCGTCGTGTTGGTGGGCGGGTTCTGGCTGAGGGTGGTGGTGAGCTGGTCGGCGGTGATCTTGCTCAAGCTTCTGCGGGGAACCTGTTGCGGGTGGTGGTGAGTCGTGGTTCTTCTGAAGTTGAAGTGGATGCAGCTGTGATCTGTCCAATGTAGTCCGGTGGAGTGGCTGAAGGAGGTGCTTGCTGGAGGAGAAGATGGGGTCAAGCGTGTGGCTGGCGTAGTGGGTGGGGGTGTTTACCAGCTGCTTGAGTCAGAGGTTGTCGAGGTTGTCCAGCAGGGCAGCGGTGTTGCAGTCCTTGTTGTTCTCCAGGTGAAAGTTGAGGTCCCCTAGGAGGATGTAGTCTGTGGAGGTGAGGGCGTGCGGACTGACGAAGTCTGCGATGGCTTCGCTGAATTGTGTGCATGGTCCCGGGGGGTCTGTAGATGAGGGTGCCTCTGAGGGTGGTCTTGGGGTCGGTGTGTATCTGGAAGTGAAGGTGCTCGGCGGCGGTGAGGGTGTCGTCGGAGTTGGTTGTGATGCGGATGGTGTTTCTGTGGACGATGGCGATGCCTCCTCCGGTTTGGTTGACGCTGTCCCTCCGGGTGATCTTGTAGCCGTCCGGGATGGCTATGGCGATGTCGGGGGCTAAGGAGGCGTTCATCCAGGTTTCTGTGAGGAAGGCGACGTCTGGTGATGTGTCGAGGAGGGGTTGCGCTGTCCACGGCTGGGCTACCGTGAAAACATAAAGCTCCAAGTTGCCCAATTGGCGAAGCGCACGCTGGAAGCAATGAATCTCCTCAGGCCTAAACACACAGTGGGATGTAGCCAACGCGTTTCGGATTGTATTCCTTCTTCACAGGCTTTGGGGACCCTGTGTACACAGCACCCATTCGGGTGAAATTTACCGCACTACAACTCCCACAAGACCTTGGAGACAGCTCATTGGAGCAAGCCTATCAGCCTAGACATCCAAATGCCGTCGCTGTCTGAGAAGGACCGGAAATTCTTAGATTCTCCCCTGACTCATGATGAAGTCGCTCAGGCAGTCAGAGGGGTGAAGTTGGGTAAAGCCACCGGCCCTAACGGGATCCCCATTGAGCTATACAAACAATATGCCAACAAGTTGGCACCTTTCCTGCGTGATATGTATCAGGAAAGCAGGCAGGAAGGCCAACTTCCGTATGACCAGCGCATAGCCAACATTGTGGTTATTCACAAAGAGGGTAAGCCCCGGAAGGTCTGCTCCTCCTACCGGCCAATTTCGCTACTCAACGCAGAGCCTAAAATCCTGGCCAAACTGCTGGCTAACAGATTGGTTAAAGTCATAACGACCCTGATACATCCAGATCAGTCACGTTTCATGCCTCGCCGGAATACAGCATTGAACATACGGAGACTCCACTGAATTTTGGCTAGTGCCTCTTATATTCATGAGCCAGCTGTCATTTTGTCATTGGATGCCGCAATGGCCTTTGATAGAGTTGAGTGGCCGTATTTGTTCGCGGCTCTTAGTAAATTGGGCTTTGGGCCGGGAATTATTGCATGGGTTCGCCTAATATACTCGAAACCCCTCTCCAGAGTCGTAGTGAACAATCACAGATCCGCTAATTTCCCATTGGGATGTGGTACGAGGCAGGGATGCCCACTTTCCCCACTTTTGTTTGCATTGGCGCTAGAGCCGCTCGCCGCTTGGGTTAGATGGGATCGATCAGTTAGAGGTTTGAGATGGTCGCCAGACAGGGAGGACAAGATATCATTGTACGCTGATGATATCCTGCTCTATTTGACTGCCCCCCGCGCTTCCCTGATTGCATTCTTGGACATCCCCTCAATATTTGGGAGATATTCAGGATTCGCCACTAATAGTACGAAGTCGGTTCTCTTTGCTCTCAGCGGAGACCCACCCATTGTCCTGAGTTCATGCCCCCTGCGGGTGGAGACTGCGGGCTTTAGATATCTGGGGATATACATTACATTGGACCCTACAATGCGATACAACAATAATCTGGGTCCCCCACTGGCCCGGCTCCACCGGGATGTGGACAAATGGAAAGAGTTGCCACTTTCTCTGCTGGTTCGTGCAACATTGTTCAAAATGATGGCGCTTCCCAGATTTTTGTACGCACTTCAAAATAGTATGGACCCGGTGCCTCCTTCATATTTCAGAGAGATAGAGTGGCTCCAGCGACGGCTCCTTTGGGAGGGAAGACCAAGTATTGCATTCTCCAAAATTACATTGCCCTGGTATGACGGGGGAATCGGTCTGCTGGATCTCCGTAAATATTACTGGGCCTCCCAGCTTGCGGCGATTAACCATGCAATATATGGATCACCCCTTGACCCCGGATATGCGATGGACAGGGGCCAGATGCCCGGACGAGATTATATGGGAGCTCTATATGCCAAACCGGGTGGGGTTCCTCTCATTGGACCGGCGGCACACGAGGTCGGGGTATGGCACGCAGCTAATCGACATCTCAAGTGGGCTGGGAGGATTACATTGACCACCCCCCTCTGGAGCTCAGAGGCTCTGGGGAACCTGTGGAGATCGAAGGGCTTCGACCGGTGGGATCTCATTGGGATCTCGCGGGTAAAAGATGTTTGGGGGAAGGGCGGGGTCCTTTCATTCGAGGCGATGCAGCAAAATTACCAACTAAATGAGAGTGAAAAATTCAGATATCTCCAGATGAGGCACGCTTTAACGGCCGCCACCCCCCGGGGTACCGAGCCGCCTGAGGCTTCCCCGCTGGAAGACAGAATATTAGATGGACACCTCCTTACTAAAACCATATCACTGATCTACAGAAAATTAATTAATCATACGGAGGATCCGTTGGTGGTGCCTAGAGATCAGTGAAGCGCAGATGGTCTGGTCATTGATGATGAGGACTGGAGAGAGGCTGTGTCATCCCCCAAGATAGTGGCTATCCTCATGAGGTTGCGATTGGTGCAATTGAAAATCCTACACAGATACTATATGACAGGTCCAAGATTGGTGCGAATGGGTCTGGCTGAAGATGAAAGGTGTCGAAGAGGATTTCGAGAGATAGGATCATTCCTACATATATTGTGGCACTGTCCCAAAATACAGCAATACTGGGTCAAGATCCATGAGAAGTTGCGGGAGGTGTTGGGAGTGGAAGTACACATAGAGGCTAGACGTTGTCTTCTGAATGTCTGGGAGCCCTCTGACCTCACTACACACGGGAAACAATGGGTGACTCTGGCATGCATGATCGCAAAACGTAATATCGCACAATTATGGGGTGCTACTCAGGCGCCTCAAATAGGGAAATGGATGGAAGACCTTGACTGGAACATGTTTAGAGAAAGATCGGTGTAGTACGATGCGGCCGCATGCTGCTGGACTCAGTTCAGTCGGACTCCCATAGAAGTCAATGGGAGCCGTTCGTACGATGCGTACATGGGCTCCCATTGACTGAATGGGTATGGCTCGCACAAAGGCGCCCCCTACAGTGGGTATGCGTTGGTGCCATCTTCACCGTACACGCCTGTGTTGGGGAGACCCTTGGGTCTCCGCCTGTGTCCGAGTCGTAAGACTGCGGGTGACAGGGCGGTCCAACGCGGACCCCCAAAAGGCAACGTCCCGGACGTTTTGCGAGCCAGAAACTTCGGCTCGAACCGGCTGCCCGACGCGTGCATCGTACTGGCTCAGTCGTAAATCGCATCCATTGCACGGCACAGGACGTATGAAGCGGGTCGGACCCAGAAACGATTCGGTCGGTGATTTTCGTGTTGCTCGCATCGTACTTGCTCACTCGTACAGCTGTACGAGTCGGGCAGAAAACACGCGTACGGCTCTTATTTTTTCCGGCCGGATCGCGTTCGGTGCACTTACGGGCGAGATCAGAATCGGGCCCTTTGTCTTTGTTCTGTGTTTTCATGGGAAATATAGCTCACTCCTGTTTTTTTTAATGAATAGGAAACAATTAGGCAGTTAAGGAAACCCTTTAGAGCTAGGGAAATGTTTACAGAGTACTGTGATACTTATTGAAATTTAAAAAAAGTTATATATGACAAAATAAAATTAGACATAATATCGGCTGACTCTTAAAAGAGACTTTGTTTGTTTTTTGTTTGTTTTAGTAAACATATTTATATATATATTTGTCAAGCCAACTTTTTACAATGTTATAAGCCACTTGTCTGAATCCCACGAGGTTCCAGTGGGGCGATGCTAGATCCATGAGTTCCTCCTAGGGTCTGTCCCCAATTGCAGGAAATGACACTGCACCGACAATGGACGACAAAGGGAAAGGGGGTTGGGACTGAGAAAGACAAACAAGATGCTGTGGTGCTCCTATATGGCAGCTACAGTGGAATCTCAGAAAGGTCCGTCACTGATCTTGTGTGAACCCCCAGTCAAAGGTGTATCTGTGAATTGTAAGACAGTGGTTTTAATCGCAACGTATTTACAAACAATATTATCAAGATTTCTTAGTGTGCTACTGTGCATACCCAAAACAGACATTTATAATCTAATGTCTTTCCGATCAGAAGGCTTGTGTTACTCAAGTGCTGGAGTATAGCTTCTCAATGGGTTGCCGGGCGGGTGTTGTCACAATCATCATACAGTGTCACAAATGCAGTGCAAGAATCCCTTAGCACCTGCTTGTTTGTTCCGCTGTGTGCAGGTCCGGACTGGCAATAGCGGGCACCGGGCGTTTCCCCAGTCGGCCGCTAGGGTGGGGGCCGATTTTGGGCCCCTGGAGGGTTGATTTTGTTACCCGGGGTCGGCAATATCGGCCCGGTAATAGAATCGGCCGAAAACGGCCCTCGCAAACTGCTCGGCTGCACTCCCCCTCACCTCAGGGGGAGGCAGCTGAGCAGTTTGCCAGGGCCGGTTTCTGCACCCAGTCCGGCCCTGGCTGTGTGCTACTCATAGAGTGCCCAAATTGTACTCATTCAGTCCAGCTAACTTGTTCTCTTAGAGCAAATGAAATGTTAAACCTTAACAAATGTGTTTCTAGCAGAGCCCTTCAAGTAACAGAGTTCATAGTGAGCTTTCCAAATGTAAAGAATCATTTTGTTTCTTAGTTGTAATTGCTACTGAGCTCAGAGCACTGGAAACAAAAGTAGAGTTTAGAAAAATTTCCTGGTGTCAGGTTTTCCTTTGTTATCTCTTGCTTTCTTTATGGAATCAGAAGCTGGAGCGGTCGCCAGACGAGGTCAAGGCCGGGGAGCAGCTGCTGCCCGATGCGGAGAACTGGGAGAGCCAGAACAATGTTGAGACGTGTACTTGAGCTGAAGAGAGGCTTCGGTCGAAGGAATCAGATAAGTGTTGAGCAAGGAGACCAAGCAAGAACCTGGGGTAGGAGTGGTGGCTAAATAGAAGCCGGGATTGTGCTTGTTAGTGCACATGGGAGGGAAAACAATCGAAGTTGCTGAAGTAAGAATTGTGCCTGACAAGTGCTGATTCTTGGCAGTTACTCTGATGGAGCAAGGATTCGCACGTAAAGCGACTTGCTCACATTCAAGAACCTCGTTAACCTGTAATAGTATTAACCAATCCCGTTTGTCATTAATATCGCACTTTTTCAGTACACGCGGGTGTCCCAGAGATGCTTGCCTATGTGTCTATTAATCCTAATGAGGCTTGCATACTACTGAATCGCTGCTTCGCAGAAATCTAGTCTGCGCATGCGTCGGTCATACTCATGTGATGTGACGCACTCGCAGTTCTGGAGGGATTTTTCGCTCATGCGCAGTATTGCTAATATGGCCGCTTTGTCGTTAACATGCTCTCCGCTTGCTGCTGCCGCTTTGCACATCTGTCTATTTCTGCATAACTCCTAACCGCTATAGTTATTATAAAGTAAGGGGTGCAGTGTAGCTTATCATGGTGTACAGTGTATTAATTTTTTCTGTGTTTCTAATTTGTTTTCGCTTACTTTTCATGTACCGCGTATCTGTGGGCCTGGGAGTGGGGAGCTACTCCATCTTTGAAACCCATATCACCCCAATCACGTGATGAGGGAAAAGCCGAATCGCGCAGAAGCAAACCCAAGCCAGCTGGCTTTCGAAGCTGAGATGCGCCTGAGAAAATCTTACTTGTACTGGGAGAAGATTTCGGCTGACCTAAAAATGATACAATTGTATAAAGTTATGTGTGTCCTCTTGTTTTACACCTTTCTCAAACCATGGGAACTGGAATGTAAGGGGTGGGTACGAAAATTTAATATTCATCATGGGAACACAGAATTTTAGGTGGTGACAATGACGTAACCACCTCTCCTGACCAATCATAAGTTGGGGACCCTGTCACTTGCAACATTTGTGGGTGGTCTAGGGACCCGTAAAGGGTATAACTAGCCTAGTTTTAGCTAGAGAAATTGTCCGACTTGTCCGAGTAGCTGACCTGTCACCGACCCTACGAACTCTATAGGTGATTGATACAGAGGGCTGCGGAGCACTCTGTCCGAAATTTCCACAAACTCCAAGGGGTGGAAATAGTTTTAAGTGCTGGCGAAGCACTTTGCTGGGAGATTCGAGAACCCAATCGGGGTTACTGGCGGATTCCGTGCAGAGAGGGAGTAGCGCAGGCGTTGCATCCGAAGCTGCAGGTGTTGGTCGTGCCCTTTGGTGAGCCCAGTCCTGACCCAAATCCTGAGGGGTATCCTGTCCTGATTGTCCGTGAGCTGTACCTGCTCACCTACTGGCATCCTAAATCCTTGAGGGTCCTTGTCCTCGCATTTCCCAAAGCTGACCCATGGCCAGGGTTAGTCCTCATTCCTGTCTTAGGTAAATATATTGTGGGTGTTCGTCTATCTATTCTCCTGCCTCCTACTCTTTTAATAAAGCCTCTATGCCCATGATATTCTCTCTGTCATCTCCAATGTCGTATATGCAAACTGTTTATTAGTTGTGTTCCATTTTCCCCCGTCCTGTAGGGTATATTGAAACTGTTTTACTTAACTAGTGTGACTTAAGTTTACTGATGTCTAGGATCTAAGCTTAGTTTAGTAGATAGGCTATGATTAGGATTTTTAAATCACTTGTAGGACTTTAGCAATTCACTGACTAATGTGTTTTACCCTTACTTACCTTAGTATAAGCCTGAAGCTGAATAGTATGTTCCCTGTTAACCTTACCCAGTAGAATTCTCTACTTGCATCTAATGGTGCTTGCCCTCATTCATAGCTATATCATAGTTGTAATCCTGATTATTGATATTTTGATCTGCATAAGTCTTATACTTTTGTCATTCTGAATTTTCACTTACTATATAAAACCTTTAAAACCCTCCAGGTGTCTGGGGTCATTAAAGAATCATAAAAGTGTTATTGAATTAATACAGTATTTTGGATTATCTTATCTCTTGTCCACTGCTAGCTCCTGATTCATCGGGAGATTATGTGCCTGTGGTAAGTCAGATACGTTGGTAATAGTGTTATAGAAAACACTTAGAATTACTGATGGTGATGTGTAAACTCGCCCGATTCACAAAAATACTGTCATAAGCACGTCATGGGCCCAAGCGTGTGAAATCTGGTAAATCTAAGGGTCGGGCGACCTGCGCGCTCTATCAACTCCATGTGTGTTTGATTGACAGGTGCACCTGCTACTGCTGCTGGGGTCAGGGAACGTTCATTATGAGCAGGGCTATTAGTCCTGACAGGTACTCCACATGAATATTGATTACCAAGAACACCTGCTACCATCGCCAGGTTCAGGAAAGTGCATAACGGTCAGAGCTATTAGTGCTGATAGTTATGGCACATGAGTTTGATCAGCAGGTGCACCTGCCATTATCAAAATGATTCTGGAGCGTTCTCATTGGTTTTAATGAGTAGATTGTTTAGTTGAAGGTTTAATCAACTGTCTGATATGGCCAATAGTTCCCACCATGCTACCAGGAAAAGCACGCACAGCAAACCTACACAAAAATGTGAGCATGCCAATTGGGGAAGAAGGAAGAGAAATGGAAGCTTCAGTCTGAATCATGAGCACATGGAGGGTCGTGCTGTGGCTTGGACGCTGACAAATGTTTGCAAGGAAAATATGATTTCCTTAGGTTACAAAATGTACACCATCATGATGATATAGTGCTGCATTGCCATATCTTAAATTCAAATGAAAACTGAACATATTTTATTATCACGAAGGCATGCTGATAGTTTTGTTCACATGTCTTTGAGTCTTTTCCAACATAGCAGCATTTAGAGTAGAAATCTTCCACTTTTTTCTGACAAATATTTGAGAACACAAATGGTATGTTCGGAAACATAGACATTAAAATGGAAAATGTCTCCTTCGTCTCAATTTCCAAACGAACCCCAATTAAGTGTCCTATCTAATTGCCACCACAGTGGAAGACCACAAACTAGGGAGGGCCACATTTACTAACAGAGAAAAGTAGATAGAGTAACAGATTCCATTTCAATCCTCCTTTTACCAATTCATGTTAGTTCAACTCCTTTCAAACCTAGATCATTTTCAACCTTTCTTTCTTAGCATGCTGATGGCTGTGGATTATATAGTGATGATATTTCACCTGGGAAGGGGACTATAGAGGCTTGGCTGGAGAAGATTGAGCTCCCGAGTCTAAATAAAGACCAAAAGAAGTTTTTAGAGGCAGAGATTATGGAGGACGAAGTCAGGGCGCAGATTAGGAAGATCGCAGGGGGAATGGCTGCTGGCCCTGATGGCCTCCCTGTTGAGATATATTCTACATTTCTAGACATAAGTGTTCCAGGGCTCAAAAATCTATTTAATGCCATATTTCTTGATGGGGGAAAATGTCCTGCAGTCATGGGCCAAGGCCACTGTCACTTTAACTGTAGTGTAGTTCCTATATTCCCAATAGGCTCTGCGCATTGGAATAATAGATTCAGCAGTGTAGACGTAGGACTGAGGTCGACTAGGTCTCTACTGACTATATTAGACTTAAGGTTTGCCAGCTAGCTCAGAGGTCACTAGAAACTTCTCGAATAAACGAGGAGGAGTTTAACCTCCCTGGATAGACAAGAAGGGATTAGCTTCCGACAACCATATAACATGACAACTTTGCTCCCTCAGAATAAGAGTGTATCTCTAGACTCGTGTGAAAACAATAGACAGCTATTTCACTTAGTCGATTGTGCGTTCTTAGTTTCACCAGAGTGCAGAGAAGAGAGAGATGGGCGTTTTCAATAAAAGGTATAATTTATTGAGCAGTCTTCCTTCTCATGCAAGAGAACTGAATTGCCACAATTGCAATACTTAATATAAAGTAAAGTGCGTACAGTAAAAAGAGTATTATGAAATAATACTGTAAAAGCATTGATATGGTTTCTTAGCCATAGGATACTTTAAAATGGATAAAGTATATATATACATATATACATTGACTAACGTACTCAACTGGTGCTTCTAAATACGCTTACCCCGGTGTACCTGACCTAAGCCTAATACGTGGGAAGGAGTAAGTAAGTAGCAGTTTAAGGTAAGTTGGTTTTGCCAAGAATCTGACTCAAGAATTCTCTTTAAGGGTTTAGTCAGCACCGTACCTTGGGAATAGAATGTAGGAGGTCTGGTATCTCTTTCCTCAGGACTCGATATTCCAGAAACCTGCAAGGGTAGGCTGGAAACGCCGGAGCTGGATTTTCTTGGCTGCAGAAAAAGACAGCGTCTTTCTCAGCGCGCCAAAGAGGAGGGGCAGCGTCTGTGGGCTCTCGCATCAGCTGGGCTCTCGGGCAAGTAGATAGCTGCTCTGCTCCAAAACCACCACTGTGCGTTTGCTTAAGGCAACATTGGTATATTTATACCTGAAAGGTGCCGAGTTTGACGTAAGGTTTGGACATAAGACCTCAATAAAGATGTCACTAAGAACTGACTGTTTCTTTAGTGTTCGCAGGAGTTTTAATGACAAATCAAAACAAAAGCAAACGGGGATTTCCCAGGTTGCTGGAGGTTTGGTATGTCGAAAGAACTTGTTGTGCTTTCTAGGAATCCAAGGAAGTAACTTCTGCCGTGCTTTGGACTGCAAGGGCTATTTACTAAATATGGATCTGATTCTTTATGCCATTATAGGGATATTATTGATTATAGCCGTACAAGGGCATAAAATAGCAATATTGATTCGGGTTCCTAGATAAAACACATCAAAACCAAATAAAGATCCCCTGGTAGCTGACTCATATTGGCCAATATCTATATTGAATTCGGACTATAAAGTTTTTTTCGGGGTCATCAAGGGGGTTATACATCAGGACCAAAAAGGTTTTATCCCTGGGAGGCAGCTGAATGAGCTCACTTTGCTGATGCTGGGAGTGGTCGATTTGGCCCAAACCCAGAACTTTCCTGTAACGGCAGTAGCTGTAGACGCTGCAAAGGCGTTTGACCAAGTCCACTGGCCCTATCTGTGGGACGCATTAAAATGTTGTGGGTTTCTGCAGAATATGATAAGGGCAGTTAAAAACATATACTATATGCCTAGAGTTAAGGTGTTGGTTAACTGGTTGTTATCAGATTGGTTTAGTATTACACAAGGTACCAGGCAGGGTTGTTCTTTGTCCACACTTCTATTTAATCTTTATATAGAACCATTTGCTTCCCTGATTAGAGCTGATCCCTATATTCTTCCGTTTAAATCTGCAGGCTTGGAGGCAAAACTGGCACTGCAGCTGATGATCTTATACTCTATACCACCAATCCAGGGGTGGCAATCCCCAATTTAATGGTCAAGGTAGAATCCTTTGGGAGAGTTTCAGGTTATAAGGTGAATAGTGGGAAGACTGAAATTATAGAGTGGGACCAGTCTAGGCAAAGCCTGGGGATCAAGTCTCAATTGTGGTACCTTGGCATTTTAATTACGCAGAAGCTGGAGGCTGTTACTAAAGCTAATTGGAAAAAAGTTAGTGAAGAGATTGGGAGGCTTTTGGTACGGTGGGCAAATCTACCCTTAAATATCTACGGCTGGGTCAATCTTATTAAAATGATTGTCCTCCCTAAGATAACTTTTTTTTTTAATTCTATCCCCCTAAGGGAGAGGTAGTCAAACTACAGGGGAAGGTTTGCAGCTTTATCTGGTCCTCTAAGGGATCAAGGATATCCTGGAAAAAGCTTAGAAGGATGCTGGAGAGGGGGGGGGGGGGTTGGTCCTCCCGGATTTAATGACATATTGTTATGCATTTCACTTTAAGTATTTTCATATGTTGATCGATAAGGTTGACCAGTCCTCCATGGGAATACTTTTTGGGTCAATGTTAAGTGAATTTAGGGGTGGGCAGAGGCATTTCCTTTTTAAATATGGGGATCCAAAGTACTTCAAGAAGGTGAGGCTGAAGATTTTGCAGGGGGCCCTGAGAACATGGGTGTTCTTACGGACATAAACTAGGAGTTCCCTATTACTCTTCCTGGGCCCCGATTTGGGATTCTCTGGGAACCCCTGAGTGTTTGAGAGACCAGTTTAGTCGGCCATTAAAATCTGCAGGATTACTCCGCTGGGGGGATCTCAAAGAGGCCTCATCTTTGGTTAGCTGGGAGGGTTTGAGTAACTGTACTGGGGGTCATTTAGCAAGATCTAAGTATTATTAAGTTTCCTCATGGTGGGCAAGGCAGAACTGGGTGGAGGAGGAGAAAGATGCCTGGCTAGGTCAGGCGATGAGAATAGGCCCTTTAAAAAAGGAAATATCTTTGTGGTATACAGCTCTGGTAGAGGCTGATGATTACCTGGACTTGGATATCCCAAACCTTTGGGCTGAAGATCGATTGAGCAAAAATGTGTAAGAGGTTAGGATGGAATTTTTCACAATTCTACGAGCAGTTGCGCTTAAGCGTAACCATCTTTTTACTGCATACAGGGTTTACTGGTCTCCAGCCAAGTTGTCGAGAATTACTGGAACCCTGTATGTTTGTCCAAGATGTGAGCACCCCTCGGCAGATGATATTTATATGTTTATGACGTGCCCAAAGATTTCCAGTTATTGGATTAAGATATGTCAGTTCCTGGAAGAAGTAACGGGTCAACAAGTTAAGGTAAGCCCCATTCTTATACTGTTTGGGCTTTATCAAGACTATTTAACGCGAATAAACTTCGTTGTCTCCAGATTTATTTTTTATGTGATCCTCCTAGCGAGACAAGAGATTTGCAGGCTTTTGAAATCCGCAAGCCCACCTTGTTTCTCTGACTGCATTAAAAATATAATCAGTACAAGCCAGTTTGACATGGCTTGTGATCCCAGAAGTTGGGAGGAGGTTTGGGCTTTATTGAAAGAATGGAGTATAAGTCCCAGGAGGTCCAATGATTAAGTCAATAATTTGCTGTTGCTCCCGGTTCCCCCTTGTCTTTGCTACGGGCACACTGGTGAAGGGATGGAAGTGGAAACAGCTTTCTTTTCTTGGATGGAGGGGCTCTGTTCTTTGTTGTTGTGGCAACTGAGATAAGAGTCTTTCTAGCAAGAGATTGGCACAATTAGGCCAAAAAACAAAAAAACTAAAAAAAGCATGCTGCAGGGTCACAAAATAAAACTGTGTCCAACTAACCAAACCCTAGCTATCTTGCCCGTACACTGACACACAAGAATAATAAGCACAGAGGCCGACAAACAAATATATAAACAAGTACATGACTGGCCATTAGAGAACTACATCATACCAACAACTTCATTTTGAAAGGAGGACGTTATTGGCTTGAATACAATTTGGGCTAGAATTGTAGCACAATGCTACCAAAACCTAAAATGCGGTAATAAAATAAATAAGTTGTCAGCAATGATGTTTATCAAGTATTACAAAGGCATTTGAAACATGCATGCATTTATGGCCACATTACAATGAAAATAAACAGAAAAGTAGATAAAACACATTAACAAGTAAAACATTATTTGATTGGTTAATGATTAACTATTTAAGTGGGCTATAAACACAGCCCAACACTGCTAAGTACCACCAATAACCATCGAGACTCTGCACATTGCTGGAATCTAGCCCTATTTCTTCTTGAAAGGCATACCAGAGAAATTTAAAATGATGCCTCCATCTATATATTTTGACATAGAACAGGTACATTTCTATATGGAATACTGTTAGGAAGAAAATACAGGTAAATAAATAAATAATGTAACAATTATAACTGTAACAATTACTTCATTATGTCTTTTTAAAAACAGATATGCCTACATTGAACACAATGCCTACAAACCAATAATTGGATAAGCAAAAAAGGAATTTGTAATACAGAGAAAGGAGAAAAAAACACAATTGAAAAAACACTCCTTAATATCCTTTTGAAGCCTTATACCTGCACATACCAAACTGGAAGAATGAATTGCCTGGAGGTGTTTTCTCATTTCCAAGGTACCAAAAGGAGTACTGTTTAAGGTTCCCACAGAAAACAACGTTATTGAATAGGTTGCCATTACCAGTTTTGAGTTCACATTTTCCCCTCCAGGGGGCAATGAGAAAAGATCCCACACCAAAATATTCCTTTAGTTTTTTCTTCCACTCCACCTCTTCTTCCTCCTCTTGCAACAGCCAGACTCATCTTGTTCAGCCATTGTAGGTCTTCTAAAGATGCAAGATGGCTATTGAAAAAAAGATATTTGCTCTTCCAAACAGTGCAACCTTCACCTTAGAAGAGATCAAATTAAATTTGGATAAGGGGGTATACTCTTCCTGTGTCCTACAATTTACAGAGTTCTAAGACGGTGAAATGCTGTTTTACAAAGGCAAAAATAATAGAGTAGTATGTCGATACTACCCCATCACTATTTGGGTACCTGTATGGTTCACAAATACAACCTACAGTAACAATACTAAAACATATACAATAAAAATACATACTAAGCCATGAAACTCTGAATTCAGATTGGCAATAAAAATTAAATCTTTAGTGCATATATGATTTTAAAACTTTACAGGGGTACTGCTGTACTTTTTAGGAAATGCTAATGAATATAAATCAATGAAACAGATGTCGCTGATGATGATAATGAACTTTGAACTTTCTCTGAAGTACTGCGGTACCAATTTTTATTTTAAATAATTAGTAAAATAATAAACATTATATGGTTTGTAACACATCGGTTGAGGATAAGTTATAGTTAGGAAAAATACATTTATTATTTTTATGCAAAACCAACTGAAACTACATAAACCTTAGAAATTGAAAACGTATAGTTATAACTTAAAGTTATAAATTGCACACAAACAAAGCATACTACAACTCACACACCTCATTACACAGTGTTGCCAACTTGCTAGCCAGGCTACATTAACTCTAACTTGCCCATCAACCATGCACCGTGTTCTCATAAATGATGTCACTTAAAATGTTTATGAGTTTTGTTCTGAATGCTCTGATTTAAAATGTTATAAGTGATGTGATAGGAAAGGTTATAAGCAGTGCATTGGGAAGGCATGTACACATGCCACATTACCAATGTCCACACTACAGACATCAAAAAAGTGATTGGAACAGTGTTTTTATTATATAAACCATCTCTGGGCAAAATTCTGCAGATGAGGACTTTGGCTTGGTTTATCCTGGAATGTAGTGCACTTTGACTGAGGTGCAGCACTGCTGACTCTAACCTTCCTGATGCATCATACCCAGTTGTAGGGGTTGGGGTGTACCAAGAGATCTGGCGGAGAGTACTTCCAGTGTGGTCACTAGTGTAGGTAGTATCAGATAGGAGCATAAGTATAAAATATAATTATATAATCATATAACCACACAACATTGTTATAATAGTTGAACTGTTTATCTTTTTTACCATTCTTTCAATGCTGATTCCAATGCTTTGTTTCATCCTACATGTTTCATAGCAATTGACCCTTTTTACACAAGAATGCACTTGTCTCAATAAATGTTTGAGAAGCCAATTTGTATCTTTCTTGTATCTTCCATGGGCATGCCTGAGTAACAGCGAAAGGTTAGACCTGTTTACACGATTTCCTTGGGGAATTAGAGCAGTCATGTTCTGATCATATAGTTGCAGATACCATCTGGAACCCTGTAATGTTAGGGGTTCAGCTGGTGCACTGTGAGCTAGCTAGGAATTGGGCATATATGCTCTGAAAATATGTGTGGATTCAGTCCCCTTAATACTATTGGATATGTTGTCCGGATTCACAGTCCTCCTTAATTCGTAGGAACCATATGACAACATATATCTTGCAATAGTATTGAAGAGTTTACATGAATCAATAAATATTCATAAACATCTAGGAAACACAATCACTCTCACATGCACACAAGCATAAATGGTCAATATAGGTCAAAGATTTCAGCTTGGTGGCCTGAATTTAAACCCCAAGAGCTCTACAAACACACATCACAGTATCACTGTCCACACTACACACCTCAAAACGATTATGAATAGGAAGAAAACACATACAGAGGCACATAAACACACACAGACACACACATACAGTTGCTGTGGGCAAAGCACACCTTCTAGTACAAATACATAGGAACTCATCCATTTAATTACACACAATCCACAATCAATACTACTTCTGACACTAAAAATAATAGTAAATGACCTTGAACATTGACAAATACACAAAGGATCACTTGTTTGCACACACTTTAGAAACACAGAAAGACAGAAAACTATGAAAACTAGTCTAGCCTTACTGAGAAAGTAGAACTTGCAGGGCATAATATATTTTGGTTAGACACAAAAGTACTCAGTTCATTCATCTCCATATGGCCTGAGCAGTCTGACCTGGAAAATGTTGCAGAACATATAAACAGAGACATGCATTTGTACACCTGCTAATTTGAGTGGAAGAGAACTTTTGTGTCTGGTGCACCATCTCTGCAGGAGTACAACAGAGGAGGAAGGTACACCACCAAACTCCTCCTCCACAGTCTAATGTGGAGACCAATACAAATGTGTCCATGTCTGAAGATATTTCCACTCCGCAGATGAAGATTTGCATTGCATACAATATTATCCCAATTATATAAATTAATTTAATCCAGCATGGCATTAGAGCCCAAATGGTATGGTTAGGTCTTGCTTCCTTGCTTTAACACATCACCACACACAAGGCATGTTACATATTCTGTTAGTTGATGTTCAACATTTGTGAAGGGTGAGAAACATAACTACGTCTTTCAAGGAATCTCTGGTGGCTAGTGAGTGTCTTCTAAGCACCTGGACTAGGTGATTCCCCATCACCACCTACAATGGTAATGGCAGGGGCTGCCAATTCTGCATTCTTTTCCCCAGACTGAGAAACATTGTGATTCTGCATTTCTTCCCACGGCCATAGGAGCATTGTGACTATCTTCTTCATCTTCTTCTCTTCAAATTCATCACAGTGCATTGGCTAGCATGATGTAATGCAACAACAACAACAACATTGCATCCATTGCAACATTGCATGTTGGACTTGCTCAGGTAATGAATGCGAAACCAGCTGTGACTTTTGGATCCCAAATTCACTTCCTTCCTTCCAGTCACATTACAGGTATCTAATTAGGTTAATTTTGTTAGATTAAAAAAAAAATCTTAAAGGTAAAACTCACTCAGAATAAGGTTAAGCAATGAAGACATAATTAGCTCATTTACACAAAAATTGCTTACAACCTGGGATATAACAAATACACCATTTACAAATTCACACAACTATTAGTCAATACAGAGTAAAATGAAAAAATGTAAGTATATATGCCCTTTGAAAAACTCCATTAGAAATTAAGCAACTAAGGGATTAACTGCACTGTGACCTTGTCTATATTATATACTAGCAGCCCGTCCCGACGTTGTCCGGGTATGAATTGCTGCCGGCCAGTAGTATATTGTTTTATAGGATTTCGTTTTGATAGCATTTCTTATCTGTGACAGGCCTGTGAAACGCTCCGATTAACAGTGCACTGCTGATGCACTTAAGAGTGCGCGTTCAGTAGTGTGTGAACTCGAGTTTCCCTACTTTATTATTCCTTGCAATATTATATAGCGCGAACTCGACAACATGGCATGAGCACAATTTACATTACAGAAGAACACATTCATTTGTGATAGGCACGGGGAGACAAAGCGATTTGCCTGGAATCACAGGATGTTGAGCTGATGCCTAGATTCGAACGTAGCTTCCCAGCTCTAAAGTTCGCAATTCTAGAACTTGTGGAGGGAGGTGTGTCTAAAAGTGTATGTCGGTGCTGGCCATCAATGAGAGAGACCTGTGCATTTTTCAAATGGGTGGTGAAAAAATATGAGTATGTTACTGGAGATGTTGGCTGCTGTGCCACCAATATACTTACCGGGGGAGGGTAAACATCCATTATTCCGCAACTTTCTTTCCGCATACCATCAATCCGCATACTTTCATTACGAAAGTACCATGACTCCGCAATGTCATTATAACGCATGGCATTACATTTTATATGCTTTTACCACGCATACATTTACAACGAAATTGCATGGATGGTAAAAGCATGTCTTTTTTTAATGTTTGGATAAGGTAAGTATGGGTATAGGGGCATATGTTTTGGGGTACTGAGGTATATGTTTTGGGTTGGTGGGTATTTTAAGGGTTCAGATATAGTTTTGGGTTATAGGGTACAGGGGTCGTTTTAGGGTTTAGGGATAGGTATGGGTTTTGGGGTATAGGGGTATTTTTAGGGTTCAGGGGTAGGTTTGGGTTTTGGGGTACAGGGGTATTTTAAGGGTTCAGGGCTAGGTTTGGGTTTTGGGGTACAGGGGTATTTTTATGGTTCAGGGCTAGATTTGGGTTTTGGGGTACAGGAGTAGTTTGGGGTTCAGGGGTAGGTTTGGGATGTGGGATACAGGGTTATTTTTAGGGTTCAGGGCTAGGTTTGGGTTTTGGGGTACAGGGGTATTTTTAGGGTTCAGGGGTAGGTTTGGGTTTTGGGGTACATGGGTATTTTAAGGGTTCAGGGCTAGGTGTTGGTTTTGGGGTACAGGGGTATTTTAGGGTTCTGGGGTAGGTTTGGGTTTTGGGGTACAGTGGTATTTTTAGGGTTCATGGCTAGGTTTGGGTTTTGGGGTACAGGGGTATTTTTAGGGTTCAGGGGTAGGTTTGTGTTTTGAGGTACAGGGGTATTTATAGGGTTCAGGGCTAGGTTTGGGTTTTGGGGTACAGGGGTATTTTTAGGATTTAGGGATATGTTTGGGTTTTGGGGTACAGGGTATATTTATAGGGTTAAGATAGGTTAGTGTTTAAGGGTGTTGGGGTATTTTAAGGAGTAAGGGTGAGTTATGATTATGGGGTGCAGGGGTATTTAAAGGGAGCAGGGTGGGATTAGCACACGCTATGAGACATGGCATGAAGGGCGGAACGTACCACACGCCCCCAGGGTTTGTCACACCCCCAGCACACGCCCACAGCATAACGCAGACACGCCCACAAGGGACTACTTTGCTGCTGCGGTTCTTTTATATTTTAAATGTATATGTGGGCGTCTGCATAGCCTATGTCCTTCTGCTGCAACTGCCCTTTCCAACGCTGTATTGGGTGTTGTGATTGGTGCTGTTGTTCCTGAGATTTCCCGCCTCAAAGGTTTGGGCTCTCTCTTTATTATATTAGTATGGATAACAGTTAAGAGATGGCATCGTTATCCTGTCTAATTTCACTACTAACTCATGCACACAAGTCGCTCTGATAATAAACAATAATAGTTGTGTTAGATGATGCTGTGAATCTTAGTCCCTTATTTAGAATTTGGTGGACAGGTACTCGCAAACATGAGGGAGATCCAGTCCTCCTTGTTATAACTGGATTATATCCTAATGCACCTGTAATAAGGCAGACGAGATATCCATCATGTTTGTGCTGGAGAACCATCCGTCAAACTCTAAATCAGATACTTAAAGCCTGATTCACAAAGGTAAACATGAACTTTTCTGTAAGTTTATTATTATTTGCTATTCACAAAGGGATTTAGGAGCAATATTTTTATGAGTGTGGAGTCTCTACACATAAAAAGATAGGACAATCCGCACTTGAAAAGATACTACTCGTAAATCCCTTTGTAAATAACAAACAATCATAAACTTACACAAAAGTGTACGTTTACTTTTGTAACGACCACGTTGTAAAGGAACGTTATGTGATAGCATGCGATGTAACAAGCTATATTCAGTTTTGGTCACCATAAATATAATAGATCTGGAGTGATTCTTAAGTCTACAGACATAAAAAACATAATAATTGGCAAAGCAAATTGGTCTCACCTTCAAGTCAGATTGGTGCAGGATAAACACTGGTTGCCATTTTGACTTGGTGGACAAATTTAATATGGGCGGTAGAGTGAAGTGGATCAGTCCCTCAAGAAAGACCACATGAGGAAACTGTGTGGTCCTGAACTTTAGAGACCCGGTGCTGGTGCATTATTTGTTGCACGCCTTACTTCTTTAACATCTTCCACCCAACATGTTTGGGCCCATCCGCTAGGGTACTCTTACTGTCCTCCTATAACAATATTTGATAATAGAGTGCCCTATCCAATTTTGAAGTATGCCATTGGGCCACCTGAAGATCTGTCTAAATGCTTTGCAGCGCTTTCTAGCCTCACTGAAAAAGTCTGGCTGCCTGTCCTAGCTGCAAATGCTGAAATAGAGGGAGAACATAACTGCACGGCCCTAGATAAAACTTGTGAGTCCCTTGCACAGCAAAAGATAAATCAAACTACTACCACTTCTAAAAAATGGCAGGGACAGAGGTTGCAAGTAATATCATGGAACATCGCTGGGATCCGGCAGAAACTGACTAATGACAATAGTGGTCCTTTATACTTACATTCGATATAGTATGCTGCTGCTACCGAGCCATGCTCATTGATGGTTTTAAATCTTATTGCTCTCTGGCAATCCCGTCACCAGCAGGAAGGGGAAAGGGGGGACCTGACTGTTTTCATGTTGGTCAAATTTGAGAATCTTACCATGAAAGCACTAGAGGTTAAGCCATGCTTCTTGATTTTAAATATTTTTCTCATCTGATCTATTTTTTTTTCTTTTTGCTGTGCAACCCATGGGCATTATAGAGGAACTGGGGGAAATATTGGAAAGGCATTCAAGTTGCAAGGGGTGTTGTATACTAATTGTGTGAGTTATAGATTTTTATATTGAGCAGTGTATTTTTAAGTAACACTCGTATATGTGGAGTCAAAGATGGAGAATGGGAAGATGCAAGGCATTTTACACACAAGGCATATGGGGACGCACTAAAAAATATTCTTATAAATAATATGTTCTTTTCATCTGACTTTAAGAGTCAAAATACCACCCAGGTGCCCACATTTGTAGGTAGAGGCAAGTGAAGCACCATTCATTTTAATTTCTAAAGATATTACCCAGAAATTAAATTCCGAGGTGCTTCCCCTTCCATACTGTGAGCCCCCTCCCCAATCAGTTTATGCTTTGATATCCAGTTGATATTGGGGTCTAGTGATTCACCAGATCTCCCAGTGCACTTTACCGCCAATCAGGGAGTACGGATAAAATGTGAATGTATTGACCCATGTAAATTTCTTGAAGATTTAGTAACAGAAGCTAGGTAGGACATTTCTCAATGTCTTTCATTTGATGGTGACCCTAGTAAGATTCAAGATAGTTATTCAGCAATCTGTGAGACAGCAGCCCGACTGCTAACAAATATCAGACCACCTAAAGATCACACACAACACCCTTGGTTTAATTTGGACTGTACTTCAGCCTTAAAAGTCCTTTAAAAAGCCACCAACGTATTCTTGCATAATATAGAGGCAGTATGATCAGTCTGGAAACGTTATAGTGCTAGAAACTAGGAAAAGGGAAATTGGGGACAAAGCGTAGGAAGACCTGGATAGGGCGGCACATCTAAAAGGCAGATGGATTTTTTGGGAGGTTATAAACTGACCTTTTTTATGGATGCCCCACAAACGGAAGTGAATGCCACGTTTTAGAACAAGAGTGGGTAAATCATTTTCGCAAAATATTTTAACCCTAATGACAACTCAATGAACCCCACATGGTCCCAGAAATGCATCCACTCTTTTTTTATGACACTTGGCTAGGCGAATCTATCAATCTAACGGCAGTTACTAAAGCTATCCTGAGCGCTGCGCCAGGCAAGGCCCCAATGGAGTCCCCATTGACATGCTGTTAGACCTGGCATCATTGGCGTGAGTCTCCCTTCCACTTTTTACTGATTTTCTCCTCTGTTTTTGATATGTTTTGCTGGTTAGATGCTTTGGGCACTATACTTGTATGAATAAACAGGAGTAAAGACCCGTCAACCTTGTTGGGATTGGGGTAGAGAACTATGTAAATAAAACAATATCCCAACTGGTAACAATAGAAGACAGTTAATAGTTGTAGTTCAAGGATAACAACCCAAAAACAAAACAAAGTGGCTTCCATATGACTCATCAGCCAGATCGTAGGTGCCCCTCACATAGTGGTTATCCTAAGAATACCAAAAGGAAGATAGCTCTGCTAAATCATATGGAAGCCACTTTGTTTTGTTTTTATTCACTGTATATAAGTATGCACCCACACCTTGCGCCGCCCACGCTGATCACCCTGTCACTTGTGTCACCGTAGTGTTACTCACCTTTTCACTCGTGCACCTTGTACAACCTTGGGTTGTTATCCTTGAACTACAACTTGCAGTGCTGATAATTAACTGTAAATGTACTTGTTTACTCCATGAAAAATGTTTAGTAAAATGATGACTTGAGCACCCTACAAAAATCAAATAGAGCCTCCTTGTTCCTCCTGGGATAATGTTCTCATATCCTTATTAACTGTCTTCTATTGTTACCAGTTGGGATATTGTTTTATTTACATTGGGCACTATACGACAGCTGTTCAGTGCCACAGTGCAAGTGCTCTCTATTGAGGAACTGGCATCAAGGTACCACAATATAGTTCCTATAATCGATGTGTTAGAATTAGCATGATGTATCTAAACCTATTAGTATATGCACATACACATTAGCATAATTCCATCTGTCACGTTCTAGAACCTTAGCCTGCACTGGCCTTTGCATTCTACATTTTTGTTGTCCCGACCGACGCCATTTTGTGGCCTCGCTCGGAGTCTTGTATTAACAGCCCCCGTTCTCTTCCCTATATTCAGAAAGCATTCCCCTGAGAAATACGCCAACTGTTGCAGAATTGCTGTTTCAGCTCGTTAGGACCGTCAAGGTTGTAGGTAGCAGAGGAGGGCCTGATAAGCACATTCCGGGAGGGGTGCGGGGCAGGCTGTTCAGAAGCTGGCAGAAGGGAGTCACCCGGCCGATCTTGCTAATCTAGGATGAGCTAAACCAAGAGTGCTTTGTCTACCATATATGGTCTTTCCTTTATGCACCAAACTGTACCAGTTTGTATTTTTCCATCTTGGGCAATGATTCTGCAAATGCAACTGTATATGCCTGATGTTCTGATAATGTGCCAGCAGTCTTCTTGGCGGACCTCGTGGGGTTAGGTCGCAAGGAGCTCCTCTGGCAGAGTTTGTCTTTGTCTAATAAATGCTTGGACCTTCTACACTGCCAACCGACTGATTATTGGTAATGCAAATGGGATTGGTTGTGATGATAGCTCTAATTGGGAGGTGGTGAATAATTTCAGTTCTTCAGTTGGTGACTCCGCCGGGACTCCGCGTTGGGGTCGTCTCTCTGTATCTCAGAGAGGGACATTAAAAAGGGGTACTCTCGATCAGGGGGGAATTGCAGAATAAACCAACGAGAGATTGGGGTTTTGCTTTGCCCCTCCGGTGGAGAGGATCTCAGCTGCTAGTGACCTCACGCCGGAGTCCTTCGGCTGCGACCCGAGAACCAGCCACGTTGGCCTTATTGAGAGTTGGCAGTGGAGAACGTGCAATCAAACCTGCGTGCACCAGGTGAGTGTTTTTGTCCTGTCTTGTGTTGGATTCTGGACTTGGTACTTGGCATTTTGGTGACTTGTAGTCACGGAGATACTCTGAAAAGGGGGTCTGACGGGGCAATATTGAGATTGCACGTATAGATGCCCCTGGTTTGGCTGTTGCGCAAAAAGCTGGAGATAGCGATTACACGCCTTTCTTGTGGGAGACTGTGGTTTGCACTTGGTCCGGATTGTCCTCGGGAACGCCGACAGTTGAGATTGGGTAGCGCTCGGACAAGTCTGGAGCAGCGCTTGCA
This sequence comes from Lissotriton vulgaris, assembly GCF_964263255.1. Classification (NCBI taxonomy): domain Eukaryota; kingdom Metazoa; phylum Chordata; class Amphibia; order Caudata; family Salamandridae; genus Lissotriton; species Lissotriton vulgaris. The sequence goes on along the minus strand of NC_141693.1, from coordinate 892,793,014 downwards.
AAAGCGGGCTTAGCCAGCATAGTCTGGGAGGTGAACCATGAATACTGCCGGATGGCCTGTAGGTTGGTCTGTGGTTTAGAAACCTGTGTAAACTATCTCCTTGCAGTCTAAGGACAAGACTGTTATTGAACATTAATTTTGTGGCTTTTGAATATTGCATCAAAGAGTTCTCCACGGGCAGGAGTCGACGGGCTCCGCCCTTTCTGGTTGCAGGATATTGGTATACCATTTGTCTCTTGTTTGTATACAACACGTTTTGTTTTATGTATGTTGGAAAATGTACGTTGAATGAATGAAAACATGGCCATGTGTTTGATGAAATTGTGTTGAATACAATCTGCTTCAATTTTCTTGAATAATAACATTTGATTCCTTTCCAGCTGACTTAGTATAGAAAAAGACAATGCCGTGTCTCAGCAAACTGTGCTTTGGCTGTTTCCGCCCAGAGAGCATGAGGTTGGACGAAAGCCAACCTTCTCCTCCGGAAGGTACACCCAGCCACGATATGTATTGCAAGCACGGTATTGGTTCCCTTCTGATAGAATTCACTTTTCGATGCCCCAACTGCCCCTTCTCATATGTAAGTTAGCATCATATGGCTAACTAATGAAGTTCGTATATGCACCTGTGTTGAATTATTCCGCTTGCTACTTTATTATTCAAATGTACGTGTGACCATATTAGTTCCTTAGCTTAGCCTGTGTGCCACCATTTTGTGTATTCCTCTGTGACCGCGAGCCTTACTCGCTCATCTGCCCCTCCCGCAGGAATAGAGAATTTCCCTAAGACAGCAGTTTTCGTTTCTCGGCTTACTGTGGCCGAAACTAACAAGTCTCTTTATCAGTAATGTTCTCATGCACCAGAGACGCCGAAGCCTAGCTCCATGGCCTTGAGTAAAGATAGCGATGTATCCCTTGCAGGTGCAGATGCCTGCTGTATGATGGCATTGTTCGCTGGTCTGGGTTTCAGTAATTTTCCAGAAGGGGCGTACCCCAATGAACTGTGTTGCATTATAATGTATTGCTGTGATGCAGAGAGTCAGTCCTCTCGTTCGCACTCCCAGGAGTGAGGTCGGACAGGGCCCTCTCATATGAGTGTTGTTTGGCCTAATAAAGACTTTGTTTATTCTTCTCCACTGTCCGGCTGACTTCCTATATGATTACTATAGGTGAGTGCGGTAAGTCACTCGGGTGGATTTGAGCCACGCTTATCAGATGGCGCCCGAACAGGGACCCCGCGATAAGGATCTTTCTCACCCGTAAGGGGGTAGCAGAAGACCGGGGACCCGCTGGTCGGCACGGTGGGCCCGGGTACCCATCTGATGCCGAGCTTGGTTCTCGCAGCGCTACCCCACCCTGCTGATCGGGAGAGGTCCCGGTTCGGATCTTACGCCGGGGTCCAGAAGGCGGAACTCGAAGCTGACCGTGTTGGTCCTGGCAGCCGGAGGTGGAGAACGGTAGAGGTCGGTGCCACCTACGGAAGGTGAGTGGTCCACCTGTGATTGTTTCAGGAACTGGAGTGTTCCGGGAGACTAGGGTGTCTCCAGAGGTTTGAGGAGCCGGTGTGCTCCTGGGGCTAGTGTGCTCCGGGGAACTCAGAGTGCGAGCAGGCACTCTGACAGACTTGACGAGGTTGGGGGGAACGTTTAGATATATTGTTTGTAGTGATCCGACCGGGTGGTACTGTGGTGAAGGCGTGGCTCATTGCGGGTGGACTCCGGTGCTTACCCTGAACTCCTAGAGTGGTGGTTCAGTGGAGATGAGACCTGGGTCTCCCGTGGTAAAGTGCGCAGTGATCTATAGTGCCGCGCGGGGAGCGGATTTGTTTCCCCATCCTCAGAACAGTTAGTGTACTGTTCGGTCTGCGGTAGGGTCCAGGTTCCCCAGGACTTGGTCGACGGGCCTTGTCCCATTTGGTAACACGTGTTTGGAGGTATTGTATATGTGTGTGCGTGATTTCCCAATGCATAATTATATGTGTGTGTGAACGAGCTCGAGCTAAGTGATTCACGGTAATGAAGTTTGTTGACAGAGAAGTGTTTTAAAAATGCCGTGTTTTAGCAAGTTACGATGTTTTGGATGTTGTTGTCGACCCTCAGATACTAGACTGGCCGAGAGCCAACCTGCACCCCCTGAGGGCACTCCAAGCTTTGATATGTACGTCAAGCATGGATTGGTCCCGCTTTTGTTTGGTACTTTGTGGCACCGGTACACCGCTGACAATGTGGATTTACAATGGCCCTTGACGGGTTCTTTTGATGAAGCTAAGTTGGATTATTTACAGGACAAATTGTTTGCTAGGCGTAGCCGTCAAAGCATGTTTGATTCTTTAAGGGTGTGGCAGAAAGAAGCCAGGAAGCGAAAGTTGAGAGACGAGAAAGAGGCTTTTAAAAAGTCCGCGCAAACTATGGCACAGAAAGCGAGAGAACAGGTTGGGAATGAGAACGCGCTGCGTTTGGAGCGCGCAGATAGGCTTTGCAGGTTGAAAGAAAATAAAAGTTATGTAGTGCGAGAGGATGACCCAGATGAGATGGAAGACATTTTGAATACCCGACCCCCTCCCCCTTACGCCCCGCAGTCCTTGTATCCCTCCTTGCCAGCTCCGGCCCCCACTAGTGGGGTCCCAGGTCCATCAGCGAGTGCCCCTCAACCTAGCGCAGTTTCCTCGCCCCCGACACCTCTTGTTTCTTTACTCCAGACCACTTCACCTGCACCCTCCCAATTCTCTTTAGCACTCCCTACTGTTTCAGCTAGTACCACCCCTAGTCAGGAGATGTTAACGCCGAGCCGAGGCGCAGGGAGCGGACTACTCACACAGGTACGGAAGTTGCTTACGCGTTCTACAGTTGGTTTAGATGAGAAGAGTATAGTGGCTAATCAGGCATGCCAGTGGGCGAGGAATAATATTTACTCGTTTGAAGATATTTGGTCCACAATGAAAGATTTTGAGCCCTTGATGCAACAACACGCTTTGTGGCATATGTCGAATGTATTGATACCGCTATGGGAACAGGGGTATGGAGGTGTGGCTCCGGCGACTTTGCGAGACATACAGAGTGGAGCTTTCAGAACGAATACTGAGGTGAAGGAGGTGATGCGTAGTTTAAAGGCTCTACTACAGTATAGAAATGAATTACCCTCTGCAGGTACGCCCCTTTTCCAGGTATACATCCAATGCGTGAAGTGCACCCTATTTTTCATCCCGAGATCCCAGAAATGGTAGACCCAGTTACGAAGGCTGTCACCAGGAACAGGATAGATGCACACTTCCAGGAACAATGGGTGTATACCCCATGGAAGAGAAGTGAGGTATTATCGTTGAAGGCTCAGCTCCCAGATTCTAGGAAAAATCCGACTGCCTACTACAAAGAGCTAACGGAAGCTGCGTCTTCCACTGTAATGACTTTGGCAGATGTTGAAATGTTCTTTGGGCTTTTGGTCCCAGTTGATGTGTGGCGGCAGGTAAAAGGTACAGATCATTCGGAGGAGTTAGGAGGTACGTGGCAGGAATTACAGGATTGGGATAAGGAACGTAAGCCAGGAGAAAAGCCGAAAGCTGAGATTTTGGCCTTGCCGGGGCGCATAATAAAATACATGCATTCTCTCATTCCCCCGAAGAAGGTAGATTGGGACAAGTTGACGGCTTGTGAGCAGAAAAAGGATGAGGCAGTCTCGGACTTCTTTACGAGGTTTGAAGAAACGTTTATGGATTTTAGTGGGCAAGATGTGTCACAGGATGGAGGGTTGCGGCTTTTTGTCAATAGGTTTGTCATGAACTTATTGCCCGAAATTTCAGCGAGATTGCAAGCGTCGGAGAGCACGTGGACAACGTCCTCTCCTTCAGGTATCCTCAGTATGGCACAGTATTATGAGCACAGAGAAAATGAGAGTAAGGACAAGCAGGAAAAGAAGGCTAAGGATTTGAAGACAAGGGTTTTGTTGCAGCAAGTGGCTAGAGGCAGAGGAAGAGGTACGGCGCCGAGTCGTGGTGGCTATGGGAGAGGTGAGAGTAGGGAAAGGCTGGGACCGAATCAGTGCGCGAAGTGCAAGCAGGAGGGGCATTGGTGGAGGGATTGCCCACTGCTTCAGTCGAATGCCGGTCCAGGGCGAGGACGAGGAAGAGGTAGTGGTGATTTTGGGAGACAGGCTGCACGGTCGGAGGGAGGTGGGAGACCGGGAGGCAATTACTTTGACAACAGTGCGGACAGACAACAGTTGCAGAGGGGCGGCGGTCAGTACTACAATGATGATTACTCAGTAGACGATCTGACAGGGTTCTCCCACAACTAGGACAGCGTAGGACAGAGCGAGGGACCAGTGCCTGTGGAAGTTGATCAGAGGCAGACTTATTGGGGTCTCAACAAAAATTTCTAGTGGATACGGGTGCAATGAAAAGTTCAGTGGCTCATTCTCGGGTCCCAGGGGCGGCTCTGTCTGGCAAGAATAACATCTCTGTGGGTTTTGCAGGTACCCCGGTGATTAGCCCCATTTCTAAATCCCTCACGTTAACGATTGGTCCTTTTACTGTTGATTCACCGTTCCTATTGACTTCGAATTGTGGAGAAAATTTGTTGGGTTTAGATCTTTTGAAGAGGTTGCACGCCACTATCTATTGTTCCCCGGATGGTGTGTATCTTACGTTAGGCCCAAATGTCGCTCGCCCACTACAGTGTTTTTCAAAAGATGACCCATTACCACCTGAATTCCAAGGGATACCCGACAGTCTCTGGGCTGTAAATGACACAGATGTAGGCAAAATGGATATAGCCCCGGTGACAATAAGAGTAAAGGTGGGCGCGAAATTGCCCCGGGTTCCACAGTACAGGATTCCTAGGGAGGGAGAAAAGGCCCTGTTACAAATAATACAAGATTTGATTCGGTCTGGTGTAGTGGAAGAGACGGATTCGAACATATGTAACAGCCCTATTCTACCTATCCTTAAAAGACGATCACCCGATGCTACAGATAACACTCCTGATGTATATAGGTTCGTGATTGATTTGCGTCACGTGAATAGAGTAGTGGAGCCACAATACCCGGTGGTCTCGGACATCACTACGATATTGACGATGATTCCCCCTTCTGCCAAATATTTCTTGGTTCTGGATCTGAAGAATGCTTTCTTCAGTATTCCAGTCCACGAGGACAGCCGTTATCTATTCGGATTCTCATTGGCTGGCCAGAGCTTCAGGTTTAAGAGAATTCCCCAGGGGTACACTGAAAGTCCGAGTATATATAGTCAGGCTCTGAAGGCACAATTGGATGAACTGGAACTTCCACCTGGCAACGTCATGTTGCAGTATGTGGATGATATCCTGATAGCGTCGGACGACGAGATGGGTTGTCGGGATGCTACTGTTAAATTACTGCACCATTTGGCAAAAAGAGGGCATAAAGTGTCCCTTCCAAAGTTTCAATACTGTCGAACGGAGGTCACCTACCTCGGTCACCTCCTTTCGAAAGTGGGGAGGAGATTGACGCCAGAGCGCATAAAAGCTATCACTAACATGAAGGTACCTAACACGCAGCGAGAGGTGCGCGCGTTTCTGGGCATAACATCGTATTGTCGCCAGTGGATACCTAACTATGCGTTACTAACGAAACCCCTATTGTATCTGACTACCAAAGAAGTGCGCGAACCCCTACCCTGGACCCCTGCATGCCAAGAAGCGTTTGATTTACTAAAAGATGCTTTATGTTCTGCGCCCGTTCTTGGAACACCTGATTACCAGAAGCCTTTTGTTCTTTACGTACATGAGGCGGAAGGTTGCGCGTTGTCTGTTCTAACTCAGTGTTTTGGGGGGAAACAGAGACCCTGCGCTTATTTTTCCGCAATGCTTGACAATGTGGCAAGAGCACTGCCGAGTTGTCTGAGAGCCATGGCGGCTGCTGCGGTCTCTATAAGACAATCGGCAGGGCTCGTATTGGGGTCAGATCTCACAGTAATGGTACCGCATACTGTGGACATTTTGCTAAACAGAACACAGACGCAGCACTTAACTAGTGCTCGTCTTACCGGTTATGAGATGACTCTCTTTGCACCACATGTGACGATCAAAAGGTGTGCTACATTGAATCCTGCCACATTGTTACCTATCCCCACAGATATAAAGGACGATGACATACACGACTGTCTGTTTAGGACAGAAGAAGAGACAAAGGGGAGGGTGGATCTGACAGACAAGCCCTTAGACGAACCGGACGGGGAGCTGTATGTGGATGGGTCTTGTTTCAAATTGCCAGATGGTACATCGACAGCAGCATATGCAATAACAACGTTGCAGACAGTAGTAAAGACATCTAGGATTCCTTACAATTCGGCCCAAGCTGCTGAGATAATAGCCTTATTGAGAGCATGTGAATTGAGTGAGGGACTGGACGTGAATATTTACACTGACAGCCAATACGCCTTTGGCGTGGCTCATAATTATGGGCGACTCTGGGCGGAACGGGGATTTCTGACTTCACACGGCCAACGCATACAACATGGCCCATTGATACTACGACTGTTAGCGGCACTGACGTTACCCAAAAGATTGGCTGTGATAAAGTGTAGCGCACACAAGACAATAGTGGATGACGTAGGGCGAGGCAATGCCTTTGCAGACGAAACTGCAAAAGAGACTGCTCGGACAAAATTACCACGGATGTTTGTGGCAGGACCAGCTAGATGGGTCCCAGATGTTAATATGTTCTCAGATACTGTACAGAGTGTAAAAAATATACAAGAAAAAGTGACAGAAGATGAATTGAGGGCATGGAAGGATGGGCAGGGGCGATTGGATGAGGATGAATGTTGGACAGATGTGACCGATAAGAGACGATGGTTACTCCCAAATGCATATGTTCTTCCAGTAGTGACGATGGCTCACGGGCCTGCACATATTAGCGCGAAAGGCATATGCAAATTGTTGGACCCAGTGTGGAGCAATAAGAATATCTCCAAAGTGGCGACCCACTTGGTCCGACAGTGCATGGTGTGTTTGAGGCACAATCCTGGGAAGGGTACCCCTGTCCCAGCTGGAAATTTTGCACCTCCCTCTTTCCCTTTTGAGGTGATTCAGATGGACTATATTGAAATGGAGAGGGTCAACAATTTAAAATATGTTCTTGTGGTTGTATGTGCTTTTAGCAGGTGGGTGGAGGCTTTTCCAACTAAAGACTGCACGGCCATTTCTACTGCAAAAATGTTGATAAAGGAGTATTTTTCTCGCTTCGGATTACCTAGGGTGATCTGGAGTGATAACGGTACGTCCTTTAATGCAGAATTAGTCAAACAAATATGTAAAGGCTTACAGATTTCCCAAAAATTCCACTCGGCCCTACACCCTCAGGCAGCGGGTCTTGTGGAGCGGTTTAATGGAACGCTCAAACTGAAAATGGCCAAAATACAGGAGAGTACAGGTCTCCGCTGGCCAGATGCCCTTCCTTTAGCCTTGCTTTCTACGAGAGTAACAGTGAATTCGAAAACGGGCGTCTCCCCCCTATGAAGTGATATTCGGCCGCCCGGCCAATGTCTGGGGAGTGCCCAGGCCTAAGTGCTTCTCCGAAATTCAGTATCCTTTGTTGACAGACTACTTGTATGCTTTGACTAAAGATCTTCGTTCTATTCATCAGCAGGTAGCAGACACCCTGAAGCCGTTGCCGGAGGGGCCCGGACACTCCATCAACCCAGGCGATTGGGTCGTCGTCCGAAGATATCAACGGAAGTCCTGTCTGGAGCCCAGGTGGTCGGAGCCACGTCAGGTGCTCCTCACGACGCGTACGGCGCTTCGGGTGGAAGGAAGGAAGCCGTGGACCCACGCCTCGCACGTGAAGAAGGTCCCGCTGCCGCTACCCTATGACCAATGGGTAAAGGAAGGCATTGCTGACGAGGAACATGAGCAAATACCCAGATATGTTCCCTTCTCGGATGCTTCACTGATTGGAGAAGAGCAAAGCGGAATTGAGAATTCAGTGAGCTCTACTACTCCCGTTGCTACTAGTGAAGAGACATCAGAGAGTCCAGCATCTGCCATAGATACACCTGGTTTGTTCATTGATCCCGAAGTGCCAGGGAGCACTCGCTATAATCTGCGGCCCCGAAGAAAATAAATAAGAGTAACAAATGTGATGGACTAAACGCTGGAAGAAGGGCTTAGTGGATTTTCTGAATACGAAGATTTAGTGGTAGGGATGGACTTGTAAGAGCCCTGGTGTTTAGCCGAAGATTGTGTTCTATGAGACTATAGAGTGGTGCGGGGCCCGGATTAAGTGCTCCCCTGTTTTCAATTGCTGTGTGTTAAGCGACGTTGGAATAAGGTATGGACAGTAAAAGCCTGCCTGTGAGGCTTTGAAGGACACAGGGAGAAGATCCCTTTTTAGGGTTGAAGAACCCCTCTGGCCGGTTTTGCGGACTGTCTGGGACTATTTTTTTAGTAGAAGTGTTTTTCCTTTATTTACATTTTTGATATATTTTGAACGCTCTTGAGAATGTATCCTTTTGGCCGCCCCATCCCTGATGAGGAGCAGCCCTTTGCGGCTCCTCCGAGACCCGTGCCTGATTCCCCTTGGTTGGCCCTTTCCCGGAAAGGAAAAATAGTGGTCATCATTGTTGTTTTAATTGCTTTTATAGTGACTCTTGGTATATTGTTTTTCCTGGATAAAGCCTACCCCGTTCATGTGTTTGCACCCACACCTACTGCTGTTCCTGAACACAACATGATTACTGTGGATTATGGTGAACGAATGTTGAGGAAGGGTTACAAAGAAAATGTTTTTATTAAGACTTTGCACCATGCACATGCCACCACCAATTTGACTGACTGCTGGGTCTGTGGGCTTCTCCCTTCTGCTGCCTACAAGAAAGATAGATTCCTAGCACTTCCTTTGACTCCTGTGAATAGTTGTGTGGGGTGGTATACTCTTATAGGTCTTGTTAAATATTTCCAGCAGCCAGATTTCCTGACTCCTAGACTGCAGAATAGGGGGTCGACTATGACAATGCGAGTGCGACCTCTGCCTCCATCTTCCCTTGGACGTGTATATACTGACGGGCGTTTTGACCAGACATTTATAGAGACGTGTGAGAAAAAGTTGGGCCGGTTTCTGATACCAAATGATACTGACAAGGTTAGAGAAAGTTTCCTGAAATTGAATTCCTCACTGTCTTACAGACACCCCCCAAAGGGAAATAACAGTGTCAAGTCTCTGATACCCCTGGCTGTGGTGGGTCCCTCGCCATTTTTCTGCATAGAAGGAAGGGGCCCCATCAAGGTTGGTAATAGCTCCTGTAACGTGACGGCATTGATACGTTTGCCTCTCAGCCCCTCTTTGGTTACACCCCCCAGCATCTATTTTGTGTGTGGAGATAATGGGTACTTATGGTTACCTGAGGGTTGGGGTGGGGTGTGTTATTTAGCCTATATGATTCCTCCTGTATATGTGGCACCTTCTGATTACCACAGAACTCATCGTAGATTTCCCGGTCCACAAGAGCAGCGTAAAAGGAGGGAGCTTCAGGTAGATGACGTTGACCAGACAGACACCTCGTACCAGCAATGGACTGATTTTTCTAAGGGCCTGCTACCTTTCTGGGGTCCGATATTTAACAGTAGGGCCATTCGACGACTGTCCAGGGTAATGGAAAAGGTAGTCCTTACAGAAGCTGACATTGCGACTAACATGTCCGTTGAGATTCAGGCTATGAGATTATTTACGATTCAAAATAGGATGGTGCTTGACGTCATCCTGGCAGATAGGGGCGGGGCCTGTCGCGTCATCGGGACGTCTTGCTGTGTGTATATTCCTGACTCAGCTCCGACTGTTAACTTGGCAGTACAGAAATTACATAGATTAGCGACTGAACTACATCAAGATAACGGGACATGGTCCTTACAGGGGTGGCTCTGGGGTGCCTTCTCCTCCTGGGGTTGGAAAATATTGATGGGTTTGGTTGGCGTGGTGAGCGTCATACTGACATGTTGCCTTTGTGTATACTGCCTCCCTCCATGTTGCTCAATGTGTGCTACGAATTTGCGTCCACAAAAGAAGGTGTCGGGTCAATATGCCACTTCAATGATTACTGAAATTCCTGCTGATGCAAGTTGGTTGATGTTTATTTCAGAGGATGTTTTAGACTAAAGGAAAGAAAAAATAATGTGTTCTGCCCCTAGAATGGATATGCCGGCACTACCTTTTGGCAAATAAATGTGGCCGCAGTTAGCCAATGATGCTAAAAGGAGGGTCTGATAGAATTCACTTTTCGATGCCCCAACTGCCCCTTCTCATATGTAAGTTAGCATCATATGGCTAACTAATGAAGTTCGTATATGCACCTGTGTTGAATTATTCCGCTTGCTACTTTATTATTCAAATGTACGTGTGACCATATTAGTTCCTTAGCTTAGCCTGTGTGCCACCATTTTGTGTATTCCTCTGTGACCGCGAGCCTTACTCGCTCATCTGCCCCTCCCGCAGGAATAGAGAATTTCCCTAAGACAGCAGTTTTCATTTCTTGGCTTACTGTGGCCGAAACTAACAAGCCTCTTTATCAGTAATGTTCTCATGCACCAGAGACGCCGAAGCCTAGCTCCATGGCCTTGAATATAGATAGCGATGTATCCCTTGCAGGTGCAGATGCCTGCTGTATGATGGCATTGTTCGCTGGTCTGGGTTTCAGTAATTTTCCAGAAGGGGCGTACCCCAATGAACTGTTTTGCATTATAATGTATTGCTGTGATGCAGAGAGTCAGTCCTCTCGTTTGCACTCCCAGGAGTGAGGTCGGACAGGGCCCTCTCATATGAGTGTTGTTTGGCCTAATAAAGACTTTGTTTATTCTTCTCCACTGTCCGGCTGACTTCCTATATGATTACTATAGGTGAGTGCGGTAAGTCACTCGGGTGGATTTGAGCCACGCTTATCACTTCTCTTTAATTCCTTGTGGCATAAGTACACCAAGGATAACATAGAATTACAGTGGCCAAAGACTGGATCTTTTGATGAGAAAAAGATTCAGTATTTACAAGAACGTCTTTTCGTCAAGCGCAGCCGACAGGCTATGTTTGATACTCTGAATAAGTGGCAGAAAGAAGCAAAAAGGAGACGTATTAGATCAGAAAAATTACTTAAGGTTCAGCAAGGGCAAACTATTACGCAGAAAGCTATTGCACATGACAAGAGTAAAACAGAAAAGAACATAGAGATAGAAGATAGACGAATTAGGTTGCAAGTCAACAAAAGCTATGTAACGAGAAATGAAGCTGAGGATGAGGTTGAGGATCTACTAGATCAAAGACCTCCCCCGCCATATGCCCCGCAACGCATATACCCTGCGGTTCCCGTCCAGGCAGCCGCTGTACCACCGGCATCGGCACCCGTGGATCAGAGTTCTACCACCCCTAACCGTGACACGAACATCCCGTTTCCCTCACCTGGAGGCATGGCCACTCTTATCCCTGATTCTAAATCGACCTACCCATTCCCCCGAGTACAACTGAGCATACCAAGTCCCATAGGGGTCTCTCAATCAGCCAGCACCACACCCGGTGCGGCAGATCAGACTCCGAAAGGGGCATTAGGGGGGTTGGAAGGTAAACGGTTATTTACCAGGTCATCCGTGGCCTATGGAGAGAAGGAAGCATTAGCTGATCAAGCTGTCCAATGGATCAGGAATAACGCATATACAGTAGAAGACATATGGAGCACTGTGAAAGATTTGGAGCCCGTAATGCAACAACACGTGATGTTTCAAATGTCGAATTCCCTCATTTGGGCTTGGGAGGTCAGCTTTAGCAATGGGAGCGCTCCTCAAATATTGTATGAGATTCGTGATTGGACCTATAGGTTTAATTTGAGTCCGTAGGAAGTGTATAAAAACGTAGTCACTATGGTCCAGTATAGGGGAAGATTATTTTTGAAATGTCCCCAATGGACTTCGGAACACCCCTTGACTCAGTGGACCTCGCAGCACCCCATGCGAGAGGTCCATCCCATTTATCATCCCGAGGTTCCCGAACTGCGCGATGATAATCAGGTCATTACTCGGCAACGAGTAGACGCCAGGTTTCAGGAGCAATGGGTGTACACTCCATGGAAAAGGAGTGAGGTCCTTTCATTGAAATCCCAACTGCCCGACCCTCGCAAGAACCCCACAGCCTATTACAAAGAACTGACCAAGGCTGCTGCCTCTGCTGTTATGACATTAGCAGATGTGGAACTGTTCTTTGGTTTACTTGTGCCCGTGGATATATGGCGACAGGTGCACGACTCTGATCACGCCGAATTAGGGGATACGTGGGATGAGCTACGAGTATGGGACAGGGACTGCAAAACAGGAGACAAACCTAGGGTTGAAATAACATCCTTACCGGCGAGAATTATTGCCTTTATGCACACTCTGATACCTCCAAGAAAAGTCGATTGGGACAAATTGACTGCTTGCAAGCAAAAGAAGGACGAAAGTGTGTCCGATTTTTTTTACGAGGTTTGAAGGAGTTTTTATCGATTTTAGTGGACAAGATCTAGCGACCGAGGGTGGAATTAGGTTATTTGTGAATAGATTTGTTACGAACTTGGCCCCGGAAGTTTCCCCACGTTTACAAGCAGCGGAAAGTACCTGGACTACCTCTACCCCTTCTGTAATTTTGAGCATGGCCCAGTACTACGAACATAGAGAGAATGAATGTAAAGAGAAAGTGGAGAAAAAGGCCAAGGATTTGAAAACACGAGTGCTACTGCAGCAGGTCGTGCGGGGACAAGGAGGGGGAAGAGGAACTCGGGGACCCGTGTCCCGAGGGGCAGGTGTGGGCCGAGGCGCGGGCGGGGCTCCGACTGTGGGTTTGAACCAGTGTTCCTATTGTAAAGAGGAGGGACATTGGAAAGCACAGTGTCCACTGTTACTTGCTCAGAACGGAGCAGTCCGAGGGCGAGGACGTGGACGGGGAGGCCCTGACCGGAATGATATGCGCAGAGAAGAGGGTTCAGGCAAGTCTGAGCGTAATCACTTTGATAAAGGTCAAGACCGGCTGTACTATCATAACGATTATGAATATGAGGATCAGGATTCGTATGCACAAGCATAGGACAGCCAGGGACAGAGTAGGGGCCAAGTATCGATCCCGGTCAATCAAAAGGGACCCTATGTAAAAGGGGAGGTATTGGGGACTTCTGAAAATTTCCTAATTGACACGGGGGCAATGAATAGTTCCGTTGCTCGATCGTTGGTTCCAGGGGCGACTCTGTCTGGGCAAAATAACATTTCAGTGGGATTCTCGGGAGTCCCAGTGGTCAGTCCCATTTCCAAACCTCTTCCCTTCTCGATTGGCCCTGCCACCGTCGACACTCCACTTTTGCTTACCTCACATTGTGGAGAAAATTTGCTGGGTTTGGATATGTTGAAAAAGCTAAACGCGACCATACACAGTTCTGCTGATGGGGTATATTTGACGATCAGACCTTGTACTGAATACCTGAAACAATGCTTTGCTAAAAATGAGCCCCTGCCCCCGGAGTTCGATGGCGTCCCAGCCACACTTTGGGCAACAGGGGATGCTGATGTCGGTAAGTTAGACATTCCCCCGGTTCACATCACGCTGAAACAAGGGGCAAAACTGCCACGCATTCCGCAGTACAAGATTGCACCGGCCGGTGAGCGGGCGTTGCTATCTATTATCCAGGATTTGATTGACAAGGGAGTGGTAGAAGAAACAGCCGCAAATGTGTGCAATAGCCCCATTCTTCCGATTTTGAAAAGGAATTCTGATTCTAGCATACCAGGACAAGATGCTGCTTACCGTTTTGTGATTGACCTTAGAGCTGTCAATAAGATTGTGATGCCGCAGTATCCTGTGGTGACTGACATTACCACCATCCTTACGATGATTCCACCGACCGCACAATATTTTTCGGTCATTGATCTAAAGAATGCCTTCTTCAGTATTCCTATTCATCCCGATAGCAGACAGATTTTCGGATTCTCGTTATCTGGCCGCAGCTTCCGCTTCTGCCGCGCACCAGAAGGCTATACTGAAAGCCCGAGTATATACAGCCAAGCCCTCAAGGCTCTGCTGGACGACTTGGACTTGCCACAGGGTAACGTCCTACTGCAATACGTGGACGATCTCCTGATCGCTTCGGATACGGAAGAGGGTTGCAAGGATGCGACCGTTAAGTTGCTACATCATTTGGCTGCAAAGGGAAATAAGATCTCCCTATCGAAATTCCAATACTGTCGACAGGAGGTGACCTACCTCGGTCATCTACTATCGAAGGAGGGTAGACGACTAACACCTGAACGTATTACTACCATCGCTACAATGTCTGTCCCTTGCACGCAACGCGAAGTTGGTCTTTTCTTGTCATAACCTCTTACTGTCGCCAATGGATACCTAATTTTTCCCTTCTTGCTAAGCCTCTGTTGCATCTGACTACTAAGGACGTGCATGAACCCCTTCCCTGGACGGATGAATGTCAGCACTCTTTTGAATCTTTAAAAACTGCTCTTTGTTCCGCCCCTGTCTTGGGTACTCATGACTACCGTAAACCTTTTGTATTATACGTGCATGAGGTCGACGGTTGTTCACTGTCAGTGTTAACGCAGGACTTTGGTGGTAAGCAAAGACCTTGCGCCTATTTGCCACAGCAGATGTTGCGGTGGCCATCCGGCAGTCAGAAGGACTCATTTTAAATTCCAACCTAACAGTGATGGTACCGCACGCTGTGGATACGTTGCTAAACAAAACGAAAACACAGCATCTCACAAGCGCACGCCTCACTGGATACGAATTAACACTATTCGCACCACATATCACGATCACCCGGTGTGCAACATTGAATCCGGCCACCTTGTTACCACTCCCTACGGGTGAACATAATGATGACATACATGATTGTATTTTTCGCACCGAAGAAGAAACTAAAGGCAGGATTGATTTAACAGACACCCCCCTAGCTGAACCCCAGGGGGAATTGTATGTAGATGGGTCCTGTTTCAAATTGGCAGATGGAACAACAACAGCTGCATATGCAATTACGACTCTGAAGACAGTAGTCGAAACATTCCGAGTTCCGCATCGGTCAGCCCAAGCAGCTGAACTCTTGGCTCTCCTGCGAGCCTGCGAATTGAGCGAGGGACTTGAGGTCAACATTTACACTGACAGCCAATACGCCTTTGGCGTGGCCCATAGCTTTGGGCGGCTGTGGAGGGAGCGGGGTTTTCTTACTTCCCATGGTCAAAAGATACAGAATGGTCCCTTGGTGCTACGATTGTTAGATGCCCTCACCTTGCCTAAGAAAGTAGCGATCATTAAATGCAGTGCGCACAAAGCAATAGTAGATGAGGTGGGGGAAGGGAATGCCTTTGCGGATCAGGTGGCCAAGCAGACAGCACAGTCCCAAATGTCAAAAATGTTTGTGAATACTTCTGCAAGGTGGGTGGAGGACTCTGAGTTGTTCGATAACACCATGGAAAGTATGAGGGTGTTACAGCAGGAAGCTACACCGGCAGAGAAGTGGGAAAAGGAGGTAGGAAGATTGGATGAGAATAATTGCTGGAGCGATCTGACAGAGAAGCAAAGATGGTTATTACCCAACGCACTAGTGCAGGCCGTAGTGACTATGGCGCACGGCCCTGCACACATAGGAGCGAAAGGTATCTGTGGGCTTTTGGACCCAGTTTGGAACAACCCTAACATTCAAAGGACGGCTGTCCGGTTGGTCCAATACTGTATGGTGTGTCTGCGACACAATCCGGGGAAGGGAGAGAATGTCTTGAGCGGGAATTTTGCACCCCGACACTACCTTTCGAGGTACTCCAGATGGATTATATTCATATTTTTAAAAATATTTTAATCTTTGAGTGTGCTAATAATCTGTGTATTTTACTGAAAGAAGCCTAACCTTCAGTCCATGCTGACACTGTTTTAGGAGCCTGCTGATCACGAGCAGCGCCTCCCTCGCCTCGCCAAAACGCCCTCTGGCCGCCGCCATTGATGGCGTGTAACGAGGCCACGCCCCCTCTCAGGCCACGCCCCCCCCCCGCCGAGCTTAAAAGCGCTGAATGCGAGCGCATTTGCAAAACTCCCACTCCTGAGGCGGATAGCCGGGAGCTGAATTCCTGAGCATATTTTTAAAAATATTTTAATCTTTGAGTGTGCTAATAATCTGTGTATTTTACTGAAAGAAGCCTAACCTTCAGTCCATGCTGACACTGTTTTAGGAGCCTGCTGATCACGAGCAGCGCCTCCCTCGCCTCGCCAAAACGCCCTCTGGCCGCCGCCATTGACGGCGTGTAACGAGGCCACGCCCCTCTCAGGCCACGCCCCCCCGCCGAGCTTAAAAGCGCTGAATGCGAGCGCATTTGCAAAACTCCCACTCCTGAGGCGGATAGCCGGGAGCTGAATTCCTGAGCATATTTTTAAAAATATTTTAATCTTTGAGTGTGCTAATAATCTGTGTATTTTACTGAAAGAAGCCTAACCTTCAGTCCATGCTGACACTGTTTTAGGAGCCTGCTGATCACGAGCAACGCCTCCCTCGCCTCGCCAAAATGCCCTCTGGCCGCCGCCATTGACGGCGTGTAACGAGGCCACGCCCCCTCTCAGGCCACGCCCCCCTCGCCTCCCCACACTACAAAAATGTGCCATTGGAGGAAGCGCAGCGGACGAGCGCAGCGGGAGCGCCGTTTGCGCGCCGAAGGCGCGCATAGGGCAAGCCCGTCTGCGCCCGTCCGCGACCGGCCTGCGACCAGCGCCAGCCATGCTGCCCGCGCCCACAAACAAAGGATAGTCTGGTCCAGTGAGGAGCTCCGGGCTCTGAATGCTGCTACTATCTGTCAGACGCCTGAATTTAATCTGGCGACTCAGGCTCTCCCTACCCACTGCCCACGCTGCCATATGTCTTTAGGCACAGTTCCCTCTCTAACAACTTCACTCCTCAAAAAAGCTAGCAAACCCTCTCGTAACACCCCTTCCACCCAACTTAGGATCGGATTACTTAACTGCAGATCTCTTCCCAAGCATGCTAATGACCTATGCTTGCTCATAACGGACTCGCATTGGGACGCTCTATGCCTCACAGAGACATGGCTCAATGAAGACAACATGGCATCCATTTCGCTAGCAATCCCGCCAGGCTTTAAAATGAGCTTCTCCAATAGAAAGGAGGGCCGAAGAGGAGGTGGAGTGGCTTTCATTTACAACGAGAATTACACTCTGTTGTCTTCCACTCCTACCATACTCCCAAGCATCGAGGGGCTACGCTTTTGCCTCCAAATTACCCCCCAATTATCTCTTACAGGCCTAGGTATTTATAGACCCCCTGACTGTCTGACATCAGCCCTGTGTGAGCTTACGGACTTTATAATCCTAAACTCTCTAGACCACTCTTACTTTTTCGTAGCCGGCGATTTCAATCTCCACGCCGACAATCCTGACTGCCCACAGGCCTCCCATCTTATCTCTACCCTGCAATCGGCCAATCTGACTCAAGCTATTACAGGCACCACGCATCGGGCAGGGCATATGCTCGATCTTTTCTTTTCCAACATACCAAACACAACAGCCTCCTCTCCGCTACCGCTGCTCTGGACGGACCACTACCTAACTACCATGACCATCTCAATCCCCCCCCAATCTCAGAGCACTGGAAAGCGATCCTATGTGCGGAGAAAATGGGACAATCTAACAGCGGACAAATTATGTCCAGCACTTCGCGCGACCCCCATACCCCTTACCTCGGATGCTAATTCCGATGCTGCTTCTCTGAACTTGTGGATAAGCAAAACAGTGGACTCTATAGCGCCGGCCAGTATTGCCACATCACGGAGAGAATCTCCCTCTGCACCGTGGTTCACCCCTGAACTCAAGGCCGAAAAAAGTAAATGTAAAAGACTGGAACGCCTTTGGCGAGCTAATTATTGCGACGCTGCCAAATCCAGCTATAAAAAAGCCCTTCATGCTCTACACTTATCTATTAAAAAAGCCAAGAAAAACTTCTTTGAGGCCTCCATCATACAGGCGGAACAATCAAGCAAAGAAGTATTCAAGATTGTTCAATCCTTTTTCAAGCCCAGAGCTATCGAGACGGATATCATCCCTTCAGTAAATCTCTGCGAATCCATTTCAGACTTTTTTGATACCAAAATTTTAAAAGTCTATGACACTTTTACGGACCCTGAGCCGACATTAATGGATGAGCTAAGAGTCTCTGAGTGCCTCATTACCCCTTTAAATCAATTTCAGCCTATCTCCCTCTCTGAAGCAGTAAAAGAAATACAAAAATGTAAATCGGGAGGCCCGGACGATCCCTGCCCACCTAAACTGTGGAAACTAATGTCGGAAGCAATTGCAGTGCCCCTCCTACACATATGGAACACGTCCATTGCTACGGGCACGTTTCCGGACTGTTGGAAACAGGCCACACTTCTCCCGCTGAAAAAAAAAACCCAAGGCGCACCGGATGATCTGAACAATCTCCGACCCATCTCTCTCCTTGCAGCCCCCGGCAAAATGCTTGAAAAAATAATCCAGCGGCAGCTTAACAAATTTATTGAAGACAGCGGCGCCCTACATGAAACTCAGTCGGGCTTTAGGGCCGGTTTCAGCACCGAGACGGCCCTCATTGAGGTTGCCGAGTCTATCAGGTGGTCCTTAGATTCAGGGGCATCAGCTACGCTGGTGCTCCTGGATCTATCAGCTGCTTTCGATACTGTAGATCACAGCAGATTGCTGACCCGACTTAAGGACATAGGTATTGGAGACAAAGCTCTCAACTGGCTACTCTCCTACCTCACTAATCGCTCCCAGAAAGTGGCCTTGGGCCCCTTCTCTTCTGGACCAAAAAATCTCTGGTGTGGCGTCCCACAAGGGTCGGCACTCAGCCCCCTGCTGTTTAATGTATACTTGGCCCCACTCTTTACCTTGATTGCCAAATGGGGGGTCAAGGCAATATCCTACGCGGACGACACGCAATTAGTCTTCCCATACACAGACACGTCCGAGGCAGCATTTAGCAAAATCAGGGGCTGTCTGCAAGACGTGGCCAAGTGGATGAACACAAACAAACTTAAAATGAACGCGAGCAAAACGGAGGTGCTATTCTTTGGTAACCCCAAACATCCCCCTCCGGATCTGTGGTGGCCAACGGAAATGGGCCCTGCCCCATCTCCCAGCCCCCATGCAAAAAATCTAGGAGTAAAATGGGATGAGAAGTTGTCTTTCTTGCCGCATATACAACAGCTCACCACGGGCTGCCTGCATAAACTCAAAAATTTGCGGAAATTTCTGCCTTTGCTACCAGTCGAGTGCCGGAAAACGGTTGTTCACGCAACAATCACTTCTCGACTCGATTACTCTAATGGCCTCTATCTTGGTCTACCTAAATATGCGGTGCAACGCTTACAAATCGTGCAGAATGCAGCTGCGAGATTAATAAAACGGGTCCCTTTTAGGCAGCATATCTCTCCGCATCTGCACGAGCTGCACTGGCTGCCAGTGGCAAGCAGAATTAAGTTCAAAGTGCTAACCCTGGCTTTCAGAGCGCTAAAAGGCACATGTCCAAACTATCTGAAACTCCGACTTCCCCGCTACCACCAAAAACGTGAGCTACGCTCAAACTCCCTACTCAAGCTAACTGTACCGCACATAAGGAAAGCGAGACTTGGAGGCAGGTCCTTTTCGGCCGGCACGGCGAAACTTTGGAATACCCTGCCTCCTGCCATCCAATCCGCCACGTCAGAAGCAAGCTTTAGGAAACTCCTAAAAACCTGGCTTTTTACGCAATAATCCTGCCCCCCTTCCTGACTACTTACTCTTTTTGTGGGACTCGCTAGCGCCGGGACACCTCCCCAGAGGTAGCTGTTTGCGCTCAATAAATTTCTGTATTATTATTATTATTATATGGAGCGCGTTAACAACTTGAAGTACGTTTTAGTGGTTGTCTGTGCCTTTAGCAAATGGGTTGAGGCCTACCCCACCAAAGAAAACACGGCAATGGCTACAGCTAAAGCCCTCCTCAAAGAATTCATGCCCCGCTTGATCTGGTCAGATAACAGGGGACACTTCCATGGGGCCCTGGTTAAGCACATCTGTGAAGGCCTACAGATTAAACAGAAATTCCACGCTGCCCGGCACCCCCAATCAGCTGGACTTGTGGAAAAATACAATGGCACGCTCAAATTGAAAATGGCCAAAATACAGGAAAGTACAGGATTGAAATGGCATGACACCTTGCCTTTAGCACTCATGTCCTTGCGGGTTACCCCTCATTCCCGATCTGGTCTATCACCCTATGAAATTGTTTTTGGGAGGCCGGCGAACGTGTGGGGGGTGCCCAGGCCACGGTCTTTTTCTGATATTGAATATCCTATGTTGATTGATTACCTTTACGCTTTAACTAAAGACCTTCGTTCTGCTCATCAGCAGGTAGCATCTGTACTGCAGCCGCTGCCAGAGGGCCCCGGACATCGACTACAACCCGGCCAGTGGGTACTGGTGAAGAAATTTGAGCGAGACTCCAGCCTGGCTCCAAGGTGGTCCGAGCCCCGTCAGATTCTTCTGGCTACCCGGACGGCGGTTAAAGTGGACGGGAAGAAGCATTGGCTTCATGTTTCGCATCTAAAGAGGCTGACGATTCCACTTCCTTATGATCAGCAACGTGCAGGGGGTATTCTGACGCAGGAGAGTGAGAAAGCTACTGCATTCGTAGCCTTTTCCGACGCCTGTGAGATTGAGACAAGGCTAGAGGAGAGTGTGGCGAGGCCAGACGACTTGGTCTCTACTGAATCGGTTGGAGCTTTGAATCCTGCTCTCCGTACCCCTGCACATGAAAATTCTCAGAAAGTATCTGGTGTGTTGTTTTCTGATCAGGAAGTGCCGGGTAGTGTGCGATACAACCTGCGGCCGAGAAAGCAGAAAACCGGTACCTCAGACCCCAGCGTCAGGAGATAAGGAAAGACTTGATTGCTTAGATAGGGCTTGTTAGCTTGCTGGTCTGAGGTGCTGAGCGAGACACTGGACTGAACGCGCTGAGAGCTGGAACTTTGATCACTGTGCTCTGTTCAGAAAGAAAGACTGACGACAACAAAAAGGCCAGGTTGTAGCATGAAATAAATTCAGATCACCTCCTTTTGGTTCTTCTGGGAAATGATGAGAGCCTGCCTGTGAGGCTCTAACGGACACAGGGAGAAGAACCCTCTGGCAGGACGGACTGCTAGGCCCGGACTTATCTTTAGGATTCTTTTAGCTAGGAATGTACCCTTTTGGCCGACCTGTACTAGAAGAAGAAATTCCAATTGCCCCACGTTATATACCTTTTTATGAACCAATGTTTTCGACATGGACCACAAAGGTCAAAGTAGCATTTGTAGTAGTAATTGCTGTCATAATAGCTGTGTTCATGGGTTTATTTGTCTATCTGGAACATGAGTACCCTTTGCAGAAATTTCTACCAACTAGTGTTGCCCCCTCTGAGCATCTCCTATACACTTTAGCACCCCACAAAGAGCGCCATCACCAGACTTATGCCAAGAATGTTTTTGTTGAGATGCTTCATCAAACTCACAGTGTTGCTAACACTACTGATTGCTGGGTGTGTGGGCTCTTGCCCTCGGTGGTTCATAATCATGATTTATTCCTCTGCTTACCCATGACCTATTTAGGAAGCTGTGAAGCATGGTTTAGGCTGTTTTCGGCTATATATCGCCATTGGGGTGAGCAGCGAAAAACTTTGGATTACAATGAGCATAACTTGGTGTTGGAGTGCATTGATGCACATTATGGCTTCAGTAAAAGTGGTCGTGGGGGGCGGGGATATATAGACCCACAGGCTTGTATGCAGAAATATCTAGCAGTTAGAGATGAGGTTTGGATGGAGGAAGAACTTTATGACTTTAGAAATTTCAATGCATCCCAGTACTTCCAGTTGTTTCTTGAGCGAAATGTTACTAGAGATCGTGCTGTACCTATTCCTATCCTGAATGTTTCCTCAGTATTCTGTGTACAAGGGATAGGCAGAGTGCAGGTTGGGGAGAGCATTTGCAACTACACCTATCGTTTACGAAAACGCATTTGCCCTCCGTTGGTCACCCCGCCCAATGTTTATTTCGTCTGTGGTGAAAATGCATACACTTGGTTACCTCGAAATTGGGCATGACGGTGTTACATGTCCTTCCTCTATCCGCCTGTGTACATAGCACCTTCAGATTACCATCGTACACACCGGTTGCGCCCTATGGCCCCAACGCCTTCAGTGGTGCCCCAAAGGCAGCGCAGGCAGCTTATTAAGACTGAGGTCGACCAAACTGACACCGCTTTGCAGCAATTTACAGATTTTAGCAAAGGGTTAGTGCCATTCTGGGGCCCAATTTTTAATAGCAGAGAAATTCGAAGACTGTCCAGGATAGTGGAAAATGTCATTAATATAACTACTGACATCATAACCAACCTAACGGCTGAGCTTCAGGCGACGCGGCTCGTTGCGCTCCAAAACCGTATGGTTTTAGACGTCATCTTAGCTGACCGCGGTGGAGCATGCCGCGTGATTGGCAGCTCTTGCTGCGTATATATTCCTGACTCCACCCCCTCTGTTCATTTGGCCATTCAGAAATTGCATCGCATTGCCTCTGACATGCATGTCGATAATGGTTCCTGGTCACTGTCTGGGTGGTTCTGGGGACTTCTGACCACCTGGGGATGGAAGATTTTGTTAATTCTGTGCGGAGCAGCCGGTATCATTTTTACCTGCTGCGTCCTGTTGCAGTGAGCCCGGCATGTTGTTCCTACTGTGCTTCCAGGATCACTACCATTTGTATACCTACCAAAGTCCCTTCTAAAGCCCAGATGTTGCAACAGGAGATAAATGAGCTGATGACAATCAATGAAGATATTTTTGAAGATTAGATTTTCTGTCCTATCTATTTAGCTACACCACGCTAAAAGGAGGGTTTGAGGAACTGGCATCAAGGTACCACAATATAGTTCCTGTAATCGATGTGTTAGAATTAGCATGATGTATCTAAACCTATTAGTATATGCACATACACATTAGCATAATTCCATCTGTCACGTTCTAGAACCTTAGCCTGCACTGGCCTTTGCATTTTACGTTTTTGTTGTCCCGACCGACGCCATTTTGTGGCCTCGCTCGGAGTCTTGTATTAACAGCCCCCGTTCTCTTTCCTATATTCAGAAAGCATTCCCCTGAGAAATACGACAACTGTTGCAGAATTGCTGTTTCAGCTCGTTAGGCCCGTCAAGGTTGTAGGTAGCAGAGGAGGGCCTGATAAGCACATTCCGGGAGGGGTGCGGGGCAGGCTGTTCAGAAGCTGGCAGAAGGGAGTCACCCGGCCGACCTTGCTAATCTAGGATGAGCTAAACCAAGAGTGCTTTGTCTACCATATATGGTCTTTCCTTTATGCACCAAACTGTACCAGCTTGTATTTTTCCATCTTGGGCCATGATTCTGCAAATGCAACTGTATATACATGATGTTCTGATAATGTGCCAGCAGTCTTCTTGGCGGACCTCATGGGGTTAGGTCGCAAGGAGCTCCTCTGGCAGAGTTTGTCTTTGTCTAATAAATGCTTGGACCTTCTACACTGCCAACCGACTGATTATTGGTAATGCAAATGGGATTGGTTGTGATGATAACTCTAATTGGGAGGTGGTGAATAATTTCAGTACTTCACTATGTTAAATTATTGTACTGATTGGTGACTCCATGATTTGGTTATTTGATTTACTTGTCAGGCCCTAGTACAGTGCACTATGTGTGCCCAGGGCTTGTAAATCAAATGCTGCTGGTGGGCTTGCAGCACTGGTTGTGCAACCCACAGAAGCAGCTTGTAAAGTATGTCTCAGGCCTGCCATTGCAAGGCCTGTGCGCGGCCTGAGACTGCCATGCCGACTTGGCAAGTGCACCCACTTGCCAGACCCTAAACCTTCCCTTTTCGTCCTTTCAGACACTCCTAAGGTAGGCCCAAGGACAGGGTGCATTGTAAGTATAAGGTAGGACATGCCCTGGTGTGTGTGGCATATCCTAATAGTGAATTACATTCTTTTTTTAGGTCTCGCGCCTGCGTTGCAGTGCGCAGCCCTGTCGCACAGGGAGAGTCCTCATGTAGGGGGTTTGAAAACGGACCTAGGAATCACACACGCTTGTGCGTGTGCTTTTCCTTTTGGCCCATGCCATTGGCCTTTGCGTGCGTCTTTCTATCAAAGACAGCACGCAATTGGCCAAACGCGGGCGCATTGCTCCGCCCATGGCCTATTGGTGTCTATTACGCGCACCGCCGCCATGTAGTTTCAATTATCGTGCCCAGACACGGGCGCGATAATTGAAATCACATATCCCGCTGTGGGTTGCGCGCGCGTACCACTCGAGGGCTTGTTCTTTTTTTTTTTTTTTTTTGGGATCCATTTCACAGGGAAGCAACTAAATGAAAGAAGGACGGCTTCCTATTTCAGCCTCTGTTTTGTGAAGGGTCAGAGATAGAGGCTGAGGCGTATGAGGCTCTCTGTCTGTTTTAAGGCCAAGTGGGTGGTTTGTACTATTGTTTTCCCCAACATTGCCAATTTTTCCAGTCCGACCTTGCCCCACGCACAATCAGTGGAGGGCCCATGCACATTTTTCTCAGCCTTGCCTTCTCGGTGATAAAAGTCACAGGCCAGGGCTGCCCACTAAAAAGTGAGAGCCCTCCTCCGCAGCAGGAACCTAGCTGAGGCCCCACAGAAAGGTCCCAGGGTGTTACTGGTATTAGGATTCAGATTTCAGTGTTCCTAACTGGCGCGGTTTCTTGTGGGGAAATGGTTATTGTTTTCAGGGTGGACAGGCTATGATCCTTGTCAGCGCCATTGATCATTACATGGTACAAAAACATAACTCGCATTTCACTTCAGTATGAAAAATCAGAGCTAGCAACACACATCTGAAAGTAATTCACATATACGGAGAACCGGGTAATGTAGCAAGGTGGGTTAACGCATCTGGTGACACATGTCTGTGCAAACTAATTCACAGGATCAAGCATCAGGCGTTTTATCCTTACGAGGTCAGTAAACGAATGAAAGCTATGTGGTAATACTTTCATATTTGGTTTACTCTCTAGCAGGGCTACAGGCATGCAGAACATCTAAAAGTATTATTGCCTGTTGATCTGCAAAATAGTAGGAGCCACCAGGATTGTTTACCTTCAGCGCATCTATTCATTCCGACCCAAATGTAAGGATCTTGAACTGGACGACACCGCAGACAACAGATACTGCTACAAGACATTATTTATATCAGACTAGGGAAATTCCATACGAAACGCAGAAAACGAGTGCATTTTAAGGACAAGAAAACCTTTTTCAAGAAAGTTCATGCACCAAAACATCCAGTGAAACCCCCTAATCAACTAAAATAAGTTAGGCCATCACTGCAACCACAGAAACCCGTCTGCACTTCCCGGGAGTCAGTATCTGGAAACGATATCCACCTGTGTCACTCCAATAAAAATGGTGAAGATGTTCAGCAATGATAAAGCATTTCACCTGCTTTATGAGTCAAAAACCCTGAGAGCTGACCGCCCTTTGAATTTCTGACCTGCTTTATAGGTGAGAAGCCTGGCCAATATTAAAGGGGCCTGTAATTAAATGGTGGGGATGTGGCAATTTAGCTTACATTTCTAGAGCTACGTCCACGAGGCTGACGTGGCAGCTGATTGGTAGAAGATGCTCTCAGTCAGATGTGGTACTGAAGGCGCTAGGAGCACGGACTTGGCCCCTTACAGTGCGAGTCAGAATGGAGGTGCCCTAGCAGAACTATCTGTGCTGAGTGACCCTTGCAATGGACGTGCATGGAGTGCTTCCTACGAGACCAGAGTTACCTTAAAAGAGTGGCACGTGGCTGTGGAGGAGTTCTGGTCGACATTGCAAGTTGGTATTATTGAGGTACATCGGCAGAGCGTCCAATGCCAGAAACAGTATTTGCAGAGTATGGGCAGTTTTTTTTTAAAGCAGGTTAGAGACGAAATCACAGGTGTTTAAGTGGGGCCATGCACTGAATTCTTAGGGTTAGCCTGGCACAGCTACTCATAGGGCGAGGGGCCCCTGCAGATGGGGCTGAAGAGCTGGATTCAAGCTGTACCTGTGCGGGGACGGAGGTGCATCGGCTGAGCTTTTTCGCTTCCCAGCAAGAGCAGATGTGGTGGGAATACTCGAGGCCGCCACAGAAAGGCAGTGGGAATACCCTGTGTGCTGTTCAGTCCTCCGCATCTATGGAGGTCACCGCTTTTTACTGGGCATGCTCCTTCAATGCACATCTAGCCTCTCACCCACCAGTGCTGCCCCCGCCACCCCTGCCAAGTCTGCTTGCCGCTACAGGTGCGCCGCGACAGACACCGGGCTCCAGATGTGATGTCTGAGCCCCGACACAAGAAAGATGGGCGAGAGCGGGCGAGGACGGAGCTGGCGGCCGCCGGGGTGGTAATGAGAGTTTACATTCCGGCTAGGAATCGCCGAGTATGTAATTATGCATTTAAAAATTATCCTATTATCAGCAAACTTCACAACCAGCGACTGCAAACTACATCCCTGGCTGATTGCAAATCATTCAGCAGGCAGATAATCACAGGAAGAGTAAACGGCACTCTCCTGGCAGGTAGTCACAGGTAGAATACAGGGCGCTCTCCTAGCAGATAACCCCAGGAAGACTACAGGGCACTCTCCTGGCAGACAGTCACAGGTAGAGTACAGGGCGCTCTCCTACCAGATAACCACAGTAAGAGTACACAGCACTCTCCTGGCCGGTAGTCACAGGAAGAATACAGGGCGCTCTCCTAGCAGATAACCAAAGGAAGACCACAGGACACTCTTGTTTCAATTGAACATTCCAGTTTTTGCTACTGGAGGGCTTATTAGCTGAAAATGCTCTTTGCAACTGGTTGTAGACACATGTATTTGACTGACGTTGATTCTGTTGTTGTCGGCTGGTTGCCACTGTTGTGAGACAGTCTCCACTTTTTAGTGTCACGAGGCTCAGTTTTTCTGTGAACATTTGATTACATTGTAGCCATTGCGTGTAAGTGGTGATAAATTGCAAGATATTTGTCTCTCATTCTGTTTAGCACACCTGTAAATGTGGTCATTCAACCATCTTCCTAAATAATGCCCTCTGTGTGTTTCCTGTGTAAGTTCTCTTTTCCGTGACACTGTCACAAGGCTCCGTGGACAACAATATCTTTATGAAGTACAATAACATTCAGATTGCCAGAGATGGATTCGTTCGATGGAAGTTCATGTCTAAATAGAGAGTTTAGATGGAAGTGTCTGTGTTCTGTTGTAGAGTTAACATGCACTGAGAACCACCTCTGCGAGAATCCCTTGCTACTCTGCATCTGTTAGTTCTCTAAAGTGGGCTCTGATACACCAATAGACCATAAAGGATGCCCTTGTGTTTTTTTCTGAATGTGGTGCAGCAAACCATTGAAGGCCTTGCACTTTTCAAGCTAGTTCCTATTCTTTCTTTCCTAATGTCAGATGATTAGCTTTGATACCTGCATTGCTCGTTTTATGTCTGTTGACGTCTTGCACTTAAAGCCATATTTCTTTAGCAACTGTTCTAATTTGCAAAAAACATATACAAACCATACAGTGCAACAGTCATAGGTTCACAAAAGTAAGTCCTCAGGACAACTCCATTGCAGTGCATGCCTTTGTCTTCAGAACAAGTTCACACTGTTTACTTTGGTCCCTCCCCACTTACCCTGATGCTCCATGGCGGTACAGCAGCTGGTGGCCTTGGTGATACTCTGGATGTTCTTCTTAAACTGTCTCTCCCCACCCCTTCTCCTGGTGCTCCTCCATGGTGTGCCAGGTGCCAGATTTGCAATGCGATAGGTCTCGCATTTGCGAGAGTTTAAGCTTTTGGCATTGTACACGACCATGCCTTTTATTTATGTTTTAAAAACCAACACATAAATAAAAGGCATTGCCATTTACAATGCCAACAGCTCAAACTCTCGCAAATGTGAGACCTATTGACTGCAAATGCTTGTTCACTATTGCACGGCTACCTGTTCTCCATAGGCCAGAATGGGCAGTTTGATTATTACATCTTATAATCCTAACTGCCTCAGGGAACATGGTGGAAATTCGAATTTAGTATGCCTGAACTCAGAATGATAAAATACATCTTTTAGTAAAGTGGGTTTTAACATTCTGTGTTTGAAAATACCACTTTTAGAAAGTAGGTATTTTCTTGCCTAACTATCCAAGCCTGCCTCTGCTAGGTTGTGTATTCCTTGTCTGGAGTTTGAGTGACAGGGGCTGGGGGATTCCAGGGGAGAGGGTGAGTCAGCACAGTGCTGAAACTGATCTGCATCTAGATGGGTGGGAGGGGTTGCACCTGGGACCTGAATAGGGCTGTGCCTTTCCTCCACAATGCTGGCTCCACCTCCTGTGGTGTGTCTGATGTCCCTGGCCTGCACCGTCAAAGGAAGAGAAGGAGTCCTGTAAACAAAGTGCTCAGGAACTGCTCAGAACTGGTTTGGACTAGGCAGAGGCCTCCCTGCTTTCAGAAAACAAAGAGAAAAGTAGTATAAATATGGGGACACAGACCCCAAGATTTTAGATCACTTCTGGGAACAAGACAAACCTTTTGCCAAGGAGAAGAACCAAGGAAGCTGCAGGAGTTTGGACTGCCCCTCTCCCAGTGTGCTGTTTGCTGGGTTGGCCTGCAGTGGTTTCTTTATTGCCAAGGAAAGGAGAAGGAACTTTCAAAGAACTTTCATCATCTTGCAGAATATTGCTCCAAGGGCTTGAACTTGTGCTTGCCTCCTGCTGAAGTCTCAGGGGCAAAAGACTTCACCTCCAGCTCCCCTCACAGTTTCCTCGCTGGAAATTCTGTCTGCAGAAGCCTACGTGTCGTCGGGAGCTGGAAGCGTGACTCATCGAGAGAAGCATGTTGCAGTCGCAGTGGTTGCCATCGCATCGCCGGAGAAGCGTGTCGCCACCGCCGAGGTTGCTGCCGCATCACCAGAGAAGCGTGCCTTCGTCAAAGCTGTTACACAACGCATCCCCGAAGAAGCGTGTCGCTTCCGCAAGGTTGCCATCGCATCATCGGAGAAGCGTGTTGAAGGGCCTGTCGCGGCTCCAAAGCTACAGAGTTCGCCGCATGGCCGCCGGGCGTGCACGCATCGTCTTCACGTTGTCGCATCAAGGGCACCATTTTATCGCATCGCACCCAGATTGTCGCATCGCCTCGAGGAACCATCTTGTCCATCGCAACCAGGCCGCAGGACGAGAATCTGCGCATCATCTCCTCTCCAGTAAGGATCAAGACACATCCCCTACTCTGCGCAAGCATTGAGGCGCGACGCATCAACTCCCCCGAAGCATGGAACCGATGCATCTCCCACTCTGCGAGCCTTTTGTTTGTTTTGCTTTAAACATCCAGGTACTTTTGTGAGAACTGTGTCGCATTTATCATCAACTTGAACTAAGTAACTTTTACCATCTTTAAGTCAACTTTAAGTACAGTATTGTGGATTTTTGTTGTTTGTGGTCTTGTGTTAAGTCTATATAAAGAATACTTATTTTTATAAAACCTGTGTGGTGTCCATCTGTTGTGTTTTCACTGTATTACTGTGTGTATTCACAAATGCTTAACACACTGCCTCTGAGATAAGCCTGCCTGCTTGTGCCAAGCTACCAAGGGGGTGAGCAGGGGTTATCCAGTAGTGTAATCCCCTTTCCCTGACTTAGAAGCAAGGGTCCCTATTTGGTCAAAGGTGTATACCCTTGCCAACTAGAGACCCCCAGTTCTAACACATGCTAAAATCAAAACTGGAATTCTGTGGGCCATTAGTGACTAATGTCTGTAAAGCAGTTGTGCAGGGGACACCCCAATTAGCACCTGGAGGGAATCCACTTTAGTGCTTATAGTAAAAAAGGGAACAGGAATTGCCCTACGTGTTATAGCCCGATTTCCTTGTTAGATGCGACAGTGAAAACTTTAGGTCGGTTCATCCTGAAAAAGCTGGAAGCATGGGCAGACATGAATTCCTTCTTCTCAAAGGCTCAATAGGGTTTCCATCCAGGCTTGGGGAACGTCAAGCAGGCACTTCACCTATCCCTTATCATGGGAAAATTCACCAAGGCCAGGAGAGGTTGATTACACATGGCGTTTATGGATCTCTCCTGTGCTTTTGATTTGACAGATAGGGGAAAGTTGTGGTCTCTGATGGAGGCAGCTGGGGTGTCTCCACCATTGTTAAACCTTATTAGGTGGTTACACTGGGATAGTACCACCAAGGTCCGCTATACTCCACAAGGCGATTGTACACAACCTATAAAGGTAGTCAGAGTGGTCAGGCAGGGATGTATAATCACAGCTTTTTTTTTTCTTCAATATTAATTCCTTAGACAAAGTCCTGAGTTAATGTGGTGTTGATACCTCTAGAATCGCCGCTCGTGCAGTCTCAGTACTTTTATATGTGGATGATGCAGTTTTAATCTCACAAAAGGCAATTGGCCTCCAGAAACTTTTAAATGGTTTTAACAGTTTTATGATGAACTTAAGTTTAAAAATAAGCCATCAGAAATCAATTACTTTAACCTGTGGTCCATTTCAATTAT
This sequence comes from Lissotriton vulgaris, assembly GCF_964263255.1. NCBI lineage: Eukaryota > Metazoa > Chordata > Amphibia > Caudata > Salamandridae > Lissotriton > Lissotriton vulgaris. Next base: position 892,762,424 of record NC_141693.1, on the reverse strand, counting down.
CTAGGCATCCTGTTTGAAGCTAATGTGCCATGGGCTGGAATGACTAACCAGAGAATACAGAAAATGGGAGTAATGAGCGATATTATCTTTAGATGTGCCAAATTGTGGCAGAAACCACTTAAAGAGATGATCCAGTTATATAAATCCAAATGTCTGGCATGGGAACATATGTAGCTGGTGTGTGGGGTCATGAAGCACCAGCTAGAAAGAAAGTCTTTGAAAACAAGTTCCTCTGCCGGATACTTGGCTTCTCTAAATCAACCCCAAGTTTTATCTCCCATAGTGAATTGGGTATGGGCTATTTGGATGATCAAGTTAAAAGGGCCCTCCTTTTACTCTGGGTCAAAATTTGGTGTATAACACAAGCAGGATTTTTGAGAAACATTCTGTCTGAATTTGGACATTTGGAATTTGGAATTTGGACTCTATCCTTTGGCTGGCATATGTTAGAAAAAACTTTATTGACTTGTGCCTAATTAACTTTCTGAATTTCCAGATTGCATTGGGCCCCAAACTAAAGCCATAGTTAAGGAAACATTTCTCATGATGAATGAAGGGATCAGCATCGTAAGATCAAGCCATTTAACTTCAGTTCATAACTATTTGCCAATTTCCACAACGCCTGGGATAGACCAGCATCTAATGTGGGTGGAAAAACCAGAACATAGGTTTTACCTCACGAGGCTCAGGTTGCATTCAATTCACTATTTGGTTGCTTTCACCAATTCTGGCTCTTGGTATGAACCTCTTCCAGGCGCTTCAAGCACCAGAGCATGTTATGATTTTTTGCACTTTATATAGCAGCTTGAGAATATGTTTCTAATGAGCAATTTTAAAGCACAAGCACTTTACATCGCACCAAGATGAGCTGATCCTTTTAAAATGCTTAAATACATTTACAATTTGTTTTTCTGTTCTTAATTACATTTTGTCTGCAATAAAATTGAGGAGGAGGTATGGTTCATAAGAATATCTATTTGAACCCTGATGAAACTGATGATCCTTAAAATTAAAACCATAAAGTTATAACATCTGATTTTTATGGTTGCATATTCTCCATGTGATGCCATAACCCCATCTCTTATAATTTATACTTTCAAGGTGCTTTTTAAACTCATTGTAATTGAGGGATGATTTTTTTCCACAATTTCTGATTTTGAAAAACTATATGATGTAAAAAAAATGTAATTAGTGTTTTTATGGTCATTGTTATTACCGAATAAAGACTATTGAACGAACGTCGAATGCTGATCTATTATTTGCTTGAGTAAGAGTTTCCACGACGAATTATTATTATAATTATTATGTTTCTTATATAGCGCCTGAATCGACCCCCGAAGGGGTATCTCCGCGCTTGCCTTGGGAACCCATCCTGGCTTTTCCCCTGTGAGATAGCCCCTACAGGGCATCCCCAAGGTGAAAGCCAGGCATCCCGCCACGGGGGGGGCGTTGTGGAGATTAAGCAAGCTTAATGCCCAGAGTTGCAGAGTGTGAACCCATGATTAGGTCAGGCACCGAAGCGAGAATTATCGAGTCCATGGACATTTGAGCTCAAGACCCTGCCGCGTCGGGAATTGAACCCTGGTCCCGGGTCTGACCTCTGCTTCAGGGTCTGCCTGCTCTAACCAGTGAGCCACACTTCTCCACAAACAGATAAGTGTATATGCTTCATGATCATGCACACACTTGCACACACATCAGTGATCTTGGAATGGTAAGAAAACCAATCCCAAGATGGCTGATGTGGGCTCTCATGCATGCTTCACGACACATGCCTTGTCGTGACAAACCAGCAGCCATTTTTACTTTACTGTTTGAACATGGCTGATGGCTTTGGTGAAATATAAAGCAAACATACAAAATAAACTGTACAGGAGTGGAAGACACAAGCGAGCATACCAGTAGCATTTTATACCTGCCAGCACCTCCCAAAAGTAAATAAATACAGCAACCGGTATAGGGGCACTGAGGCAGAACAGTGACGGGTGGTCCAAAAGTGGATGAGTGAGTGTCTGTCTGTCTGTCTATCTATCCATCTATCCATCTATCTATCGCCATAGTACAGTCTAGTTGTCTGATGTATTGTCGTTTTTTTAAATAAATGTCCTCATATAAACGTGTTCTTCTAGCCAGAGGGATGGCAAGAAACGAGGAAACATAGTGTACAGTTGTACAGTTTCCTTTTAAAAAGCCAAAACAAAGGTGTACTTTCATACATACTTTAAAAGGCTGCTAAATAAATAGAGAAAGGTATGAAATGAGTCGTACAGAGCTCTGCGGCACATTGTAAAAAGGAACAACAAATTCAATGCTGGAAATTTTGCCCGACCAAAGATTAGAATTTGTTTTACAAGCTTTTGAATCATAGCATGCTCTGATGCTGCCGGATTTCACCCCGCTGCAAACATTAACAAGAGCCCTGCGTTGCTACGTGCAATAAATGTTGCTTTGGTTTCTTCAAGGCAACAGGGATTCACGATGTAGCTGCTATAAATCATTTTCATCTTGTGGAAGTAGAGATAACGTGTAATTTAAGGACACTATGATAAGCAGTAAAATGCATTTTTTAAGGCTGTTGTGATAGCAAATGTCAGTATAAACCGTGTTGTAAAGTAACTGTTTTAAAACTATGTGATATAAACTTTTATAGTAACCCCAGTTTGGATAAAGCTTTCAGAACCATGTCAATCTGACTAGTTTTGGGGCACTAAACCCTACCATTTACTAACATTAAAACATACAAGGGACTAGGCTGGATCCTCAAAATCAGCGCCATTAAGCACCAAACCCTATTGACACCAAAGCCATAGCAATGGCAGACTTCTCTCTCTTTAATGGCCTCTAACATAAGATATCCCACGCCAGGAAGACCGCGGGGGTTTGCTTCGGTCTACTGAAGTCAGCCCGAAAGGTGTTACCACTGCTTCCGGATCCAGCTAAGAAGCTTTTGATGCGTGGTTTAATCCTTTCGAGGCTCGACTTTGGAAATGCCCTGTTTCTTGGTGCCCCTGAAGCGACCTTTAAAACTCTCCAACAGGTGCAAAACGCAGATGCCAGAGTCTTGATGGAGATCCCTAGAAGGCAGTCCGCTGCCCCGGCCCTCAAAGCGCTTCACTGGCTCCCGGTTAAGGAGCGGGTGAAATTCAAGGCGCTGTGTACGGCCCATAAAATTCTACATGGCAAAGGCCCCCCCATCCTTTTTAATTTGGCCCGTCCTTATAAACCTCCACGCCCTCTGCGCTCAGACCAACAACATCTTTTGCAATCTGCGAGAGTTAGGAGAGCTAGGACTGGGGGCAGGCGTTTCTCGGTTCAGGTGGCATCTCTGTGGAACTCTCTGCCCCTTAAGATTCGCTCAGAGCCCAAGATCCTACTATTTAGGAAACTCCTTTAAACCTATTTGTTTCCACAGTAGTGAGTAATCGAGTCTCTCCTTCTTTGGTCTGTCGCGCCGGGATGCCCCCGGGTAAGCTGAGCGCGTTACAAGTTTCATATAATAATAATAATAATAATCATAACATAACATCACATCGCATCTTGGATTATAATGGTGGCAAACACGCCAGTCGTTTGTGAACCGTATAAATATAGTCATTTTATAAATACATGTCTCCTTTGATGTTCCTGGCCATAGGCCTTTTCCACCTTTGGGTTCTTGCTGCTGATATATGTTTCATTTGTTTCTGTGTGTGGCAGTCTAGAGCTCGGACACAAAACCCTCAATGTTTTGTTTGTGCTGTAATTTGGTGAACTATCCAGATTTAATCCACGTCCTCTCAGGCATCAGACAAACACATTCTTATTTAATTCTCGCATGGTAATTGTGTTACACTTCTTCATCAGAGTTTATGATAGTGACATATTTCTGGACGTTCAAAAAGACCATTTATATTGCTTGCTGAGCCAAATCCATTCAAGATACAGCCACGGCGCTTCCCTTCAAACGCTATGCATTATGTATTTATCCTTGGTGTTTCATTATTAGCAGGAATACAAACAGTGGAACAAATCTGGTATTGGTATGTCTTCAAGGCGCTTGAACGGAATGCTTCTGGCTGTCTAGCACCAACGCAGGCACCACTGCACCATGACGCAACAGTGCGTCCATTGTGGTCAGAATAGTTTTTGTGCAGGAAGGGAACTTTCTTGCACAAAAAGTATTCTCTGATGCGTATTTCTCTTTGGATGTATGCCGCAGAATGCATCACACATCCAAAGAGGAAGTAACAAGGAGAAATAAAGATAGTTCTCATTACGCCAGCCTCGGGTAGGTGCCCCATTTTGGTCCAAATCCATGTTTATTGGCTTTAGCAAATATGGGTTTGCATCAATATTCATGGTTGAATGCACGAGAACCCCCGTGCTTCACCCACGCAACGCCTCCCCGACTCAAGGTAACGCAAGGCAGCGTTACGCGCCATCTCACCAATCTTTTGGGACAAAATCCTCCAGAAAGTGATGCAAATTTTGATTGGCGCAACTTAGTAAATTCAAAACAAACAGGAGCTTGGAGGGTAAAGCTAGTCATAGGCCGCCCTTCACTCAATATGCAACTAGTGCAACAAAGACCTAGAATATATAGGCACTTATAGAGTTTACCTTCGTTTGGGATATACCATTTGTTGCATTATCTTTGCAAACCTTACTCCCCTTTCACTAATTAATGGGGTAGTTGGTATGTCCTAGGACTGTGCCTCCTTTAGACAATCGCCTGGTTCCCAATGGATACAAATCAGTTGTGAGACCACTCATATCACACACACTTTCGTGTCAAATTATAATGTGCAAAAACGAAAAAAAGTGTGTGAGAGCAAGATGGCACCTCACGGGCGCACCACCAATGGGAACCTGGCTGGTACTCGCCAGGATAGCCCTGTTCTCATCATTGGCACCATCAAGCTCAAGAAGAAAAGAATAGTGTCCAGAAACTCAGCAAGAAGAGTTTGTGAAAAGATGCAGTGAAAACAGACAAAGAAGTGACCAATAAAGAGACAAACAACATGTAAAAACACACACACCAACACAGATATGCAATTTTATTCTGTCTCTTGGTTTGGGTATGGGGTTAAAAAAGGGAAAAAGTAGTCGTGGTTATCACCTATCTAACCAATACTACTTCACTTGCATCTTTTCACAAACTCTTCTTGCTGAGTTTCTGGACACTATTCTTTTCTTCTTGAGCTTGATGGTGCCAATGATGAGAACAGGGCTATCCTGGCGAGTGCCAGCCAGGTTCCCATTGGTGGTGCGCCCGTGAGGTGCCATCTGGCTCTCACACACTTTTTTTCGTTTTTGCACATTATAATTTGACACGAAAGTGTGTGTGATATGAGTGGTCTCACAACTGATTTGTATCCATTGGGAACCAGGCGATTGTCTAAAGGAGGCACAGTCCTAGGACATACCAACTACCCCATTAATTAGTGAAAGGGGAGTAAGGTTTGCAAAGATAATGCAACAAATGGTATATCCCAAACGAAGGTAAACTCTATAAGTGCCTGTACAATCTAGGTCTTTGTTGTACTAGTTGCAACTTAGTAAATCCCAACGTGGATTTTGTGTCAGTGCTACACCACACCAGTGACACAAACAGATGCAAAATCATAGTACATTTGAGCCTAAATCTTTCTCCCTTTGCAAATATATTAAGCTGTCTGGACAGTACAATTATTGCATATTATTTTTATGCTGCTTGCATCTGAGGTTGTAACCCTACCCCACCCTACACGAATAAGCCTTGACTGTTCTACCACCCTACCCCCTGAAAGCCAAAGCCAAAAAAATTAAACTTTGCAAATTATTAAAGTCGTAGTGATACATAGTTTGTGTCTCTCCAAGGACCATAAGCTAAATTTGTCATAAGGATTGCCCATTTCCCATGAGGCCCAGATCCGCTAGGAGCCCGACTTAGCAGTAGGCACAGAGTATGTGCTTAAGTTAAGCCGGGTTTAGAAGGAATGCACATACATGTTCGAGTAGGCAAGAGTGAAAAGCAGGAGACTCTTTGGCCGCCTCTAATGTACTTAAAACTTAATTAACTATGAGGCCAGCCACAAATATTGTGTCACCTAGTGCTTGCTGTTTGCCACTTGGATACAAAATGTATTTCTGTTGTTACTGCAAACGTGTTAGAACTCTATGTCTCACAGTACGCAGGAAAGGCTGGGAAATGAAAGGATAGTTTGGGGTACTGGGGCATCTGCATTAGAAAACCTAGAGGTACTGAAACTGTAACTACCTTTGCAGCGTGTGACTTCTGCCCAGGGAGGGGGGGAAGAAATATAAATTGTACTCCCTAATCCTTTGTGGCCTCAGAATTCGTTGTTTCTTCTGCCTGTTCTTGTTGTCGTACCTGTGGGCTAATTCTGGAACAGCAATAACTTCACAGTAGCAACCATGTACATTACCTCTGCTTGTTGATTTTCCTATGTAGTATTTAGCTGTGGGGCCCAAGCAGTGTTTAGTTTGAGCTGGTGGTTCAGATGGGGCCCACCGGCATCCCTTTATTTCTTTCTCAACAGAATCAAAGAGCAAGAGAGTAAAAACACATAAGGGGAAGATTGAAGAAGAGAAAGACTGAAAAACAGTAACTGAGAGAGAAAAGAGGGATGAAAAAGAGAACCTGAAATAAAGAGACAGAGAGTGTCTGGAGATGGATTAAAATGACATGAGGTGGCACCAAGACTACACAGCCTTGATATTCGTTAATCTGATATTTAATAGTTGTGAACACATGCTTCTGAGCAGAACTTCGGTACCCAGCATTTATTCTTTTACAAAATCAACACTGGGTGCAGGTAAACTACTTGTACCCAGAGCCCCGGTCTCAGCTAGACTCATTCTTTCCAGTACCCATCACATTCCCAGATCAGCCCCGTCCTAGTGAGTGGATGGCTTTGTTGTCTCCATCAGGTGTCTGCTCTTGGTTTAATGGCTTACCGTCCTGTTCTTATACTAGTGCGCATGTTTCATTGTTCCTTCCCCCAGCACATGCTTTTTTTAAAAACTTTTCGGCTCATCGTTTTATTTTTATTTTTTTCACTAGGACCTTTCCGCTGTACAGTCTTTCCAAACCTCTTGTTTACTTTTTTTCTCCTAGTGCACACTGTTTTTCCTCTTTATTTTATTGTCGCTTTGTTACAAGGTGAAATAAACAAGCATTTGCAATGCAATAGTTCTCGCATTAGGAAAGTTTGTGCTATTGTTCTTGTAAATGACATTTTTTTTATTTATGTGTTGGTTTTGAAAATAGCGAAATTAATAGCTTTGTCATTTACAATGCCGATATTTATAACTTTCGCAAATGTGACACCTATAACCTGGGGTTGCGCCGAGTGATGCTGTGGTGGTGCTGAGTGGTGCTGTGGTGGTGCTGAGTGATAATGTGGTGGTGCTGAGTGATAATGTGGTGGTGCTGAGTGATGCTGTGGTGGTGCTGAGTGGTGCTGTTTGGTGCTGAGTGGTGCTGTGGTGGTGCTGAGGGGTGCTGTGGTGGTGCTGAGTGATAATGTGGTGGTGCTGAGTGATGCTGGGGTAGCGCTGAGTGGTGCTGTGGTGGTGCCGAGTGATGATGTGGTGGTGCTGAGTGGTGCTGTGGTGGTGCTGAGTGGTGCTGAGTGGTGCTGTGGTGGTGCTGAGTGATGCTGGGGTGGCGCTGAGTGATGCTGTGGTGGTGCTGAGTGGTGTTGTGGTGGTGCTGAGTGATGCTGTGGTGCTGCTGAGTGATGCTGTGGTGGTGCTGAGTGGTGCTGTGGTGGTGCTGAGTGGTGCTGTGGTGGTGCAGAGTGATAATGTGGTGGTGCTGAGTGGTGCTGTGGTGGTGCTGAGTGGTGCTGAGTGGTGCTGTGGTAGTGCTGAGTGATGCTGGGGTGGCGCTGAGTGATGCTGTGGTGGTGCTGAGTGGTGTTGTGGTGGTGCTGAGTGATGCTGTGGTGCTGCTGAGTGATGCTGTGGTGGTGCTGAGTGGTGCTGTGGTGGTGCTGAGTGGTGCTGTGGTGGTGCAGAGTGATAATGTGGTGGTGCTGAGTGGTGCTGTGGTGGTGCTGAGTGGTGCTGTGTTGGTGCTGAGTGGTGCTGTGGTGGTGCAGAGTGATAATGTGGTGGTGCTGAGTGGTGCTGTGGTGGTGCTGAGTGATAATGTGGTGGTGCTGAGTGATAATGTGGTGGTGCTGAGTGATGCTGGGGTAGCGCTGAGTGGTGCTGTGGTGGCGCTGAGTGATGCTGCGGTGGCGCTGAGTGATGCTGGGGTGGCGCTGAGTGATGCTGGGGTGGCGCTGAGTGGTGCTGTGGTGGTGCTGAGTGGTGATGTGGTGGTGCTGAGTGATGCCGGGGTGGCGCTGAGTGATGCTGGGGTGGCGCTGAGTGATGCTGTGGTGGTGCTGAGTGATGCTGTGGTGCTGCTGAGTGGTGCTGTGGTGGTGCTGAGTGGTGCTCTGGTGGTGCTGAGTGATAATGTGGTAGTGCTGAGTGATGCTGGGGTGGCGCTGAGTGATGCTGGGGTGGCACTGGGTGATGCTGGGGTGGCGCTGGGTGGTGCTGTGGTGGCTCTGGGTGGTGCTGTGGTGGTGCTGAGTGATAATGTGGTGGTGCTGAGTAATAATGTGGTGGTGCTGAGTGATAATGTGGTGGTGCTGAGTGATGCTGGGGTAGTGCTGAGTGATGATGTGGTGATGCAGAGGGCAGAAAGGCCCAAGAAAGTAGTCTAACAGAGGGCAGAAGGGCAGAAAAACAAGGGGAAAACGAGTCTAACAGAGGGCAGAAGGGCACAAAAAAACGAGTCTAATAGGGGGCAGAAAGGCACCAAAAACAAGTCTAACAGAGGGCAGAAAGGCACAAAAACCGAGTCTAACAGAGGGCACATAGGCACAAAAAACGAGAATTTGATTTTAAAAAAACTCAGCCGTCAGACCAAACCACAAACTGTGCCTTCGACTAACATGACAGATGTAGTCTTGATTGACCTCTATCCTGAAATATCTAAGTGACCTATAATCAGTGTAGCTTCAGCGTCATCAAATCCTAAGACGTCACCAAGATAGCTTAAACCGAAGCCCAGAAAACCCATCACTGCTGTTGTAGCAGGCTCTTGCTCTGGCTTTACCACAGGAACTGGCCGCAGGAACTCTCACCTCTTCCGTTAGGAAACTCCATTAAGGATTAGACATCTATGCTGCTGACGTGTCAGATCATCACCCCGGAGGAAGATGTACAAGCCTGACGTTTGTATAGCGAAAAGTTCTTGTGAGTTTTCATAGATAGTCACGTAAGCATAGGGCAAATACCAGGTGAAGGAGAGTGCATTTCTGAAGACCTTCTCCAAGTACTTGGGGACAAAAGCGGCAGGCTCACAGTCTCGAAACATGCTAAACACAGAGGCACAAAGGCACACAGGAATAAACTACTTGGCTGCACTGAAGCTGCATGGGATGCTCTGTTACAGCGGTCACAGGAAGCGGGCATTACTGCAGAGATCTGTAGTAAACCCGCAGGCTGCTGGTTGTAACCCATGAAGCAGACATGGCTGCAAGCGCTGCCGTGGGGAATTGTGTAAGGCGCCAAGACAGCACGAGTTTGCTTTGTGTGTCTGTTCACTAGCAGAAGTACTACTGTGCTGCACGCTGTAAAAATTAGCAAACATGTTTGCTTTATGTTTATTGTACGCATGTGAGTGGCTGCACACTCCTGAATCCAGCTCGGGGGGCTTCCACCAAGCAAGTAATGTGGCGCGATGGGTGAGGAACAGGGCAGGAGCACCGGGCACAAGGGGGAGTGGGAGGGGCTGAGATGCCTCATGGCTCCACGGAAACCAGGAACAACGTACTATAAAAAGCCAAATAATGTCTAATTAAACTCCGGTGAAAAAATGGGGATGGTTAGAAACAAAAGGACTCCTATTAAACAAGCCTGGAGTGCTGCGGGAATGAAGGAGCGCAGTAGCAGCAGGATGCCGAACTTAAGTTACATTTTGATAAGAGCGTCTCTGTCGCACGGCCTGGCGGCCGTGAAAGTGAAAGAGTTTGCTTTGTGTGTCTGTTCACTAGCAGAAGTACTACTGAGCTGCACGCTGTAAAAATGAGCAAACATGTTTGCTTTATGTTTAATGTACGCATGTGAGTGGCTGCACACTCCTAAATCCAGCTCGGGGGTCTCCCACCAAGCAAGTAATGTGGCGGGAGGGGTGGGGAACAGGGCAGGAGCACCGGCACAAGGGGGAGTGGGAGGGGCTGAGATGGCTCATGGCTCCACGGAAACCAGGAACAACGTACTATAAAAAGCCGAACAATGTCTAAATAAACTCCGGTGAAAAAATGGGGATGGTTAGAAACAAAAGGACTCCTATTAAAGAAGCCTGGAGTGCTGCGGAAATGAAGGAGCGCAGTAGCAGCAGGATGCCGAACTTAAGTTGCATTTTGATAAGAGCGTCTATGTCGCACGGCCTGGCGGCCATGAAAGTGAAAGTACGGCCGGTCTGCCGTGGGCAGTGAATAATTAGGGGAGGAGAAATGCCTGAGGCAGAGTGCACGCTGGGGGATGCCTGTGGGAGGGAGGCAGATGGCTTTGATGTAGATGGCTTTGATGTCCACGCGCTTTTCACGGGCACTGCATGGAATCGCCCGATGGTTAAGCTCTGGTTAAGCCCCAATATCTCTCGCCAACAATGCGCAAGCGCATTAGCAGGCGAGACCTAAAAATGTATTCATGCATCATAATAATATGCCTTAGCAGCTACTTTGGAACGGTCACTATCAAAGAACAACCATTGCAAGACTGCTGGCTATCCATATGCATGTGTCATTTCACGGGTGTTTGCATGTGACTGACAATCAAAAAGCATTGGAAAAGTGAATTATGTGGCGTTTTAAAGTATAGAAATATCTGCTTTGCCAATGCGTGTTCTTTTACGTCAAAGCACTAGCTGGACAAGAGACTGTTTGACTTCGCTACACTGAGAGTCAAGTGCTGAAGGGAGGTACTTGGTATTCAGTTTTGGTCTCACAGTATGATTGAGCAACTGGGACTGAATTATTGATAGGGTGCACTGTCCTTGTTTGTGCTGCAGGAAACCTTTAACTACCTGTACCAGGCAGAAACAATAGACACTGGAGCCAATTACCGATAATTTGCTGCCCCATTGCAGCCAAAAACTCACTTTCAAGGTGGACAGAGATACCCTGCAAGCGGGTGCAGTAAGTGACTGTGCCTGCTTTCACAGACATATATGGGGGATCCACTGGACTCCCTTTTCCCCCTCCACAGGGTTGCCCTTGAGTGGCTCACTGACTGTGAACTACCTCTTTATGGCACATAGTCATTGCACCCCTGACAGCTTCTTTGCCACTGTGTCCACTTTCATAATACAGTGCAGGCTGAGAAGCAAAGTGTTATCTTCATTGTCAAAAGGCCATACACCCATGCAAATGAGGGAAGCCCCCTTAAGCATGGCACTACAGCTACATTTTCACCAGTGCTATCTGTGTTACAGAAGGGACCACACAAGCTATCTGAATAAAAGAGCAGCCCATCTCGTGTGTATCCACCATTTGTCATTCAAATGCGACTTTCCCTTTGAAGATGGCCTTTGTGGCTTCTTGCCAGGGACAGGTTACACCTCTTCCATTGGCAAGAATCTATTGTTACATTTCCTGGGACTCATTCACACTTCTCCCCTGAAGGGCAGGGAGTGTTTAATGAGTGGCTACTTTGCTCATTTTACATTTTTTTTTGACTGGGCACCTAATAACTATAAAATGTTGGGACCGCGGGGGAGAGGCCCAAATCGCCCACAGCCCTGCCAGTTTCCTTGCCAGCACCCATCCTCGGTGCCACCAGGAGCTGGCATTTCTCTTTTTTGTGGCTGCACTGGTCCCACCAGGGGCACCCACAGCATTGTCAGTGCAGGGGGATGCAAGGAAGGCCAATGGCCGCCACAGCTCCTCCGGCTCCCCAACCAGCACCCATCCTGGGTGCCGGTGCTGACTTCACTACTTTGCCCCACACAGCTGAGAGCAGCTTTTCTCTCTGCTCCTGCTGGGTGGGAGTAATCTATAATGTCCTGGAGGATAGGGTCCCTGGGACACTGTTCTAAATGGGACCCCAGAAGATGGGGTCCCCGAGGCCATAACATTGCTTGGGAAGGGGGCCCCATGCATCCTCCCATAAAAAAACATTTGATCCCAGGGTATGGGATCCTTGTGGCCAATATACTGCTCTGAGGGGGGGGGGGTGCATGGCACTCTCCCCAAATAACTTGACATCTGCTCCAGGGATGGGGTCCCCGGAGCATTTAAATGGCTCAGGTAAGAGGAGGCACATGCCCCCTCCCCAAAAACTACATTGGCCCCAGAGAATGTGGTCCCCAAAGCCTTTACATGGCTAGGGAATGTGGGGCAGACACCCTCTTCTCAAACAAATGATGCCCCGGGGTGCTTTTTATTGAAAAGGGTGGGAGGCCACCCTTTAAAAAATATATATTTTACCATGCTACCATAGTACTACTGTGGTACTGCAAAAATAAAAATAAATTGTTTTTGGCCCCAGGGAGGGTCCCTACCTTGCCCCTTTAAATGTTATATGTCCCATGTCCCAGAGTCCTAAAATGGTGGCCAAACATCTTTGTTGATGTGAGGGAGTCAATTAGATCTTATATTTTGATCTGACACAGCCGCTGGACTACCAGGTCTCGATATATACATACATTTTGAACCTTAATCACTCAAATATTACTGAACAGATTTGTACCAAGTTGCAAAAAGCATTCTCTCTGAGTAAAGATCTAACTAACTCCCAAATTTGGTGTCATTCCGTTTAACAGTTTTTGTTGTATCTTATAGAAACTTTTCATTGCACACAGTTGGCACTGGCATTTAATTTAGGGGAAACTTCACTTTTATCAGTCATTTACCCATAGCAAGAAAGAAAGGTAGACAAAAGGAGACAGGAGGATAGGAAATTGATGACATAGGGTGAAAGGGGGTTTTGGACCCCGACTGGGGGGCAGGCATGGGACAAGGAGGGTCTATTGGGCCTCAGCCTTGAGGGCTGGGCTCTTTTGTCTCTGATGTACCAGGTCAGTCCTACTGTGACTCTGCCAACTGGGGCAATGTATAATCCCTTCAGCACTTGACTCTCTGTGGTAGCAATGATGAGCACTCACTGGCTTCTCAAGGAGGTAGTGTAGGGGGTGCACAAGCTTAAAATTTAATAATCACCCAGCAGCACAATAATTGAATGTCCAATACAGTGCTTTACCTCGATAAAAGAAAAGGACTTCAATCGATGCTCTTAAAATCTAATATTTCACAACAGTCAGAACTCTGGTGCTAGCACTTGGTTTACTGCGCCTTGTTTTCAGCCTCACTTCAGCACTCCCTCCGGTGCCCTGCCCCTCTTCACTAGGTCTAGGTAGATCTCCGATGCATTTGTGGGTCACTTAAGCATGTATCAGAGCTTAGGTACAGATCACCTCAAAGTCTGAGTCTAGTGCTCAGTTCTCAAACAAGTTTCTGATATTGTTATGTCTCACCACATCACAGGTCCCAAAGTCCATTTGCTGCTACGCGCTGGAAGCCTGTAGAAGGGTCTCGCCTCACCCTTACTTCTGAGAGTAGACATGTTGACTGGAGGCTCAACCCAGGGGAGGTTGTAGGCAGAACAATGGTATGAGCCACCAATCTGGCAATGGTGACCCTCTTCTGAGTCACCAGTGATGTGCAGTAGGTATGAAGGCAAGCTCGCATCAAGCGCCATCCAAGGAGTAAGTACCCAAGGACGGGAAGGTGGCGAAGGTGGTAGCAAGCAGGGGTAGGGGGCCACTGCAGGGCACTTGGCCGGCAGCCAGATAACGGGACATCTACGGAGACCACTGATGAACAAGTAATGCAGAGCTAGATCAGAAGTAAACGAAATGCATATGACTATTACATTATTTATTCCCGGCAAAGCAAAAGGATACCGTACTAATCAAGGCACAGACCCATGGCAGGAATGGAGGATCAAAGCTGACTGGCACTATTCTCCATGGAAGATACCCTTGACCTAGGGGCAGATACAAGTGAAGTGTCTGTCGCAGCTTTCTGGGTGGAATTTACAGAATTAGTGCAGGCACGGGGTGCCAACTGGACCATATAGGCTCTGGCGATCAAGGAGTCGGAGCATTCATGGCCCCTAAAACACGACCCCAGCCGAAGATTCTTCTATTCACAGCACAAAGACTCCAGGTTGTCTTTGAGCCAGAACACTCCCACAACCATCAAGAAAAAAAGGAGGCAGGATCAAGCAACAACCCCAAGCAGAAGAAAGCGATGTAGGCACCACTTGGCTCAGATCCCTCAGTAGTCAGACCGCCTGAGCCCATCATGGCGAGTCAACCTATTGCGAGACAGCTCACCTCACAGCTACCCGAATCCAACGCCAAGGCAAAGCAACCAGGCGGCCCGAAAAAATCGATGATACTGTGGTTCTGTAATTCTCAAACCGGACTCCATTTTAGTCTTGCCCTCACGTAGGCCTGTGAAGTAGGCCCAACGAACAAGTGGCCTGGCCTTCTGAGTTCGTGCATATATTAACTTGGGTTTTTCTGACTCTGAATGAACTGCAGAGAGAGTGACCCTTTTCACCTGAAACTGACCTTTTGCAAAACCAGTTTCACTAGCTGATCGTTGTCTGAGTTTTTCAATCACTGTTCAGGACCTCGTTAACCTTTAGTTTCCTTGCACATATCTTATCTTAATCAATATCTAAATTGTTTCTTTCCTTACGACTTTTCATTACATGGGTAGTGCTTTCAATTATGGGTTTGTCCGGCTTGTGGGAATTGAATTTGGGACAGTCCTAATAATTAACTTTTGGGTTGGGTTACTGTAAATTGGGTTTTTGTTAATGTGATACTCAGTTAGAAAATGTGTCCTATTGGTCAGAATTTGGTGCAGTGGGTGTACATTTATAATGAGAATATTGTGTATAAAAGGTGATGTCTAGCTCTATGAAAATTGAGCAGTTTCTTGAGTTGTTCACCGTGTTGTATTGCTGGGATTTCTGCTACTAGCTGCAGGTAATAAATGTGATCTCTGACGCCACCTAGAAGTATTCCGTGTCTCTGTGTACCAAGGCAAGGGAACCCAGAGGACTTTGGGCATGTCCCTGGCGCCGCTGGGTATTTGATATCCCAGTTCTTCAGTTGGCGCGGCCAACGTGGGACGACTTCAGTGGTACCGGTCCAAGCCCGAAGATTGCGAGGAGCCACGTGTGGAAATTCTGGAGGAGGGCCCCCACTTCATCGACCCCTGCATGTCGACGTGGACCGAAGGTCTTTTCTGCAAGGCTTCCCGCTTTCCAACGGCTATGAAGGACTGCTGCTCTGACTGTCGCCTTGTCTTGGACCCTCCGATTGATGTTTGTAAAGCAAGGCGTTAGACGGTCTTCTGGTGGCGTGACAGATATTTGGTTAAGTATAAGTGGGTCGCTCCCACGACTTTGTTTGGTTCCTTGGTTTTGATTTGGTTGCTGCAGTACCCAAAGCCGAAGGGCTTGTATATTTACGACTGTATCATTTTTTGATTCCCTTTGAAGTTTGAAACCAGACTAGTGAGCAAGATGCCTGGTCTTGGTAAATTTGGTAATTGGTTTGTTTGTGGTAGTAACAGGGATTCCCGATTGGAGGATTCATGTCCGATACCTCCGGATGGAACTCCAACTTATGAGCTCTATTCTAAACACGGAGTGGGTCCCATTACTTATAATGAAGTATGGGTCCGCTACACAAAAAAAGATGGTGTTTTGCAATGGCCCCCACATGGTAGTTTTGAAACAGAGATTTTAGATAATCTGGAAGTTAAGCTATTTAGGAAGAAAGCCCGGCCGGCAATGTTTGACTCTTTCCGCCTTTGGCGTAAGGAAGCCAAACAGCGAGAAATTAAGCAAGCAAAGAGAGATAAGAAAGATAAGAATATGTCAGTACTACAAGCTGCTAGACAGTTTAAGGAAGATGGAGAAGAGCGTGCGAGTGAAGTCTTAGATAGACAGCGTTGCATGGCCATAGATAAATGTTATCCGGCCTTGCCATCTTCTCCTCCGAAAGTGATGGAAGACCTTGAAAAAGATCCTTTGATCTCTCATTTACTGAGATTGCCTCCTCCCTATGTGCAGGGTGCTACTGCGCCTCTATTACCCCCTGTTGTTCCACCCTTTTTTGTTCAACCTCCTGCTGTTGTTCAGCCACCCGGTGCTCCACAGATGGTTTTGCCTTCTCCTGCGCAACCCATTCTAGGGTCGCCAGCCTTGCTACCAGCTTTGCCTCAAACTCCTTTGCCTTCTGCTTCTGCATCTTCAACTTCTACTGTTCTTGTCCCTACACCTTCCTTGCCTCAGAATACTTGTTCTCCTATTCTTATGTCTACTTCTTCCCCTTCTGCTCGAAAACGAATGACCGAGACTGTTGTTAATCTTTTCTCACCATTGTTTGGGTCACTGAATATGACCCCTGTTTCGGAACGTAAACAGAGTCGTAGTCAGCTTCCTAGTTCTGAAGAACGGACAGTGTTGGATTTGTTGGCTCGTAGGTGGATTTTAAATGCTCTGAGGTATCATTTGCCAGCAGTTATGGATGTTTTCTTTCAGTGGGAACCGCCTAAGCAAAGGTATGTTTTTGATGTAATGTGTACTTTTCTGCGTCAGGAATGGGAAGATAATGAGTTGGGTCCGATTCCGCAGGATGTGCTCGATGTTCAGTCAGAGTTTGCTAAAGGGATGATAGTGGAATCTGATGTTACAGATGCCGTAGAGACAATACTTGCCTTCAGATCTAGACTTTCGCTTCAGACATTGTATGAACCTGATTCCTCTGTTAGGAGGAAAGTGAAGCAGTATCCTATGAGAGAGGTTCCCCCTGTATGGAGAGAGGAAGTTGTTGCTAATGTTAATCAGGGTATTCAGGGTGTACCGGCACATTTCCAGCACGTATGGGTACATGTTCCATGGAAGAGAGCAGAGGTCTTGGCTCTTATGCAGACCTTACCTGACCCTCATAAGAATCCTGCTGGTTATTACAAGGAGTTGTCCCAGACAGTTGAAGCGTGTATTATGAATTTAGCTGACATCGATATGTTGATGGGTAATGTAGTCCCTCAACCTTTGTGGGCGAAGATTCGTCATGAGAATCATACGGCAGAATTAGGTGATACGCGGGCTAATATTGTTGCTGCAGATGGTCGGCAGGTAGGAGGTGCCAAACCTGAACCTTTAGTTGCAGAATTACCTGGTAGAATTATTAATTTGGTTAAAACGATGATGCCCACTTTACGAGTGAATTGGGATAAGTTAGCAGCATGTAAGCAGAAGAAAGACGAGAGAGTATCTGATTTCTTTACTAGGTTTGAAGAGACGTTTATTGATCATAGTGGTCAGGATATGAGTACGGAGGGTGGTCAAAGGTTGTTTGTGGATAAATTTGTCTTTAATTTGCTTCCCGAACTTTCTAATAAGTTAAAGGACTCTGAGAGTTCATGGCTGTCTCTTCGTCGGCCCAGATATTGGCTACTGCACAATATTACGAGAATAGGGATAAAGATGAGAAGGATAAAGTGGAGAAGAAAACTAAAGAGTTAAAGACGAAAGTTCTTTTGCAGCAAGCTTATCTGCCTCGTCAGGATCAGCCTCAGTTTCAGCAACTTCCACAATTTCAGAGATTGTTACAGAAGCCTGAGCCTTATGTTCAGCGATTCTTTCCTGGCCCTAATGAGTGTGCTTATTGCAGAGAGGAAGGTCATTACAAGAATAGTTGCCCGGCTTTGTTACAGCGTGCGAATGGTGTATCTGGTCAGAGAGGTCGTGGTAGTTTTCAGCAAGTACCTAGGGGTAGGGGACGTGGTATGATCCCTCAGAATGAGCGTTCCTCTTCCCTACAGAATTCTGCGAATTATTTTGACAGACAGAATGTTCCGAGTGGTCAGTCTGCCCAGTACTATGTTGAGGATTACTATGTCGAAGGTGAGAGTTCTGGTTATAATGATAACTAGGACTGCCAAGGACAAAGTGAGGGAGTAGTGTCAGTTCCAGTAGATCAGAGTGGACCTTATGTTGAAGTGATTACATCAGGTGTGGCAAAACCTTTTCTTTTGGATACTGGTGCGACGAAGAGTTCTATTATGCACTCTAAACTTCCTGGCGCACCTTTGTCTGGCTTGACCAATGTTTCAGTAGGATTTTCAGGCGCCCCAGTTCGTAATCCGGTTTCTGGTCCTTTGTCCCTTTCCATTGGCCCTTGTGAATTGGAAGCTCCACTTATTCTAACGACTGGTTGTGGTGAGAATCTGTTGGTTTTGGTCCTGCTGAAAAGATTGTATGTGACATTACATTGTTCTCCTTCAGAAGTACAACTTACCCTCGGTAAGAAAGTGATTTCCCCAATGTATTTGTCTAAGGATTGTTTGCCACTGGACTTGCGTTCGCTTCCTGATACACTTTGGGCTACAGGTCCAAATGATGTTGGTCTTTTGCAGATTCCACCTTATGTTGTCACCCTTAAGTCAAATGCTAGGCTACCTCGTATTCCCCAATACAAGATCTCGAGTGATGGTGAGAGAGCTCTTTTAGCGATTGTTTATGATCTGGTTGAGAAGGGTGTAGTTGAGGAAACTAGAGGTAATGTTTGTAACAGTCCTGTTTTACCTGTCCTTAAACGTACTGATGCTTCTCAGCCACCTGTGTACCGGTTTGTGATTGACCTTCGAGAGGTAAACAAGATTGTTGTGCCACAGTTTCCTGTGGTACCTGATATCACTGCTTTGTTGACTTTGATTCCTGCTTCGGCAGCTTGGTTTTCTGTCATCGATTTGAAGAATGCTTTCTTCAGTATTCCTATTGCTGAGGAGAGCAGGAATATTTTTGGCTTCTCATTAGGAGGCCGAAGCTTCCGGTTTAAGAGAGCTCCCCAAGGTTATTGTGAAAGTCCCTCCATCTATAGTCAGGCGTTGAAAACTCAGCTTGACGGTTTTGTGTTACCTGTTGGTGCTACTCTTATTCAGTACGTCGATGATTTGTTGATTACTGCTGATGATGAAAAGATTTGTAAAGAGGCTACTCTTTCTTTGTTGCGGTATTTGTCTCACCTTCATCATAAAGTGTCACCTTCAAAGTTGCAATATTGTCACCAAGAAGTGACCTACTTAGGTCATCTCTTGTCGAAGGAGGGAAGGAGATTGACCCCAAAACGAATTCAAGCAATTGCGCAAATGAATGTACCATCCACACAGAGAGAAGTGCGTGCCTTTTTAGGTATTACATCGTATTGTGGACAGTGGATCCCCAATTTTTCACTGTTGGCGAAACCTCTGTTAGCATTGACTCTGAAAGATACTCCGCATCCTCTTCCTTGGTCTGACGAATGTCAGAAAAGTTTTTCTGAACTGCTCGATGCATTGTGTTCGGCTCCTGTGTTGGGTACTCCAGACTATAGTAAGCCTTTCACGTTGTACGTGCACGAGAGAGAAGATTGTGCGTTGTCAGTGTTGACACAACCATTTGGGGACAAGCAGCGTCCATGTGCGTATTTTTCAGCAACGTTAGACCCAGTTGCTAAGGCGTTGCCAAGTTGTCTGAGAGCTACAGCTGCAGCGGCTGTTTCTATCCGACAGTCTGCTGGTTTGGTATTGGATAATAGGTTGATTGTGATGGTCCCACATGCAGTGGATACCTTATTAAACAGGACTAAGACACAGCACCTTACTAGTGCACGTCTGTCAGGTTACGAGTTGACATTGTTGGCTAGTCATGTGCACATTAAAAGATGTAATGTGTTGAATCCAGCTACGTTGTTACCGATCTCTACAGAGACGGATCCTCAGGAACAGCATGATTGTTTTCTTTGTACAGAGGAAGAAACGAAGGCTAGAGTTGACCTGAGGGATACTCCCCTTACGGATGTTGATGGTACCCTATGGGTAGATGGTTCGTGTTTTAAGCTTCCGAATGGTGAAACGACTGCAGCGTATGCTATTACAACTTTACATACAGTTGTTGAGACAGCACGCATACCACAGAATTCTGCGCAAGCAGCAGAGTTGATTGCACTGACTAGAGCGTGTGTGTTGTCAGAAGGAAAGCGAGTGAATGTTTACACCGATATCCAGTATGTGTTTGGTGTTGCCCATAGTTTTGGGTGTTTATGGAGAGAGCGTGGGTTCCTTACTTCGCATGGGACAAAAATACAGCATGGGCAGTTGGTGAATGAACTTTTGGAATCTCTCACTCTCCCAAAGCAGATTGCAATGATGAAGTGTAGTGCGCATAAGAAAGTTGTGGACGATGTTGGTCGAGGGAATGCGTTTGCAGATGAAGTTGCGAAGGAAACGGCGAAAAACATGATGAGCCGTATGTATGTTGCAGGCCCAGCTAATTGGGTTATGGCTGGTGGAATGTGCGAAGATACAACAGAAAGTGTGAAAATGATTCAGGCTGAAGCGACTGAGAAAGAAGTGAGTGTTTGGAGAGAAACTACGGGTATGTTGGATTCAACAGGTTGTTGGGTTGAGTTGTCAGAACACCAGCGATGGCTGTTGCCAGATGCGTATGTGCTCCCAGTGGTTACAATGGCTCATGGAATAGCTCACATAAGTTCGAAGGGAATATGCAAGTTGTTGGCTCCAGTTTGGCAGAATGCTGGAATTCCAAAATGTGCAGAGAACGTGGTGAAACATTGTATGATTTGTCTGAAGTATAATCCTGGTAAGGGAACTCCAACTCCAGCTGGTCATTTTGCTCCTCCGACGTATCCGTTTGAGGTGATACAGCTAGATTGTATACATATGGAGAGATGCAATAAATTGAAGTATGTCCTTGTGGTTGTTTGTGCCTTTTCCATGTGGATAGAGGCCTACCCCCTAAAGGATAATAATGCCTTGTCTACAGCCAAGTTTTTGCTGAGAGAGTACTTCCCTAGGTATGGTTTGCCGAGAATTGTATGGTCAGACAATGGGAGTGAATTTGTGGGTCAAATCATGAAGAAAGTATGTGCTGGTTTGGGAATAAATTAGATGTTCCATGCAGCGAATCACCCCCAGACTGCTGGGCTTGTTGAATGTTACAATGGTACCTTGAAGCTGAAATTAGCTAAGGTACAAGCGAGCACTGGTCTTACATGGCCGGAGTGTTCTGTTTAACTCAGATACTCTGTCCATCACCACCCCCCTTTTTGAATCGTTTTAGCCACTATAGCAGTGGCAGGGTATGCTCAGACATGAGTCCCTTGCTCACTGCACCACTAGGATTCAAGCAAGCCGGGCCGACGACGGCTGAAATGCCAGAAACCGGTCCCCAGTAGCTTGTTTCCATTCTGGTAAAGAATTGGCTTGGTAGTTTGGTATGCCCTGTTCCCATGATGCACTGGGCCAGGGACAGACTAATTTGCATATAGCCAGGTTCTGAACTGGGGTGATGCAGTGAGCTAAAAAACGGTGATGGATCAAGCCCTGATCTCTTGACTGGGTATGAGTGTTCTGTTTAACTCAGATACTCTGTCCATCACCACCCCCCTTCTTACATGGCCGGATGCCTTGCCGTTGGCTCTTTTGTCAACAAGGACGATGCATTCTCGAGTGGGACTTAGTCCGTATGAAATTGTGTTTGGTCATCCTGCAAATGTTTGGGGTGGGCCTCGTCCTAAAGAATACAGCAGTATTGAATACCCTATGTTGGTGGATTACTCACATGACTTGACTGCTAAATTACGAGTTCTCCACCAACAGGTCTATGACAGTTTGCCGACAGCTACTACAGATCCAGGGCACACGATCCAACCTGGTGATTTTATCTTGACGAAGAATTTTCAGCGATCCAAGAATTTGGAACCAAGATGGACTGGTCCCTATTTGGTATTGCTGGTCACTAGAACTGCTGTTAGAGTAGCTGGTAAAAAGAACTGGGTGCATGCCACCCATACGAAAAAAGTTCCTTTGCCTTTACCGCATGATCAGTGGGTGAGGGATGGTATAGCTGACACAGATTGCGAGAGAGTCCCCAAATTCGTTCCATTTAGTGAAGCTCATTTGACATGGACACGGTCAGAACGCGAGGATGATGATGTTCTGCAAGCTGCTGTGCCTCCTCATCTAAAGATTGGCACCACCAATCCGGAACTTTTATTTAAGGATCCAACTGTACCTGATAAAGAACGCTACGATTTGAGGCCAAGAAAGCCTGCTGCTATAGTCAAATAAAAAGATTTTTTTATATTGTGAATGACACCTTGTCAGATCAAGAGACTTTTTTGCTTTTTCCTTTTTCGAGTCACCATCCGGACTCAGCTGCAGGGTCACGGTAGGAAGTTCTTAAGGGGTGAGCCGCGTATTGACACAAGGTCTGTGGTTCAGGGTCGTTAGTGCGATCTTGGTGCACACTTAAGTGAAGAAGGAAAATTGCTGTGGGCAGCACGTTAGAGGATGGAGTTTATTGAGTCTGATAAATGTGTTAGGAAAGTGGATTCTAAAGTCCGAATATGTATATTGATTTGTAGCAAATGTTTTTTAATAATGTGTTTTCTTGTGCTTGTGAATATTACGTTAGCTTGTGTGGGTTGGATTTTCTATGTCACACAATTGCCACTTACATCTACCTCCCAACCTACTCTTTCTTTTTCTACTGTTTCTCCACATGAGTTTCATACGTTACCTGAACATGAACAGACACGAAGATCAGAATTTGTGAACAATTCGTTTATACAGATGTTGCATCAACATCAGCTAGTCATAAATACCACAAATTGTTGGGTGTGTGGTCTTATGCCACATATTACAGATAAGGGAATGCCATACTTGGTTTTGCCTTTTTCGCCTAACGGGTCAGTTTGGGCACTCCAATCAATGTTTATCTATGCGAATGAAGCCTCTCCTGTACGTTCCGTCAAAGACAATGCAAGTAATAATGCCTTGATACGGGGAATAGTTGATATGATTAGAGATATCAATACGTATAACGCTATCCCTAGAGATGAGGTACGAGCATATGTCGGTTGGAATAAGACGACATATAGTGTTAGCTTGACGGAGAAAGAAAGGCAGCGAAGGTCTCCTCCTATTTGGATTATACCCCACCGAGGTCATCTCTGTTTGCAAGGTAATGGTCAGAATCCGAGAGCTCAGTTTGGTAAGAGTGTGTGTGTTCACACATACGTTTATACGTCCCAGAAATCTCCTCCGTTCGTGCCAGCTAAAGGCACGTATTTTGTTTGTCACGATAGAGCATACACATGGTTGCCATCTGATTTTTCCGGCACATGTTACGTGGCATTTTTGCTTCCCCCTACATACACTGCTGTTTCCGATTACCATAAGACAAGATATGGTAGAGGTATAATCGATGCAAAAGATACTGTCGCACAAGAAGCTGGAGACTTCCTCAAGGGTTTCCTACCCTTTTGGGGTCCTATGGCTAATAGTAGGAATATTCGTCAGCTTACAAGAGTGGTTGAGGCCACTATAAATGAGACTGCAGGTGCCCTTAGCAATATTACAGCTGAGCTTCAAGCGGATCGCCTTATGACATTACAAAACCGTTTTGTTTTAGATATTATACTTGCAGATAGAGGTGTGGTATGCAAATTGATTAGATCTAGTTGCTGCGTTTTCATACCAGATAATGCCCCGACAGTGTACCAAGCCATCTCTAGACTACATAAGATCTCT
The DNA here is from genome assembly GCF_964263255.1 of Lissotriton vulgaris. NCBI lineage: Eukaryota > Metazoa > Chordata > Amphibia > Caudata > Salamandridae > Lissotriton > Lissotriton vulgaris. The sequence continues at coordinate 892,738,752 of NC_141693.1, read as the reverse complement.
GAGTCTATTCATGTGGACGAAGGTAACTGGTCGCTGATGGGATGGTTATGGGAATCGCTGTCCAAATGGGGATGGAAGATTCTGATGTTCCTTGGTATGGCATTAGCTATCCTTTTCTCGTGTTGTTTATGCATCCAGTGTGGTCCTGCCATTTGTAGTCTTTGTGCTACGATCTGTGTGAGAAGACCAGTCCCGAGAGAAGTGAAGGATAATAAGATGATATTACAGCAACACCTTGATGACCTGATGAGAATAGATATAGACCTAGATTCAGATTGACATGAGTTTAGGTTATTGCCTACGTAATGGCAAAAGGAGGGCTGTGGTTCTGTAATTCTCAAACCTGACTCCATTTTAGTCTTGCCCTCACGTAGGCCTGTGAAGTAGGCCCAACGAACAAGTGGCCTGGCCTTCTGAGTTCGTGCATATATTAACTTGGGTTTTTCTGACTCTGAATGAACTGCAGAGAGAGTGACCCTTTTCACCTGAAACTGACCTTTTGCAAAACCAGTTTCACTAGCTGATCGTTGTCTGAGTTTTTCAATCACTGTTCAGGACCTCGTTAACCTTTAGTTTCCTTGCACATATCTTATCTTAATCAATATCTAAATTGTTTCTTTCCTTACGACTTTTCATTACATGGGTAGTGCTTTCAATTATGGGTTTGTCCGGCTTGTGGGAATTGAATTTGGGACAGTCCTAATAATTAACTTTTGGGTTGGGTTACTGTAAATTGGGTTTTTGTTAATGTGATACTCAGTTAGAAAATGTGTCCTATTGGTCAGAATTTGGTGCAGTGGGTGTACATTTATAATGAGAATATTGTGTATAAAAGGTGATGTCTTGCTCTATGAAAATTGAGCAGTTTCTTGAGTTGTACACCGTGTTGTATTGCTGGGATTTCTGCTACTAGCTGCAGGTAATAAATTTGATCTCTGACGCCACCTAGAAGTATTCTGTGTCTCTGTGCACCAAGGCAAGGGAACCCAGAGGACTTTGGGCGTGTCCCTGGCGCCGCTGGGTATTTGATATCCCAGTTCTTCAATACAGGGGCAGTGGGGTAAGATGCTGGACGTGATGCAAGGGCTCAGGGCAACTGTAAAACCCCTGGTGGAGTCCATCACTTTTGCAGGTAGAAAGAGGGACACAGGGGGGCAAGGCCCGAGCAGGTGTTAAGCAGGCACCAGAGAGGTTAGTGGCTCAGGGAAGAGTGAGACAGGCCTGGGAGGGAACACAAGAGGGGAGATCCCAGCACCAGGTTCTGCTCCATCAGCACCCATCTTATGTGCTAGTACATCGCTAGCTTGGAGAATCACCTTTGCTGCAAAGTAAAGGATTTGGAAAAGAGAATTCATAAACATTTTTTCATTACTGATGCTCAGGAAGGGGCGCACTGACACGCCATGCTGATAGGCAAGGAAGAAGCCTGGAAACCTAAGCGTGGAACCAGGCTAGAGTAGACATAAGGTAACTGGCTCTAGTCGCTCATAATCTTATCAACCATAATCATGGAAAAGTTTACAGAGCAAGGTTAGGGCTATGCAATTGCAATAGGACCATCCAAGAGGAGGGAAAGCTCAATGGGGGGGGGGGGGGGGGGGGGCAGGTTGGCTAACCTAGGGTAGGGAACTCATGCAAAAGAACGGATACACACACAATGATATGGGACACCAAGGATGTAGAGCTCTGAATGCAACACATGGGGGGCAGAAATGCACCTGCACACTGTGATTGGGGCTACACGCCTCACGCACCCAGGCAAGGATTCGACAGAGGGACATACTATGGGGAGGACTTTCCAGCAGGGCGGCAGCCCTTTCGAGGGATCAAAGGCAGGGTTCGATGCAGGGACCAGCACACACGGAGGCAGGGCAATTCAGTGTGCGAACTCTACAACAGCATAGCATGCACATGGGGACGGCATATACGTTTAGTCACACATGAACCAAGTGCTCCGGTGCCCAACAGGTATCAGCATGTAGGGGACAGGGCCAAGATAGGGCAAACTCAGGAGTGCAGGACCCAGTGCTGGTGCAAAGCAGACATAACATGATCAATACAATAGCCCCCTCAGCTATCAAATTTGACACAGCAGCATTACTGGCAGATTATCCATGGCCTGATGCCCAAGAACTACTGTTCAGGGGTTTCAGAGATGCCTACGTAATCCCTTACACAGGTCCACTGGTAGTGAGAACCGACAAGAATTTGAAATCCGCCATGGATGTGCCACTAGTGGTTGATAGCAAATTAGTGAAAGAGTGCCAACTAGGGCAAGTAACTGGCCCTTTTGAATCCCCTTTACTAAAGAACTTGATTTTTTCCCCACTAGTCATTGTCCCCAAAAAGGAGCAGGGTAAATTCTGCCTCAACCATCATATGTCCTACCCCAGGGGTTCATCAGTGAAGGATAGCTTGGCAGAAGGGTCTTGCTCAGTGACATATGCATCCTTCGACGATTGGTGGTACTGGTCTGACAGGCAGGACAGCACGCAGTACTGGCATAAGCAGACATAGAATCTGCCTTTAGGCTAGATCCAGTCCACTCCAAAGGTTTCCACCTGCTCAGCATGCGATGGTGTAACCGGGCTTATTTCCACAAGTGCATGGCATTGGGCTGTTCTGTTTAATGTTCGTACTTCGATGCATTCAGCTCCTTCCTGGAGTGAGTGATCAAGAAGAAAGACTTCCTGAGATAATTCAGTGGGCACTGATCTTGTGTACCCCCCCCCCCCCCTCCCACTGGGCTACCAACTAACAGCTGAGGCTCTTCACGAATGCATCAGGGCAAGAAGGTTTTGGACCCATAGTAGGAACTCAATGGTGCGCAGCAAAGTGGCCCAGCGCTTTACACAAGAGGGGCTTTATGAAGAACGTGGCAGTCCTTCAGTCCTTGTGCTCATTCCTATAGTGCTGGCACTGTGGCCCAGGGAGCTATAGGACAGAGAGACAGTGCTTTGGTCTGATACCATGGTGGTAGTGCATGCGGTTAACACCCAGACAGCAAAATGCCCCATTCCTGCTGGGTCTTATCATAGAGCTGGTCAAGGCGTGCCTGTATGGCAATGTCAACTTCCACGTGCATTACGTGCACGGCGTAAAGAACACTGCAACTAATTAACTTTTTCGTTCTCCAGTGTGAGAAGTTCAGATTGTCATGCCCAGAGGCAGATCATAAGATGATGATACCCTACCAAGAGGACTGGTAGAGACTGGTGCAGTGGACCCCAGATTAATGGCCTTGGGTGAGAAAGCATTGGCACAGCACCAGAGCTCGTTACAGGAAATACTTCTCCACCTTCTTGTCTTCAACGGCTAGTGGATGTCCGGCACAGACGGAAGCAAGGGTCAAACAATTTGTGCTATGGGCAAGAGATGCAACAGATATACAGTTGTATATCTCGTTACAGGCTACAACTAGGATAAAAAGCGGGCGACTAAGGGGCGCTAATTCCAAATGTGGTTCTGCCCAGGGCACTATCTGCGCAAAGTTCGGTCCTGACAGCAAACAATCGTAAACTTACAGAAAAGTGTACCTTTACCTTTGTTAATTAGGGCATCGATTGTAACCTGCTTATGTCGAATAACATCCGAACAGAGACGGCCAAAAAGTGGCTAAATGTCAACGTTACCTAAGTGTGACGCTGAGCGCTGCCAAGTGCGACCGTGTTATGTGTCTACGCCTTGGATTGCTTGTCGCCAGCGGTCCAGTGTCACCTAACACCAATTATGTGCAGCCTGTGTGTGCTTTATAAAGAGATGGCGTGAATTACGGCGCTCTTATCTTTGCTTTAGATGGGTGGACGTTTACAGTCCGCGCCACTTCCTTGTTTCCCGCGCAGACGGGGCACGAAGGCTGCTGGACGGGTTTAATAGAGCGGCTGCAGGCATTTGTGTGTCCTGTCGTACGGGGAGGCTGCGCCACCAGGAGCCTGCCCTTTGTGTCCTAGAGGCAGGGAGAGAGACGCCGCCGGCAGCGGATGCTGCCGCGGTGTGTTCAGCTGCCAAGTTGGCGTCGGTGTCTCCAGGTCAGTTCTGGGCCCAGGCCTCTGCAGCTTCCCGGGGGAGCATGGTGCATTCCCGCCCCTACGCAGGAACGATGGAGGAAGCTGCGGTCACCTCCCCTCAGGACATCTTCCGACCGAACTGGACCTATTTCACTTTTTTCTCCGAGTCCCGGGACGGACTGGCCATGCCAATAGTGGAGACCGTCGCTCTGTCCCTCATCTTCGTGGTGTCTCTGCTGGCCAACATCTGCGCCATCACGCTGCTGGCGCGCAAGAAGCGCCTGGTGACCGCCAACTGCTTCGTGCTCAACCTCTTCTGCGCCGACCTGCTCTTCATCAGCACCATCCCCTTCATCCTGGCCGCGCGCTGGAGCGGGGCCTGGACCATGGGGGACTTGTGCTGCCACCTGCTCTTCTACGTCGTGAGTCTGAGCGGCTGCGTCACCATCAGCTCCCTGGCCGCCGTCAGCCTGGAGCGGATGGTGTGCATCATGCGGCTGCACCAGGCCTCCAGCTGCGACCCCAAGGCGGTGGCCGGAGGGCTGCTGGGCATCTGGGGCTTCTCCGCCCTCACGGCGCTGCCCCTCTGCATCTTCTTCAGAGTGACAACTCAGCCGGCCAATGGCAAGGAGGTAAGCTGCAGTAGCACCTTAACAAGGGTGGCAAGAACGGGTTGCGCCCTATAAAAATGTAATAGACTGATACACCAGTTTAGCAAATGTAGTAGGCAGAAGATAGATCAGCCTATTTTTATTAGGTAAGGAGAGATGTGCCTCTACATATAAGGAAGGCAACTGTTGCTTCCAATCCCTCCACCACCAGAACAATCTTTCTTCAACACACAACAAAGGGAGTAAACGATGGGCTACACTTCTACACCTGACATGAGTTAACCAAAGCGTGCTGAAAGACCACTACCCAACTGCCATGCACCCTGCAGGAACAACACAAAGATATGTCAACAGGTTTGGAGGGGCAGGCCGCAAAACTCACAGTCCCTGAGAAATATATCTTCAGGGAAAACCATACACTCACTGAACATCACTAAGCCAGGGACTTTCCATACACACCGCTCCCTTCCAGAAACTTCTGCCTGTGGTCAAACTAACAGTTAATCGCAAGCGCTGCACCATAGTGCTGAAACCAAGGCCCTGATTTAGAGTTTGGCGGATGCACAAACCACCAAAAGGCAGCGGATGCCCCATCCACCCCAATTATAGAGCATAGACATCAATACACTATAAATAGTGACGTCTGGACTGCCACTAATTTTTGGACTTGACGGATCTGCCAAACTCTATACCCACACTCACATTTTTGGTAAACGTGTATTGCACATCAATCAAGTTACTTATTACTTTGTTGAAATGTGTGATACCTGGAGCTAACCCCTACATGTACAGTAAGAAAGATACTCTGGCGCATGTAGGAGCTATGAACTGCTACACCTCACACATACTTTAAGTCATAGCTGCTTCATGACAGGTACATTATTACTACACATGTAGTAGGCAGTTGTGCCACTCAGCACACAATGTAAGAAGGAGTTGCTTTCAAAATGTCTTGTAAGTAAGGCTTAACCTCACCAAACATGGTAAGCAGGAGCTTCACTCCTACATACAAGTTAAGCATGGCTGTGACTCAGTGGGTGGCATGTTTCAGCTGCCGCGGAACATATGTGTTTAGCAGGGGATGTCCTGTGTTTATTATAATCTCGAGCAGCACTTCAGAATGCGAGCTAACCAGGAGATGCCCCATAAAAAAGTGTGATAAACAGAGGGTGCACCAGTACACACATGGTAGTGAGAGGTGCAGCAACTCAACAAAGATGGTGCATGTGTTGCAGGCTCATAGGTAATTATGACATGTAGTAAATAGATTGAGTAGGTTAAATGTCAATTTTTTATAAAAATGTATTTAAGTTATTTGGTAAGTGCTCTTTTACCCTACTGCACCATGGTGCTGAACATGGGAAAACATGATCTTAAATAGAGTGATATTCTTTTAAAAGAGTAAAGCAATGTCTTTAAACTTTTTGAGAATTTGAATAGGTTAGAGTCTCTCTGTGAAGGTAATGGGAGCAGATTCCTTTGGAATGCTACTCAACCACTCAGCCGCACTCTCCCTACCGTAGGAATCTGAAGACGTTGTTGATGCTGAGACCTAAGCAACTGAGAGGGCTGGTATCAGCTAAACACGATGAAAGTGTTAGCCCATTAACCCTTGCATCCAAAGATTTGTGTACCAGGTGTAGAGATTTAAGAGTCACCCTCTGCTTTATAAGAAGCAAGTGTAATGAAGACAAAGCAACGGCCACATGCTCCCTTCTAGTCAGGCATGTGACAACATTTGGGCCAATTTTAAGGAATGAAGAACGCATTCCAATGTGACCATTTATAGGGTATTGCAGTCACAAAGATATAAATGCATTCATGAGTTGAACTTTATGGGAAAAACTAAAAAAATGCAAAATCTCAGTTTTATATCCGTTCAGGTAGATGGTTAAGACTCATCCAGTCTTCACCCTCGGTGAAGCCAGGATTGAGATTATTGGCTTTCGTTATCATGTCATGTGTGATCTTTAAGATCACCTGGTTGACGTTTGTACACATGAACAATGTATTGGCATAGGATTGGAGTGAGAAAGAAAGATAGAAAGTGCATAGAAAATAAAAGGTAGTGGGGACACGATGGAACATTGAGGTAAACCCTCTATAAGCTTCCATTCAGAAGACAGAAATGGACAAGCGCAACTGTTTGGGATCGACTATTAAGAAATTCTCAAAACCGGACTGAAGAATTTCAAGCCATTCTATTAAAATCTGATGATTTACAGTGTCGACCTCCACCGACGGGTCTAACCAAGAAAACAAAACAGGCTGGTCCATATCTGCCGAGCGTCTAAGTTCATCTAAGTGCAGTGACTATCAGTCTCAGTACTGCACCCATATCAGAATCCTGCTGGCATAGGATAACAAATATCATTTGTCTCTTTGAACCTTTAAGTTGGGTTGTAGACTTCTTTTTTGAGTACATTAGAAAGAAAGGTATTTGTGAAATTGGATGATTCTCCGCTAAGCTAGAGTGCCCTAAAGTTATTTTCTTCAACAAGGTCATCACAAATGCAGTCTTCCAGTCATCTGATACAGAGCCAGTAGTCAAAGTGGAATTTATATTATCTTTAACAGCTGTTTCCTCAATCAGTAAGACTTTTTATGGCTGTAAGCAGGTAAAATATCCAGAGGGTCAATATATTTGGCCCAACTGATTTGAATCTATGTCTGTCGATGGTATGAAGAACAACTGCAGCGAAACTTCAGAAGCACTGAGGGTGTTAGCTTTAAAATCTGTGATGACATCTTTTCTGACATTTAAGGAATTAACAATATTGTTGATCTTGTTACTTCCTTTTCCCTGCTCTCATCATCACATTCCTCTCCCTTTCTGCTCTATTCCATCTAATCCCCTCTTCCCCTTACTTTCCACTAATGCCACTTCATCATCAATTCTTCCCCTGTCCGTGTCTCTCTACCGAGAACTTATCCATATGAATATAATGCCCCCCTTATTACTCCAGCGTACACACTGCATTCCATGTGTGGCCATCCCTACCTAGTCCCAACCCTACCTTCACTCTATTGTTTTGTTGTCAGTTTGTGCTCTTTCCACTGGTTTTGCTCACATATCCAACATGATTACGAAACTCATTACCCCCGCCCCCCACTTCCTCCTTTAAGGCTTTAAGTTTTCAGTTTTTACTGATTTTTGCAGATAAATACAGACAGAAAGCAATCTATTTCTGGTCTGTTTTTATTTTTAAATATGGAAAAATATATAAAATAGAATTTCTTTTGGACGATCATGGTGCTAAGTTAATATCTGTGCAGATTAACAAGTAGAGGAGTTAAAAAAAAGAACAAGCATTCGCAATGCAATAGGTCTCGCATTAGGAAAGTTTGAGCTATTAGTATTGTAAATAACACATTTTTTATTTATGTGTTGGTTTTGAAAATAGTGAAATTAATAGCTTTGTCATTTACAATGCCAATAGTTATAATTTTCGCAAATGTGACGCCTATAGCATTTGTAATGCAATATGTGTTGTATTTACGTGACTTAGATGTAATGATATTACAAATAACAATGGTTTTTACTTTTTTAAATAATTATTAATTAATAAAAGTTATTGTAATTTTTAATGGCAATAGCTTAAACCTTTGTAAATAATTTTTGTAAAGATTATGTTCAGTGTATTTTATTGTGACGAAAATCCAAGAACAGAAGTGAAATATTAACATCTTTTTGTGACATTTGTAATAAAGCTTGAAACATTGAGAGAACATATTTGAACTACTTGTTGAATGGTTGTACAGATTGATGCTGTGGTGGAGCTGAGTGATGTTGTGGTGGCGATGAGTGATGCTGTGGCGTTCAGTGATGCTGTGGTAGCGCATAGTGATGTTGTGGTGCCCCTGAGTGATGCTGTGGTGGTGCTGAGTGATGCTGTGATAGATTGAGTGTGATAGATAGAGTGAGTGCAATAGATATAGGAAGTGAGAGCAATAGATAGATAGATAGTTAGGGCGATAGATATATAGAGAGATAGAGTCAGGGCGAGAGATAGACAGAGAGATAGAGTCAGGGCGATAGATAGATAGAGAGAGTCAGGGCGATAGATAGAGAGATAGACAGACAGACATACAGACAGATAGACCGAGTGCAGGCGATAGACCGAGTGTGGGCGATAGACCGAGTGCGGGCGATAGACCGAGTGCGGGCGATAGACAGACAGACAGACAGACAGATGGTTGTGTGTGTGGTGTGTGTTTATGGTTGTGGTTGTGTGTGTGGATGTGTGTGTGTGGTGTGTTTATCATTGTGGTTGTGTGTTTGTGGATGTGGTTGTGTGTGTGGTTGTGCGTTGTTGTGTTTGTGTGTGGGGTTGTGTGTGTTGTGTTTGAGGTTGTATGTGGTTGTGTGTTGTGTTTGGGGTTGTGTGTGGGGTTGTGTGTTGTGTTTGGGGTTGTGTGTGTGGGGTTGTGTGTGTGGGGTTGTGTGTGGGGGGGTTGTGTGTGGGGGGTTCTGTGCATGGTTGTAGGTGCGGTTGTGTGTGGTTGTGGTTGGGTGTGGGGGGTTGTGTGTGGGAGGGGTTGTGTGTGTGGGGGTGTGTGTGTGGAGTGTTGTTTGTGTGGAGGGTTCTGTGTGTGGGGGTGGGGGTGTGGGGTTGTGTGTGTGGTATGTGTGGGGGTGGGTGTGTGTGTGTGTGGGGGTGTGTCTGTGTGGGGGTGTGTGGGAGGGTGGGGTTGTCTGTGTGGGGTTGTCTGTGTGGGGTATGTATGTGTGGGATGTCTGTGTGTGGGGGGTTGTGTGTGTGGGGTTGTGTGGGGGGTTGTGTGTGTGGGGAGGGTTGTGTGTGTGGTATGTGTGTGTGTGTGGTATGTGTGTGTGTGGGGTTGTGTGTGTGGTATGTGTGGTATGTGTGTGTGGGTGTGGGGTGTGTTGGTGTGGGTGTGGGGGGTGGGATTGTGTGTGTGTGTGCGGGGTTGTGTGTGTGGAGGTTTGTGTGGGGGGTTGTGTGTGTGGGGGCAGTGTTTGTGTGTGTGGGGGGAGTGTCCGTGTGTGGGGGGGGTGTCTGTGTGTGTGGTTGTGTCTGTGTGGGGTTGTGTTTGTGTGTGGAGTTTGTGTGTGGGGATGTGTGTGGGGGGGTGGGGGTGGGGGTGTGTGTGTGGGAGGGGTTTTGTGTTTGGGGGGTTGTGTGTGGGGTTGTGTGTGTTGGGGTGTGTGTGGGGGGTTGTGTGGGTGTGTGTGGGGGGATTTGTGTGTGGGGGTGGTGTGTGTGTGGGGGTGTGTGTGGGTGATTGTGTGTGTGTGGGTTTGTGGGGGGTGTGTGTGTGGGGTTGTTTGTGTGGGGAGAGTGTGTGGGGGAGGTGTTTGTGTGTGGGGGGAGTGAGCTTGGCTAGCACAGGGCACAAGATGCAAACAGTCGGAACCTGTCCTAACACATTTCCTAGAGCGACAAGACTGGTGACGGGACAGTCGTCGTCACGCACGCGTGTAAAAAGTAACCCCCATCCTGCCTCTGTGCGAGCCAAGTATTTTCATGGAATGACTCCCTCTTAATATGCCATCAGTTATTCAGTAAAAAACAAATATTTATATGCATGTGTTTATGGTATTTGCATAGCGCGAACCTCGCCAAAAGGCAGCATAGCAATTAGCAGAATAGCTTGTGAAACTATTGCGGTATCAGCATAAGACTTTTGAAGGAATTACAAAGAAACGGGAGGGGTAGGGATCCCCGCAGCAGTCTGCTCTGGTGATTGGCTGGACCTTGCCACAGTGCAATCCAACCCGGCGATAAGCACCTGCAGAGAGCAATTTTGTGTGCAGCCCACCAGCGAGAAAAAAAAAGGTCTCCAGCATCGGCGCTATTGGAGGAGGAATTCTATCAGCATTACCGCGCGAGAGCAGCAAAGGCATCCATCGCACCTGTAAAGATAACTTTTTTTGAGAGAAAAATACTAAATAGTATTTTGGATTCCAGATTTATTCACGCTCAACTTGTTTGTTGCCATGAGCAGAAATATTTCTTTTGTGGTTCGGAACTGTGTTAGTTAGCCACACGAGCAGGAAAGATCCGGAAATGCGCGTAGGATGACAGAAACAGATACGAGCACGAAGCAATGGGCACGGAGTGTATTATGGACGTACAGGCCCGATGTGGAAGTAAATAGGATGTCCTTCATTATGCTACCTGCAATAACAATATCGCCAGAGCCCTCGTGGGACCAGATCACAGGGCTCAAAGTGATCATTTAAACGGAGCGTTTCCCAAAACCATGGAAAAGATAAACAGCGTGTTCGCTCCATTTTAGAGTAACCACTAGGTGGAGTGCCCCCCCCCCCCTTGGTAATGAAGACAGCAACGAATTGCGGTCTGGATTTCGTGCAGTCTGTGAGGTGACTTTGTGGTGTAAGAGGCTATTGTATTAGTGCTCAAACTGTACCTCTGGGTTTTTTAAATACACCAAGTTCCTTCCGTCTAAGACTTCAGCAGTGCCAAGACTCCGGAATTCGAAGAGGCTGCTGGTGAAATCTTGCAGCAGACAGCAGAATGCCAACCGGAAGTTCGGCAGCGTGAAGCCGGTCGTGGGGCGGGACATCCGCCTTCTACGTGAAGCCCGCTTCCACGGAGTGCCAGAGAGCAGCATTGGTGACGCGGGCGGGGCTCCCATGCCCGAGGGAGAGCCCCGCGGTGGCTGCCGAAGTCAGGAGTGGCGGCGATGCGATGAGTGGGGTTTAGTTGTAAGGGGGGGAGGGTGTGTGCAGAGGGGGGTAGGGGGCTGCGGCGGGTGTATGCGTGCGTGTCTGTGTGCATGTCTGTCTGTGTGTGTGCGTGCAGGGGGGGTGGGGTGGCGGCACCGTGTGTATGTGTGCGCGCGCCTGTGTGTGCAGGGGGTGGGGGCTGGCTGTGTGTGTGTGTGTGCTGCGTCGTGTTTGCATGCAGTGCATCTGCTCAAGCGTGTCTGAGAGGCGCGCTCCCACGGTGAAAACTGGAAATGGAAAAGCGCGCGGCACACTCGTGTCTTCATTCCCAGATACGGGCAACAATAGGTCTCGAGCAGACGCTGCTCGACCTAAAAAAGATTTCCTAATGAAGCTTAAATAACTGCGGTACAAAAGGGGGTGGTGATGGACGGAGCATCTGAACCAATCAAACATTCACACCCAGTCAACAGATCTGGGTTTAATCCATCACCGTTCTTTAGCCCACTCTGCCACCCCAGTTCAGACATGGCCATATGCAAATCAGTCTGACCCTGTGCCTCATGGGAACAGTCATGCCCAAACTGCCAAGCCAAGTTGGCAGGGTATGCTCATACGTCAGTCCCTTACTCACTTTGCCACTGGATTCAAACAAGCCTGGCTGAAGGTGGCTGTAATGCCAGAAACCGGTCTTAGGAAGCTTGTTTCCGGTCCAGGGAAGGCATGGCTTGGCAATTCGGGCTGGTCTGTTCCCATGAGGCACAGGGTCAGACTGATTTGCATATGGGCATGTCTGAACTGGGGTGGCAGAGTGGGCTAAAGAACGGTGATGGATTAAACCCAGATCTGTTGACTGGGTGTGAGTGTTTGATTGGTTCAGATGCTCCGTCCATCACCACCCCCTTTTGTACCGCTTAAATAACTGCAGCAAAAAAGCTGTTTAAGCTGTTCTCCAATGCCAATTATTTCAGGTGCATGTATTGCATTGTAAATGGATAAAATCATTTGACATTCAAAGATGAGTAAACATTTGTTGGTTAAATATATGTGCAAATATTTGCATTGCGCTTTCATTGTTTCCGTAAGTACAAAATAAATATGGATACATACAGATGAATTGAGCAAAAAATAAACATGGATAAATATAGACGGAAATGTAAAAAAAAAGAAATACCATAAAAGAGGGAGCTATAGTTACGTTTTTACTGCAACATCAGTTGCTCCTTACTTTTCCAGCTAATTGGGTTCACCACCACCTTCCCCAACTGTAACATCAAAAACAATATTGAACATTAACTGAGTGTGGGGTCAGGCCACCTATACTACAAGCTTCACCCGAAGAAAAGCCGAAGGGTGTCAGCACCCTACCCAGCACTGTCCACTCCAGGACCGGAGGAATGCAGCCTCTTGTTTTAAAGCCCTCCTTGCTTTGAATAATTCTGCTCAGCATTTGGGTTACGTCTGAACTCATCCTTCAATCATGTCCCAGGCATCATTGGGGACTGGAAGAAGTTTATTTTGCCTTCCCTGGTGACAAAATGGCCCTTAGTAGGGTATACTAACACGTACTTCAGTCCCTTCAGTGCACACAGTTTTCATTTAATGAGTTTTCAGTGTGACTGAACCAGCTGCATATAATTCAGGAATAATTGTATTTCAAGCCACTCTTATAGGGCTCCGTTTTGTGTTCTTGCCACCAGGGGTATCATGTCTCTGTCTTCAAGTTTTACAAATCTGGCGGTTATCTACTGGGAAGATGTATCAGGCTTCGGGGCAGGTATCAGAGCTTAATGGACTATTATAACAGAGAACAGATTAGACAGTCACTTAGCTCTTAGGGTCTCCATGATCTGGTGTCCAAGAACAGTCCAGCCAACAGGTCTTCCGGCCCCTCCTGAACCCGTAGAAATAGCAAGTTCGTGTTCAGGTCTTCTTTTGCAGTGTGATGATGGTGTTCCACATTGTTGCCATCTCCTGTGTGATGGTGCCTACTGCTTACTTCTTTGCCTGTGTCCTCTCCACCGCTTTTCTCAGGTCTGCCCTGATTGTGGTCCTTGCAACAGCTGCAGTAACTATTCTCTGCTACAGTATGGTTCGTTGCAACTTCTTCCGACCACCCGCAGTATACTACAGTATTTGTTCATTTGGTGGGCCTGGTTGGCATTTCTTTTTCCATATCCCCCTAAGACTGTTTCTGAGCCTGTTTGTATGCTCCAAACATCACAAGCTGCTGGCCCTTTTGTCTGTGTACCTAATACTGGGGCCATGGGTTACCTGTCCGGTTCCTGGTTGCTTTTTCGGAGCTGCCTCAGCCTGGATCCTGCCCTCTATCCGCATCCTTCCATTGTACGCCCTACAGATGTCCTCCTGGTGCTCTCTCGCCTATTACTACTGCACTCACTGCTTGGGGCACAACTTCCCTGCTCACTGTCCTCCTTTATTCTGACTCTTTCTCTTCTACCAAGGGTTCAGCCTTGTATCACACCATTCCTCACCGTTCACCTGGCTCACTGTCACCAAGGGTCTCTCCTGGTTCAGCTCCTAGTGTTGTGATCATTCCGAACTACCTGCCTCTGCCTCCACCATGGCCTCACCGCATGTCTGCCAGCCTGGCCCTAATACTACAGCACTGCCCGGGCTAGCCTGGTCCTAATCCTCCAGGACTGCTCGGGCCAGCCTGGCCCTAATCCTACAGGACTGCCCGGGCCAGCCTGGTCCCAATCCTACAGGACTGCCTGGGTCAGCCTGGTCCTAATCCTCCAGGACTGCACGGGAGAGCCTGGTCCTAATCCTACAGGACTGCCCGGCCAGCCTGGTCCCAATCCTACAGGAATGCCTGGGCCAGCCTGGCCTTAATCCTACAGGACTGCCTGGGCCAGCCTGGCCCTAATCCTACAGGACTGCCGGGCCAGCCTGGCCCTAATACTACAAGACTGCCCTTCAGCCTGGTCCTAATCCTACAGGACTGTCCGGGCCAGCCTGGTCCTAAACCTACAGGGGATCAGCCTGGTCCTGATCCTACAGGACTGCCTGGTCCAGCCTGGTCCCAATCCTACAGGACTGTTCGGGCCAGCCTGGCCTTAATCCTACAGGACTGCCTGGGCCAGCCTGGCCCTAATCCTACAGGACTGCCCGGGCCAGCCTGCCCCTAATACTACAAGACTGCCCTCCAGCCTGGTCCTAATCCTACAGGACTGTCCGGGCCAGCCTGGTCCTAAACCTACAGGGGATGAGCATAGTCCTGATCCTACAGGACTGCCTGGTCCAGCCTGGTCCCAATCCTACAGGACTGCCCGGGCCAGCCTGGTCCTAATCCTACAGGACTACCCGGCCAGCGTGATCCCAATCCTACAGGACTGCTTGGGCCAGCCTGGTCCTAATCCTACAGGACTGCCCGGCCAGCCTGGTCCTAATCCTACAGGACTGCTCGGCCCAACCTTGTCTTAATACTACAGGATTGTCCAGGCCAGCCTGGTCCTAATCCTACAGGACTGCCTGGCCAGCCTGGTCCCAATCCTACAGGACTGCCTGGGCCAGCCTGCTCCTAATCCTACAGGACTGCCCGGCCAGCCTGGTCCCAATCCTACAGGACTGCTCGGGCCAGTCTGACCTTAATCCTACAGGACTGCCTGGGCCAGCCTGGCCCTAATCCTACAGGACCGCCCGGGCCAGCCTGGCCCTAATCCTACAAGACTTCCCTCCAGCCTGGTCCTAATCCTACAGGACTGTCCGGGCCAGCCTGGTCCTAAACCTACAGGGGATCAGCCTGGTCCTGATCCTACAGGACTGCCTGGTCCAGCCTGGTCCCAATCCTACAGGACTGCCCGGGCCAGCCTGGTCCTAATCCTACAGGACTACCCGGCCAGCGCGATCCCAATCTTACAGGACTGCTTGGGCCAGCCTGGTCCTAATCCTACAGGACTGCCCAGGCAGCCTGGTCCTAATCCTACAGGACTGCCCGGCCCAACCTTGTCTTAATACTACAGGACTGCCCGGGCCAGCCTGGCCCTAATCCTACAGGAATACCCCAGCCAGCCTGGCCCTAAACCTACAGGACTGCCCGGGACAGCCTGGTCCTAATCCTACAGGAGTGCTCTGCCTCATCAGGCAGCACCAGCTCCCACCACTTGGACTCAGATTCTTTCTTTAGTGTATGGACCGCCCAATCTGCAAATACGCTCTTATATGCATTGTATATCACTCCAATGCGTAAGGCTGCCTAACCTTGATATAAACAATTACAAATGCTAAGAAGGTAGGAGCAGGACTTCTGTGCATGTGCTACATATGCTCGAAAGTGGGCAGAGTCACCGAGGTGCACTCCGGCTCAGGGCCTCCGCTACCATAACCCTGCTGGTAACAGAGGTCCCACTCTCCCAATCTGGGATTCAAGGAACATATAAAAAAGCAATTGATTATATCCGCCAAGGGTTGTAAAATGTATATTCTAATTTAAGTGAGAGGGTTTTGAATATGGACATTGCGTATAACTGTGACAAATTATTGGGAACATTCTGATTTCTTCAGCTTCCCACCGAATCCTGTGGGATTTAATGTGTCCCACTCCAGGGACTATTTCTTTTAAACTGGTTGTAGTGGCCGGTAAAACAACACCTGTGTTTTATAAAAACGCAGTAGTGAGTTTGCTGCAGTCCTTTGTGATAATTTTATAGTAAACATTAGTCATATTACAAATTGTCTATAAAGGAGATCACTTCTTGTCCCATGCCAGGCTTGGTGGACCCAGCCGCTCCTGTTCCTATAGCCTGGCAGAGGCAACGTCAGCAGGGAGCCAAATCGTTTGAAATTTATAAGTAATAATAAAGCGAGAGACATAATGAGAGAGAAGGAAGATAGAGAGTTAGAGATGGCAAGAGAGAAAGAGAGAGAGATGGAAAGAGGGGGAGGAGGTACGACAGAGAGAGAGAGAGAGATCCTGTAAATGTGGAATAAAAAGCCTTTTTAGGGGCTCACTGATGCACTGGTCCTTAAACCAACAAAAAAGAAATTGGTACGGAAGCTGTAATATTAAAGAGAATACATTTATTAACCTCTCATGAGGGAGACTACTTCAATACGGTACCCTCAGGCCAATGTATGAGGTAGTCCAATGAGTACAGAAACCACAGGCTTTTTATACTGTGAAAGTTTCAGTGTAAGCATGGAGGTTCAAAAAGAGGCAGTACAAGTATCCACATGAATAGCTATTTCTCATATATGGACAACTGGAAACTACTTAGTCAACAGAGTGGGAGGAGTAACAAAAACCCTTACATCAGTTGAAATAGCCTGACAGTTAAGTCTGTAACAGGTGCATTCTAGCAGCTACTGGCCTTTTTGAGCATACATTGCTCTGGCTCATTGATGAAGGAATTAACTGTAACTGATGACTGAAGCAGAATACAAGGGCAGGCAACAGTGAAGAGGGGAGAAATACATGGCGAGCATATGGCTAACTAAAATGGCTGCCACAAACAAAATGGCTTTAGCTTATGCTAACAGCGATTTCTGCTAGTTTCCACAGATGGCCGCTTTAGCATTAGCTGAAGACATCTGCTATACAATAGAGGACACATGAAAAGTATTTTCCATATTAATTAACATCAACTGGCTAATTTCTTGATCAGTTACTGATTGGACATTTACTTTCAGCATATTACGTTTAACTGGTGTGCAAGAAACGCAGGTGGAAATACATAGGGAACAGAGCATTAGGCCACATTGAATACACAGCCAGCAGGGACAAAAAAAATTGCAATAAGTATACATAAGGCGGATAATATTTTCCAGCCCCAAGCTGAGAAAAGAGTCCATAACCAGCCAGTCCAAGTCCATGTCCCTGAGTTCTAGTGGATTTTAGTGGCTATTTTATTCAGTGTGGAAATAGGCAACAGCATATGCCTGATGCTATGTCTAAATAAAAACATATTATTGATAGTGTGAGAAGTTGGCCTGATATATGATGCTCACTAGTTCTAGTGATCACCTTGTATCAGTCCAAACAACCCTTATGGTGATTGGTTGTAAGTCAACCTTATAGACCAGCTATCCTAGTGGTAGCATGGACAAAGCAGTCTTAGGCTAAACTCTTTTGGCATGTGAAGCCAGCTGTTTTACCACATATAACCCCTTGAATACCAAGTGAAAGGACACCACACAGGTTGTTATGAAAATAAACTAGTATTTATTAACTAACATACACCTCTGAACTCTTTATGAGATCAGATGGCTAAGCACATGACAAACTCTTAGGAAAAATACGTTTAAGTTGCACAAATTACGATGGTGCCCTAGGGGCACGACAAACCATATACTAAGTAAGTGGAATGTGAAAGTCGATAATAGAAATGGAGCTGTCCAGAGGCTGTAGGATCGCTGGGACCACGCTATACTAACTCTAGGTAGGTAATAGGAGGCCCACGGAACGCGTGTGCAGAGTGTGAACTCATACGCGAGATGCGTAACAGTGTCTATGTACAGTACAGTTCAAGAAAAAGGTGAGTACGGACAATCCTGACTAGGTAGGACTAAAACGACTGTGGAACTGGACACTAGGAGAGTCAAGCTACCCTTGAGCACCGAAATGCTCGTGTTACCTCACCCACGGGCTGCAGGTGTATAGGTGCCAAGTCGTGTCGGGTTCTGGCGTTGAAGTCTATGGAGCCTGGAGGAAAAGATGCTGCAGGCGATCAGGAGGAAGATGTCCGGTGTGATTCAAGGGTGGATCAGTGAAGGGAAGAACCTGAAAGCAGAGGGGACAATGTTCAAAGTCACTAGCCAGTGACTGGAGTGGAACCAGGAGTGGAACCAGTTGTCGTCGTCGCGATCAGGTGAAGGTGGACGCTTGTCTCTGCAGCCACGTGGACCAGGTGGTGTCTTCGACAACCAGGATGGAGGCACGAGCTGTCCCACACAGGCTCTCGCTGTCGGCATTGTCGGCTTCGGATTCGGAGTCAACAGGCCTTGGCAAAGGCAACCCACGCGGTGAGTGGAAACGGCGTCTGGAGTGGACCAGGAGGGTCCGGGGTGCTCCTCTTTTGGAAGGGAGCAGGGGCCAGCCTGGGGCAACCCGACCAGCAGTGAAGATTTTGGGTTTCGTCATCTAGGAGGTCACTAGCCAGCCGGCAAGTGACCAGACAACGCTTCGAGCAGCAAACAGGCACAAGGGCCCCACGCAGATCTCGTGGATGCTGGAGGGCTGGTCTTCGATGCAGGAGCTGCTCGGGGTCGGGGCTTCTCAGTCCCCAAAGCTCTTGGACGAGGTTACCTCAGAAGTCGTGCTGGAGCAAAGTGCTGCTTCTTTCAAGGTGGCCGGTCCCACATGTCTCGTTGCACCCACGGATCTCAGCTGAGTTGCAGATGTAGGTAGAGGTCGGAGAGGTCTGGGAATCCGGGTCTCGTCGGGCTCTGAAGTCTGGATCCTTTGAGGAAGACAACAAAGGGAAGCCGCTGGACGCTGATGGTGCCTGCTTGTGTAGGGTGGACACTCCTTGCCCACAAGGGAGATTTCTTCAGTCTTCTGTGGAGTAGAACGTCGAAATCCAGAGTTTCTCCTTGTAAAGTTGTTCTGGATAATCTAATTTGGAATGGGACCAGCTCCTACCTTTATCCGGCTAAAGGGAGCTGTACTATGACTAGGTCCCTCCTCTGGGTGGAACCAGGAAGGGGGGTGGTTACACCCCCTATCCTTTGTCCGGTCTTGCACCAGCTCTGGGGCTGGAGTGCCCCAGGAACTGGTTTAGACCGGAGTATGCACAGGGACACCTTGTGTGCCCCAGGCATGTCTCATTACTTTCAGCCCTGTCCTACCTTATACACAAAATCCTGTCTGGGGTGGTGCTGGCACCTCCCAAGGAAGGATACCCTTTGTCCAAGCCTCCCTCGCTGGAAGGACTCCCAGCAGCAGGAGGTCAGACTTGTGTCCGTGGTGGCAGCATCCATTTTGTGATGCTGAGGCTCGAGTTAACTTTAACCGGGGTTCACAGTTACATACATGTCGTGTCCCTCTAGAAGGGTGGAATGCTACCCCCATCACCAGAATTGGCGAGGGGGTAGTATTCCAATTCGTATGACACCTTACTCAACATGTCTTGATAATGCTATACCAAAGTTGGCAATAACCGCGAGGATTATAATGCACTTAAGAGTATATGGTATAGCGTTATCATGGAAACAGCTAAAGGACTTGGTTCCGAAAGCTGCAGACAGGCTCAGCTCATGCTAGAGCACCATCTCACATAATTCCAAGCACTCTGCCTTCAGGATTGATAAGGCCTGCCATAGGAGTGACTGATAGGAGGATATGTGCCCATTTTAGGGCTATATATAGGGATACTATATCTAAAGCAAAGAGTGATTACACCACCTTGCCCCAGCTGATTGATCAGCCAGTTGTGTCAGATTTGCATGGCCAGCCAGGGGTGGCATAATACATGCTGCAGCCCCTGGTAGGCCCTGGGTGCACCTATGCCCTGGGTACCTAAGTTACACTGTACATGGGCTGATAAGGTGACTCAGTATCCAATTAGATATGTACCTAGAGTACATGGAATCCATTTTACAGAGAGAGCAGTGGGCCTGGGGTCCTGAATAGCAGGGCCCCAGGTCAACTAAGTCGAAAAAAACAGCAAAACACCAGGCAAAAAGTTGGGGGCAACCATAGTCAGATATCCACCTTCCTACAGATAGACCTTCCGGTGTTCTTTTTTATGAGGGCCAAGGTATCAATGATATATTCAGGAGGATGGCAGAGTAGTATTTATCAAAGGGTGTACAAAATATTTTTCTTGCAGAAGCAAAAACATTTTGAATGCAAATATTAAAGCAACTACACATGTTGTCGCAAAAACAATCTTTGTGTTGGGGGACCAGGAGGACCAAACGGGGCCATGGGAATTAGGAAGAGGAGCCGCAAAGGGCTGCTCCGCCTCAAAAATGGGATGACCAAAGGGATACATTGCTAAAAGAGTACTTGAAGAGTAGAAGCCACTGTACAACCAGGCAGAGGGAAGTCTTCTCCCTGTGTCCGTCTGAGCCTCACAGACAGGCTCCGAACAGCCATCAAAAGTTATTTTCCAACGGTGGAGCAGCACAACTTGCAACTAAACAGACAATCAGGGCCCAAAGTTTCTTTTTTCTTTCAGGATAGGTAACCCACTCTCTGTGGCAAATCCCTCAGCGATCCTGTCCAGTGTCTCAGGCAGTGCACCAGTTTTCTTCACTTTAATCTAACAGTCACCAAGGGCACAGCACCTGTACCCTGAACTCAAGTCTTTCCCTAACTCCTGTGTTGCTCTGCTGGCGCACTGCTCTTTTGTCAGGCCACAGATTGTACTCAGTATGCCCAGGTACCTCTTGATCAACAAACATAGGTGCAACTTGCATTCATTTAGGGACCAGGACTCAGAGGCCTGATGCTGGAGTATCTGAAGCAACTCTTGTTTCAAAGGGGGTCACCTCAAGCAAAAGCCTCTTTGCCGTCCTTGTCGGTCTGTGACTCTCTCATCTGGGCCATCAAAAACTGGATCCACACAAAGAATTCTCCGTCCTGATTTGTGACCCCGTCTTTCGTCCAAGACAGTGACAGGGGTGCACACTTCAGGTTTTGTTACTGAGCTCAGTGCTTCTGCCCTTCTGCCTTCACTGTGATCCTAGTTGCCAGCAATGCCTGTGCTGGTTCTCTTTATCTCAGCTCCAAGCTGGATCGGCACTGACTCCCCAGGCTGGATCTGATGTTCTGGCCCCTCTGTCAATGGTTGTAGGGCAGCAGATATCTATTGGTGGTCATAACAAAAGATATTTAGACAAGGCATACAAATAATCTATCGACAGAGAGGATACTCTATTTCAGAAAACGTCTTTAGTCCTGGGGCACCCCATACATTAGCAAGGCACCCAAGAACCACTTAATCTATCTGAGAATAAACAATTGGCTGGAAAATCTAAAAACTGCTAATTTAACAGAGATCCTTATTACATAAATAACTAACAAAACCTCAATATAGTGGGTACATGCATTTCTCCAGCAAAACCTATTGTGGCAAACAAACTCCTATAAAGCAATGTTTTCCTTCAAAATGTTTGCTGAGGATCACACGGGCATCTTTCCTAACCTTGTGCATTCTAGTTTTCACGATCTGGACTAAGCCACATAATTTCCAAATAAAAAAACCTATCCACCCACTCTAATAAGGGCTGTCAGCTCAATTACACGGACTAAATAATAAGAGACTAGTAATGCCCTTGCTAAACTGTATATAGCATGAGAATAACATAAACAATAATGGTGTTATCACCTGAGAATTTTAGAACAAAAACGACCCACATATAGTTCCCCTTAAAGGTCAAATAAGGGAACATCAATCTATTCTACTCTTCCTTTCATAATTTCATCAGACAGGATGGGCAGTAGCATTAATTCATTGTATTAATCTTAACAATTATAAAACAGTTTTACTGAATAGCCAATTAGACGTCTTATGGTCGTTCCTAGAGAGCTTAGACAGGCTCAAGAGATAGAGAGAGAGAGCACAAAAATCAAGAAAAATGACAATGTGTTAGTTAATTTTAGTTACCCTTAATTTGCCCAGCAGCTAGTCCCCCATTCGACAGTAGGTAACTGAAACAGGTGACCGCCTGTCGACAATATTTACCCCCCTTTTTAGCAACGGGGCACAAACAGACTTGTATGAGGTAAATAGCACATTGAGCTAACTAGAAAACAATAATAACCAACTACCAATTCCTTTAGCTTATTGAGCTGTTTAACACAATAGCACATTAATGCAAACTTTATTTCATAGCCTTTTGATCTGGCCCTATTGAAAACCAGTATTTCTGTATGTATGACAGAGCTATTCTCTGCATATGGCCTACAGACGCTGCTAACCCTTGATAATGTTATTCAATAGGATAAACCCCGCCTGCATATCTCCTACACTTGTATTATTTCACAAGAAAACAGTGATATCACCCATGTGCTCTTAACAGAATATGCAATATTTCCTTTAGCTAATGTTACTTAAAACAGATCTGTGGTGTCCAATCTTGTTCCAGAAAGGCTTAATGAAGGCCATAAGTTCATTGAAACAACTAAGTAAATTCTTTCATTTCTTAAATGTAGTTAAATTACTAATGACAATATCCTAAATATTATTAAGATGAATTGAAAATTAATTTGAACCTAATTTTCCTAGGGACATTATAGCCTCAGACATCATTAGAGCACAGTTTACATTACTTGTAGTGTTTTATCCCACAATGTTAGAATCAGGCAATTTAATGAATACAAAGGAATTAAGTTGTTAAACTACTTTTGATATTGTAAATGTAAATTTAAATGTAAAAAGTTCTTATATAGCGCGGCCTTCACTCCAAGGAGCATCTTGGCGCTTTAGACGGGATAGGCAGAAAGTGGGGAGTCTAGCTGATGGTAGAAGGAAATCTGAGTATTCAGATTAGGCTTTTGCACATGGTGTTGAATAGATTGTATATCCGTGTTTTTAGGGTCTTTCTGAAATCTGTTTCTAATCCAATTTGACGGAGGGACGACGGGAGAAAGTTCCAGGCCTTGGAACCCAAGACTGCCAGGGCCTTTCCTCCTCTCGTTTTCAGTTTGAAGTTAGGGATGGTGAGGAGGTTAGCTTTTTGAGATCTCAGGTTTCGCGAGGGGATGTAGTGTCTAAACATACTCTGAATGTAGCTGGGTCCTTTCTCATGGAAGGCCCTGAAGGTGATTAGGAGGACTTTGAAAAGGACCCGTTTATGGATCGGTAGCCAATGTAGTATGTCCATTGCTGCTGTAGCTGAAGTTCTTCTGTTCCATCCTAGCACCAATATTGCCGCTGCATGTTGTACCATTTGCAGTTTGTGGCAGACCATCCTATTTGTCCCTGCATATAGGCTATTGCAGTAGTCAAGGCGTGATGTCATAAGTGCTACTGCAGCCATTTTACGTGCCAGGAGTGGTATTAGGTCAAAGAATTTTCTGAGCCCTTTTATGATGCCGAAACATGTTCCTGCCACTGCCACTGCTTGATGTATTACAAGCAGGTATTATTTCTATGGCACACACAATGACCCAGCACCAGAGTACTTATGTCGGATATATATTTCAATATATTTGTATCATAACTTGAAATGTACAGCACAATATAACAACAAATGGCTTCTCGAGGATAAGCAATTTCAAAGACTAGATTGTAGATTGATTCATTCTTTATTTTTCATAATTCATTAAAACAGAGCAGGATTGCTTGCCGCCAACGCGTTTCAAATCGCTTGGGACTTCCACAGAACTAGAAGCAATTTGTAAAAACACAATCTATTACAAAACATATTTACAATTAAAAACATACTATTTTTACACTTTGAAATCACATTATTTATATCAAAATTTGTATAGAGTCCACAAATGCCTATCCTCTAACAAAATCATTTCTGATTATAATATGTGCAATTACGAAGCCATAACAATGATCCATCGTGCGTAAAGACAACACCAAAACATAATACATGACATCCCCAACTTAATCTTATGCGGGAGGAGACACAGTTGTAAGATACCATGTTAGATGCAATGGAACACCTATCACTATAATTCTCATTACAGGAACCCTTTTTTTCTTGTTTTCTTCCTATTTGGCTGATATAACATAACACTGATTCAAACATTGATATCTTTGTAATTCTACTAGGTTACATGCAACAATTTCTCAAACTCAAATACAGATCTCATATTAGTTCTGCTATACTAGATGCAGTTCTCAAAGTCAAACAACATACATATTAATAGATTGATCCTCAGATCTTTTTCAGCAAATTGACATTAGGACAGTGAATCTCATACCTTCGTTTGTAATATTGTATAACAAAATTCACGTCAGTCTTCAAATGTTCTTATTGATGTTCAAAGAAAGTATATCTAAAGGTGAACAATTGCAAAATCATATAATTAATAAATAAATTCAATCCTAAATATTCTTCAGTTTGTTCATGTGAATAGCGTCTTGCTGGATATCATAAAACACCCTCAATATTCATCAGTTTATTCATGCAAGTGGTGTTACACTAGATACCATTAAAATGTCATGGATAATGTCATTTAAAACAGTCCATCCAGCTGTCATTTGTCACTGTACTAAGGTCCTAAAAAAGCAGATCTCTAATACTACCTCCATATCTTGAAAGTAGAAATGTAAAATATACCCAATAAAAAAGTATTTATATCCTTAATTAGTATATTTTGTTGTGATCTATTTAAGCCCTCCAAGGAAAATCTTCTCCCTTTCTTCACTGATAATAGTTTTCTGTCTAACACATTTTCCACTTGTTGGTATTACTCACGTTATTAGAACAGAAATTATGTCAGAAATCAGATACAAGTTACATTAATGCAATCCATCAAATTATCCTCCTGGTGTATGGAGCTCATAGTATGTTTATGACCATGGTATGGTCCATTAGTAAATTGAAAAATTCATGGATTTTAGTCCTGTTGGGAAAAATGACTTATTATCTACTTTGTGAAGAGCAAACAGTATACACGCTGACATATATTATATATTTGTTTCTGTTTAGAATTTCACTAATGGACCATACCATGGTCATAAACATACTATGAGCTCCATAAAACAGGAGGATAATTCGATGGATTACATTAATGGAACTTGTATCTGATTGCTGACATAATTTCTGTTCTAATAACGTGAGTAATACCAACAAGTGGAAAAAGTGTTAGACAGAAACATATATTATCAGGGAAACAAGGGAGAAGATTTTCCTTGGAGAGCTTAAAATAGATCACAACAAGATATACTAATTAAGGATATAAAAACGTGTTTGTTTAAATGTTTATTTTTTAATATCGGGTATATTTTATACTCCTACTTTCAAGATATGGAGGTAGTATTAGAGATCTATTTTTTTTAGGACCTTAGTACAGTGACAAATGACAGCTGGATGGACTGTCTTAAATGACATTATCCATGACATTTTATTGATATCTAGTGTAACACCACTTGCATGAATAAACTGATGAATATTGAGGGTGTTTTATGATATCCAGCAAGACGCTATTCACATGAACAAACTGAAGAATATTTAGGATTGTATGTATTTATTAATTATATGATTTTGTAATTGTTCACCTTTAGATATACTTTCTTTGAACATCAATAAGAACATTTGAAGACTGATGTGAATTTTGTGTTACAATATTACAAACGAAGGTATGATAGATTCACTGTCCTAATGTCAATTTGCTGAAAAAGATCTGAGGATCAATCTATTAATATGTATGTTGTTTGACTTTGAGAACTGCATCTAGTATAGCAGAACTAATATGACATCTGTACTTGAGTTTGAGAAATTGTTGCATGTAACCTAGTAGAATTACAAAGATATCAATGTTTGAATCGGTGTTATGTTATATCAGCCAAATAGGAAGAAAAAGAAGAAAAAAAGGGTTCCTGTACTGAGAATTATAGTGATAGGTGTTCCATTGCATCTAACATCGTATCTTACAACTGTGTCTCCTCCCGCATAAGATTAAGTTGGGGATGTCATGTATTATGTTTTGGTTTTGTCTTTACACACAATGGATCGTTGGTATGGCTACGTAATTGCACATATTAAAATCAGAAATGATTTTGTTAGAGAATAGGCATTTGTGGACTCAATACAAATAAAAATAGTATGTTTTTAATCGTAAATATGTTTTGTAATAGATTATATTTTTACAAATTGTTTCTAGCCCTGAGGAAGTCCCAAGTGGGGTGAAACGAGTTGGCGGCAAGCAATACTGTTCTGTTTTAATGAATTATGAAAAATAAAGAATGAATCATTCATAAATCAAGTCTTTGAAATTGTTTTTCCTTGTGAAGCCATTTGTTGTTATATTGTGCTGTACATTGCAATTTATGATACAAATATATTCAAATATATATCCGACATAAGTACTCTGGTGGTGGGCCATTGTGTGTGTCTTAGTTAAAAGTGGTCTTTTGATCACTAATTGGTGATGTTTAAGGGTCAAATCCCAGACGCCATGCACAGAGAATAGTGACAAACACAAAGGTTAACTTTAGGAGTGGTAGAGAGTGTTGGTCTTGTATATCTCTGACCCTTGTAGCAGTTGTTTGTAGGTATTATTTCTATGTTTTTCCTATTTAGAACAAGTGGCACTGGAGTGTGCATTTTCTTAACACGTGTTATTTGCTGTAGACCACAATAGAAGCAAATCTGCTGAAAAGGAATATGTTCCCTGTTCAATCAAATACAGCCCTGTTTATTTATTTATTTGTATTATTACTACAAGGACTATAGACTAAATGTACAACTTGCAATGCTCAAAAACTCCCTGCATTGACATTTTTGCTTTCACAGTGCTAGTTAGGGTTAAATACAGAACTTGGCCTCTGACCCTTTAACCTGTTACCCCATGTGGCGATCACATTTGAAAGTATCTCTCGAGAAGCATTACTGAGGGGTTTCAGTCCTGATATTTGAAAGGTAGGATCTAACTTCTGCTGATTTTTATACTCATTTTTATTTGTGTGCAGTGTGCGGTGTTCTTTCTAGCAGTTTAGAGACCAGCACCATTTTCTTCACTTGTATGTACGCACTGCTGAAGCCTGAGGTCAGTTTGAAAACAGCCCTGAGTTCCAGGACTGCTTTAAAAAAGTAAATTGTGCCCAAACTCGACTTTGGTGGTAGGGGCACTTAGAAATGCATACCCTACAATGTTTTGGCATATTAGGGACACCCAGCGTCTCCCCTAGGTATCCCAGGGGTGGGGGAGGGGGGGTCAGATATGTATAGGGTACACCCTTATAAAATGAGTTTTTATATGCCTGGGTAAAGTGAAATTTCACATTTCACTCCCCACATTGTGGTAAAGGGCTGCTCAAATTCGACGTTGATGCTAGGAGCTTCTATATTTTTCACAGTAGGATAAATAGACATTATAAAGATCATAAAAATGCAAAAACGATTTTAGTGCAATTATTTTTAATACTTTTTTTCATGTAGTCATTTTTTAAAAATAATGATCATTAACCCTTTTGATGTTTCCACATATGAAAAGCAAACCTTATTCCTTTCCTTTTGTCTTTAAATGCATTTGTTATAACACTAAGCACAGAAGCTTTACTGAAACATACAAAGTTTTTGTCACTTTTTAAAGGGCAGTAATTATTTACCATCAGATCCACAAATGTGCTTATTTAGAAAAGCAACGAGAAAGAAAGTCTTTAATTTTAATCTTTTCTTTTTTATCCAAAATAATGAAGCTGTATTTCTAACTTTTAAAAACAGTAGGCTTTAACGCACGTGCCTTCATACCATGTTGTACTAATTTAAAACCTAGATCCCACAGCTTGATCTGTAGCTTGTGCCCGGGCATAGCCATGTGTTGTTTACTCAAATGTGCTTCACAACAAGCAGGTGTCAACTTCTACACTTTTTCAGGAGAAAAACCCTTTGCTGTATTCTAATGTCCTCAAAAAGTTTGCAAACCATTAATTATCTCCGTCTGTTCTGATAGACATCTTGCTTCAGACAGACATCTTTGAACAGCTGTCTAAAAGCTCTTTCTAGCGCTGGGAATTGAGCACATTTCAGTCTATTTAAAACCCAGGCGTTCCAAGCCAGTCAATCGTTTTGCAATGTGATAAAAGAGGCGCTTTTATTTTAGCAGCAACTAATTACTCAGATAATGTGAATACCTTTTAATATTAATATATTGTATCTAAGGATAATGCTGTAACATTTTGTATTGAGTCCTAGTTGTGTAACACACATAAACTAGTTTTTTTTCTTTCTATGAGGCCTATTTTGTTTCCTATTGAGTGTTAATTCTAATGTTTCTTTACCGTTGTGACAATATTCACGCATCTATAATGTGTTACTATTTTACTTTAAATGGTAGCGTGCAGCTATATAGCATGTGCTATATAATTAATTCACTGAATTTTAAAGTATAATTCTTCAATGGCATTTGCAGAACACAATAACAGCAACAAACCAAATTGAGCTCATTCCATACATTTTCAAGAAGGGGGCCACACACTCAGCATATACAATACTGCTTGCTAAGGCAAGCCATTCTTACACAAAAAAACACAGTCACTACTCACTCAAACAAGTATGTCACAAGCATCACCACCGGTGTCAGTCCACAAACTACATAGACACTCAAAAAAAACAACCAACCGACAAATCAACACTTAGGACAAAAGCAAGAGACAGCCCACAGACTACTCAAACCAAACCATTTGTAAATACTAATTGTAACCCATATTTACAAGCGAAAGGACTCTAAAAAGATAGTAGAGAGGCTACACCAAGACAATTAGACAGCCAAAAGACTGTGCCATGTTAAAAAAGACAGGCTCTAGCCACAGACTTTTTCCAAAATACACAAAATTACCAATTGAGCTGATGGAACACTCAAAAGCGCTCCATATCACCATTTACGAATTTTACTAAGTGCGCGGATCAGGATCCTTTTTTATATATATTTGTTCCACAGTGTACTATACATTATGGAAGAAATACCATATTTAATGTACATAAACCTATCAGATATCCCCTCTAGGGGAGTCAGCTGAGTACTTTCTAAATCCATATTGGTACCTCCAAGACAGCAACACTTTTTTTTTTTTTTTTTTTTTGCGCAAGACCTTTATTGAAAATCAAGCATTTGACACAGCATGAGCCTACAACCCGGAGGCCGGCTCGCTACGTTTATTCCATTAACCATCATTGTGATCGAATGTTACACATGTCTCAGAATATTGCAGGGTATCGTATACATGGTTAATAGCTGGCATTAGAACTGAGTCTCACTTTTTCTCTTTTAATAAACAAGAACAATAAAACAACATACCCCAATTCCGACCGTACAGTGTAATCTTAATGTACTACCCAGCAGTAGTGTTGACATACTTAGGGTCCCCCTCTTCCCGCCGTCATCTCACACCCGTCCCATCAGCACTCATTCAGTCATGCAACCCGTTCAGTCCATGGGTGGAAGTTCCTCATCATCCTGCAGGGAGGTTAGATAGTCCTCCAGAAAAACCCACATATTTTTTGGTCGCGACTTAACTGGCAGCAGTTCTTCGTAAGTTTGTAACTTGTCACGACAGGTGGACATGTCATGCAACCATGTTTTTAACTTCGGCACTTTGCGACTATGCCAGCATTGTGCCACTTGTCTCTTAGCCAATAAGAGTGCTATCGCACAGAACTTCCTCTTCAAGGCCCTGAACTGCGGTACTATCCCCAGTAAGCAGACTTTGGGTGTACAGTGTACCTCCTCCTCCAGCATAACAGATAAAGTGGCAGTTACCTCCCCCCAGTATCCTTCCACCTTGGCGCAGTCCCACGCCAAATGTGCAAAGCCCGCACCTTCCATGTTACACCTTTTACATCTGTCCTCCTCCTGAAGCCCAAATTTAAACAATTTCTCTGGTGTGTAATACACTTGATGGAGGAATTTAAAGTGAATTAACCTCAGATTACCATTTGGTGTAAGTATCTGTGTCAGAGCGCATGTGCTAGCCCATTCTTCATCAGACAATGGTGTGTCCAGTAGTGCATCCCATCGCCCCTTCGCCTTCAACACATGTCCGTCTAGTTCCAATTGTGCGGCTGAATACAGCCTAGACACCAGGTGTGACAAATCATTAGTTGTGATTAACAGTTGCAGTGGTGCAAGGCATTGCGGCTCCGAAGGGAACGTAGGGTAGTGCTCCCTCAGGGCTCTAGTGAGTCTGAAATATGTGAAGCGAAACATGGATGTTTGGTTATGAACGTAACCCAGTTTGCCTAAGCCCACGAACTCGCCATCTTGGAACACGTCCCCCATCCTATCAATACCGGCTTTGGCCAGTAGAGACATTCCGACGCTCTCCCCAGTTACCGAGAGCTCCTGGTGATGGTGTAGCATCATGGCTGGTGCATATAGTGGGGTCTTGTGTGCTAGTTGCCCTAATTTATGCCAGGCTTTGACCGTAGCATCCACCGTGTTGATATCTCTAGCATGCAGCGGGGGGCGGGTGTGTGAGATTATTGCTGTGAGTGGAATAGGGTGTGCGTCGCTCTCCTCTATAGCGGTGTGAGTGAGGTACGGAACTGCGTGATACCAATACGCCGCATATTGTGCCTGTGCGCACAAGTAATACAGGAGAAAGTCAGGTACCCCGAAGCCGCCCCGTGCAAGTGGAAGTGTCAGAGTCCGCAAATCCACACGGGCCTGTTTACCCGCCCAAATCAAGGTCCGCACCAAGGAGTTTATGTGTCGGAAGATAGCCTGTGGTGGAGTGATTGGTATGTTGTTAAACAGGTATAGTAGCTTGGGCAGTATGTTCATTTTGACAATCGCTATCCTGTCTGCCAATGAAAGGGGCAGATGTATCCAACGTTTTACACTGTCCTCCAGTTTCGACAGCACCACTCCGTAGTTTGCCCTAAGCACCTCGTCCGGATCCCTGTGGTACATGACCCCTAGGTATCTTATAGGGTCCTGTTGCCATCCCAACGGAAAGTCCACCACAAACGTAGAAGTGGTGTCCGTGAGGGGTATTATAGATGATTTGGACCAATTTATGGCCAGACCCGAATGCCCCCCGAACCTTATGTATTCCCTGAGTATGGCGTTCAAGTGAGTCTCCGGGTCCCGGACGTATAGCAACATGTCGTCCGCATATAAGGATATGTGAAGCGGCCTGGCTATGAAGTGCAGTGCCGATTCCTTGTAGTTCTGTCGTATCAGACATGCCAAAGGTTCTAGTGCTAATGCAAATAATAGCGGCGAGAGTGGGCAGCCTTGCCGCGTCCCTCGCTCAATCGCAAATTGATCCGAAATATACCCATTAATTCTGACCCTGGCATTTGGTTGCGTGTAAACCAGGGTGACCCATTGCACAAAACGTTTAGGGAACCCCATTCTATTGAGGACAGTGATCATATACCTCCATTCAATAGAGTCAAATGCCTTCGCCGCGTCTAACATGACCGCTACAGCTTTGACTGAAGGTTGTAGATAGTGCGATAGTGCAAATAGAGTCCGGGTGTTATGTGCTGTCGATCTGGAGGGCACAAAGCCGGACTGATCCGGCAGCACCAGACTGGTCATCAGTGGTGACAGCCGCTTGGCTATAAGCTTCGCAAGAATTTTCGAGTCTACGTTTATTAAAGATAATGGTCGGTACGAGTCACATTCCTCCGGATCTTTAGATGGTTTCAGGAGAGCGATAATCATGGCTTCGCGTAACGTGGGGGGGAGCATGCCTTTCTCAAAGGAGGTGCCATACATATCTACTAAGTGTGGCGCTAGTATGTCTGCATATTGTTTGTAAAATTCCGGGGTGAACCCATCCGGGCCAGGTGCCTTGCCATTCGGAAGTGAGCCTATGATCTCTGTAACCTCATCTGCTGTGATAGGCCTTGCTAAGTACTCCCTGTGCGCATCTGACAGCCACCCTATCGCTACATCGTGCAGGTATTCATAGGTGTCATCCGCCGGAGCAGTGGGCTGGGATTTGTACAGGGATCCAAATGAATTAACAAAGCATTTCAGTATGTCATTAGCATGGGTTTGTGTGTCACCCTCCCCGTCCTTCACCCTAAGGATCGCAGTCGAGCCGCGACCTGTGCAGATCTTCCGAGCTAAGACAGCCCCCGGTCTACCTCCTTCCCCAAAGGCTCTAGCCACATGCGTGCGGTTTAAATATTTCATTTCAGAGTCTAGAAAGGTCTCGTGTTCTGTGTGTATTTCGCGGAGTTTGGCCAGGTGTATGATATCCTGAGTGGACTCATATAGGGATTCCAGGTCTCTCATTTGCTGTTCACACCTGCGTATCTGAGTTCTAATATCCTTCAGAACCCCCACTGTGGTGCTAATACAGACCCCTCTAATCGTGGCCTTGAATGCTTCCCAGAGGACGCCAGGGTCATCAGTCGATGGGGCATTAAGGTCAAAGTAATCTTTAATCGCCTTCTTAATCGTGTCTGCATAAATTGCATCAGTTAGAGCACGTGCGTTAAAGCGCCATTGGAAGGGGGGGGGGTGCGTATCGTGGAACGTCCAGCTGCAGGAGGACAGGATTGTGATCAGACAGCGTGCGAGGGAGCACCTGTAGGTGTCGCACCCATAGTGCCAGGTCAGAGGAGCCCAGCCAATAATCCAGCCTGGACCAGCTGTTGTGGGAAGCATTAATGTGCGTGGCCCCAGGCGCGTCAGTGTTCCTCAACCTCCAAAGATCCTCTAGACCCAGATCCTTCATCATGTGTCCCACCATTGTGCGTGAGTGTTTGTGCTGTTCCACCGAGTTAGCTGAACGGTCCAAACCGTCACGTAGTGTCACGTTCCAATCACCACCACACAATATATGTGCGCTATTGTGTTTCTGTAGGTGTCCCCATACCTCCCTGAAGAAATCCGGGGCATCTGTGTTAGGACCGTATACATTCAGCAATGTCACCTTCTGCCCCCTCAATGTACCTGATACCATTAGAAACCTGCCTGAAGGGTCCTGTGTTACTGTGTGATTCACAAAGCCCACCCCTCGTTTCACCAAAATGATCACCCCTCTAGAGTAAGAAGAGTACGAGGCCCTGAAAACCTCCTCCGCCCATCTTGCCCCCAGTTGCGCATGCGAGTGTGGGGCCAGGTGAGACTCCTGTAGGAACGCTATATCCACATTCCACCTTGTCAGGCTTGCAAAAATCTGCCGTATTTTACGTGGCTGTGAGAACCCTCTAATGTTCCAGGTTAGAACGTTTAAACTGTGTCTACCCGCCTCCCTGGTCCCCATCAAAATCCAATGACATAAGGCATGAGCGCTCATCACAAATCAATTGCATAGGGATTGTTAGCATCTCCCTTTTAGTTGCTCCAGTCGACCCAGCAGTAGCTGGGACTAACTTGGAACCAGTACAAAAAGACATTACACATTCTGTCGGCCTAACAGTACAATCATACATCCCACCCCCCCAGAACCCACCCACTCCAGCAACCCCAACCTGCCGAAGCCAGTCCCATCCAGTGCACCAATCCAGAACTCCCATAAACAGTAATACAGTGCCAGAACCAAACTCTTACTGGGTAATACCCTTGTAGAGGTCCGCCAGGGGCACAACTCACCACCTGGTGTACAGGTGTGGGCGATGCTAATGAAGCTGTATGAAACGCAGTTCAGGTGAATACTCGCCGTCCCCCCCCCCCCCCCCCACCCCCCGAACAACCAACAACAAAGCCACTGGCTGAGCAACATGTCTGGCACAGTGCGTCTCCAATGCAATTTCAACAGTTAATCATCAAGGCACAGTATCCCTCTCCTCCCACCCTTACTGCTCGCCGCACAGAGTGCATTGGGGATCTCTCACAGTCAGTGACGGAGGCGTCCCATAGTCAGAATATATTGAGCAGAGCACAGCAGACAAGGGGGCAGTTTCTCGCCACTCGCGCACTAGCCTGCATTGAGTAATCGCCACAGGGTGATAGTGTCACTCAGTTGTGTACGCCAATATTGCCTTATGTGATGTGCATGTGTCGTGATGCATTCCCAGTACAAAGTTAGTAGTGAGCCGCATCTCCGAACAGAGGCCTCTTAGCCCCATCAGGACCTCTCCACCCAGACACTCCGTGTATGTTGAGTCAATCCCACTACCGGGCAAACTGGAAAACAGGTTCAAGCAGTCTAGTAAGTGCGGAGATT
Organism: Lissotriton vulgaris; assembly: GCF_964263255.1. Lineage (NCBI taxonomy): Eukaryota > Metazoa > Chordata > Amphibia > Caudata > Salamandridae > Lissotriton > Lissotriton vulgaris. The sequence continues at coordinate 892,704,758 of NC_141693.1, read as the reverse complement.
AAAGTCCATGCTAAAACGCATGATCGGTAACTGAACTGTACACTCACCAGTGGCATACCATGAAACAACCCCTCATCGTTAGTCCGAGTCTCGTCGTTGTTCATTTTGCGAATTGTCTTTGATCTCTCGTTGAACCCTTTTGACAAATTCTTGTGCTGCTTTCGGTGTCGGCAGTACTGTCGCTTTCTCCTTCCACACCACCCTGAGGCGTGCTGGATACATCATGGAGTAGACAATGTTCAACTCACGCAATTTGGTCTTCACTGCAGTATATTCTTTCCGGGCCTGCTGGACCGCAACTGTGTGGTCCGGGTAAAATTCCAAGGAGTTCCCTTGATGCTGGATCTTCCCTTTCTCTCTTGCTAGCCGAAGGATCGTGTCCCTGTCGCGGTAATTGAGGATACGCGCAACAATCGGTCTCGGCGTGGTACCGGGCAGTGGTTTCGGGGCCAGCGACCTATGAGCACGCTCCACGATGAAGAGGGGCGACAGGGCCTCAGCTCCGAACAGATCCTTGCACAGTGTTTCCACGTAGGTTTCCATGCGGCCTGTGTTGGTGGACTCCGGCAGGCCCGTGATCCGTACGTTGTTGCGCCTCGAGCGCGCTTCCAAATCCTCCTCCTTCGCCTTGATAACTTCCAGTAGCCTTTCCATATCTGCGCATTTTGAGGTGGAGGCCCGCGCCTCATCTTCAACCGCGGATATTCGCGTTTCGGCCTCATCCAGTCTCTCCCCATGCTTTTCCTGTCGCGCTGCCATGGTGTCCATTCTGCAAGTTAAGTTGTCCAACTTGCCATTAATATCCTGTAGGTTCGATTGTATCGCTAGCAGGATCTTTTCGATGTTGTTATTGGGCGCCTGAACTGCCTCTTCCTCCAGCACCCCGTCAGTGGATTTCTGCGTTTTTTTCATCTCAAAGGGCAGCTTCTGTTGGTGTTTGTCTGGTTTGCCCATGCTTGCGGGTGGGGAGGTCGCCTTCCTGCACGTGGACCCCGAAGCCCTCGTATGTCTGGTCGCCGACGCCGTGTTGAACCCCACCCTTGGGGCGATCGCCGCCTAAAAGACCGTCACAGCGCTGAAAGCACCGGGCGAGGGTGACACTCCCCCGGTCGTGAGGCAACGTGACCGAAGGCCGGCTGTTCGCTGTCCGCACCGCCGTCTAACAAACCCCCTCCACGTAGTGGACTGGTGGCCCACAATCGTGCAGAGAAAGTGTCCCAGTGTGGCAGCTCGCAGGGCAGAGGATATCTCAGGCCTCTCTGATCCCACAGTTGGCGTGTCGTCGCAATATGGCCAGCACACTCCCCCTACACTCAGTGTTTAAGGCAGGCAGCTATCACCGCAGGTGTGTCGCTTCCGCAGGCCTAACGCATGCCAGGTCGTTGTCTCTCCGTGCAGCCTGCGCGGGCCTGTAATTCCGGGGTCTGCGAGCGTCCTACCAAGAGGGGCCGCCTCGCACGTGGCGCCAGGAAGGACACGTTATTCACAGCAGACACCAACCCTGGCGCAACAACTGATGGGGTCGGGCAGCGGCGTCCACAGGTCTCCGAGGTATGGGCGAGCCCACGCAGATCTTTAGGCAGCACCGACAATCGCAGACTGTTTGCTTCTCATAGCGCTCGCCGCCAGTAGCCAGCACCACTCACCCTGCAGGAGCGTGGGTATGTCTCCCTCTCCGCTAGCGCTCCGCACCGTTCTCCACGCTGGGCGCTCTTCCGCTTGCTGGTCTCCCCTCCGCTGTGTCAGGCCACCGCCAGTGTCTCGGCCCTGCCACCGGATTTGGGGATTATTTGATTATGCCCGCGTTTTTCGTGTCGCGGCCGCCATCTTGTCAGGCAGTGCCTCCAGCGCCTAAACGTGGGTCCCTGGCGCACCGCAGCGCTACAATTTTTGATGCAGGGGTAGTGGGGAGGCCAGTCCTCAGAATCCTACCTCCGCCACGTGTCCCCGCTCCTGGACAGTAGAGTGGTGATTGTCCTCCGCTCGGCTGCTGTGTGCACGTCCCAACGCGGCGGCCATCTTGTCAGGCGCCCGGACCTCTCGCCACGGTCATCCGCAAATTTCAGGGCAGTCGCTGTCCGCCGGGGGCCGTTTCTCAAATCGTTATGTGCTCCACCATTTCGCACATCTTGCTAGGCGATCGAGGGGTCGGTGGCTTGGGCGAGATCGGCGATATTCACCATAGTTGGCGATCGCCCGGCGGAGCTGCTTCTCAGGCAGCCATGTCGCCGTGCGCCCCCTAGCGCCTCCCATCAAGACAGCAACACTTTCTACGAAGTGTGCTAGGAGCAGGCATGCCAAATATATTACAATGCGATGTAATATTATAATCAAAAACGTATTTATCCTAAGAATTATCCAAAAGTAGAGAAAAATCTCTTCATTACCTGATTTTATTTGCTGCCGCAAACAAACAAACAAAAAACCAAAATCTTGGCCCTGGCATTCTAAAATAAGAGTGTCACATCGTGACCTTACCAAACAAAAGTCTCTAGCTTCCAACTGCCAAGTTCTGAGTGACCTAACAGTCGTTTTGAAATACTCACGGCAAAGAAGATCTTAGTCGGGACCGGCTATCGCCTAGTGGGTCAGATCGGGAAAACCAGAGAACACGTTGGGCTGCAAAGACAAAGGGTCTACTCATGCAGGGTACCTTCCTCAGTGGATTCCTGCCTTCCGTCATAACCGCACTCTCGGATGGCCGCGTCTCTGAAGAGTCCTACGTTCCGGCACCGATTTGTGGAATAAAAAGCCTTTTTAGGGGCTCACTGATGCACTGGTTCTTAGACCAACAAAGAAGAATTTGGCTCTGAAGCTGTATTATTAAAGAGAATAAATTTATTAATCTCATATGAGGGAGACTACGTACCCTCAGGCCACTGTATGAGGTAGTCCAAGGAGTAGTCCAAGGAGTACAGAAATCATGGACCTTTGATACTGTGATATCTGCAGTGTAAGCATGGAGGTTAAAAAAGAGGCAGTACAAGTGTACACATGAAAAGCTATTTCTCATATATGGACAACTGGAACCTACTTAGTCAACAGAGTGGGAGGAGTAACAAAAACCCTTACATCAGTTGGAATAGCCTGACAGTTATGTCTGTAACAGGTGCATTCTAGCAGCTACAGGCCTTTCTGAGCATACATTGCTCTGGCTCAGTGATGAAGGAGATAACTGTAACTGATTACTCAAGCAGAATACAAGAGCAGGCAACAGTGAAGAGGGAAGAAGCACATGGCGAGCACATGGGTAACTAAAATGGCTGCCACAAACAAAATGGCTTCAGCTTATGCTAACAGCGATTTCTGCCAGTTTCCACATAAACACCTACCAGCCCTTGCTTGTTGCAAGTATCAGGCAGGTTCTGGGGTTGGCCACACTACGGCCATTTGCTGCGGAACTACCAGCCCTGACCCACAGCAGTGCAGCACTTTGCTTGTTTACAGTGGGAACCGTGAACACTTCCTCTCTGGGATCTCAGTCGATGGGGTGGGCAAAGCTGAGGTGGCCATGGTTGATGCTTGGAACACCTCAGGGCGGGAGGCTGGAGGCATGGACCTGGGTTTTGAAGCATCCCATTAGCCTATCTGGAGCAGAGGCTTAGAGCGTGTGTCCGTTTGGGGGGCTGCTGTAATTGGTGTGCAGGCGCAGTTTGAAAATGTATATTTGCTGTGCCCTAACATGAACACAATATTTTGAAGTGAAGGGGCTAACGTGCAGCTCAGCGGGTTCAGTGCAGGTGGTGTGGTGCCAAATGAGGCAGCACATGTGCACACTCACAGCGGGGCCTCTGTCGTCTTCAGTCACGACTGAGGTCAGGGCAATGGCTGGCAATTTACTTGCCTGCTCTGCTTCTGCTGTGACTCTGACTTGTGTGCAAGGTGTTAGTGCACACTCCGACCTCAGAGCGGAGGCAGCGGGGACACTTAGCTATCAACACAAACTTATTATTGTGAAGATCGTAACACACCCTAAAATTTCTGAGTTATGCGCAAATTGGAACAGCCACTAAGGGTTAATGAGCACAGGATAACATTTGCACACATAATGGTGGCAATTATTAGCATAATGAGGGCACTGTGGTAATGTAGTGAACATTCCTATGAAATGCTTTGACTGGCACAATGGTGGTAATTGACAACATATAGTAAACATTCTTTGTAGCAATGGTGCCCAATCCTGGTGTAATACACTGGCACAATGTTGGTAATTCCTTGCATTATTATGACATTATTTCTACTGGTTTCTGAAGCCTCAACCTGTACGAATGACGTAACGTGCTTGCATCATCCATTCATTCACACATTTATTCACTGATACTCTCATCATTCACACAGTAATCTATCCATACACTCACTCATCAATCCAACCTATGACTCGCTCTCACATTCACCTACATACAAACATACACATACACATACACACAGCAAACACAAACTCAGGAGCATCCTGTGCAGGTAAGAGCGGTGGGGCAAAGTGGGGGGACTCTAAAGACGACGAGCGAAAATGAATTATTTATTTAATTTTTCCTCCTCCTCGTCTATCGAGTCCCCCACCCTGCCGCACCAGTCTTACCTGCACGGGCTGCTCCTGACAAACTTTGCAATCCATGAAGATGCACTAATACTTTAAAAATAGCCTGAGCTACTGGATTTGCCAGTGCTTGTTTATATTGATTTGTTGCACTTCTAGTCCTGTATATTTAACGGGAAAACTAAAACTGAAATTATTAGACTGCACAGAAGAAAAAAGGTTTTAGATGAACAACTCAAACTTGATCTGGGACAAAAGTAACTCACTGAAATATTAAAAATTGTATTCATATGAATGCTAATAATGATTTAAACAACGGCAGTAGTTATTGTTACTGTTATTGCTGTTACTACAGTGATTTCAGTATTCTTCTTATTGTAATTATTGCGTAGATTACTCATCAATAGTTTTCATTACTCTGATTCTTTGTTCCTTGTCCAAGTTCTTATGAACATGAGATTTAGTCTTTCTTTCCCCCAAAATGTCACCATCTTCCATAAGCTGTTTTCCATCTCTATGAATCCGGGCTATTCTCCTCCTTCCCTATCAACTCTAATGCTCCCTTTGCCGCTTCCTGAAAATTCTAATGCTCCTTTGCAGATTGCTGAAGAAGGCCTCCCAGAAAGAGATGAAGGGAGTGATCTTCTCAAGTGAAGAGTATCAGTAATTAATCTAGACATCACCTCCTCATCTCCTTCCTTGTCCCATCTCCTATGTGCATGAGGAAATACCCAAGCGGCATGCCTTGATCCCAGCTTGATAGCTATCCAAGGCATCCCAGTAAGAAATCTACAAAGCAGGAGTGAAGAAAACCTTTCCGAATATATTGCCACACTCCCAAGTGAAATCAAACACTGAAAGCGCGTCACTAACAACTAACAGCCATTACAATATATAGCAGTTGCTTTAGAGAGAGAACCCCTGGGCCAAAACACAACTCATTCCCCTGGGCCACATTTAGCCTGTAATGTGAAATAAACGCAGAAGAGATAGCCCAAGTAGTAGCCTTGTAGCTATTTACAATGAAAATTCCAGCCCACACTGCCCTTAAGGTGGATATTACCCTGAAAACATGGGACAGCATACTGGAATACCCTTGGAAGGTTGCCCGGAATGCCAGATTGCAACCAATTCAGTACTTTTAACTCTACAGAGCGAACTTATCCCCTTACATTCTTAATAAATTAGACTTCAACACCACAGACGCATGTCCCTGGAGCAGAGCGACTGACGCAGACATTTTCCACATGATGTGGGGCTGCTTGGGAGTAGCACAGTTTTGACAAAGGGGCCCAGACATTCATGAAGATGGTCACGGGAAGGGATGGATACACTAGACTAGATACTGCCTCCTGGGCCTCGTGCCTTGACTTGAACAGGGACAAGCAGCCACTAAGCTTGCAGACCTCCTTCTAATCCTAGCGAATCGCACCATCATGATGCAGTGGAAATTCTCCACAAGCCTCCTCTTGAACATGGGCGGGTCCTTCACTAGGGCGGAGGAGCATTGCCCCAATGCTTTCTCGCAGTGCGAGAAGCAGAAACATAAAATGGTAATCACTTTCACGGGTGGGTGAATCTGCTCTCAGGGCAGGGGAGGAGTGGTGTGCCTGCCCACTCCCAAGTGCGCAAAGACTGTTTGGTTGGCTCCCTGGAGCCTCCCAAACTAGTCATGTGCACTCTGCTCTTCTCCATGCAGGCTGCAATGCAGCCTTCATGGAGAAAATGGCTACCTCATAAGCCCCTGGTAGCCAACCAATCACAACGCTGCTTACAGCATTGATTGGCTTAGGGGAGGGAGGGAGCCTGGCTGCCTGCTTTTGCTTCCTGGAGAGCAGAGAAGACGCGAGACCCGGCCGGCGGAAAGGTAATTTTAATTATATTTATTAAAAACATTATATCAAAACCCCTGCGCGATCCCCAACGTGACCCCTCCCCCCCAGGATAACCCGCAAGACATTGTGACCATGACTGCTCTTGACACAATGGATGACAGCTGTTCACTTATGGCCAATGAAAGTACAGCCTTGCATAGGTAAGAGGCAGGAGGGCTTCGCAAGTTCTTAATTGCCAGAGAATGGGATGAGCTGTGTGCAGCGATGGAGGAGGGAAAGGGGGATGACCTGATTCCTCCCTGAGCACTAACTGCAACAAATCAAACCGTTCATATATTTGTACTATTCAGCCACTAGAAATAATAGCCCACGCTGATCACACAAAGTGTGGGGCATCAGAAATGATCCTCAGGTAAATATTAAGTTGCACTACATTACACTACAAGATCCCCAGATGAGAGAACAAGACATTCTCATCACCCTACACTAGGTACGTAAAATCCACTGCTCTGGATTGGATAAAGGATAATTACGCACTTATATAGCGCACGACTATGACATCCGATGTAATGGATCCTGCGTTGTAATAGCTGCGTTGTAACAGCATTACGTTGTAATAGTTGCGTTGTAAGTGATACACACCCCCGTAGGCATCTCGGCGCTTGTACGAATACCGCCGAGGAACCCTTCCTGGCCTTTCCATGTGAGGAGCCCACTCCTGGGCACCACCAAGTGGAAGTCAGGCATCCTCAGCGTTGTTGGGGCCGTAGAGATTAAGCCAGCTATTGCCCAGAGGTGCAGAGTGGGGCTCATGATCAGAATAGGCACCGAGGCGAGAATGATCAGGTCAGAGGATATTGATCCCGAGACCCGCCGAGGCAGGAATTGAACCCTGGTCCCGGCCAGACTACTGCATCAGGGTCTGCCGCTCTAACCATTGAGCCACACATTGAGGTTAGTAGATTAACATGGGGGTCGTATAATTCTGCAAAACTTGGCCATCAGGAATTTGGATTCTTTTGTTTGTATGGTTCACAGGTCGGTATTATGTTTTAGGGTACAAATTTCAAGCGTGCAAATACCCTCCAGTTCAGAGTTAAAATGGACACGTATCTGGGTAGCTGGGTCCCACTATCAAGTATTCGTCCCGAGCTCTCAGACGTGCATAGTAGGGGCATTGTCTCATTGGACATATACCTGTGTTTCACTGTTTGCAACTTCATGCTTAACTCAGCCATGGGTATAATTTAGGGGATGACCTTGGAGGAACATTTAAGAACAAAGTGGAAAATGTTATAATGCCCCTATTGAATTCTGTTGAAAAAGCAGTAAAATATATATATTTTTTAAGTGGACATTCCCCTGGTAGACTGAGCTTGTACTGATTCAGGGAAAACCTTTCTAGAACCTCTGTAAGCCAAGGAGATGCCTGGCTTAATCCATCAACTTAAAGTAGCTTTGGAAGACTTATAACCACTCATGGCTGGGCCAAAAATTACAAATACATTCTCAGAATGCCTGAATCAGCTGCCCTTCTCAAATAAATCTTCAGAACTGTAACTACATATAATAGATGGTGTAAAAAAATCTGGTCAGAAGATGAGCAGGCATCTAATGATGAGAGGATTATCTCTTGTTTCATGTGAGAGCCTGAATTTACCAGTTTAGGAAATCTGGCCCCAGAGTAAGGACACCTCTATCATCATAAATCCTTAAGTGGCGTGACGACAGAGCATGGAACCCTCTTCCCTAAGTGTTCTTGTGGTAGTGATAGCACATTAGAAAAAAATGTAAAAGTCAAAATTGTCCCTGAGACTGCCTCTAAAGTTCAAAAGGTGGTCCCGATAAAGAAGATAAGAGCAAGGGCAATTCCCACCATGGTGTAGAAGCTCTGCTTTTGGCCTTAACAAGTCAAATCCCTCAAATATTAAAGATACTGGATCCTCAACAGAAGAAACATTACCCCACTGAGACCCGAATACCCTGACTGGTGACCATTGAAGTCTGAAGGTAGACAAAGACATATTGTTATTAACACTGTCCTGTAAACCTGGAGCATATATTCTGGTGAACATTTCACTAGAGAAATATAGATTATAAATACCGCTCAATTTTCCAGAAGAAGACCAGACTTGACTATTTCTTTAGAACATCTACTAGATTTCTGAACAGACTAAAAAACAGACTTAGAAAAACCTGTGTTTGAGAGCTTCCACCTCTCAACCTCTAGACCTACAGATCACACACTGAGGGTGGCTAAAGGCAGAGATGGAAGAATCATAGGAGACAAAGACATTGACAGAATCTACTCCTTCACTACTGAGAGAAGTCCAAGGAGGGGAAACTATGTGGTAGAACTCTGATTACCTCCACCCACGCCCTCTGTAGTCTTGTCAGATCCTTTGGAACAAATGAATCGAGAGTGAAAGTGGTAAGACAGATGATTTAGAGACCGAACCCCTCAGCCAAACTGCGATTTAGGCATGTATGTCTTATCACCATGTGGTCCGTTGTATTAACCATGAGCAACCTGACTTGAGAATACAAAAATCACTTTTCATGATGCCATTAACTTTGTGCAGTTAAAGAATTACAACTTATTTGGATCTTCCCAAATCCCCTGAGTTGACTGAGTCCCCCCAACTATACCCCAACCCAGACCAATGGCATTTGTAGTCAAGGTCTTCTGCTTTGGGAAGGCAAAGAAACGTGCCCTGGTCCAAAGTTGAAGAAATCAATCAACAGGCTAGATGATCTTGAATGGAGTAATTCCTCCAATAGCCCAGTTTTTAAGAATTTGGAGAAGCATGCGGCTCATGTGAAGCATGCCCAGGGAATGATATGATGAACAATGTTGCCTTCTAAAAATTTGACAGAAAAAAAGAAGCAAGGAACTATGTGGAAATGTTCCCCTCTAATAAAGAAATGGTAAATAAAAGGAAATACTCTATTATAATGACCATTTCCCCCCTAGACACAAAGTCTATCTCTTGCCATTGGTTCCATCTTTGCCATTAAACTTTCCAGATGATTGTTCAGCTTCAATTTTGAAGCAACCGGAAGAAATAAGTTTCCCATATGAGTTCTAAAACATGCCCCAATACATTCCATGTTCTGGGATAGAATCCTCTGGGGGTCTGTCAAGTTGATCAGAGTTTCTGCATTAGGATGGGGAATGAATCAGAGGATTGTCCAGATATGAACAGGCTATTTATGACCCAACATGTATTTGCTGGCTATGAAAGGAGCCAAGACCTTTGTGAAAACTCAGTGCAGTCATTACCCCATAAAGAAGGATTTGAAACTACCAATGCTGATTTCCCACAGCAAACCTGAGGATATCTGATATGATTATGCAACAGGAAAATACAGATTTACATCCTGCAAGTCAATGTTGGTCAAAAGCCTCCCTCTGATATCGGCGTATTACTTGATACAGTTCATTTAAAAATGAACTGTTGATGTGAATTTGGTGAGTTTTGTCATGCCTTTTATCATTCTGATTTCTCCTAAGGATGTTTGAACTAGGGAAACAATCAAATAGCACCCAAAGCCCCCTTCTTGTGCAAGAGCTGTACGAATTGATTTATTTTTAATCAGAGAAGCTACCCTCTCATGTACATCTTCTCAATTCACCAAGGGCCAGCTGTACGTACAACTGGCCACAAAATACCTGTCACAATTTGCAGCCAGTATTTTTGCAACTAGTGGGCTAATTTGTGAAGTGATCTATGTACTAATAGGTCTGTTTGCAAATTACTGATTCGTAGTGGGTCACAATTCAACCTGCCTCATGAATATCAATGAGGAAGGTCGCAAATTGTGACCTACTTGGAATCGCAGCTATCACAGGGATGGTGGCCTGCTGAGGTCAGTAGACCACCATGTCTGATTGCTTTTAAATAAAGCATTTGTTTCTTTAAATGCAACCCAGTTTTGTTAAAAGAAAATGTGATGCTTTTAAACAAAATAAATTAAAAGAGTAATTTAATTTTTTTAAAGTTTGCCAGTGGTCCACCTTGGCCGGTTGTGGCCATGGGGTTAACTAAATGGGGGTTGACTGCTCTGGATCAGTCCTGAAGAAGTAATTGCCTCTTGCATGTGATTCATTAGCGTCCGCCGAGCAAAAAAGTGATATATATATATATGTAGTTAACACGTAAATATAAGTAGTGCGACTGTGTCCAGCAGCCGAGGAGGGAATCAATGGATAATGTCTATGCCTGTCTCAGGGCTCTGGCAAGCACATGCACAGATGACGACAAGCAGAGGAGGTGAGGGCACAACTCATACAAGGGTGCAGATAGGCCAACCTGCAGAGGCTTATCCTCAGACAACTGGCAATCAAGCTGTATGAAATGTTCATTCTCGCTCGCACTTACAATTTGTCCAGAGGAAGAAGTGGAAGTAGCACTAAACCGTGGGGTAGAACTGCCCTCCAGCACCAAAATGCCAGCTATCAAATCAGACACAGTGGACGACACCCAGACCAAACCCCTGTCTCACTGAGGGATAACCCGGACTGACTCCGAACTGAGGGATGGAACCACACCCGCAGCGAATGCCCAGTGGCAGGATACACATGCTCGGCATGCAACAAACCCAACCACTTCGTGAGGGTCTGCGGAAGCAGTGAGTGGAACTGCCAAGCCTGCAGTCAAGGGCCACCAATGAAGGCCCTTTGCCACCTGTCCATAGGTGATCACTCAGTTAATAAAAGCAGAGAGTGGTAGAGAGAATAAGATTGTGAAGAGGAGGACAATAAAGGAGAGGGGGCGTTTCTCATCTCATATACAGATGCAGGGAGCTGAGTGACAGCCACTGCTGGTATGTAACATCACAATCACCTGCACAATAATACAAGCCCTTGTCGATACGTGTGCCTCCATCAATGTGATGAACCATTACCAATATCAGCAACTGTACCTGCAGCCACCTCTATGACCTTGCACCAAACATATGCCTATGGACACACAGAATCACTCCTGTTGGAGGGAGCGATGGATTCCACCATTAAATGTGGAGACAGGGAAGGTACGACCATGTTCCACCTGACAAAAGGTGGAGAAGGAACCCTGACTGGTTTCAGCAGACTAAAGACCTGGGGCTGGTTTTCTTCACGAGGGCAATCCATGACCTGCAAGCAGATGATTTTCTCAGCTGATTCCTGGAGTTATTCCAAGGGCTCGGGTGTCAAAAAAGGAGCACCAGTCAAACTCCATGTTGATAAGACAATACAAGCATTGGCGCTTCAACACTAAAGAGCACCATCCTACCTGAGAGCCCAGGTAGAAGCGTATCTAAACTACCAGAATCCATGAGTGTTATCAAAAGGGTCTCAGGGCCTTCACCGTGGGTGTCACCCCTAGTCATAACTGAGTAGCCCAAGAAGCCAGGGGCAATATGGCTTTGCATAGACATGAGGCTGCCTAACCGGACTATTAGTCGGGAACGGCACATCACCCCAACGACAGACAACACCATAGCTGACCGTAACGAGGCATAGTTGCTCTCGAAGCTCAATCTGAATCCCAGTTACCATCAACTGGAACTTCACCCGGCAGTCATTACATCATGTCATTTTTGATGCCCTAGGACTTCGAAGATACAAGAGAATGCAATTAGGGACACAATATCGGGGCTGGAAGGGGTCTTTAATATAGGCGATGACAATCTCATCTATTCAGCCACCCTGTCAGACCATTACAATTACCTCAAGGCCATCCTTCAGAGGCTACTGGACAGTGGGCTATTCCTGCACAAGCAGAAATGCTATTTTTTTAGCCCAAGATTGAGTTATTTGGATTCACGATCTCCAGGGAAGACCTGCAAGTAGATCCTGCAAGTCAGCAGCAAACAAGGTGGCCCCTGCATTCAAGAATGTGACCAAGGTATGTAGTTTTCTAGGCATGGTGACATACTGTGGTTAGTTCCTACCAAGCCTGACCACCCTGTCTGGCTCTCTCTGAGCTCTCACAAAGGCCAGAACACAGTGGAACTGAAGCCCAGAGAAGCAAGAGACATTCAACAAGATCAAAAATGCTCTCCTGGCTGAAGTTGCTATGGTGTACTTTGACCCCGACAGGGCCATGGAATTGGTGGTAGACGCAAAGCCCTTTAGGCTTGTAAGCCCTTCTGACACAAAAGCAGGAGCTAGGTGTGTGTTCCCCCTGGGGTTTGCAAGCAGAGTGCTCGTGGCAACAGAAGCACGGTCTGCACAGATTGAAAGGTAGGCCTGGGGTATCAAATGGGGCTTGTCACTACTTTCACCTGCACATCTATGTGTGGGAGTGGATGTATGACGTTACGACGCATACTTTAACAACGCATACCATTACAACGCAATTTTTACAACGCAGTATCCTTTGCAACGAATGCCTTTACAACGCATGACATTACATCGCAGATGCTATTACAACGTAAGTATAGGTAAGTATATAATTTTAAATAAAAATGTAATTAATAAATATAAAATTAATTTAATTTATTTGTAAATATATATATATATATATATATATATATATATTTTTTTTTTTTATTTTAAATAGTGTAGGTGATTAAAAATAATATTCTAACTCCAGGGGGGAGTAATAGTAGGGTACGTGCTGGATAGTGTAGGGGTAAAAAATACTATTCTAACTCCAGGGGGGTGTAAAATTAGGGTAAGTGCTGGATAATGTAGGAGTAAAAATTACTATTCTAACTCCAGGGGGGTGTAATAGTAGGGTAAGTGCTGGATGGTGAAGGGGTAAAAATTACTATTCTAACTCCAGGGGGGGTGTAATAGTAGGGTAAGTGCTGGATAGTGTAGGGGTAAAAATAACTATTCTAACTCCAGGGGGGTGTAATAGTAGGGTAAGTGCTGATAGTGTAGGGGTAAAAATTACTATTCTAACTCCGGGGAGTTGTAATAGTAGGGTAAGTGCTGGATAGTGTAAGAGTAAAAATTACTATTCTAACTCCAGGGAGGTGTAATAGTAGGGTAAGTGCTGGATAGTGTGGGGGTAAAAATTACTATTCTAACTCCAGGGGGGTGTAATAGTAGGGTAAGTGCTGGATAGTGTAGGGGTAAAAATTACTTATATTTTTTTATTTTTAGAACTTTTTTTAATTAATATTAATATTACTTACATTAATTTATTTAATTTATTTAAAGTACTTTTTTTATTATTAATTATTTTTTATTTTTAATATTTATTAAATTATTAATATGTAATTAATTAAAAAAAATATTAGTTAAATAAATGTTTTAATAAAATGATATACTTACCTATACTTACGTTGTAATGGCATGCGTTGTAATAGCATCTGCGATGTAATGTCATGCGTTGTAAAGGCATTCGTTGTAAAGGATCCTGCGTTGTAGTAGTTGCGTTGTGAAAGTAGTCTGTTGTAATAGTTGCGTTGTAACGGTTGTTTCCCGTGGGAGTTCAAGGTAATAACAGATCACAAATGACTAGTGAGCCTGTTTGGAGGGAAAGCCCCTCACCCACAGCCATGCATAGAACAGTTGGCGGTATAGCTGCTACCTTACCGGTTCTGTGTAGTGTATCGGCCAGGACCCATCAACCCCGCAGACTTCCTGTCCATTGTATGAGCCAACGGAGTGACCATGGGCAGTGAAGGGGCAAAGAAATTTGGATGCATGGTGGTAACACCAGCATGCCCATGAGCACTGATAGTTGAGGACGTCCGGCGGGCCACTGACACTGATGATAGCCTCAGGAGAGTACAGAGGCCATTAACAACAACGCATGAAAACTGTTCCTTCAAGATGCTAACCAATGGGACCCAACAGAAAAAACCTGGCTGTCACCTCTATAGAGAATAAGAGACGAGCTGAGCTTCATGGCAGGAGGTATCATAGTGCTAGGTCACCATATTGTTATCCCTGGAGGACGAAATAATTGACTTGGCCCACGAGGGGCACCTTATGGGCTGAGAAGACCAAGGCCAAATGAGGAGAAAGGTGTGGATCCCAGGCATAGGCATCAAAATGGAAGATGCTGTGTGGCAGTGTCCGACCTGGCATATCTTGGGGAGCCCCACTGCTCTGGTGATTGTTGCCACAGAAGACACACCAACAACTTCCTGGTCGTAGATCAGTCTGGACTTTGAAATTTCACAGATGGCAGGTTATCAATGGTCATGGTCGACGACTGGTCCAGATACCCCGTGGTAGAGTTGGAAATCATAACAACATTTTTCAATGTGATGCCCCTGCTGGAGAAGGCCTTTGCAGCATATGTTCTGCTAGAGACTATCCGTACAGACTGTGGGCTCCCTTTTCAGTGCATGGAGTTTCGGGAGTACCTGGAAGCGCTTTGAATCAAGCATCAAAAAAATAGCACCTCAGTGGCCACAAGCTAACGGCACTGTGGAGAGGTTTATGAGGATCTTGAATAAAGCTTTCTGCATTTCAGTAGACCAAAAGACTGACCTGGAATGGAGTTTTCACCCATTTCTGAGAGTGTACAGCAACACCCCTTACTAGACGACCCAGTGAGCCCCATGACATCTGATGTTTCAAATGAAACAGCGGCTCCAGTGGTCTAATGCAAACGATTCAAGCAATCGATAGGCACAATGGCAATATAAAGGGTACAGTAATGCCAGAGGGCAAGAAACCATTTACACTGAAGGTTCAATATATCATGTTTTATGATTTTATGTACACTTTTTTACAATTCAAATAAACTGACATGTGTGCATTGTGTCCCTGTGTGAAAAATGGAACCGAAATGTGAATTACAGGGTGAACAATTATATACAAGGTTCCAGCAATTTCTCGCATTTGTGCCGGTACACGGGCCTTATGCTTTCATTATTTTGTTATAGATGTCCCTGCATCACTAGTCCTGAGGAGACCCCGCATTGATAGAAGGGTCGAAACGCCGTCGACAAGCACAAAGAATGAGCCACTACCCAGCGTGTGTCATTGTATATATTATGCTGCAAAAAACTGATATATGAATGGTCGTTGTTAGAACTCATGGAAACCTTGTATATAATTGTTCACCCTGCAATTCTCATTTAGGTTCCGCAGGAAAACCAACGAAAGAGCCAGTTGAGCTAGGGAGGCTGTGGAAAGACATATAGACGTGGGGGACCACGTCCTGGTGAGGGACCACCACCTGTGATGGGAGTTTCGCACCCCAGGGTGGCAGCCCTGAAAGTAAATGATACTATGATAACCGCTCAGTGCGGTCATGAGTTCAGCACATGAAAAGTATCATGTTTCGACCAACTGATGCACACAAGAAAGAGGATGAAGAGAACTACAACATATTAGGGTCCAAGCACAACCCAACATTGGAGGGTGCGGAGACAATGGATGGCTCTGGAGGTCTGGGGCCCCAGCAAGGGGCTTAGAGCGCGATTGTGACCCACGTGGGTGGAGACAGCCAGACCTCACAACATTGGCGGTGCCAATTGCGCCACTGGGTGGGAAAGAAAAAACACTCATATGGACTGAGACCCAATCCGACCCCCAGACAGAGACTCCGTGGTTTTGCATGTGCCTAAGTCGATGTGGTTCCTGCCACCTAACGTTGCAGGGGCGGCCTTAGGCATGTGCAAGCTGTGCACCTGCACAGGGCTACCAAACCCCAGGGGCCTCCATGCCAATATATATCCTTAATATAATAATCCTCTGAGGATGGATACATATTTGTGTGGTGGCCCCTGGCAGGGATTTGGGGGCCTCCGGCTCTGTTCCACTTCCAAACACCCTGACCTCCCCCTCTTCACTGGACTCCGCGCTTCGCCCCGCCCAGACCCCCTCTTCCGGGGCCCCCTACCTACGCTCCCTGCCCAAGGCCGCCATGAGCCTAGAGCCGCCCCTGAACGTTGGATGGGATGTACTGGTCCACGCTGGCGATACGATATGCCCTGATGTCAGCACGCACCACCTTGGGTGGGCGCAGCCGAGGTATTAAATAAACGGGGGCTGACCACTCAGGATCAGTCCTGAAGCAGTATTTGCTGTTGGCGTGTAATACATTAGTGCACACAGAGCAGGTGGTTTGGCCTGCCCTGTTCACCTGACTGGCTGGGGTCGGACCCCAGCACAGAAAGAAGGCAGTAATGAAATCTACTAGAACAATGTAATAATGTTAAAGCGAGCAGGGGTGCACGTAACTGATAACCTCTTCGGGCAGAAAAGACATTGCGTGAAACCACTTATTGATTTTCTGTACACCATGTGTATTTGCCTTTCTACCGGTCCTGCCTATTTGCGCTTCCTGCCCATAGCACTTCAAGAGAGGCAGCCAGTGACGCCTGCAATGGACAGGCATTGTTTTCAGCCCATTGAGCAATGTTTGCAGCGGGCTCTCAGAGGTGTACCCACGGCTCTCGGGTGCTGCTATAGAATCACGTAGGTGCAGCTCAGGAAACTGTTCTCGCAAGAGTAAATAGGGCCTCTGCTTGCACGCCAGCCCGCTAGTCAGTTCCTGCCAATAAATATGTATCAATGGTTTTTCCTTATACTGCACATTTGTAAAAACCCCGTTGATTTTACTGGCGCCAGCACGCAGTCACACTACTTATCTTCCAGGGGAAACTCTTGAGCAGACAAGCTCCTGCTCAGAGATTGTCCCCACAATGTTCTTTTGAATTCTGGTTGCAAAGGCATATGGATATGTGTGCTGTGACTTTATGTGAGATAGGTGTGCAGTCGCTGTGCTGTGAGTACATGTTGCATATTATAGCAAGCACGTATTTATTGATATGAAACCAGATCTGCCATTGTTATATTTCAAGAGTGAGTAACTCTTTTTGGTCTGTTAACGGAGCACCTGTCTATAAGACTAATTGTAATCTATGCTTTAAAGTATACCTGGAGTTGGCTTTGGACCCACCCAGAGCAGTATTCCCTCCCACGTCATGCTGTTGGCTGTTTGGTGTGTCATTCCACGCATTTACGGTGCTTTCATTGGCAAGCAAGAGGCACTATTTTACATCTGAAAAATGTACACTCAATCATCTCGATGTTTGTTACATTCATTTATGTATCTGTTTTATGAATTCTGTACAGAAAATCATCCATTTTCCTACTTTCTGCTACTATTGGCAAAGTAAATAGGGCTGGCTTTAATGTGTTAAACAGCATTCGATCATACAGTGCAAATGAACAGCAATTTTGAAACCCTCTGTTTACAAGTTGTAGCCAGACCTTTCAGATTTGCTAATGTGTGTTTTACTTTGCATCTCTGAATTTGCAATATTGCAATAACTCCTGGCCTTCTTCCTCAAGGTAGGCCTTAAAAATTTAAAGGTAGATTTGCAACTTGAGAGACACTTACTTCACTATTTAAAAACAAAGCACCGTTTTTTTCCCTTTCCAACAGAAAGGAGAGTCAGTTGAGAACCCCCCTCCCCATTTTCGTCTGACTTTTTCTCTCCATTCTTGTGAGTGGAGATCTGATGGGTGAGTGATCTAGTTTGTCTTTGGTTAGGAATCCCCTTTATGTATTTTTCAATTTTTCTCTCATAGCCGGATACCACACAAGGAGCAAGATGGCGAGGGAAGAGCTAGTGGTTCTGTTCTGCAATGTACAACAATGTGTCCTCATCTTCAGCAGCTGACCGTGAGTCAGTAAAAGCATTCAGTGTGGGGTTCCATGTATCCTTGGGGTATCTATTAATTCGATGAGGTACTTCAGTTAGCATTATCAGCTAGTATTTATGCTGAAAGAATGAAGTTTCAATGGCTGGGTATCTCGCTTTGAATTTCTGTTGCGACTCAGATTCCTGCTGTGACTTGACCGTGAAGGCCTCCAATCACCAAATGGCATCCTTCCATACTTGATCTTACTTGGAGGGATTTAGAGTCTGGGATGGTGATGACTTTTATATCAATTTCTTCAACTGGAATTTTCATTTTTCTTGTGGTGCTTATCCTCTGTATACAAAGGACAACAACAAGGTTTAAAAAAATGAGGAAGAGGATGGGTAGAAGACACTGAAAGCAACGGAACCATTACAAAGTTATACCTGGAGAAGCTTTTGTTTTGGTTCACCCATTTTAGAAGTAGCTTTCACCACTTTCAGACTTTAGCCTGGTTTTGCTGAATTTCCAGGAACCTTCATTTATATGCTCTAACCTTGAAATAAGTATTTCTGAAATCTCATCACTTCTGACAGGTGCCTGAGATAAAAGAATGTAGTTTTATGTAGAGCCTCCTACTTTAGATGGGTTGATTCTCAATCCGTGTCCTAGGCTAATTCCAAAGTCTGCTTTATTTTAACAAAGGACATTTTTCTTACACTTTTCTTATCCATTGCCTCTATTCTGGACGTTTCTCTTTTGCGGCATTCCGCATGTCGCGAGGGCAGTTGAGATTTAGCTAGCCGCACTGCTAGATTTCAGAAGCGCTATAGTATATTGATCAGTTTATAACTGTATGAAGGATCCTTAAGTCTCCCACTCCTGCTCCGAGTCAGTGGATACAGTGGTTTGCTCCCATGGTTATTTCACGAGACACAGACCTGTTTCAGGTACTGCTTAGGAAAGATGCACTTGAGGAATGCCAGTGTCATTGACGAAGCCAAAGGGCCTTGCTCTAGGTGAAGTCTTTGGAAATACTACCTTGGTGGCCGGCTGTACTGCATTGTCATTCACCATCACAGACTATATCCAAGCTCTTTGGTGGTTGTATCTCAGGTCTTTTGTTTGTGTTGCAGATGATGCGCTCAGTCGGTTCTCCTTTGAAATTCACTGGTGCCACATAGATTACCTGACATTGTGCATTCCTACTGCTCCCTTTTGGTTTGTAGCAACAGCAACACACCTGTGGTCCATCACCATGATGAGCAAGGACTGGAAGGAGGAAGTGACGTGGAGGTAATGCCTTGCTGACTGTCTGGAAAATGATGGTCCCTGTCTGGTCATCTCCATTCCCCCAATTTCTCCTCCCTGATCTCAGTTCTTACAATCCCTTCCTTCCCTGCTGAGGTTTGCTGCCTGGCTTTGACTGTTCTTCAGCTTTGGTGGTAACATATGAGGCTCTCCTGTATGGAATATGTTTTGTAATGAATGGACCTTACTGAAATACATATCTTTGTGTGTTATGTGGGAGTGCAGCGCATAGCTCCTGAGATGTGTGCTCCGCAACACTTGGCCGTTGCTATTGGATCTGTCTCCCCACCTTGCTTCCAGTGCATCGCTTGCAAGGCCTGGAGAAACAACACCCACACATACCTCGCCAGGAAACTAGCAATGCCAGGCACACATGGCCACCCAAGGAGGAAAGACATTGCCAAACTAGAAATGAGTAACTGCAGAAAGGAAAAGAGCAGAAACAGGCTTCCTCTATCTATGCACCAATGATCTGGACAACATCCTACAGAACTGCCGCAATCCTGCCGCAATTTAGAAAGAAAACGAAGAGCCTTTTCGCAGAACACTGTCCCTCGCGTGGGAGAGATTCACCTTCTCTCTACCTGACTGTCTACATTTTTAACAAGCATTTGCAATGGAATAGCTCTTGTATTTGTGAAAGCTAGAGCTCTTGGTGTTGAAAATGACAATGTTTTTTACTTTTGTTTTTTTGTATGCAGTGGAGTGATATTTGTACAGCGCTCCATTTTTATGACCTTGTGACACTGGAGAACCAGAAAATGGGAAATAGGTTATGAGGGAGGGTAGACAAGAGTAATATGCTGGCTGGAAAAAAAAGTAACAAAATATCCTGGAAATAGCAAATACTCATAGGGAATGCAAGATTAAGTAAAGCATGTAAAATGTATTCTGGAACAACATAGTTACCTTAATGCTGGTTGTGAATAAAACCAATCTGGCCACTTTGCAACGACTCTGTGCTGCTTTATTTAGTGTTTTTTTCTCCGTATTTTTTGAACGTTTTTTTTCTCTCTCAGTCCGAGGCGGCACATTCAAACAGAAAAATGTCTGAAAAAGATTACATTTGCAGTCAAAGGTTTTGGATCCATTTCACAGGGGAACAAATCAAGGAAAGGAGAGGAAAGAGATGGTAAGAGCCGTTTTTTGAAGTCATGGTTTTCAGCAAGTGAGGAGGAGCAAGACAGAGACAAAGAGGAAGAAAGAAAGAGGGGGAGGGGCAGCGGCAGAGCAGGAGAAGTGAACACTGACTGTTGTTCAAAGAAAGAAGAGAAAACGAAAGAGAGGGATGCCATGTTAACCCAATACAGTTCACAGCCCTCGGTTGTGATCCAGCGATCCGGGACTAACATTTTCTAATCACAAGGCCGATTTTTCATTAACCAATGAGTCCCTTCACGCTGGGTTAGTGTATTTCCAAAAACGATACCAGCTTACCAATTATTATTTAGTACTCTCATTTCTAGTGATATATAATCATTGGCAATGCAATAGTTGATTATCTTTGGCAAACCAATACTTGTCTCAATCACTTTAATCTAAAATATTCACTCCAAATAAAGATGGAGAAGTGTGGCTCAATGGTTAGAGCGGCAGACCCTGATGCAGAGGTCTAGCCCGAGACCAGGGTCAATTCCCTGCCTTGGCGGGTCTTGAGCTCAAAATTCCACGGACCTGATAATTCTCGCCTCGCTGCCTATTCTAATCATAGAGTCCTACTCTGCAACTCTGGGCAATAGCTTGCTTAATCTCCACAACGGCCCCCACAACGCTAAGGATGCCTGGCCTTCACCCTGGGGGTGCCCAGGAGTGACGCCTCACAGGGAAAGCCAGGACGGGTTCCACAGCGGTATTTGTACAAGTCCCTTGAGACCCTTGCGGGTGAGTAGTGCGCTATACAAGTATCAATTTACATTTACATTTACATAGACTCATTTGTAAATTTATAATGGTTATCTAATAATGTGAAATAATGCTCATCAGTACCGACATACAGTACAAACCATAGATTGTCACAAGGCAAACTACTTCAGAAGAGAAAATTACAAATTCATTCAATGACAATGCATAAAGGGGTTAACAGGTGAAAAGACAAAAGATTCAGAGACAAAAGTACATTTGCAAATGGTTATGCAATTTTAGATTCTCAGGATAGACTAACCCAATTAGGAAATAAGGAAATACTACTCTCTGGCCATGAGAGCAGCAAGGGCCCCTCAAGAAGATTCGAATAGGCAAAGACTGTCAGGAATCAGCAAACTTGAACAGTCAGTAACCGACGAAAAACGAGGATCTCACCCCAACAATCTGCCAAAATGTCTGCCTAAACCCCTCCCTCCAGGCACCTCAATTATACCCTAAAACTCAAATGTCCAACCCACACATTTATCTAAGATAAGGGTTTACTCCACATTTGATTGGTTAACGAAGATGGTGTATTGTCACACCACACTCAGCATGTTCATTATATCTAAACGCTCCATTGTCGTATTCATTCAATGACATAAACTTCCACCCCAGGAAATACAAATTCGATCCACTATCATTCTTTTTTCCTCTTCTCTGACAATTGTAGCAAACTTTGTCTATCTCTTCACTGAGCGCCACTCTGCAGAGGAAGCTTCCCTCTGCTTGGCCTATTGTTCTTTCATACAAGTCTTGGCAGGCACTCAGTATTCTAAGTACAGAATAATGTTCCACCTCCCTCTTTTCGATCGAATTTTCATCTTAGCTCAATTTAATTTCTGATGACTCTTTTAAACTGTTAGTTGTCATGCAGCATAGAAAGCCACACTTCTACGGGAAACAAACACAGGCATTATTATTCACTTGTAAAGCTTTTCACTAGCTGACATTAATAACGTGCACAAAAAGCAGCTTTAGTCCTCTTTATTTTGGTTAGTAAAAAAGCATTTGCAGCCTACTCCAGTACTTTAGTACGCGCTTGCGCAGCAGAATTTTCCCTCATGTTAGGCCTTGTTCCCATTAATTTTCACTGCACACGATTAGTAAATGTTACTGAGGGTTCTATCCGAGCAGGTTTTATTTTCGCAAAAACGATGCTCCATCAGTTGCAACAGACTTCGTTATTTTTGAGCCCAGATTTCAATAACACACTGCAGGCCACTAAGATTTGCCTCTGCCAAAGCCTCTTCACAACAAGGAGCTTTAGAGGGAAAAATCAGTCAGGCCGCCCTCCACTCATTATTCACAAATACAGCATAGGGCCTGGCTTTGAGGGTAGACAGATTTTTTCAGAGGAAAGCCTTATGACGTGAGGATATCTACCGCCAACTAATCTCTGGCAAAATGTCCAGTATAGGCCAGTTCAAGAGCCCTCGACCATTTAAGTTTCCCAAAAATGAACTGCATTCAGTCAATCCGCCACCACAAACCCTTATGAAATGAAATGAAATGAAAAGGTTTTGTAGAGCGCGTTGCTACCCTGAGGCCTCGTAGCGCTTTATGAACACTTAAAGGAAACTAAAAGTTAGACCGGGGTGCAGAAGAGGTGAGTTTTGAGAAGCCTGTGGAAGGCCAGAATATTTGGCTCAGCGCGAAGCGCAAGAGGGCGCTGATTCCACAGGTTGGAGGCATTCAAGGAAAAGGTGCGTCCTCCCCATTTGACCCGACGGACCTTCCTGGTGGTGGCAAGGAAGGCTGAGCTTGAGCGGAGATTTCTAGAAGGCTGGTGGGAGGTGATGAGAGAGTGAACAATGGCCGGACCCGTTTTCCATATGGCTTTGTGTGCAAGGGACATGGACTTGAATTTAATTCTGGCTCTAATGGGGAGCCACTGAAGCAACTTGAGAGCGGGTTTCACAGATTGTCTTCGGGGGATTTGAAGGAGTAGGCGGGCTGCGCTGTTCTGGATGACCTGAAGTCTTTGCAAAGTTGCCTGTGGTGCACCCAGATAAAGCGCATTCCCGTAGTCCAGTCGGGAAAGTATTAGGGCCTGCACCATGATTCTCCTAGCATTGAAGGGGAGTAGCGGAAGGACCTTCCTCAGCATCCTCATCAAGCCAAAACAAGTGGCTGCTAGTTTATTTGCCTGATAGCTGAAACTCAAAGAGTTGTCAAGCCATATACCGAGGCTTATTATCTGCTGTTTCGGGACAGGCATAGGGTTGAGACAGGTGGGCCATAAGTTAATGGGCAGGGGAGATGGAAGTTTGCCTAGAAACATCAGTTCGGATTTGGCACCGTTTAGTTTGAGGTGGGAGAATTTCATCCAGTCCGCTACTGCTGTCAGACAGTTAGCAAGGGGGCTAGAAGAGCCCTCTAGGTTGTTCAGGGAGACCACTAGCTGAGTGTCGTTGGCATATGTTATAATCTGAATGCCGAACTGAAGGACTTCCTCGGCTAAGGGAGCCATATAGGCATTAAAAAGTGTGGGGCTCAGGGAGGAGCCCTGGGGGACCCCACAGCTGAGCGGCCAGGGTTTGGAGGAGACCTTCCCCTCGAAGACCTATAAAAACCTGTCTCTCAGGAAGGACTGCAGCCAGGAGAGAGCCGAGCAGGCAATCCCCCTGTTTGAGAGACGAGTTAGCAGGATGTTGTGATCGACAGTGTCAAAGGCAGCGCTGAGGTCAAGAAGGATAATAACTACAGTGCTGCCTTGGTCCAGAAGTCACCGAGCACCTTCTGTTACAGCCAACAGAGCTGTCTCTGTCCCCATGCACGGGCGGAAACCAGTTTGTGAGTCATGCAGCAACTTGTTGGACTCTAGGTGTTGCACTAACTTAGAATTTATGTGACGCTCAGTTAGTTTGCTAATCCACGGTAGGAGAGATATGGGTCGATAATTAGCCATATTGGAGGGGTCCAGATTGGGTTTTTTAAGGAGAGCTCTGACCTGGGCACATTTCCAAGCAAGGGGGACTATGCCCGAAGAGATGGAGGCATTAGCAATGTCCATGATGACTGAGCCTATGGTGTCAGAGACGAGGGAAAGGTGTCGGGGGGGTGGGGTCCAAATGGGAGCCCGAGGTGACTTTGTTCATAAGAGTTTTTAGTACGATCTCATCTAGCAAGGGGAATTCTTTTAGGGGGAGTATGAGATTGGAAGGAGGGCTTCCTAGGTGAGGCTCTGTGAGGTTGACCTGTGAAGGGGAAAAGGTTTGGGCGATCAATTTATCTTTTTGATAAAAATATTCGGCTAGCTTATTACAATGAGCTGGGGCTTCCTCAGAGTTGGGAATGGGTTGATGGGTGGTGATTAAGGATTTTGCGATACAAAACACTTCCTTCGGGGAGTTTTATGAGGTGCGGATCTTCTCTTCATAGAAGGAGGATTTGGTGTTTTTTATTTCTAGCTTATAATTCCTAATGGCTTTTTTATAGATTAGTTTTGTCTCACTATTAGGGGTCGATCTCCAATTCCTTTCGAGTTTCCTGCATTCTTGCTTCAGCTCCCTTAGTTTAGTAGAGAACCAGGGTGCTGTTTTAGGTGCAGATTTTTTTTGGAAGAATCTGACTGGGGCGAGTGAGTCCAGGGAATTGGTAATCCAGAGGTTGAAATTTCGTTTGCCTTTTCTGGGTTTGGGCTAGGAGGCGGGCCGTGCTCTCCAATAAGTTGGACCAGGAAGCAGCAGATAGATTGGACCATTTCCTTACTTGTACTTTAGAGGAGGGCTTGGGGAAGATATTGGAGGGCGAATGCCAGGTGAAGGGAATTAGGAGGTGATCGGTCCATGGGAGGGGGATGGGGGAGTCAACCATAAGGTTCTGAGCGTTGCTCAGGACGGGGTCCAGGAGATGCCCTTTGATATGTGTAGGTGCAAAGCCTCTCTGAGTGATTTACAAAGCTGAGAGGCTTGAGAGGAGCTCTTAAGTCATGTTATCCAAGGAGTCGTCTAGATGGATGTTTATGTCTCCTAGAATCGTGGAGTTAGCGGGAGTGAGTGCGAGGTTTGATACAACGGTGGGAAGGACCTTGAGAAATTGTCCTGGGGGACCTGGGGGGCGGTAGATCAGAAGGCCGGAGAAAGTGCAAGTAGAAGAGAATTCTAGAGAGAAGTTTAAGTTTTCACAATCAGGAATATCCTCGATGGAGGAGCGACAGTGAAGGTGATCTCTATAGATAATTGCTAATCCTCCCCCTCAGCCGGTTTTCCGGTCGGCTCTTAAGATCCTGTAGCCAGGCGGCAGGCTCTGCTGGACGGTAGGACCTCCTTCATCATAAAGCCATGTTTCCGTGAGAAACATAGCGTCGGGTTTAAGATATTCTATTATCAGAGCAAGTTCCACTGAGTGTTTAGGTAGGGACCGGCAATTTAGTAGCAGAAATTTAGGTGAGGGGCTAGGAAGGGGGGCCTTCTTTACAAAAGGGGTAAATGCGGAGTTGCAATGCGTGCAGCTACGGAAGTTGGTGGCCACCTTAATAGAGTGTAGGCAGCATGGGTCCACAGGTGCTCTCAGTTGATTCAGTGCTAGAGCGCTGTAAGAGTGGAAGCCTGCCGGGAAACTATCAGGGTTGCTGGCCCCGGGTCCCGGTCGGGCGCGGACGGGCGCATACAGGCTTGCCTTAGGCACGCCTTCAGTGCGCCTGCGGCGCGCCCGCTGCGCGCGTCAGCTGCGCGTCTTAAAAGGCATCTGCCTTTAAGGTGTTTGGGCCGGGGGCAGCGTGATCTGATTGGCTGGTTAGGGCTTGGAAGTCCTGAGTCACTTCCGGGGCCCGAGTTTGTAGTCCTGCGTCCCTCCACTCAATTCCAATAGTAGGAGGTGGAACGGAGACCGTGGACAGGTAAGCAATGTGCAAAGCGCAATATACAGTGCAGCAAGTAGCGTGACAACAATTAAAATTGCTTGGTTTTGTTTTAAAAAAGGTCTTTTTTAAAAATTGGAGAGAGCCCTCCTGGTGCTCCTCTCGGTTCCGTTCACGCAATCATCGGTCCGTCCCGAAAGGCATCTGCCTTTAAGGTGTGTGGACCGGGGGCAGCGTGATCTGATTGGCTGGTTAGGGCTGGGAAGTCTTGAGTCACTTCCGGGGCCCGAGTTTGTAGTCCTGCGTCCCTCCACTCAATCCCAATAATAGGCGTTGGAACGGAGACCGTGGGCAGGTAAGCAATGTGCAAAGCGCGATATACAATGCAGCAAGTAGCGTGACAACAATTAAAATTGCTTGGTTTTGTTTTAAAAAAGGTATTTTTTTAAAATTGGAGAGAGCCCTCCTGGTGCTCCTCTCGGTTCCGTTCACGAAATCAACGGTCCACCCCGAAAGGCATCTGCCTTTAAGGTGTGTGGGCCGGCGCGATCTGATTGGCTGGTTAGGGCTGGGAAGTCTTGAGTCACTTCCGGGGCCCGAGTTTGTAGTCCTGCGTCCTTCCACTCAATCCCAATAATAGGCGGTGGAATGGAGACCCTGGACAGGTAAGCAATGTGCAAAGCGCGATATACAGTGCAGCAAGTAGTGTGACAACAATTAAAATTGCTTGGTTTCGTTTTAAAAAAGGTATTTTTTTTAAATTGGAGAGAGCCCTCCTGGTGCTCCTCTCGGTTTCATTCACGCAATCATCACCTTAACCCCAGCGTGTGAGTAAAGGACACTTATAAAAATAAGTGAACGAGTGAGTAGCACCTCACATACGCAACACCAGGGAGGCTACCGGTAGGTAGCCTCCCTTGTCAAAGTAGGCCTACTTTGACAAGGTTTGCAACATGCAGTGCTTTTAATTTGAGTAAGCTCACGACTATGAATAAAGAGGGCAAATCTAAGTGTGAGTCTTACCTCAATTTTAATTGAAGGAGCACATTGTCCTTTACACATCACGGGGTTTCTGATTTTGAGTTAGTTAAAAGTCTCTTTTCTACTCTTTCTATCTTCTTGCTGGATACGATTTTGTTTTTTTAAGTGAGTAGGCAACCAATGAAGACAAACGTGGGCATGCTGGCGAGAACCTGCCGGTAGCCTCCCTGGCGTTGCGTACGTGTGGTGCCTACTCACTCTTTCACTTATTTTTATAAGTGTCCTTTACTTTCAACCTGGGGTTAAGGGTTTGGGGTGGCGGATTGACTGAATGCAGTTCATTTATAGGAAACTTAAATGGTCGAGTGCTCTAGGACTGGCCTATACTGGACATATTGCCAGAGATTAGTTGGAGGTTGATATCCTCACGTCATAAGCCTTTCCTCTGAAAAAATCTGTCTACCCTCTTAAAAAGTCAGGCCATATGTTGTGTCTGCCAAAGCTGCGCGTCTTAAAAGGCATCTGCCTTTAAGGTGTTTGGGCCGGGGGCAGCGTGATCTGATTGGCTGGTTAGGGCTGGGAAGTCCTGAGTCACTTCCGGGGCCCGAGTTTGTAGTCCTGCGTCCCTCCACTCAATTCCAATAGTAGGAGGTGGAACGGAGACCGTGGACAGGTAAGCAATGTGCAAAGCGCAATATACAGTGCAGCAAGTAGCGTGACAACAATTAAAATTGCTTGGTTTTGTTTTAAAAAAGGTCTTTTTTAAAAATTGGAGAGAGCCCTCCTGGTGCTCCTCTCGGTTCCGTTCACGCAATCATCGGTCCGTCCCGAAAGGCATCTGCCTTTAAGGTGTGTGGACCGGGGGCAGCGTGATCTGATTGGCTGGTTAGGGCTGGGAAGTCTTGAGTCACTTCCGGGGCCCGAGTTTGTAGTCCTGCGTCCCTCCACTCAATCCCAATAATAGGCGGTGGAACGGAGACCGTGGGCAGGTAAGCAATGTGCAAAGCGCGATATACAATGCAGCAAGTAGCGTGACAACAATTAAAATTGCTTGGTTTTGTTTTAATAAAGGTATTTTTTTTAAATTGGAGAGAGCCCTCCTGGTGCTCCTCTCGGTTCCGTTCACGAAATCAACGGTCCACCCCGAAAGGCATCTGCCTTTAAGGTGTGTGGACCGGGGGCAGCGTGATCTGATTGGCTGGTTAGGGCTGGGAAGTCTTGAGTCACTTCCGGGGCCCGAGTTTGTAGTCCTGCGTCCCTCCACTCAATCCCAATAATAGGCGGTGGAACGGAGACCGTGGGCAGGTAAGCAATGTGCAAAGCGCGATATACAATGCAGCAAGTAGCGTGACAACAATTAAAATTGCTTGGTTTTGTTTTAATAAAGGTATTTTTTTAAAATTGGAGAGAGCCCTCCTGGTGCTCCTCTCGGTTCCGTTCACGAAATCAACGGTCCACCCCGAAAGGCATCTGCCTTTAAGGTGTGTGGGCCGGGGGCAGCGCGATCTGATTGGCTGGTTAGGGCTGGGAAGTCTTGAGTCACTTCCGGGGCCCGAGTTTGTAGTCCGGCGTCCTTCCACTCAATCCCAATAATAGGCGGTGGAATGGAGACCCTGGACAGGTAAGCAATGTGCAAAGCGCGATATACAATGCAGCAAGTAGCGTGACAACAATTAAAATTGCTTGGTTTCGTTTTAAAAAAGGTATTTTTAAAAAATTGGATAGAGCCCTCCTGGTGCTCCTCTCGGTTTCGTTCACGCAATCATCACCTTAACCCCAGCGTGTGAGTAAAGGACACTTATAAAAATAAGTGAACGAGTGAGTAGCACCTCACATACGCAACACCAGGGAGGCTACCGGTAGGTAGCCTCCCTTGTCAAAGTAGGCCTACTTTGACAAGGTTTGCAACATGCAGTGCTTTTAATTTGAGTAAGCTCACGACTATGAATAAAGAGGGCAAATCTAAGTGTGAGTCTTACCTCAATTTTAATTGAAGGAGCACATTGTCCTTTACACATCACGGGGTTTCTGATTTTGAGTTAGTTAAAAGTCTCTTTTCTACTCTTTCTATCTTCTTGCTGGATACGATTTTGTTTTTTTAAGTGAGTAGGCAACCAATGAAGACAAACGTGGGCATGCTGGCAAGAACCTGCCGGTAGCCTCCCTGGCGTTGCGTACGTGTGGTGCCTACTCACTCTTTCACTTATTTGTATAAGTGTCCTTTACTTTAAACCTGGGGTTAAGGGTTTGGGGTGGCGGATTGACTGAATGCAGTTCATTTATAGGAAACTTAAATGGTCGAGTGCTCTAGGACTGGCCTATACTGGACATATTGCCAGAGATTAGTTGGAGGTTGATATCCTCACGTCATAAGCCTTTCCTCTGAAAAAATCGGTCTACCCTCTTAAAAAGTCAGGCCATATGTTGTGTCTGCCAAAGCCTGCCAGATATTTCAAGAACAAAGTTAATCATAAACTCACACAATGTTCACTGTGTGAATCCAGTAAATATATGACGCAGTGTCACACTATACAAAGCAGCGCCAATGCGGGTTTAATAGTAAACAGAAACAAGCAGGCTTTTCATCGGATTCATCATTGTCTTACATGCAAGGTGCAGACAGTTGTAGACAAGGGCACAGAGACTGCTAGCGGACTCTCACTCCTTGAAGCAAGGGGCACTGAACCAGCTCTGCTCGCAAGTCTCTGAATGTTCTCCTCGCGCAGTACATTTGGGAAGCCAGAGAATGATGCAGAGCCCCACACTGGGTCCAAAAGCCATCAATAACTGGGGATGCGGGGCACTACAGAACCCACCTAGAGTCACATCTTGGATAGTTTAAAAAGCAAAACAATCCCCACCAATAGATCAAAGCGAGTCGAGAAATGACCTCTGCGTTTTAAACATCCAAGAGGAGGAGCGAGACAGAGGGATTAAGAGGAAGAAAAAGAGAGGGGGGGGGGGGACAGCAGCAAAGCAGGAGTAGTGAACACTGACTGTTTCTCAAACAAAGAAGAGAAAACGAAAGTAGCACTTCACTGGCAAACTATGTAAAGTGTAGCTAAGAGCTGTTTGTTGAAGTTTTTGGCAAGTGAGCAGAGGAGCAAAGAGCAGCGAGCTGCCACTTTGGAACTGGAGAACTGGTGTTCACCTAAACCACACCAATATCTTCCAGTTGGGTTTGCGCTACCACTGCACAACAAGCGGTTGCGGGAGAGTGTGTCCGAAGATGACATTTGCCACCAAACAGTTTCGTTCTTTTTTTAATCCATTTCACAGAGGAACAAATTTAGGAGAGAAAGGTTAATAGCCGTTTGTTGAAGTCATGGTTTTTAGCAAGTGAGCAGAGGAGCAAACATAATGCCGTCCGATGTCCTTGCTTGAAAATGTTATTGCGGCAAGCTGCTATTTTGGAACTAGAGAACTGGTGCTCCAGTACCTTCCGGTCAGGTTTGTGCTTCAACTGCAAAACAAGCGGTTGTGGGAGTGTGTGTCGTGCCTGGAACAGCAGGCTGGAGAAAGTCCTTTAGGAAAATAGTGCTCACAGGCTGTAAATAAAACATACTGAGCAATAAAACAAGTAAAAGGGCCAGGCCTCATGGGAGGATACAAATGTAGAAAAGGAGGTACTAAGTAGGGACTACTAAGGATAGTCATGAATCAAAATCAACCATTTAGAAAGGACAGTAACAGGAGTAAATTGAAAATATGGGCGGAAAATGGGCAGAGCTTCAAGTCCATACCTGAATACAGCATGTCTTGAAGAGACAGTGCAAGCACTGCCTAGGCGAGACTGAAATATCCCCCTATAGAATTTTGCCCTAAGAAGTGTAAAGCTCAGTAAAAATATCATAGTGCTACATAGCATCATGCTACATAGTTGAGGCATAGATACGGTGCAGCCTAATTTAAAATAACAAAACTCGCAGCACACAGAAAGGTTTCAGATACTAAGATATCATAAAGAATTCGATGTAAGGGGGTAAAAAGCTAGAATAGTGAACCCTTCTTGGTGTGGAAACTTTGTGCACATTGCGGAACAATACTCCTCAATTAACTGCATACATTTAGTCTGTCGTAGGGTGGTAATCTCCAGACAAACCTCCCTGTATCATTGACCAGTCCTCACATGCTCACAACTCGTGATGTCCTCTTTCTACCAACCACTTCCGGGTCCATGAGAGAGGAGAACGAGAGGGGCATGTGATACCTTAGGTTGGCCAAAGAAGAAGTCAACACTGGCTAGACTTCTCATCATGGCTCCCACCCTGGCAATGACGCAGAGTCAGCATCCCCGCTGTAACGCTGCAGTACCTTTCACGTGATTGCAATAGCACATCTCAGCAGGGATACCGTACTTTGATTGGCATGGCAACGTCACGTCTCATCGTGACTCTTATACTCTTTATGGAGCAGCATGACATTTCTTATCAGTCCTTTCATACTGTGAATGAGACAGTGGGGTGCAGCAATCAATGGTGCAGTGGCACCAGGGCCGAGAAGTAGGTAGTCCAATTCAGTTCAGTTCAAAAATCAAGTTTATTTGGACCATTGTCCTTAAACAGATAAAACATTCTAAAAACAGTAGTCCAATTACTGCGCTGCACTTGCTTCAGTTTTTTTCAGCAGGCCCCCAGCTGGCTCGTGAGACCTACCTCTTCAACACGGGCTTGGGGAAGGACTTACTCTCACAGGGAGTGACAGAAGCCCCAGAAAGACTCAGACAAGCCCAGAAAAGAGGCAACAACAAGACAACAGTCAAAAGGAATCAGAAGCTGTGCACAGAGTTCATCATGAAGAGGATGGCAGAGGATAAAGGAAAGGAAGAGAAAGAAAAGCGACAGAAGCAACCAGGAGAAGATGAAAGATTGGAAGAGAAGAGAGGAAGGCAAGTGAAGTGAAGAAAAGAGCAAAGCAGCTAAGGGAGGCAAGGCATACATGAGTCATGAAGAAAGAAGAGAAGTGGGAGTAAGGATGTGGAAATGGACAAAATGTCTGAAGGAGCGAGCTTAAAGTAAGAGCAGAGACTGTGAGAGAAATTGAATGAAGAGGATCAGAAAGAGAGAATGGAATAAAAACTGGAAGGGGCAGAATCGAAAAAGAAGATATGCTGGAGCAAATGTAAAGAAGGAGAAGAAAAAGTAAATGAAGAAGGATAGAAGTTATGGAAGTAAAGAGATGGAAACGGAAGAAGGCGCCTGGAGATAAAAGAATGAGAGAGAGTGCAGAAAGAGATTTGAGAAGACCTGCCGATTCATCCACAATTTCAGGGGCCACCAGATGTCCGTGGTTAACGCCTGCATACACGAAAAATTCCGAGTGACCCTTAAAAGAGTGATATGAGGTTAGGACCCACCTGCCACTGTGATATCGGTAAGGGCTAATCGAGCAGAGGTGTGGACAGGAGAATCTCAAACCTTCCTGTATAGCTGGTTTTCAGTGCCAGAGACACTGTGTGATTCGAAAATGTCCACTGAGAGGTCGGAAGGAACGGAAGCAGCACCAACGTGCTCTTGAATTTTAGAATGAGGACCCACCCAAGAGGTCATGTCAGGTGCTGCTGGTGCAAAGTAGTCAGACCCAACCCTTCCAGCCTCCCGGGGAAACCCCCGATGCCCGCTACGGTCAGTCCGGCCCTGGTGGGCATGGTTGGTTCCTGGCAGGCGATCCCTCTCTGAAATCATCCCTTTTAGCTGAAGTCCGCCGGGCATATCCCCAGTGGTATAGTGGCCGCTGTGGCCCTAGCAGCAGAGGAATAACGCAGGCCACTGGAGCCTCTGTGGTGCAGGGGGGACCCAGCCCTTCAAAGGTTCCCCTTTCTATCCAAGGTCAATGAGTTTCTGTGAGATATGAGACACTTTGGGGGCTCTCATAACATTCTGTGGGTTGGGCTCATTTTGTGTTACGCCACTGCCCAGCAGGTAACAGCGGAAGAAGTTGCTGATATGGAAGCAACTCTGCTGAGTCAGATGCATGCCACATGCCAGATAAGAAGGAACAGATGGGACTCTGCAGAAAAACACTTACGACAGCTCAGCAAGACAAATTAGAACTCCTTGTAGAAAGGACCAGAACTTGTATTGTGTACATGAGGCAGATGTCTGGCTCCCATGCAACCTGGACTGTGTAAGCATCAGCGACAAGGCAGGGCGGGACCAGGGCAGACACTGTCTGCAGGCTCAACGGATGCCATCCACCAGATGCCATCCACTAGGCCCTTCTAGAGAGCATGCATATTTTTATACTGGCAGCAGAGTGGCCTAGATGGGTGGAGTTTTCTAAATCCATTGTTAATGTAGTTTTATGCATTTACATTTGATAGCAAATGGACATTTAGCTAAACCTCATGAGAATTGAAGGAATTGCTTTAGAACCCCAGAGAATTGTTTTAAACTTTACTCCTAGGAGAATAATTCTATAATAAACCCTCAGCTGGCTGCATTCAATTTTTTTTCTGCAGTTTCATTTGAAATCAAAGCAAGATAAAGACATAAATGCTACTCCTTCAAATATGAACCATCTGCAAATCACTGGCGACATGTGTCATTCCATAACAGAGGAAAACATGACAAGTTTCCCTACCCAAGTGTAGAAACTCTAAATCTCTTTTCACACAGTGTTTATATATTCCCGTACAGTTCAAACAAGAAACACAGTCACATGTAGGCACCGCAAATAGGATTAGAGATCTGAGGAAAAGGGAGTTTTCCCCTGGATCATCTAATCTGGTAAAAAACGAAAGCCAGATGTTTAACCTGATACTAGAGCCTGTAACTCATCAACTAGACCACTTTTCTATGTCTCAATCTCCTCACTTCCCTTTACCACATAAAATCAAAAGAATGAAAACAATGTCTCTCTTATATGTATGTAGAGGAGTGGAAGAGGCCAGTCAACCTGTGTACAATATTCTTCTAAGGTCATTTTTTACTGCTTTTACGTTTTCTGCTAGAGACTTCTGCAAACTGCACTCTTTTTACCACCCCTCTCTCCACAACCTTCTCTTCACAGATAAGATCATGGACATACCTCGGCCAATGCAGACTTCCATGGCACTCAGATCTTCCTGGGAGATTTCAACCTCCACTGGAACGATGTAAATGATGTGGTGGTCAATAGCCTTAAATCCTTCCTACTTAACCTCAACCTAATCCAAACCTGTGACAGCCCCACTCATGTCAAATGAGCTACCTTAGATCTTGTTATTGGTAAGCCCAACTCCTTCCACCTGGATTCGATCCTCTCAAATGATTGAACAGACCACTATTGCATCACCTTCCGCATCCTGGAATTGATAAGAGCAAGTACAGCCCAGCCTAAGAACCCATAACAGTTGGAAAGATGCCTACAGAACATCAACCCGCAAGATCTGTCTGCTCTCTGCGATAACATCTTGCCCTCCCACCAAACATGTCCAATGTCCACGACCTTACAGCCCACTATAACCATTCAATGCTGAATGTACTAGACTCGGTTGCACCACTACAGCTTAAAACAATGTCCTCTAAACTCTCCAAACCATGGTTTACTGATAGTCTTAATTCTGAAAGAAGAAACTTAAGACTTGCCAAAAGGCTGTGGTGGTCCTATCCGTCCCTAGAGCATCTCTACCACCTGAGATCCCTGAGAAGCATATATAATAAACGCATCAGATGCTCGAAGGCCACCTTTTCAGAACTCAACTAGACCAAGCAAAAAATTGTCCCAAAAAACTGTACAAACTCATCAAGCACCAAGCCAATAGTCATCCAAACTCCACGTCACTGGGTCAAGGGACATTGCCTAATTGCAAAGAATTTGAATATTTCTTCACAGATAAGACTAGTAATAATGAAACTGAATTACCATCTGCCCGTGACCACCTGTCGATCAGTCCATTGACCTCCTTCTGTCTACTAGGCGTGGACATCACTGACCCTACCTCCCCAAAAACAGTGCATCCTGGAGTATGTACTAAACCTTGAATAAATGCACTAAATGCAAAACACTGAGGACACTGAAACCTTCCAATCACTACAATGATCCTCTGCCATCAAACCTTTCCCCGCAAGTTAGATCCTACGATCGTCAATGCATCACTTCGGCAAGGTGCTATTCCGGATTGCCTAAGTCGGGTCAAGTTACCCCGATTCTAAAGAAACCAACTGCTGATCCCACGGACCTGCATAACTGTCGCCCATTCTCCAACATCCCCACCCTGGCAAAGCTCCTGGAGAAATGTGTGCTTGTCCAACTCTGTAACCACATCGACCATTTCCAACTCCTGAACCAATGCCAATCTGGTTTCCGCCCGGGCCATAGCACAGAGTCGGCGCTAACGCACATTGTCGATGATGCGCTATGAATGCTGGACCACAATGAGTCATGCCTAATGATCCTTCTTGACCTTTTGTCAGCATTTGATACTGTCAAACACGATAACCTAATTGACCTCCTGGAACACAGGATGGGGCTATCTGGGCCTGTGCTTAACTGGTTCTCTTCGTTCCTCCTGAATAGTTCCCAAATCTTCAAGGTGAACCAATCCCTGTACCATCCTGCACCGGTTACGCTCGGGGTGCCCCAAGGTTCAGCACTCTCTCCCACGCTCTTTAACTTCTTCATGGAGCCTCTAACAGAAATTCTGAAATCAATCAGCATTCACTATCACATGTATGCGGATGATACCCAACTATACCTGAAGATCGCCTCCCCTGAGGACATTTAGTCCCTCAACTCAGTCTTCCTGGAAACACAAAGCTGGCTTACAGGTAACAACCTGAAACTAAATGCTCTAAAAATAGAATTCCTCCTAATCTCACCCCACAAGCAATCTCCGGTCATTGAACAATGGTTGACTCAGCTTACTGCTCTTAACTGCAGACCTCACCTCGTGGACTCAGCATCCTTGCTTGGTATTATATTAGACAAAAGTCTGAACTTGCAAAAGCACATTAGTTCCCTCACCAAAGGAGCGAACTTCCAACTCAGGATCCTAAGGAAGCTCAAATACTTTCTCCCTGCTCATGACCTAAAGGTTGAAGTGCAAGCCTTAGTGATCGCAAAGCTGGACTACGGCAGCGCAACGCTTTGTGGCTTTCTGAGAGGGAAAACGGCTCCTCTTAGGGTGACCCTCAATTCTGCTGCTAGGCTCTTAACTGGTACTAAAAAATACACCCACATCTCTACGGACCTGCTGGCCCTGAAATGGCTCCCATATGAAGCTTTGATACAGGTGAAAATTGCATACATGGCAGACAAAGCCATCCACTTCAAGACCCCGGTGTACCTCGCTTAGAAACTGGAGCTCTCATGTGGTTCAATAGCCTCCAAAAGTGCCAGCAACCTTTTACTCAAACCACAAAATTTCAAGAAAAAAAAGACCTATGATCAAGCCTTCTCAGGTATGGCGCCGAAGATCTGGAACTCTCTTCCCACCGAGGTCAGGGTGATCCCTTCCACTGTCCTCTTCAAAATAGAAGTTAAAGGGCTTTGATGAATAAATATGTGCCTCAATCTGCCTTCCCCACTTGACTCTGGGACTATAGACGCTGTTTTGTGGCCCAGCGGCTTGGCGCGCGAGATTGTTGCAATACCAGAGGGAATGATGGACAGAGTGTTGAACAATGCAAGCATTCACCCCCATTCAACTGATCTGGGTTTAATTCATCATCATTCTTTAGCTCACCCCGTCACCCCAGTCCAGACATGGCCATATGCAAATCAGTCGTACCCTGTGCCTCATGGGAACAGTCCAGCCCAAACTGCCATGCCATGTCTTCCCTGGACCGGAAACAAGCATCCTGGGACCGGTTTCTGGCTAATCAGCCAGGCTAGCTTGAATCCAGTGGCAAAGAGCAAGGGACCCACATCTGGGCATACCCTGCCCACGTTGGGCGAACAAAGCAATACCAAAGGGGATGATGGATGGAGTGTTGAACAATGCAAGCGCTCACCCCCAGTCAACTGATCTAGGTTTAATCCATCATCATTCTTTACCTCACTCCGCCACCCCAGTTCAGACATGGCCATATGCAAATCAGTCTGACCCTGTGCCTCATGAGAACAGTCCAGCCCAAACTGTCAAGCCATGTCTTCCCTGGACGGGAAACAAGCTTCCAGGGACCGGTTTCTGGCTAATCAGCCGTCATCAGCCAGGCTAGCTTGAATCCAGTGGCAAAGTGAGCAAGGGACCCACATCTGGGCATACCCTGCCAACTTAGGGCGAACAAAGCAATACCAAAGGGGATGATGGACCGAGTGTTGAACAATGCAGGCACTCACCACTTGTCAACTGATCTGGGTTTAATCAGTTCCCTCACCAAAGGAGCAAACTTCCAACTCAGCATCCTAAGGAAGCTCAAAACTTTTCTCGCTGCTCATGACCTAAAGGTTGCAGTGCAAGCATTAGTGATCGCAAAGCTGGACTATGGCAGCGCAACGCTTTGTGGCTTGCCCAGAGGTAAAACGGCTCCTCTTAGGGTGACCCTCAATTCTGCTGCTAAGCTCTTAACTGGTACTAAAAAATACAACCACATCTCTACGGACCTGCTGGCCCTGAAATGGCTCCCATATGAAGCTCTGATACAGCTTGCATACATGGCACACAAAGCCATCCACTTCAAGACCCTGATGTACCTCGCTCAGAAATTGGAGCTCTCATGTGGTTCAAGAGACTACAGAAGTGCCAGTACCCTTTTACTCAAACCACACATTTCAAGAAAAAAAGACCTATACTCAAGCCTTCTCAGGTATGGCGCAGAGGATCTGGAACTCTCTTCCCCCCGAAGTCAGGATGGTCGTTTCCACTGTCCTCTTCAAAATAGAAGTTAATGGGCTCTTGATGAAGAAATATGTGCCTCAATCTGCCTTCCCCACTTGACTCTGAGACTATAGACCCTGTTTTGTGGCCCAGCGGCTTGGCTCACGAGATTATTGAACATTTTAAGACTATGTACTTTTCGTTATGTTGAATCTGTTTGTTTGCCTGTACCCTTCCTGCTGCATAATCTGTAAAGCGTTCTGATACCCTAAGTGGTCATGTTCACGCTATATAAAACTTTCTAAATAAATAACTGCAGATTCCTCACCTTACAATATTCCCTGGGCATCAGACTGGATTCAGATAATCTTGAGCAGTACCTCTGTGCACTGGCAGGTGGTGTACGTCAGCTCTGAGTCAGTATCATCTGAGTCGGAAGTGACATCACAGTGCCCACATAAGCACCACTCCTGTGCTCTACCATCAGTTGATTTCTTTCCGCACTACCAGCTCAAATCCAGGAAGCTACATATGCTATTTTCGACAAATGATTTTGACTTTATGTTGACCCTTTTCTAGAGCATTTCTCACTGTGTGCTAAGGACATGTCCCCCACTAAACCTACATGGTTAAAACCTTGTGGGGGAATGGCATAGACAAGTGTCTGTATCTCACTTTGTCTGTCTCTGGTACCTGGGGTTGGGGCAGACCATAAGGCCTGTGCTGAGTGCATGTCTAGGCACCTTTAGGCTACTCCCGGGTCAGCAATGAATTTCTTGTGGCATGTCAGAAGAAGGCTGTGTGCCATTCCCAGTTCCATTCCTCAGGGCTGCTCTGGAGCCGTTCCTGCAGATGGTAGAGTCAAGTAAGTCGACGAAGCACCATAAATAGAAGTTGAGGCGCTCTTCTGGTTCCCCCCTAAACACCATGCTTTGGGGCCCCGCACTCCACCTGAGGTGCTGATGTCTGTATGAGGGCCTGCTCCATGCTAGCTTGAATTCCCTGGAGATTGAGTAATGCATGCACAATTAAAAGAGCTTTACATGCCATCTTTGGTGCCACTGACTCCCTCTGGCATGCCTTTGGGCCCCACAGAACCACGAGATGCTGAGGCTGGGTTAACACTGGTATGTACACCCTTTGATGCCAGACGGGCCCTCTCGATCTACTCCGGACTGCTATGGGTGCCTTCTTCAATCCCGGCTCAATTCATTCTAGTGCTGTCCCTTTCTCCACTGGCTGCGCTCAACAACAAGCCATTCATTATCCTCAATTCCGATCCAGTGCCACCCTTGCATAATTCGGCATCAATACTGGTGCCATCCAGTCTCTACCAACCCCAGACTTGCTGTTTTTAGACAGCCTGTGGAGAGAGAAGGACCCTGACCATGATAACTGTCATACGGAGCTGAGTGACGTTAGGGATCTTGACACCTCCCCAGACTCTGGCATTCTTTCCCGTCCTAGCCCTCTCTTGGAAGAAGGTGCATCCTTTGCCACAGTGATGCTCAGGGCAGCAGTGGTCCTTGACCGTCAACTGCCGGCAGTCGAGATCAAGACCAACGTCTTGACTGAGGTGCTTCATCCTGGAGCGACCTCTGATAAGCCCTTTCTCTCCTTCAGTAAGGCCCTCACCCGGCAAAACCCCGCACAGGTGCTCCTGTGCACCATATAATTGTTTGTCACCACTGTCGTGCCCCAGGAAACCTGTTCTTCCTCTCCCAGCACCCCTATCCAGAGAGCCTGGTGGTACAGGACTCTATGAACAAGTTCAACTCGAACGTGTTCCCTTTCACTGCACCGGTAAGGGAATCCAAGAATCTGGATAATTTTGAAGTGAAAATGTTCCTTCTGCCAGCTTAGCCTTGCGGTCGCTGAATACCACATTCCTTTTAGGTCGGTATTATCATGTACTATAGGACTCCGATGCACAGCTGCTATTCATGCTCCCTGAAGAGGGCTGCACCAGCCTCTTCCAAGCCCTGGTGGACACCAAGATGCAGCTTGGTTGACCATCAGCTGTGGACTGGACTCTTTAGGCAGGACCACAGCCTCTATGATAGCGCTCCACCAGCATGCCTGGTTGAGATCCACTGGGACATTCAATCCTCCCTCATTGACATGCCATTTGATGGCTCTTGCCTGCTTGGTGACAAAGCTGATACAGCACTCAAACGTTTTGGGGTAAGCTGAGCCAACGCAAGATCCGTAGGGCTTTCTCTTGCTTCCCGCTCACAGCAACAGTCCTTTTGCCCTTTGGCTGTGGTCGAGGCTCCTATAGATGTCCGCAGTACCAGCCTTATGCCCTAGCCCAGCCAGTTGTCCAGCCTTTTTGGAGCCAAGGTTGAGGATCCCAGAAAGGGAGCAGGGTTATACTCAGTGCACTGTCCAGTTTTCTGTCCCTCTGGCTAAGCCAGCCCCTAAGACGCTTTAGTGAGCACTCCATGCCACAAAGCCATCCCATTGGAGGCAGGAACTGGCACCATCAGCCCTAACAGAACAATATAACCTGTGACAAGTGGGTGCTCTAAATTTTGCAGAAGGATTTTGCACTTCCTGTCATCAAAATGCCTCCACTCTTGCCACCTCCCTCAAAATATTTTGACAGAGAACCATCTCTCCTTGTTCCATGAGGAAGTTCAGGCTCTATTGGGCAACGGAACCATTGAGAGTGTGCCAGCATAAGAGATAGGGTGTAGTTATTTTTATTGTTACTTCCTAGTGCCAAAAAATGTCAGAGGCCTCCGTCCCATACTAGATCCTCTCAGCGCCTTTCTGTGGAATGAGAAATTCATAATGCTCACATTGGCTCACGTTCTGTCTGCCCTAGATCCTGGAGACTGGATGGTAGCATTGTAATTGCAGGAGACATACTTCCACATCCCCATCCTGCCGGCTCACAGTCGTTACAAGCAGTTCATGGTGGGTCATGAGCATTTCCTGTTTACTGTGCGCTCCTTCAGCCTTACCAGTGCCCCTCGGAAGTTCACGAAAGTGATGGCAATGGTTGCAGCACACTTTTACACTCGGTGGCATATGCAGGCTCTGCAGTGGGATCTGAATTCTCAGTGGGCACAGCAGACAGGGAATCTCACCAACCAGGTCCAGATTTCAAAGTAGGCTGCAAAAGATCTGCAGTGATGCTAATGGATTGCGATTGGGTAAGAAGCAGACTCCTCTCCCTTCCCCATCCAGAACTTAGAGTGGTGACTAATGTATCGCTTTTGGGATGGGGTGACATCCTGGGAAAGCTGGAGACCAGAGGATTCTGGTCTCCAGCAGAGTCCCAGATCCACATCAATCTTCTGGAGCTGAGAGCCATTATCTTAGCATTGACTGCTTTCCTTCCATCCCCCAAGGGAAGGCTGATACACATGCTTATGAACTACACTACTGCCATGTGGTATTGCAACAAAGGGGGCGGAGGAGGGTCATGGACCCTGTGGCATGAGACTCGGAACCTCTGGACTTGGCTGGAGCACCATGACATTTTCCTGGTGGTACTGCACCTGACGGGATTTTCGAATGCGACTGCGGACAAACTCAGCTTGTGCCCAACATTTGAAAGTGCTAAACAAGATTCAGTACGGCAGTACTCGTGTAGACTTAGGGAGATAAAAGAGAAAGGGGAGTATCTTGAAAGAAGAACCAGCAGAACAGTGGACACTGAGGACTGTGCTAAAAGCCCTGGCTGTTCAAGGTGGTCAAGCTTGCTTCTGACTGCTGAATGTGGGCCCACACCCTAAAGGTTCCTCCAGTTGTCTGAGAGCTTTTGGAGTGACCAAGAGAAAGTGGTTGAGCAGCTAAAGATATGACCCCTGGATGTAACAGGAAGCAGGGTTAGAGAGGTTTCTATTGCCTTTGGATCTGCTCTTGGTTTTCCCCTAGATGATCACTGGGACAATTAAAATAATTTGAGAGTAGCAGCTTGGAAAGTAACTGATCCTACTCCTGAACTCATGGCTTGTATGAGGCAGGATATTTTGCAGGTACCATGTTTATGCATTTCTGATATAAAATTAACTTCCCTCTCCAGCTTTGGGCCATGCACCTGGACTAATATTGACTTTTACATGTGCAGTGATCCTGGTGGGTATTTTTTTTATTTTTCTATTTTTGGCACTCACTTCATAATGGTATACCTTCTTATGCTCTTTCATTTTTTATCATTTTGATCTTGTTTTTTTCATTATGTGTTTCATTTTGTTACTGAATTGATTTGGGGAACTGTAGTGATTTGTTTCTTAACTTTTTTTAAAATGTCTTTATTGGCGTTTTGCAAGGAAATAAACAACAAGAACACAATAGCCAGTTACTTCTCGTCATTGCACACATCAGCTGAGTATGAGGGAAGTCCTCATGTCTCTTCATAATAAAACACCTTTTGTTCTTACATCCAGTAATAAAAGAAAACAAAGCATATTGTACAGTGTCTGGCTAGGTAATGGTTGATATATACATTAGCAACAGATGAACTGCAACTGCATCCAACAGTTGACCTAGGAAGTGGTCCATACATATATACAGTAATGAACACGATTTTACTACGTTCACAAGTGTTTGAAGATTATACAATAGTCTTCCCCAGGCATGGAAGTGTATGACTACTGGTTTGTAGGTGTCCCCATGGTGTCTGTGGTGTCCAGCTGGCGTGTGCGGGCCCATTCCAAAAAAGGACTCCATATATCTCTTGGCCGGGAGGCCGATGCCATCAGCTCCCAGAAAGTGGACAATTGTGTTTGACTGAACATCACGTCTCGATTCCAGTCTTTCATAGAGGGGATACCCCTCCTTCCCCAATTCATTGCAACCCTCCTCTTGTCTAGCAGCAATAACATAGCATGTAGCTTACTGGTACCTTTAGGTGTGTTTTTGACATATCCCAATAAGCCCAAAAGGGGATCTGGGTCGCTAGGTGTACCAATAATGTTGTGTATGGTGTCAAAGATTGTGGCCCAGCATGTGACCAACCAAGGGCAATCCCATGCCATATGTAGAAATGTGGCTGGTACGTAACCACATCTCCAACAGCTGTCGTCCGCCCTAATCCCCATACGGTAAAGCGGAGAGGGAGTCCTATAGAACTGATGTAAATATTTAAAATGAATTGTGCGAAGTTTATAGTTGGGGGACAGTGCCGTTAATTGATTGCAACAGAACCCCCATTGGTCCTCACAAAGCAGAGTGGATAAATCAGCGTTCCATGTCTGAACGGCCTTGGGCGTCAATATGGGGGCAGAGGTCTGCATATTATTATAGATTCTCATAATGAGTCTGCTGGGTGATTCAGTCTTCAGCACATTCTCCAGGGCCAGGAATGTAGGAGGTGATTTGGGGAACGAGTCATGTAGTGTTCTGCACGTGGCCTTAAGCTTATGATGGAAGAATAATTCAGAAAAGGAAACTGCCCGCTCTTCTGCGGGCTTGGGGGGAGCTCTGTACACCTCTCCTGGGTAGAGGTCCTCAAAGGTTCGTATTCCCATTTGGAGTGCTATTGCTCTACTTGCACCCTCTCCCATTGTGGGTAGCATCGGGTTATGGGCAAGGGGAATGGATCAGGCATACAACATCTTATGACGTGCTCTTTCCTGTAGTTTGTCCCATGCCCATCTCAGGGTTTCCACTGTGTCAATGTCTCCACAAAGATGGTACAGGTTTGGTACAATGCCACCTGCAAAGGGACAGGAGCCGCAACGTTCATTTCCACCTCTGTGGGCGGTTGGAAGGGAGTTGGGTGTGTCTAAAAATGTAAGAATTGTGCTTGTGCACTAAGAGCATACAGCTGAATGTCCGGGGCGCCCATCCCCCCCTGGGACAGTGGTAGTGTCAACAGTTCCCACGAGATCTGCGCTTGTCGGCCCGCCCATACCATGGAAGTCAATAAGGAACAAATGGAGCTGAAAAAAGTTTGGGTGCGGAGAATCGGGATATTAACAAAAAGGTATAGCAGTTTCGGCACTGTACTTCCAAAGTTCATTTCCCATATTTCTTGCTTGTTTCTGCTGAGACAGATCCCAAGATATTTTACCGGGCCATCTGCCCATTTTAGTGGGTATTAGAGGGGAAAGGGTGCAGTAGCATCATTTAGAGGAAAATTGTAGATTTAGACCAATTTAGCAAAATTCCGGCGATTCCCGGAGTATAGGAGCTGTGTTCCTTTCTGGGTCACAGAGGTATAGGGTGACATCATCAGCATATAATGAGATCAAGAGGCTCCTCTAGCTCAACCTCAAGCCCTTAGCTGTGTGATGCTGCCTGATTCGGGCCGCTAATGGTTCCATCGCGATAGCGAATAGCAAGGTAGACAACGGGCACCCCTGTCTTGTGCCCAGCGAAATATTGAACGGATCCGATAGCATTGCATTTACTGTAACTCTGGCGGAGTAGAGCAAATGTACCAGGCTTAAAAAAAGAGTGCTAAACCCCAACCTCTTCAGGAATGCAAACAGATAGGACCACTCCAGTGAATCAAACGCCTTTGTGGCATCCAGAAAAATAGCCAAGGCCTTCAAATCCGGATTTAGTAATGCACGACAGAGAAAAAGGTGCGCAGATTATGAGATGTAGAATGTCCAGGGATAAAACCGGATTGTCTGGGCGGGCGATCAGCGGGAGGAGAGGCTGCAAACGATTAGCAACCACTTTGCCAGGATTTTAACGTCCACATTGATCAAAGACAGTGGGCGGTATGCATCTAGTTCGTCCT
This sequence comes from Lissotriton vulgaris, assembly GCF_964263255.1. Lineage (NCBI taxonomy): Eukaryota > Metazoa > Chordata > Amphibia > Caudata > Salamandridae > Lissotriton > Lissotriton vulgaris. The sequence goes on along the minus strand of NC_141693.1, from coordinate 892,660,393 downwards.
CTGGTTTTCCAGGCTTAAGCAAAGTGATGATAATAGCCTCACGCATGGAAGGTGGTAGGATTCCCGAGAATTGAGCCTCCTCACAGAGTGTAATGAGGTGAGGGCCAGTTCATTGGCATAAGTTTTGTAAAAAGCAGTGGTTAATCCATCAGACCCAGGCGCCTTATCCGATGTCAGGCTCTTGATCACTTGTTTTACATCCTCCACAGTAAAGGGAACATCAAGATACTCCCTATGCCTCTGTCCCAACCACAGCAACTCGAGTGAGTCTAGGTATGACTTAAGGGTGTCCTGAACCGAGCTGTGAGTTGACGTATATAATGAGATATAAAACTGGTAAATTTGTGGAGTATATCTTGCGGGCCACTTGGCACATGTAGAGCGTCTTCCCTGATCTCCGTGATGTAGGTTGACAAGCGTGTGACGAGAAGCATTGTCACTAGGGTCTTCCCAGGTTTGTCACCCTCCCTTTATCGCCTGGCTTGTGTATATTTGCCTAAATATAGCTACCCAAGCGGCAGAGGTAACCACTTGGGTGGGAGCTGCATAGCGCGATTGAAGGTGATTTCGCGCTTTTAGAGCGCCGCTCTTGCTATTTTTAAACAACCTGTTTTGTATTTTCGTTCATTTAATTTTATTTCCCTTGATTTTACCTGGCGCTGAGTTCTGGCCCTCACTTGCACTATAATTCTTCGGCATACCCACTGCTGTTTGGCGGGTCCGGTTTCCGGGGAGGCTTGGGTGCTACCTATACCACCTTGGGTAAGGAGGGACTTTTGCGGCCATCTTGGAGCGGTCTAGCGCTCGGGGGCATTCGGAGCCGCCTATTTAAGATGCGCTCCATTACGCGCAGCGGTGACGCGCAGCGGGCGTGCCTTCCCTGCACCTGAGTCGTGCCAGAGTCCTGCCCGTCTGCGCTCGTCAGCGTCTCGGAGGCGGTCGGGGCCGGACTCTGGTTCTTATGGTAAGCACTGTTTTTTGGGAATGCTTTCCTACTCTTGTTCCGAGCTTTTGGCTCTGCGTGGGAACTTCTCGTCTTGCCATCATATATTTCCGGGAGGGCCTGTCCTTAGGAGAGGTTGCTTGGGTTGTGGCTGGCGTTTTCCTCCTAAAGACACCAACCGGCAGGTGATTGTACCTGCTCTAAATGAATGCCTCCTTCTCAATACGAGATCCCTCGGCAGACACTCCCTCGATATCTGGAATCTTTTGACAGAGTCCAAACCACTGTGTCTGTTTCTTACTGAAACATGGCTTGGAGAAGGCTCTGGCCCCGATCTAGCCAATGCCATCCCTCCTGACTATACTATATTTAGGAGAGATAGAGTGATTGGCAGAGGATGAGGGGTTGCTCTGGTTGTTAATAAACTTTTCTCTAGTACTACCTTTCCGATTGATAATATTTCCAACTGTGAGGCGCTTGGCTTTGCTCTTACGCTGTCACCTCATCAAACGGTTGTTGGGATTTTACTTTACAGAGCACCCGTCCCTTTGGGGCCTTTTTTTGATGAGCTGCAGGCGACACTTTCTGCGCCCTGTCTTAAATCAGACCATTGTATTCTATTGGGCGACTTGAGTAACCATATGGACAATAACTTGGACCCTGATGCTCTTAAGTTGCAGGACATTACTCTTCCTCTGGGGTTGGTCCCTTATATCATCTGGCCAACTCATAATAAGGGTCATACCATCGACCAAGTTTTTTCTACAAAAGCTATTAGTGCATCCATGCCACTTCCTGTTTTATGGTTTGACCATTTCCTGATAGAGTTTACTATATCTCTCGTTTCTGTGACTGCGCCGAGAGCATTGAAAGATCAGAAAGGAATTACAGAAGCTTTTTATCAGGTCTCCGCTGAAATGGTGTCTGAGGCGCTTTGTCGTCACCCTTGTTTACTCTCTTGCAATCTGGAGGAAAATCTTGAGTTGGTTCATAAATGGATGAATACTATCTTTGAGGAGCTAGCTCCTGGGAAACCGGCTAAGTCAGCCGACAGGTGTACTTCGGCCCCGTGGTTTACTTCATCTTTGAGTGCGATGCGGCAGGAATGTAAGAAAGCCGAAAGGGCATGGAGACGCCTGTATGACCCCCATCTCAAGGTTAGCTATAGGAATGCCATTAAGTTATATCATAGGCATATCCTTGCAGGAAAAAACGTCTACCTTGAGCGTAGAATAGACGACTCTGAGAGTACTAGCAAAGAGATATTTAGGATAGTTAAGGAATTTACCTCCCCATCCTCCAGTACTCCCTCTCATACGCACACCGAAGTTTAGATTAGCCAGCTAGCGGACTTTTTCGTGGATAAGATTAAAGTTATCAGCGATTCTTTTAGCCATTCATGCCTTCCACCACCGCCGGGCTATATATCTGGCTCGTCCACATCTATAGTGGAAGAAGGGCCATTTCTCTCGGATCTTCCGGAGATGTCTCTCACGGTCTCTTTTGATCTTTTGTCGCGACTTAAATCCGGCTCTCCGTCTGACCCCTGCCCGGCTAAGTGCTTAGGTAGAGTAGCGCCGGCTTTAAATGCGCTGCTCAATCCTCTGCTTAATGCTTCATTGAGCATGGGTGTTGTCCCTCAAGCGTGGAAGCAGGCAATGATTCTTCCATTGATCAAGAAAACTAACCTTGATCCTCTTATCCATGCTAACTACAGGCCTATCTCTCTCCTCCCTGCTCTGGCTAAGGTTACCGAGAAGTACGTGCATAGCTCTATTTCTAACTTTATTGAGAGTAATAACATTCTCCATGACTCTCAATCAGGCTTTTGCACGAATTTTAGCACTGAGTCTGCCCTTCTCGAAGTCACCGATGCCGTCAGAGAGGTTTTGGATACTGGAGGGAAGGCCATGCAGGCCGTGGGTCTCCCAGCTCTCCAAAAGATCCTAGCCTATAGACTGCACCCCCTCCCGCTCAAAGAACTATACCATCCGGGAAATGCGGGCACGGGAGCTCAGGAATGCAGACTCTGTAACTACAAACGTGAGTCATTGGCCCACTTACTATTCTGCTGCCCTGCCTTACGTGCACCCCGCACCCTCTACCTCAGGCCCATCCTTAGGGACGCGGGGACACGCACAGCCAAGGAGGCAATCCAACATCTATACTCCTTGAGCATAGTAAAACAGATGGCCGCGTTCGGAAAGTTTATACAGCAGACCCGGTCCGTGCTGATGGCAGCCAAGGGCGCACAGGAATAGAAACATTGTTGCGGGACACTGGGTGGCACTCACAGGTCCCTGACTGCGTGTGCCATTTTGAACTCTGAGAACTTTTTATAAATGCTTGCCCGCAGAAACATTTTTGGTTTTAACTTTTGTAATTTTATATTCTGGTCTTAATGTAATGGTTTTAAGTAACCACACAATAAAGTTATTCATTCATTCATTCCATTCTGGTTATGCTGGATTTGTCGGCGGCTTTCGACACCGTCCCTCATGAAGGTCTCCTTTTAAGACTTCAGGAGATCGGTCTTCGAGCGACGGTGTTGAATTGGTTTAAGTCATTTCTGACCGGCCGCCGGTAAGTGGTCTGGGCACCTCCGTTTTCCGCTGAAATGCCGCCGCTGGAGGTGGGGGTGCCGCAGGGTTCTCTTTTGAGCCCTGCGCTTTTTAACATCTACATGGTCCCCTTGGCGGCGGTTGCGGAATCTTTTGGTGCCCAGATCATAACCTACGCTGATGACACCCAGCTGCTCTTTACATCTGATAAGGGCAGGGATTTCGACGGTTTGCGGATTAGAGACTGTTTGGGAGCTGTCTTTGCCTGGTTTCAGCGCCACAGTTTAAAATGCAATTCCGATAAATCGGAATTGCTTTTTTTGGATGTCCTCCAGATCCTGGCTGGAAGACCTGGTGGCCTTCAGACATGTTCCCACCGGATGTCGCTTCTTCTAAAGCCAAAAACTCAGGCGTTGTGGTAGACGATGGCCTCACCTTTGGCCCCCAGATCATTGGACTGACTGGTAAATACTTCGGCCTTTTAAAGATGCTGCGGAAATTTCTTCCGCTGCTCTCGCTGAAGCACAGAAAGATCATCGTGCAGGCCTTGATAGGTTCGCGCCTGGATTACGCGAACGTTCTCTATCTTGGCCTGCCGAAATACCTTTTGGCCAGATTGCAGATTGTGCAGAACTCTATAGCTAGAGCCATTTTCGGTCTCCAGCGCAGAGCTGGAGCCACAGAGCTGCTAAAGAAATTGCACTGGCTTCCAGTTGCCAAAAGGATTGCTTTCAAGGCGATTACTTTCGCCTACAAGTCCCTTCATCGGATAGGCCCCAAATACCTTCAGAAGCGCCTGGCTTTTTATGTGCCTCGCAGGACGTTACGATCTGCGTCTCTATTCAAAACCTTGACTCCCTCTATTCGTCTGACTAGATTCGGAGGACGTTCCTTTCGAATTCTAGCGACTCAAGGCTGGAATGACCTCCCTGTTTTGCTCAGGAAAACTGATGATTTGCTTTCCTTTAGAAAAGGACTCAAAACCTGGCTTTTCACTCAGTAACTGGTTTCTGTTTTCTTTCTTTTCGTGTCTATTGTGCTATGTTCCCCTATTCCTTAGGCTCTTCGCCAAGCGCTGGGACACTCCTAGGAGTAGCCGTGCGCTATAAAAGAGCATTTAAATAAAAATAAAAAATAAAAAAAACTTAACTTCGCGCTGGGCCTCTTCCTCAAAGTTCAGTTCAAGCTCCCTAAGCTGCTTCTCTAGAGACTCTAGCGTGCCCTTTAGGGACTTCAGCACCCCACCTGAAGGGTCATGCACTGCCCCCTAATTACTACCTTGAATGCCTCCCACCAAGAGGCCTAGGTGTAAACTGAACCAGCATTGTTAGAAAAGTAGTCTGTAATATCTCCTCTTATCTCCTCCTTAAATACCTCATCAAGCAGAGCATTCGGGGGGAGTCTCCAACTGAACATTCTAGTAATTTGTTTCTTAACTTTAATGTCATTTTGTTGTGACTTAGAAACTTACCCTGCCTTTCTCTAAGTAAATGTTTTCTGCTTTGTGCCATTTCTACTAGATAGTTCTTCTTTGAAACGGCGGGGTACTTTTACCATGAAATGTGGGAGCTCAGAGCTGCGCTAAATTTGGCAGTGCCGCACTCCGACATTTTCCAAATGATGGGATATGCCATAAGTACAAGAATACGGTGCACCCCTGTGTTTTCCCTAGTGCTGGTGCTAAAATTAGCTGCCAACGCAGGCAACCTTGCATTATAGTGCAAGGGTGCCTGTGTTGCAGGAACTGGTGTTTTGCTCTTTCTATGTGTGCTGCAGAATTCAGCACACATAGAAAAGGCAAAAACCGGGAGAAATAAAAGTATTTCTTCTCTCTTCGCCATTCTAAAGCCTGCTCTTGCATGGCGTTCGTTTTTGGTCTGCCTCATAGTTACACATCCTTGCAAATCTGGGGCAGCATCGAAAAGCAATGGGTATTGAGGTGGAAAGTCCACAGCAACACTCATTTCACTCAACTTTCAGGTTAAGTGATGCGTCTAAAGGGGCCTTATTTACAAGGGGGGTGTTAAGTCACAAAAAATGGCTTAACACCGCTTTGTAAATATGGAGAAGGGCATAGTGCCCCCAAAACATCGCTAAAAGACACGCTCTGATAGCACTATCCCCTTGAATATATACTCCTGTGTTCTACCTAACAATGCCTTGGTTTATGAACTTTGTGTGAGTCCATATCTCTGAGAGAGCGCAATTTGAATATAAAGTATATCATAGCCATATCTAGACGTATATGTTATAAACGTAGGAATAAAACGCATATTGTAATGTAAAGTTGATAACTATAGCATAAAGGCCAACTAACGGGATAATATGGTATAGGAAATGTAAATGTATTCACATGTTAAATATGCATTAGATTTAGAAGGCCCGTATACATGATGGGTAGACATATAAATGTGTAGAAATGCTTAGGAAATGTAGAACGTGCACAGTAGAATTCGTATACGTGTGTAACTTGATATGGAAAGACGTAGAGACATAACGTGGAGTAATATAGAGAACTTACATGACAATGTAACCAAGGAGAATGCATAAGTTATACTCTATGCAGTCGTATTCTATATATTATATATTCGATGTAAAATGTATTCAAGTATAACTAAGACTTTTGCTAAAGTACGAGTATATAAATGTATGCCAAAGGTTATACTGTGTAGAGGGGTTTCAGGAACGCTGGAGGAGTTTAGGTCATTTGTGTTTGTAACCTAACTGACCAAGAGTTCGCAGGAGCATAGTCAAATGTATGTAATTTAGAGGGCTTGTAAAAGTCGTAAATAGCTTGATGTGGACGTGAGAGCCAAGAAGTCTAGCACTTGTTAGATTTAAGGTGACAATGCCGGACGGAGCTTATTGCTCGAACGTGAGGAGAGACACAGTTGAGGTGAACTATGTTTTGACAAGAACATTCACAGGATCTGGAAGGTTAAAGAGTTGCAAGTATAAGTTAAAGCCTTGTCTAAGTTCACATGACATTTGATCTGAAAGAATCAGTAAAAGTCGACGATGAGATGATGAAGATGACGTCTAAGGAGAAAGGTCAACTTAACGAACGACGCAAGGAGTGGACCAATGGAAGAAGCAGGAAGTTGACATCATCGGGGAAAGTCCGTGGTGGGCGTCAAAGGGGCGTCCCACCCACACTGAGATTGTGTATTTTAGGGACAGCACCCCGGGGAGGAGGTAGCAATGAGCAATTGGGAGATTAGGAACAGCGAGACGAATTGCTCAGAGCGAGGGCGAAGGGTAGATGCCTTGAGCAGATGCGCCGAGACATCAGAGCGCAAGGGAGCAGTAGGCCGAGGACCCTTAGAGAGAGCGGATGGGTAGGCAGATAGGGTACTGCTTCTGAAACTTAAGATTTCCTTTAGAGGCTAAAAGAGTTTGAACTTCTTTGGGAGTCAAACTGCTGACATCTTTTTAGGGAAGAAGCTTGCGAAGTAGGGTTGTCACGTAGTATAGAGTAGGGACAGATTAACTTGATGATTTTTATCTTACTGCAGATGACGCAGAAGGAACCACTTCACACTGAAGCTGGAGCGGCTGATATTTTAACTGATTTTGTATTTTGTATACTTTGAGATTTTATCCTGAGTGGATTGTATTGCATTCAAATTAACTTTATATAAAACTCTTAAAACTTTATCAGTTGTAAGTGGTTCTTCAGAGTGGCGTCAGTTAATGGGGTTTGTCTAACCAATGCGGGGGTGGTCCTTTCCTCAATGACAGATACGAGCGGTCCAAAACAGATGAATGGGATTCTTTATTAAATTGATCATAATCATAAATTGATATCAAAATCTCATTCCCCGCAGTTGGTAGCAGAGTAATGATGGTTATCTTCTTGAGGAAGACGACCTAGGCCAGGTTAGTTTACCCCAAGGTCCCTAGTCATCGTCGACCAGAAGAAGAATTGCAGCCGAAGACGGTGCTGATGGTGCGTCGAGAGAAAAGCAGCAGAGTCGGTCGAGAGTGAGTATAAGGGTCATGCGTTGTAAGATTGCGGTGTTTCATGTTGTTCCTGTGTTGTAATGTCAAGCGGAGTTGAATGCCTGTAGTGTGATTGGGGGAAGGTTGTGAGCGCGCGCAACCGGATGAAATCTTATGTCCAGAGGACTTAAGTGGTTCGGGTGTATCGAACACCCAGAGTAATTTGTCTACCATTGAAAGGGGGTCATGAGGTACCATTGATTTCCCGACAGACCGATGATAGGGGGAGCGTATGTGTGAGTGAATGAGTAGCGGACGCTGGTCGTACGTTTACTGTGTGTAAGTAACCTATCAGTTGAGGCAAGTGTCCGACCGTAAGAGGAAAGACGCTGTGCCAGTTGAGGTAGCAATTACAGTTAGACTGTGGCCGTACAGTCAGAGAAAAGTGATCGCTTGGACGGAAGTAGTCATTTTTCAGTGTATGAATGAAAACGCATGTGAGATCGTGAGACGAGTTGAGAAACGAGAGAAGCTGCTGAAGAAGAGAGAAGTGACGTCAGCGTAGAGCCGCGCTGAGATTGGTCGGTTGGTGTAGAACCGTGCTGGGATAGGCTGATTAGCGAGAGTCGTACAGGGATTGGTGGTTGTTATCAAGACGCAAATAAGGAAGTGAATTAGTAAGGAGTATCGTACGTTATCGAAAATGAAGTGTTTCAAGAGTTTAGGAAAAATCTTTAAAAGAAAAAGGAGAAATTTATATGCCGGAGAAGAAGCTCCACCAGAAGGCACACCAGCATATCATATGGCAGTCAATGTAGGCTTACATTCGATATTATGGATCTCCGAGTGGCACAGGCTAACTGAAGGGCATAAAGAACTGGCGTTTCCGAGATTTGGAACATTTAAACTAGATGTGTTGAACCAGCTGAAAGCGACGATGCTTTCAATAAGACCTCTACCGAGGCCAACACAATTTGAAGCTCTTGGTGTGTGGTTTAGAACAGCACACGAAAGGGGCGTAAAGAGGCGCCAAGAAAGGGTGAGAAGATCGGTAAAGGCAGTGCAGGATGCTAAATGGGACGATGAAACTAAGAAATGGAGGGTGCAGAAGATAGAAGCGGACAAACTGTTCACCATGATAGAGGCCACGGGAGAAAGGAAACCCCTAGAACAAGAAGATGAGGAAAGCGAGTCGGAGGAGGATCTAATAGAAAGGTTGTTAACAGATAGACCACCTCCATACAGCGGTGAACTTGCGAGTCCCATATTACCGCAAACAGACGGAGCTAGGTGGGGGGAATATAAATCGATCCCAGTAACAGAGTGGGACGCTAACAAGACTGAGGAAATACCCCAAACTAGTTCGGAACAGAGAGTAGTGGGAAGATTTGTGGTCCAGAAGGTACCAGAGACGCAATGCGCAAGGTCGTACCAAATGCCGGACGCTTTGCAGGTTCCGGTTACCATAGGCCCTATTGTGTCAATCTACAACCCAGAAGGGGTCCAGCAGGATGAACAGGCACGATGGGACAGTGAAAGAGCAGAAGTGGAGAATAGGAATGCCACAATGAATCCCCACAGGCAAATACGAGCACCGATAAGTCGGAGTACCCCATTAGATTCTGCAACGGGTCCCAGGATAGAACAGGGAGGTCAAAGAGGGCCAATGGATTTGAGGGGTCCTAAACCGAAGTCTTTTAAGGAGTTAAGAGAGTATTTGAGAGAATGGGAAACTGTCGAAGAGACTCGGGGTAGGAGTTTAGAAACGGGACCTGAGTGGAGAGAAGAGGACAACAGGATTCTCTCCCATTGTGGAGCTGGCGAAAGCAGCCCCGAGTGGGAGAGAGGAAGTCAAGAGAGCAGAAGAGATACTCTTCCTACCAATAGCGGCAATAGGCCAATGTGCGAAGACAGAAGTGCAGGGTGTGGCGAAGTGCCTCGCGTCACCTTCAGTGAAGGGGAACGTAGGACACAGGAGTACCGGAATACCTTTAGGTGCACACACCATGCCCCAGGGGAAGATGTGAGACACTGGAATCGCGGAAACGTGGAGAGTCGCGAAGCATCTCGACATGCATCCGGGGATAGTGGAAGGAGTCATGAGAATTTAGGGAGTCGCGAAACGTCTCGCCATGCATCCGGTGATCACGAAAGAGATCACGGGAACACGGAAGACCGGCGAGGGCCTTTCATTTTATTAAGCGACACCAGACAACAAGCAAGTTATAATGGGTTAGAACAGAACGGTGGATCCTATCTCACATCTGGAGAAACCGAGCCTAAAAATCGGAACGTAGGGTTGGGGGACGGAGCATTATTCCACCATACCCCGCGCGAAGATGGAAAGGCTTGGGATCTAGAGGGGTGGGAACGAAGAGAAGAGAGGAAGACTCCTCATAACTCACCTGTGCTCAGGCATAGGGCGCATAGTGGAGGTGAGAGGGATATGAGAGAAGAACACAGAACTGAGATGCTGAAAGCGGAAATAAAAGCAAAACGACTTGACGTAATGAGTTTGAAGGCAGATTTGGATGAATTGATTGATGGTACAGTGTCACTAGAGAGATTAGCCTTGTATACACCAGATGAGATACTGTTCCTATCCAAGGATATTACTCGAAGAGCGAGGTCAGCTCATGAGAACTTATCTAATTTGGCAAACAGGTACATGGTAGACCTGTCACGAACTAAGGCTTTGCAGAGTAACCATAGGCTAACTTGCACGGATCAGGATTTGGATGATCGTAGAACGATCGCGCTGAAAGTACACATAAGGGAATTGATCGTAAGTATCAGAATATGGAGAGATCTGGATAGATGGGAGGAAAGATGGTCCAGAAAGGGCTCCGTTAGACGGAGTGTGCTTGAGGAGTCCCAGGACGCAGGCTTGATGCGAATGGAAGCCTTCCCTTTGCGAGAAATCGCGAATGGAAGCTACGTTCATGTGCCCTGGAGTAGGGGGGATTTGGCGGCATTCACCAATTCCTTCCCAAAGCTTAGAGATAATCCCGTCGAGTGGTATAAGCAGGTAGAGAGATTCGTGAAGATCTCGAAGGTACTGTGGATCGATTTGAACACACTGTTCGATATCGTAGTACCCGGAGACTTGTGGACAGCGTGCAAGCTTAGTGTCGAATGGCCTAATTGTGAGCCTCCGAGAGATACCCGGACGAATGGTCCATCAGTTAGAGTCATGGAAAAATACGAGAGAGTGATAACATGGCTAAAAGAGAAAGTGCCAGTGCAAGACATAGACTGGGTTAAGATAGATCGAACTACTCAGGAACCGAAAGAGACAGTTCATGAGTTCTATGAGCGATTACTGAAAGCATTCAAGCAGTACAGCGGGTTAGATGTAATGGATCCTAAGGACATTGGACAGTTTGTTTCAAAGTTTGTCCTCGGATTGAGACCAGAAATATGCCTAATGATCCAGCAGCATCTGATCTGTTGGCAGAACAAACCTTTAGATGAAATTCTGAGGTATGCAAGGTACTGTAGTGACGAGATAGATTCTAAGGCAAAGAAGCTTAAAGAAAAGTTAATGCTAGTGCAAATGCAAGCTGCTGGAAAGGATAAACCGCGCCAGCAGGGAACAGGAACGCAAGCAAAGAAACAGAACAATCAGAGCAGAGATGAGGAAGAAAGACCGAGACCGAGAATGGATATCGCGACACTGAAAAAGACGACGAGATGCCATCAGTGTAATGAGGTGGGACACTGGCGACGCGAGTGTCCTTACAATGTTGAGTCAGGGGAATTAGAGCAGGAGGAGGAAGAGGTTCAGAACAACGTGGTTAAGGGAGCCACAGTCCCGAAGGGCAAGTTTGTCAAAGGGGGGACTCAGACTCCTCGAGCCCCGTTTCCTCAACCCCCTCGCATCTCAAACGGAGGGAAAACCTACAGACAGATGCCATTGTTTGTAGGAGGAGAGGAATGCTACTACGTTGATCCACTTACAGGGCAGCGGGCGAATAGGGAGGAAGATTGTACTCTAGGAGCCGCCTTGGAAGTAGATCAGAGAGGACCATACGTAGAGGCTGAAATAGCGGGATGTCCTACAACCTTTTTGGTGGATACGGGGGCCACTCGATCCACGTTGAGATCTGCGGTAGTCCCAGGTCTGCCAATATCAGGAGAAATGGTTCAGGTGGTAGGAGTTGCGAACAAAAGGATGACGAATCCCTTGACCGAACCAGTGTCAGTAAGGATAGGGAATTACAGTGACGAACATCAGTTTGTGATCTGCGATTCTAGTCCTGTGTGCTTATTAGGGAGAGATTTGCTGTGCAAACTGAACTGCACGATACATTGCACACCAGAAGGAGTAGAAGTGCAGACCAATGATGAGGATGCTGATTTTAAAGTCGTAAACTCAAAAGAATGTGTGGAACTTTATCCTACCTTAACAGTGGAGGAGCTTCCACAAGACTTGAGAGAGAAAGTCTCAGCTGAGGTATGGGATTTTACTGGGGAAGAAATAGGATTGATCAAAGGAGTAGAACCGGTAAAAATCTTGGTAAGACCCCATGCTGAGTATCCAAGAACACCACAGTATAAGCTAACGACAGAGACGATTGCAGGAATAAAGCCTGTGATCGAATCCATGATTAAGCAGGGAATACTGAAGGAGATCGTGGGTAGTCCATGTAACTCCCCGATCATGGGTTTGCAGAAGCCTAGCGGAAAATACAGAATAGTGCAGGATCTTCGAAAGATTAATAACATTGTTGTCTCATGTTGTCCAGTGGTACCGAATCCATCAGTGATATTATTTCAGATACCGTTCCAAGCTGAATGGTTCACCGTGATAGATTTGTGCCAGGCTTTCTTTTCGATACCGTTAGACGAAGAGAGCCAGTATCTTTTCGCTTTCAAGCTGGAAGATCGCGTTTTAACATGGTGTCGTATCCCTCAGGGGTATACAGAGAGCCCATCGATCTTTAACCAGCTGTTGAAGAAAAATCTTGAGAGTCTAGTACTGCCCAAGAATTCAGTTCTGGTCCAGTACATAGACGACCTCCTAGTTGCGTCAGAAACTGAGGAAGCTTGCAGAGAAGACACCATCACCTTGTTAAATCACTTGGCCGAGAACGGACACAAGGTGTCTCCAAGTAAATTGCAATATTGTAAGACTGAGGTGCAATACTTGGGCCACAGGATTGAAAAGGGAAAGCGGAAGGTGTCTCCGGACAGAATAGAGGCGATTATGAAAATGAACGCGCCTACAACACAAAGAGAAGTCAGGATGTTTCTAGGCATGGTCGGTTATTGTCGACAGTGGATAGCAAACTTTTCACTGAAGGCTAAACCGTTATTACAACTGACGCACAAAGGAGTAAGTGATCCGGTACCATGGGACAAAGATTGTTTGATGGCGTTTTTGCAGCTGAGGGAAGACTTATGTCGTGCCCCGGCTTTAGGAATGCCAGATTACACCAAACCTTTTTCGCTTTACTGCTGCGAGAGAGAGGGATGCGCTTTAGCGGTATTAGCTCAGATCCACGGAGATGCGCGCAGGCCAGTGGCGTATTTTTCGGCTACATTAGATCCAGTAGCCGCAGCGTTGCCCGGATGTCTCAAATCCGTAGCTGCAACGGGTGTCAGCATTGAACGATCTGAAAGCGTAGTTATGGGTCATCAGTTAGAGGTGTATGTACCACATTCTGTAGAACTGTTAATGACCAGGACGAAGACTCAGCATCTGACGAATAGCAGGCTCACACGCTACGAGCAAGTCATACTGGCTGCCGAGAATGTGACCCTAAAGAGATGCTCTGTCTTGAATCCTGCAACTTTGATGCCACTTCCGAATGAAGTGGACGATGAAAATTGTACAGATCATGACTGCCTTGATGTGACTGAACTATGTACCAAACCAAGACCTGATATCGTAGATGAGCCATTGACAGACCCAGACGAAATTTTCTTCGTCGATGGTTCATGCGTAAGAAACGATGTCGGTCAGCTGAGAGCAGCTTATGCAGTATGCACGATTACCAGAGTTATAGAAGCCGCTTGCCTGGAAGGAGTACACTCCGCACAGGTAGCTGAAATTGTGGCTTTGACTCGTGCTTGCTTAGCAGGCGACAGACTTCGAGTCACCATATACACCGATAGCCAGTATGGTTTCGGGGTAGTTCACGATTATGGGCAGTTATGGTCTCAAAGAGGTTACATGACCTCCTCGGGTTCTCCTATTAGGAATGGAGAATTCGTGAAACTACTGTTAGAGGCTTTACAAAAACCTATGGCCATAGCCGTGGTCAAATGTGTAGCGCATACAAAAAATGTGGATTTTGTATCACTGGGAAACAGATACGCGGATGAAGTAGCGCGTTACTGCGCAGAGCAGGGATATTCTCACACTGATGCAAAAGTGGGGGGAATCCAGGAAAGAACTGAATTGACCATGTTACTAGATACTGTAGATACATGGGATGAATTGAGAGCAGTACAGGAAAATGCACCAGATGATGAGAAAAGGAGCTGGGAAACAGCAGGTTGCGGGAAAAGTGAGATGAACTTTTGGGTTTCTACCGACGGAAGGGCAGTATTACCAAATGAACTTATTAGTCCAATGGCAAGGAAATTGCATGGATCGGCACACATAGGAAGAGATGCTATGGTGAGAGTATTCAGACAAACGTGGTTCAATCCTAAGTTTAGAGTAGCGGCAGAAGCAGTGTGTCAGCGATGTACGATCTGTCAGCAACTAAATGTGGGAAAGAGAACACCAGTTACCTTGAGTCACATAGGAAGGTCTGGGGGACCTTTCAATAGGATGCAGATTGACTTCATAGAAATGCCTCCATGCAACAGACTCAGATACGTTTTAGTGATTGTCTGCATATTTTCTAGATGGGTTGAGGCTTACCCTACACGTAGGTGCGATACACTTACAGTAGCAAAATTGTTACTTAGGGAATTGATACCGAGGTTTGGGGTGCCATCCTCTTTGGAATCGGACAGAGGAACTCATTTTAATAGCGAAGTGGTGAAGATGCTGTGTTCAGCTTTGAATATCGATCAGAAGTTACACTGCAGCTATCGACCAGAAGCTTCAGGGATTGTAGAGCAAATTAACAGTACTATCAAGTCCAGACTGGCTAAAGTTTGTTCATCGACATCCCTGAGTTGGCCAGACGCACTTCCAGTAGTTCTTATGAGCATACGTAGCACACCTGATAGAAGAACAGGCCTCTCTCCACACGAAGTGCTAATGGGGAGAGCTATGAGATTGCCATCGGTTCCGACTGCAGCGCTAGTGAACATCACAGACGATTTGATCTTGGACTACTGCAAGGGACTATCTGATGCCGTTAATTCTGTGTCCCTCCAGGTCCAGGCTGCAGAGGTTCCATCAGTACAAGACTTGTGCCATGACCTGAGTCCAGGAGACTGGGTCCTGGTGAAGAAGCATGTCAGGAAGAACTGCTTAGACGTGCGTTGGCGAGGACCATTCCAAGTCATACTTGTAACGAATACCGCAGTGAAGTGTGGAGGGCTGCCAAACTGGATACATGCCTCACACACCCGAAGAGTGCCGACACCTCCAGAAGGAACAGCTCCTCTCTCGGATGAAAATCCGACGGGAAGCGGAGAAGCCATAGAGGGGGAAAGCCAAGCTGTGGAGGTGATCGAAGAAACTGAAACTGTGTTGGAACAGGAAGACGAAGGTCAGGACACTAGTGGGACCGAAGTCGCCTCAGGAGAAGAAAGTAATTGGGAGTCCGACACAGATATCGAGCAGACTGAGAGTGACCAAGAGACAGGTCCTAGAACAAGGAGCGGAAAGACAAAGATTAACGAAGCCAGTTGGCCGGAGAGAAGGAAAAGGCCAAGTTCGGAAGGAAAGAAAGAAAGAACTCTTGCTCCGATCGCTGAAGAATCGGATCAGGAGGAAGACACGACAGACTCAGGAACGGAGAGTCCACGAAGATCGAGAAGGGTACGTGTGCCCTGCAGAAGGTACGCCACCCCAGAGTGGACTTATCTAGCAGATGTATTGGGGACAGAAATCTGGGAGAGTGAAGAGCGTGAAAGTAATCGATCTCGATCCATTTGTGGCAGTGGAGATATGGATGTTGGCGCCTGGACTCGAGACTGAGGGGTTACTGACTTTCACACTTCCCATACCCCCACGTTTGAGTAAAATTCAAGATCTAGTGCTAAAAAGATTACAATTTCCAACAGTTGGTCAGCAAATGTCAGAAGAAGAAGAAAAAGTTATTCGCTTTGAACTGTTAATAATTGTTGTGAAAGCTGCAGGTCCGAAAATAATTGTTGATGCATAAAGACTTTTGTACGTATGTTATAAAGAAGAAGATAACCTAGCACCGAGTGGAAAGAAGAATAAAATTAGGGATTACATTAAGAGGACGGAGAAGGGCTAGGGTTGTCTGCTGCTAAGAAGAGAAATGACATTTTTGTGAAGAAGATACCTGTTGATAAAAAAGGCACTTTAAAGACTGTGAAAGTGAACAAGCAACCAAAGACTGGAAAGAAAATTCTCGCTAGAGAACGAGGTACGCTGTTTGATAACATGGAGAACGGCAACCCAAACAGAAAAGCTAGATGTATAGTAGGTACACTTATAGCAATAGTGATATTCCTCATAATCATAGTAGTGACGATATCTTACATGACAGGATATGAGAATGATAAAGAAATAGCGAATGTAAAAACTGTAACAACTTTGAAACCTGCTCTTGTGGGAAAGGAGGAGGAGAGCACTGCTATACGTGAAAAGGCGTTACTTGCAGATGAAGCTCGTAGATTACACGTAGACGAGTCACAGGGAAACTTTAGGTCAAATGCGTATGCTAAATTATTGTACGAATATATCGATGCCATGGAGGCCAAAGATTGCTACGTTTGTATGCAATTGCCGGCTTCTGTAGACGAAGGCATTAGATATCACCATCTCCCATTGACTTATGGGATAACATGTAGTTTACTGCTTAGTATATTTTATGGTAGAGAAGGATTTGAGTACTACTTTTCAAATTATGATTCAGTACTGCCTGAAGTTCCGAATTATAAGCAGATGAATAAGTGGGACTATTACAAAAAGGAGGATAGACTAGCTAAATTCTTTCTTCCTTGGGACACATTAGATACATCATATGCACGTAGAAATAATCTGACTTGCAAAGTATCAGAGGTAGAGAAAAGGTTTATAGCACAAGTAGATGACCGATGCAGACGGCAGAAGATTCTAAAAATGTCAGGACAATGGAAAATAGACTGGACAGAAGAAGAGAAGGCACATAAAAAGAAAGGTAGCAATGGTCCAATAGCATTGGATAGAACGCAGAAAGGAAAGTTATGTTTAGCTCGAAGCAAAACGTATTATGAGAGTGAATTTGTAGGTGAAGTTAGTTGCGAGCACTCTTTTAAACTAGAGTACTACACGAAAGATTTTATGAAAGGGATGCAAGCTATTCCGAATGTGTATTTTGTATGTGGGAGAAATGCCTATGTAAAACTGCCAGACAATTGGTATGGTTCGTGTTACTTGGCAATTGTCTTCCCCAAAATATATCATGCAAAGGATTTGGCGATAATAGAAGGAAAGGCTTCGAGGAGAACGAAAAGGGAAGTAGGAGATGCAGAAGTAGTAGGAGATGTATTTGGAGCGATGTTTCCATTGTTAGGCTTGATTCTTAACGATGTTAAGATTAGAAGGTTAGCGACAGTCGTGGATAGATTGTCTGCCAGTACTGCAAGATCATTAATGTTAGTAGAAGGTGAGATGCAGTCGATCAGAGCAATGGTTTTACAGAACAGACTTGCTTTAGATGTGATATTAGCAAAGGAAGGTGGAGTTTGTAAAGCTTTGAAGGTTCAGGAATGTTGTACTTATATTCCTGATAATTCAAAACCACTTGAGAAAGTCATACGGAACATTACACAGATTCATCAAGAAATCGAAGATTTATCAAAAATAAATGTTTGGGAAAAAGTAGGAAATGGAGTGGGAAAGGTTGGAAGTTGGTTTGCTAATCTTGGCAAAAGTATAATATGGTACATATTAAAGCCTGTATTAATAGTATTAATTTGCATAATTACATTATTAGGATTAGTAAAATTGTATAAATGGTATAGGTCGAACCAGTTACAAAGATCGATGAGAGACCAGGAAAGGAGACTAGCTGTTCTACAAGATCAACAGTATAAAAGTCTGAGAGCACTTGAATCGATAAAAAGAGGAACTGATGTAACTAGTTCTGTATAAAAGGTTGTATTCAAATTGCTTTTAGTGATGACTCCTAAAAGTCATCAAAGGGGGGAACTGAGAGAGCGCAATTTGAATATAAAGTATATCATAGCCATATCTAGACGTATATGTTATAAACGTAGGAATAAAACGCATATTGTAATGTAAAGTTGATAACTATAGCATAAAGGCCAACTAACGGGATAATATGGTATAGGAAATGTAAATGTATTCACATGTTAAATATGCATTAGATTTAGAAGGCCCGTATACATGATGGGTAGACATATAAATGTGTAGAAATGCTTAGGAAATGTAGAACGTGCACAGTAGAATTCGTATACGTGTGTAACTTGATATGGAAAGACGTAGAGACATAACGTGGAGTAATATAGAGAACTTACATGACAATGTAACCAAGGAGAATGCATAAGTTATACTCTATGCAGTCGTATTCTATATATTATATATTCGATGTAAAATGTATTCAAGTATAACTAAGACTTTTGCTAAAGTACGAGTATATAAATGTATGCCAAAGGTTATACTGTGTAGAGGGGTTTCAGGAACGCTGGAGGAGTTTAGGTCATTTGTGTTTGTAACCTAACTGACCAAGAGTTCGCAGGAGCATAGTCAAATGTATGTAATTTAGAGGGCTTGTAAAAGTCGTAAATAGCTTGATGTGGACGTGAGAGCCAAGAAGTCTAGCACTTGTTAGATTTAAGGTGACAATGCCGGACGGAGCTTATTGCTCGAACGTGAGGAGAGACACAGTTGAGGTGAACTATGTTTTGACAAGAACATTCACAGGATCTGGAAGGTTAAAGAGTTGCAAGTATAAGTTAAAGCCTTGTCTAAGTTCACATGACATTTGATCTGAAAGAATCAGTAAAAGTCGACGATGAGATGATGAAGATGACGTCTAAGGAGAAAGGTCAACTTAACGAACGACGCAAGGAGTGGACCAATGGAAGAAGCAGGAAGTTGACATCATCGGGGAAAGTCCGTGGTGGGCGTCAAAGGGGCGTCCCACCCACACTGAGATTGTGTATTTTAGGGACAGCACCCCGGGGAGGAGGTAGCAATGAGCAATTGGGAGATTAGGAACAGCGAGACGAATTGCTCAGAGCGAGGGCGAAGGGTAGATGCCTTGAGCAGATGCGCCGAGACGGTATTCACCTGTTACAACGCATTTTTTACAACGCAGTACTGTTACAACGCAGTTTTTACAACGCAGGTACTGTTACAACGCATACTTTTACAACTTATACTGTTACAACGCAGGTACTGTTACAACGCAGGTACTTTTACAACGCATATATATATGTATATGTATTTTATTTTATATGTTATTTTATTTTAAATTATTTTAAATTATGTCAGATTGTAGTAATATTAAAATATTAATTATATTAATTTTAAAATTTTGTGTATATATAATTTTTATATATATTTAGGTATAGCTTAGATTGTAGTATATGTATATTTATTTTATTTTATATGTTATTTTATTTTAAATGAGGTCAGATTGTAGTAATATTAAAATAATTATAATCAAATTTTTATATATATTTAGGTATAGCTTAGATTGTAGTAATATTAACATATTAAAATCAAATTTTAATAATTAATTATTAATAATTAAAAAATGAATAATTGAAAAATTATGTATTATTCAAAAGAAAAGTATAGGATACATTGTAGTAATATTAATATATTAAAATCTATTATTAATAATTAATTAATGATAAATATTTGAATTAATAGAAAAGTAATTTATTAATTAAAAAAAAGTATTTTTGTAAGTATTTTTGAAAAAAAATAAAAATTGATATATAAAAATATCTTTTAATATAGTATTTATTTTAAAGTTGATTTCAGGAATCTGTTTAATGAATTTTTTTGATAGTAATAATTTATATATTCATTGTAATTTAATATTGTTTATAATATTGTATAATATAAATGTAGGAATGTATATTTAATTATAGTAACTAATATTTAGGGTAGTAAAAATTAAAATTATTAGAACATATTTATTTCATATTTGTATTTTTAATTGTTTTAGTTTTTGTATATTATTATTATTTTAATTGAAGTATTAATTAGTATGTATATATTAATAATAAAAAAACGATTTAAATATATTAGAAAAATATATATATAATATTAATTTTGAATTATTTTGAATTTTAGAAATTATTATATATGACTATATGTTAATTATTTTTTATTTATGTTTTTAAAAATATTTTGGTCAAAGATTATTTTCTATTATTTTTTTATTAAATTTAAAAAAATGTTTTTTACATGTATACTTTATTAAGTATATTGTTTTTAAAATAAATTAATTTTTAATTGATTTTGTAGGTGATATACTTATATTTAAGTTTCCGTTCCCACGCTTTAATATTGTTTTCTATGGATACATTTGTCCTTCATTTATTTCCTTGATACAACTAGTTATGTAGAGCGGTTCGGAATAAAAGGAAAGGAAACGAAAGGAAAGAGGAGGGAAAAAGCGGAACAGAAAGAAGAAAACAGGTATAGTAAGGAAGTATATATTTTACATTATATTTTAAAAGTTAAGATATACAGATTGAATTAAATAAATACGTAGAGATCTGTTTTTGTAAATAAAAATAACTTTTTATTACATACAAAAAATATTTAAACATTCATCAGTTTTTAATACATTTTATGTATATTTTTCTAAATTTTTATATATACATGTAATCATATTTAAAAATAATATTTGTTTATAAATTGCAATATATTACAATGTACAGTAGTCCTTTCTTTATTGTTGCAGCTTATTCTGACGTTATCACGTATACGCGTGCGTCGTCGGCCATTTTGTGGGTATCCGGAGCTGGAAGCAGGAGGAAGCAGCAGGACGCTGATCTACGTCCAGGTAGGAAAACAATTTAATACTAACTATTAAAGTTAAATAATAGATATACATTTATTGCAAGGATAAGTTAAGTAGAGGTTGCTCGAAATAAAAAAAATCTTTAAAAAACAACATGTCGCTACTCGTATTAATAGAATATGCCGATGTTGGGTCGGATGGGCGTGGGGAAGATCGGTAAATATAATTAAAGTAAGAATTAGTTGAATTTTAGTAAAAAAACCTGAAAATGGGTTTAGAAAAGTATAACAAATATTTTATAATGTATTTATGTATGCAAATTATTAAAATGCATTTTCGAGTGATATAACAGTTTGCAAATATTGAGTTTGAGAATGTTAGTTGCTATGTGGTTAAAATATCATATGAATGTGAATAAAGATATTTCCAATGTTATCCTGGTGCTTTTTCGAATAAAATTTGTTTTTTAAGAAGATTATGATGTAGGGTTTATTTCCGAATCACTGGTTGTCTGATTGTTTATATTGGTTACATTTCAGTTGTTTAATATTCATTTCGGAAATATTATTGTTTTGTTTATTCTATGATAATTAGAAAGTAAAAATTTAGGAGCCTTTGTATATTGTGGTATAGTAGTTTGAAAGGCATAACTGATGTATATTGATTTGAATTTAATTAATTCGAAGTCTGTCTTTTTTGTATTAGGAGGAGTAGAGAATATATAAATGTTAAAAATTAACATGAAAAATTAAAAATAATTTTTCTATGTTTGGTGAAATGTTGTAGGAATTATCACTTGAAGAGGAAATATGGAAATATCAATATATCGAATACATTAATATTTTAACCATTAATTTTATGGTGTGGTTTTCATAGAAGACTTTATGATAAATTTGAAAATGCATTTTATTTTTTTTGCAATGTACTTTTTTATTATTCAAAAATGAAGGACCAAAATTTATTTCTTTTGGAAAATATTGCTTCAGTTATTGTTTCTAAAGTCTTATGTGATTCAAAAATTAAAAAAAATATCTCATGTAAGGGATTTATTTATAAAAAAATGTTTATAAAAAAAGAGGAAAAATGACCCAACATATAATATTAAAAAATGTTTTTGGAAAAATGTTTTGACGAATTAGAATTAGAAAAATATTGAATTTTGGTAGAAGCAGGAAAGTAATGTAAATTATAGTTTAAAAAGAAAGGATGTTAGCTAGATTCTCAAGGTAATCTAAAGCCACACACAACGAAAATTGTTGTAGTAGTGCCAATAGTCGTTCAGACATATCCTTAGTTCTTTGGGTAATCCGTGAGTTTAGACTACCAGTGAGAGTTTGAGAAAGTCTCATTTCTTGGAAACTTTGCTCCTTCTTCAAAGTTTCCAGAAATGAATAGAAATTAGGGTGGGGTTTGCCGATTAAATGGTTGAAGGAGTTATGCCATCCCTCAATGGCATTATTTGTTTTTGCCTCTCCCTCTAGGCAACTCGAATAACAGTTCCACCACTGCACATGGAAACGTGGCTTCCTCCTGCGACCCGATCTGCCTAGGTGTCCAATCCATGTGTCTTCCATATAATTTAAAATGGGTGCCAATTTATCTTCGTTAGTTAAATAATACTCTGATTCTGTAATTGCAGTGTAGTACTCGTCTACACTTTCGGGAGGGACAAAACAAAGAGCAGTTAATTTTTTTAATTCGACTTGTAGTTTGCTGTCCTCTGAGTATTCAGTAACTAAGGGTGTTTTTTGTAATTTACGCCAGAATGCCTGGGAAAAGTGGAAAAAACACCCTTGAATTTGGGTATCCGTGTACAGTTTGGTGATCACATTGATCATACTCAATTCAAAATCGATAATAATTTTCCTAGGACTTTGGTTTGTTTTAGATTTAATCACAGTTAATAATTCTGTGTAAGTTGCTGAAGTCTTATCAGGCAGCAAACTATATACTAGGGGTATTACACTGTTATTAATTTTACCATGAATAGTATAAATTTGGGTGAATGGATGGGGCGTGCTTTTAAACGTCCCATCCATCATCCAAATTTCACTTGATTCAAGTTTAACAAGGTTGCGTGGGGTACTAAAAATTAAGATGCGCTTAAGAGGGTTTTCGTTGTCATGCAGGAGGAAAGGTTCATTAGAAAAAGTAATAGTAAGTTCAGGAGGAATAATAATATCAGAAAAGGTATGAGGTGTGTTTGTTTGTGTATTACTTGCCTGCTTTTGTCTTTGTATAATTCTTCGCAAATTATGTACGTTAGGGATATTGCTAGCAATATGAGTAGGGACATGTTGTGCAACCTGTCTTAAAATTGATCCAGTGGATTCATTGGAGGTGCTTGCAATAGCCTTCATCTCATTCACAGTTTCTCTGACATCAACTTCCATTGCAGAGGCAGAGTGGTTATGGTCAGTTGTTCTTACAATAATATCATTGACCGTAACCGCTCTGCCGCTGCAACGAGTTGTATGGTATTGCACGCATCTCCAATGAATCCGTGGATTACTTAACCTATCCTTACAATAAATGTATCCTTGATGTGCTAGTAACTGCTTTCCTTTCCTGGACGGAATATACTTAGCAGTTTGTTGTTGTGAAGACATTTTCTGGAAAGAAAAAAAGATTGTTTTAGTATTTGAATTATAGAAATGGAAAGCATAAAATTTGTATGTATTTTTCATTTTATAAAACTCTGAATATTGTTTATTTATTTTGTATCTAGCACATTTTCCATATGCAAGCATTTTACTTATTGCTTTAAATTAGAAAACATATTCAGCACTTTTCTTAATGTAGCACTTTTTTGAGTTGAAATAGTAATTTACACCTCTAGACTATCCAGCACTTTCCCTACTGTAGCACTTGCCTGGAGTTGGAATAGTCATTTACACCTCTACACTATCCAGCACTTTCCCTACTGTTGCACTTACCAGGAGTTGGAATAGTAATTTACACCTTTAGACTAACCAGCACTTTCCCTACTGTAGCACTTACCAGGAGTTGGAATAGTAATTTAAACCTCTAGACTATCCAGCACTTTCCCTACTGTAGCACTTACCAGGAGTTGGAATCGTAATTTACACCTTTAGACTATCCAGCACTTTCCCTACTGTAGCACTTACCAGGAGTTGGAATAGTAATTTACACCTCTAGACTATCCAGCACTTTCCCTACTGTAGCACTTACCAGGAGTTGGAATAGTAATTTACACCTTTAGACTATCCAGCACTTTCCCTACTGTAGCACTTACCAGGAGTTGGAATAGTAATTTACACCTCTAGACTATCCAGCACTTTCCCTACTGTAGCACTTACCAGGAGTTGGAATAGTAATTTACACCTTTAGACTAACCAGCACTTTCCCTACTGTAGCACTTACCAGGAGTTGGAATAGTAATTTAAACCTCTAGACTATCCAGCACTTTCCCTACTGTAGCACTTACCAGGAGTTGGAATAGTAATTTACACCTTTAGACTATCCAGCACTTTCCCTGCTGTAGCACTTGCCTGGAGTTGGAATAGTAATTCACACCTCTAGACTATCCAGCACTTTCCCTACTGTAGCACTTGCCTGGAGTTGGAATAGTAATTTAAACCTCTAGACTATCCAGCACTTTCTCTACTGTAGCACTTATCAGGAGTTGGAATAGTAATTTACACCTTTAGACTAACCAGCACTTTCCCTACTGTAGCACTTACCAGGAGTTGGAATAGTAATTTAAACCTCTAGACTATCCAGCACTTTCCCTACTGTAGTACTTTCTTGGAGTTGGAATAGTAATTTACACCTGTAGACTATCCTGCACTTTTAATATTGTTGCACTTACCAGGAGTTTATATAGTTATTTACACTTATACATTTTAGAAACCTTTTTGAATAAATACCATGTGTTATTTATTACTGCATATGCATGTATTATATATGTATGTGGAAAAATGTTTTTAACTTACTCTTAGTGCTTTGGATCTTTACTTTGATTAAAGATGTCTTGGTTTTTTGGTGTTGGTTGTCCTGGAGGTTGGTCAAGTTTTGGTTTGGATGGAGATCTAAAAGAAAGAAAAGTTTGTTTGAAAATGTGTAACACATACTTTTGGAGAAGACTTATTTTTAAGTTTTTTTCACAGGCATGAGGTATCATATTGAAGTTCACTTTAGCACTTTCCCTGCTGTAGCACTTGCCAGGAGTTGGAATAGTAATTTACACCTTTAGACTAACCAGCACTTTCCCTACTGTTGCAATTACCAGGAGTTGGAATAGTCATTTAAACCTCTAGACTATCCAGTACTTTCCCTACTGTAGCACTTACCAGGAGTTGGAATAGTAATTTACACCTCTAGACTATCCAGCACTTTCCCTACTGTAGCACTTGCCTGGAGTTGGAATAGTAATTTAAACCTCTAGACTATCCAGCACTTTCCCTACTGTAGCACTTACCAGGAGTTGGAATAGTAATTTACACCTTTAGACTATCCAGCACTTTCCCTACTGTAGCACTTACCAGGAGTTGGAATAGTAATTTACACCTCTAGACTATCCAGCACTTTCCCTACTGTAGCACTTGCCTGGAGTTGGAATAGTAATTTAAACCTCTAGACTATCCAGCACTTTCCCTACTGTAGCACTTACCAGGAGTTGGAATAGTAATTTACACCTTTAGACTGTCCAGCACTTTCCCTACTGTAGCACTTACCAGGAGTTGGAATAGTAATTTACACCTCTAGACTATCCAGCACTTTCCCTACTGTAGCACTTACCAGGAGTTGGAATAGTAATTTACACCTTTAGACTATCCAGCACTTTCCCTACTGTAGCACTTACCAGGAGTTGGAATAGTAATTTACACCTCTAGACTATCCAGCACTTTCCCTACTGTAGCACTTACCAGGAGTTGGAATAGTAATTTACACCTTTAGACTAACCAGCACTTTCCCTACTGTAGCACTTACCAGGAGTTGGAATAGTAATTTAAACCTCTAGACTATCCAGCACTTTCCCTACTGTAGCACTTACCAGGAGTTGGAATAGTAATTTACACCTTTAGACTATCCAGCACTTTCCCTGCTGTAGCACTTGCCTGGAGTTGGAATAGTAATTCACACCTCTAGACTATCCAGCACTTTCCCTACTGTAGCACTTGCCTGGAGTTGGAATAGTAATTTAAACCTCTAGACTATCCAGCACTTTCTCTACTGTAGCACTTATCAGGAGTTGGAATAGTAATTTACACCTTTAGACTAACCAGCACTTTCCCTACTGTAGCACTTACCAGGAGTTGGAATAGTAATTTAAACCTCTAGACTATCCAGCACTTTCCCTACTGTAGTACTTTCTTGGAGTTGGAATAGTAATTTACACCTGTAGACTATCCTGCACTTTTAATATTGTTGCACTTACCAGGAGTTTATATAGTTATTTACACTTATACATTTTAGAAACCTTTTTGAATAAATACCATGTGTTATTTATTACTGCATATGCATGTATTATATATGTATGTGGAAAAATGTTTTTAACTTACTCTTAGTGCTTTGGATCTTTACTTTGATTAAAGATGTCTTGGTTTTTTGGTGTTGGTTGTCCTGGAGGTTGGTCAAGTTTTGGTTTGGATGGAGATCTAAAAGAAAGAAAAGTTTGTTTGAAAATGTGTAACACATACTTTTGGAGAAGACTTATTTTTAAGTTTTTTTCACAGGCATGAGGTATCATATTGAAGTTCACTTTAGCACTTTCCCTGCTGTAGCACTTGCCAGGAGTTGGAATAGTAATTTACACCTTTAGACTAACCAGCACTTTCCCTACTGTTGCAATTACCAGGAGTTGGAATAGTCATTTAAACCTCTAGACTATCCAGTACTTTCCCTACTGTAGCACTTACCAGGAGTTGGAATAGTAATTTACACCTCTAGACTATCCAGCACTTTCCCTACTGTAGCACTTGCCTGGAGTTGGAATAGTAATTTAAACCTCTAGACTATCCAGCACTTTCCCTACTGTAGCACTTACCAGGAGTTGGAATAGTAATTTACACCTTTAGACTATCCAGCACTTTCCCTACTGTAGCACTTACCAGGAGTTGGAATAGTAATTTACACCTCTAGACTATCCAGCACTTTCCCTACTGTAGCACTTGCCTGGAGTTGGAATAGTAATTTAAACCTCTAGACTATCCAGCACTTTCCCTACTGTAGCACTTATCAGGAGTTGGAATAGTAATTTACACCTTTAGACTAACCAGCACTTTCCCTATTGTAGCACTTACCAGGAGTTGGAATAGTAATTTAAACCTCTAGACTATCCAGCACTTTCCCTACTGTAGCACTTTCTTGGAGTTGGAATAGTAATTTACACCTGTAGACTATCCTGCACTTTTAATATTGTTGCACTTACCAGGAGTTTATATAGTTATTTACACTTATACATTTTAGAAACCTTTTTGAATAAATACCATGTGTTATTTATTACTGCATATGCATGTATTATATATGTATGTGGAAAAATGTTTTTAACTTACTCTTAGTGCTTTGGATCTTTACTTTGATTAAAGATGTCTTGGTTTTTTGGTGTTGGTTGTCCTGGAGGTTGGTCAAGTTTTGGTTTGGATGGAGATCTAAAAGAAAGAAAAGTTTGTTTGAAAATGTGTAACACATACTTTTGGAGAAGACTTATTTTTAAGTTTTTTTCACAGGCATGAGGTATCATATTGAAGTTCACTTTAGCACTTTCCCTGCTGTAGCACTTGCCAGGAGTTGGAATAGTAATTCACAGCTCTAGACTATCCAGCACTTTCCCTACTGTAGCACTTGCTAGGAGTTGGAATAGTAATTTAAACCTCTAGACTATCCAGCACTTTCCTTACTGTTGCACTTACCAGGAGTTGGAATAGTAATTTAAACCTCTAGACTATCCAGCACTTTCCCTACTGTAGCACTTACCAGGAGTTGGAATAGTAATTTACACCTTTAGACTATCCAGCACTTTCCCTACTGTAGCACTTACCAGGAGTTGGAATAGTAATTTACACCTTTAGACTAACCAGCACTTTCCCTACTGTTGCACTTACCAGGAGTTGGAATAGTAATTTAAACCTCTAGACTATCCAGCACTTTCACTACTGTAGCACTTGCCTGGAGTTGGAATAGTCATTTACACCTCTACACTATCCAGCACTTTCCCTACTGTTGCACTTACCAGGAGTTGGAATAGTAATTTACACCTTTAGACTAACCAGCACTTTCCCTACTGTAGCACTTACCAGGAGTTGGAATAGTAATTTAAACCTCTACACTATCCAGCACTTTCCCTACTGTTGCACTTACCAGGAGTTGGAATAGTAATTTAAACCTCTAGACTATCCAGCACTTTCCCTACTGTAGCACTTACCAGGAGTTGGAATAGTAATTTACACCTGTAGACTATCCTGCACTTTCCCTACTGTAGCACTTGCCTGGAGTTGGAATAGTAATTTAAACCTCTAGACTATCCAGCACTTTCCCTACTGTAGCACTTGCCTGGAGTTGGAATAGTAATTTACACCTCTAGACTATCCAGCACTTTCCCTACTGTAGCACTTACCAGGAGTTGGAATAGTAATTTACACCTCTAGACTATCCAGCACTTTCCCTACTGTAGCACTTGCCTGGAGTTGGAATAGTAATTTACACCTCTACACTATCCAGCACTTTCCCTGCTGTAGCACTTGCCTGGAGTTGGAATAGTAATTCACACCTCTAGACTATCCAGCACTTTCCCTACTGTAGCACTTACCAGGAGTTGGAATAGTAATTTACACCTTTAGACTAACCAGCACTTTCCCTACTGTTGCACTTACCAGGAGTTGGGATAGTAATTTACACCTCTAATCTATCCAGCATTTTCCCTACTGTTGCACTTACCAGGAGTTGGAATAGTAATTCACACCTCTATACTATCCAGCACTTTCCCTACTGTGGTACTTTCTTGGAGTTGGAATAGTAATTTACACCTGTAGACTATCCTGCACTTTTAATATTGTTGCACTTACCAGGAGTTTATATAGTTATTTACACTTATACATTTTAGAAACCTTTTTGAATAAATACCATGTGTTATTTATTACTGCATATGCATGTATTATATATGTATGTGGAAAAATGTTTTTAACTTACTCTTAGTGCTTTGGATCTTTACTTTGATTAAAGATGTCTTGGTTTTTTGGTGTTGGTTGTCCTGGAGGTTGGTCAAGTTTGGGTTTGGATGGAGATCTAAAAGAAAGAAAAGTTTGTTTGAAAATGTGTAACACATACTTTTGGAGAAGACTTATTTTAAAGTTTTTTTTCACAGGCATGAGGTATCATATTGAAGTTCACTTTAGCACTTTCCCTGCTGTAGCACTTGCCTGGAGTTGGAATAGTAATTCACAGCTCTAGACTATCCAGCACTTTCCCTACTGTAGCACTTGCTAGGAGTTGGAATAGTTATTTACACCTCTACACTATCCAGCACTTTCCCTACTGTAGCACTTATCAGGAGTTGGAATAGTAATTTACAACTCTAGCCTATCCAGCACTTTCCCTACTGTAGCACTTGCCTGGAGTTGGAATAGAAATTTACACCTCTACACTATCCAGCACTTTCCCTACTGTAGCACTTACCAGGAGTTGGAATAGTAATTTACACCTCTAGACTATCCAGCACTTTCCCTACTGTAGCACTTACCAGGAGTTGGAATAGTAATTTACACCTCTAGCCTATCCAGCACTTTCCCTGCTGTAGCACTTGCCTGGAGTTGGAATAGTCATTTACACCTCTAGACTATCCAGCACTTTCCCTACTGTAGCACTTGCCTGGAGTTGGAATAGTCATTTACACCTTTACACTATCCAGCACTTTCTCTAATGTTGCACTTACCAGGAGTTGAAATAGTAATTCACATCTCTAGACTATCCAGCACTTTATCTACTGTAGCACTTGCTAGGAGTTGGAATAGTCATTTACACCTGTAGACTATCCAGCACTTTCTCTACTGTAGCACTTGCTTGGAGTTGCAATATTAATTTACACTTGTACATTTCACAAAATTTTAATTATATATAACATGTGTTATTTATTTTTGCTTATGCATGTCTTACGTATGTGTTTTGAAAAGTATATTTCACTTACTGGTAGTGTTTTGGTTCTTTATTCTGAAAAAATTTGTTCTGGTTTTCTTGTGTTGGTTGTCGTGGAGGTTGGTCAAGTTTTGGTTTGAATGGAGACCTAAAACAAAGAAAAGTATGTTTGAAAATGTGTGACTTGTAATTTTAGAGGAGAATGATTTTAATTTTTTCTTCACAGGCATGAGACATCTTATTTAACTTTACTTTACTATGTTCTCTGCACTTTATGTATACATTTATTTTTCATACTGAAGCTATGTTCAATAGTTTTTTTTATTTGCTGCAAGATGGTAAAGTTTTCGAGACTTTTACACAGTTTGATCTTATTCGTTTTATTTATTATTTATTAACAATTTATATATACATTTCGCAATTTTTTTTAAACTTACTTTTCGATTTGGTATTTTGAATAGTCGAAATGTGTCCTTTCCCTGGCTGTTCGTTTCTTTTTCTTACTTGGATTGGTCTGTTATTCTGAAACATTTTTAAAAAAAACATCATTTTATTTTAACCTGCTTAAAGTGATGTATGTTTTCCCTTTCAATAGTAGTGTTTAGTTTTATTTAAAATATTTAAATTACCTTTTAAAGCGGAGTTGTAATTTTTTATCTGTCCGTTTTTTTATGAAGAAATTATTTATATGTAGTATGTCTGTGAGGGAAAAAAATTTGTACAGTTTACTCCTACTGCGGCGTTTTACATTTTTAAAAAAATAAACTAATTTTTAGACAATTAATGATGTACCTTATGTTTTCTTGCGAAAACGGGTCGCTTTCATAAAACAATGAAATGTACACGGATTTCGTGTGTAACCGTTTTGAATCGACTTCTAAAAGAAATATAATACATTATAAATCTATTAATACTACTGTATTATATTTGAAGCACGATTGGTTTTTTAGATTATTAATTTAAACATTTATGTATCATGTTATTTAGGACGTATTTTCATAATATCGCATTAATCTCTATTCATTTTTAAATAAAGCAGAGATATATTTTTGAAACATTGCCTTTTAAAAATATATAGTTAATATTAAAATAGTAGCTTTTTTATTAACATGGCTATTATTTATGGTGTTATCGTTTTCCGTACATATTACTTACTTGTAAATAGTTCGTAGTCGTAGTATTATATAGTTTTGTATTATCGATAGGATGATAGGGTCAAAAGTTCATAGAGTGCAATCTGACGTCTGCTCTCTCGGGTAGTTGAGAATCAACTAATTTCAAAATGGTTCCTCACTACTATTTATAAGTTTGGTGTAGTATCGCAAAAATATTCGTAAAAATATGCGGTGGAAATCGCATAAAATTTTACATTTATTTCTCTGAGAACATATAATTTAAAAATTCATTTAATTAACTTTATATTCCGTAATGTTTGCCGTTTTGGCATCCATTTTGGTTAATATGTTGTCGTTTGAAAACATTGAAATAAGAGTAGGACTCATTAGTATGATACTTATGCAAAATGGCGTCCATGAAAACACTATATATGTTTCTTTTATACGAATATTGACATATTATGTAAAACAATATGTATCAATATATTTTTGAATCGTACTAAGTTAGTAGGTATATTGTTTTCATTTTTAGTTATTTAAATAGTTTTGAAAGTACTGTACTATCAAAATTAATACTCGAGTAATTATTTAATAAATAAATAAATAGAATGCGCGTTAATATGGTAGTTTTTCATGCCGTTTTTTTAATACACTTACCCACCCAAAACCCCTATTTTCCCTGCATCCCGTGCGAGGTTTTATTTTACAAGAAAATAAAAAAAAATATAATTATAGGAGAATTTTTTAGAAGGGTGAGTACGAATTTATTAAATAATAATGAAAATTAATACTCGAGTAATAATTTAATAAATAAATAAATAGATGATATTCCCGTTAATATGGCAGTTTTTTATGCCGTTTGATTAATACACTTACCCACCCAAAACCCCTATTTTCCCTGCATCCCGTTGCCAGATTTTATTTTTCAAGAAAATAAAAAAATATATAATTATAGGTGAATTTTTTTAGAAGGGTGAGTGCGAATTTATTAAATAATAATGAAAAATAATACTCGAGTAATAATTTAATAAATAAATAAATAGATGAAATTCGCGTTAATATGGCATTTTTTCATGCCGTTTTTTTAATACACTTACCCACCCAAAACCCCTATTTTCCCTGCATCCCGTTGCCAGATTTTATTTTACAAGAAAATAAAAAAATATATATTTATTTGTGAATTTTTTTTTAGGGTCAGTACGAATTTATTAAAAAATAATGAAAATTAATACTCGAGTAATAATTTAATAAATAAATAAATGAAAATCGCGTTAATATGGCAGTTTTTCATGCCGTTTTTAATACACTTACCCACCCAAAACCCCTATTTTCCCTGCATCCCGTGCCAGGTTTTATTTTACATTGTAATTTTTTAACATATAAATGCGTTGTAATGGTACACGTTGTGAATTGTTGCGTTGTAATGGTACTTTTCCTATTAAAGTACTATTTTGCGTTTTAATAGTACTCGTTGTAATAACATGCGTTGTAGTAGTCTTTGCGTTTTAATATCCGCGTTGTAACGGTATGCGTTGTAATAGTATGCGTTGTAACATCATATATCCGCCGAGACATCAGAGCGCAAGGGAGCAGTAGGCCGAGGACCCTTAGAGAGAGCGGATGGGTAGGCAGATAGGGTACTGCTTCTGAAACTTAAGATTTCCTTTAGAGGCTAAAAGAGTTTGAACTTCTTTGGGAGTCAAACTGCTGACATCTTTTTAGGGAAGAAGCTTGCGAAGTAGGGTTGTCACGTAGTATAGAGTAGGGACAGATTAACTTGATGATTTTTATCTTACTGCAGATGACGCAGAAGGAACCACTTCACACTGAAGCTGGAGCGGCTGATATTGTAACTGATTTTGTATTTTGTATACTTTGAGATTTTATCCTGAGTGGATTGTATCGCATTCAAATTAACTTTATATAAAACTCTTAAAACTTTATCAGTTGTAAGTGGTTCTTCAGAGTGGCGTCAGTTAATGGGGTTTGTCTAACCAATGCGGGGGTGGCCCTTTCCTCAATGACAGATACGAGCGGTCCAAAACAGATGAATGGGATTCTTTATTAAATTGATCATAATCATAAATTGATATCAAAATCTCATTCCCCGCATCTCGTTGCCCGCTTAGTTAATGATCCGGGATGTCACACCATCATTCAGGTGGAAGACGACAAGGGCATGGACAGTTGTCTACATTTGTATCCCAGGAGGTAAGGGTTGATTCTTTCATTGGAGCGAAAGGTGAAATAAGGCAGTTTTCAACTTAGTGATGTAAACAATGAATGATGAGTTAGCATCTAGGATGAAGTGTAAACATCATATTTTGGGGTGAGATGGGGAGCGAAGCCCTCTAAATTCATCTCAGAGAGCCAGCCTTGGATCTGGGGATGTTTGGAGCCATGGGTAATGAGGGTGAATTCTGCATTGGTCGGGTCAAATGATGATTAGCTGAATGTGGGCGTGGCAAGTCTTGGCAATGTCAGTGCTTCGGGTGAATTGTAGATAGACTGGGTGTCGTTAGGGCACTGGTGAAACTTGATTATATGTTTGGACCTAGACACCCCTAGTGGCATCAGATAGACACTGAACAAAACTAATGAAACCACCAATTTTTCCCATAAATGGTGGTGTTGATTATACATATTTTTATTGAACCCGGTCTGAGCAGGCTGAATCCTGCTCTCTATTTTTACATTTTACATTTCCTCCATTTCGCCCCTTTTCCTCTGCGCCACTTACACATGTGAGTCATCACCAGAGGTCAAAGTAGGTGGGATCTTTGGAAATGATGTGCTCATACTCCTTAAATTCAGCAAATTCCCCTACTTCTTTTTGTTAAAAGACAACTCTCCCGTCCCGCAATGGTTCTTCAGACGATTGAGAGGCCTCTGCTAAAAGAGAGAGGGTCTCCAATGCTGTGGAGCAAAGGGGAAGGACATAGGTAAAGAAGAAACCAGTCTTTTCACCTGGACGCCTGCTTCCTGGAAGAAATGTAAATGTGTGCAATTAGTTCATTTGCAAATGTAAAGGCTGCTTTGAAGATAGTATTGATTTTATTGAGGGAATCACCTGAAACGTCATGGTGAAAAAGATTTGTTCTTTTTGAGAGATGACATAACAGTATTAGCAGCCGAGTTCTGGAGTTCCTTCTTTTAATAGACATTTATAAAAAAATGCACTATGTACATTCTTATTGCATAGTACTAAAATCTATATTTCAAAACATTTTTTTAAACTCTTAAACCTAATTTTTTTGCACATTTTGCGACCGCCTATCTTATGGTGTGGGTAATGCCAGTTTAAAATAATGACTTACATGAACACAGTGCTTTCTAACACAGGGTGGGACCTCGTAGCACTAAAAATGCAAGCAACCATTCCACACTGTACCAACCAGGATTCAATTCTATGGCTGTTTGGTCGCACACAAACACCTGCAGTGGTCACAATAACTAATGAAGATTTCATAACGTAAAGAAGACAATTTACCACCGAGTAGCTCAACTTGGGTTTGTTTTTCATTTAAGGTGTGTGCACTGTTCCATATGCAATTAGCGGGATGTGAAAGACCAACAAAATAGTTACATAATATTTTGTTCTTTTTAGCCATGCATTTGGCCCTACCACACTCTCACTAACTCTGCTCCATTGCATTTAGAATTACAGCCCCATACTTTTTTAATGTACTACGACCACTTATCCTCACATACTTGTTTTTAAATTTTTAGGCTAGCTAGGTGCACACTTTTACCTCACTCATTCGCATAATGTCTCTGCACTTCTGGCACACCTTTGCAGCATGCTTCAGAAGGTTGTCATCATGAGAGATGAGGAGCAATCAACTGATTAGGTGTGACACAATACATGTGGCCTTGCACGACAGAGATTAGGGAATGTAGTCGCTGTGGGTACCATCGAATGTGCAGACTTTGGCCGTGGAGGTTCTGAGCGGAAGGGTATGCCCTTCCCAGACCCCTGCATGCTGCTGTCAGAGCTAGCGTGGTACCAGGAGTGTGGTGTTAACTGGCATGTTCCTACTCACGCCAGTATCTGAGATGTTTAACTCGACTCATAGCGCCTCAATTATACTGACTGGCGTCGCGCTGCTTCTTCACGCGATGAGTAGAAGATTCAGCCCACTCTTGCTGCGTCCTCCATTTTGCCACAACAAAAAGAGTGAAATACCTCAGGCCCAGTGAGGTGTTCTGATGTGTACTCCCACGTGTTGCTTAATACCGAAGCACTGAAGCTCCTCAGTGCCCAGCGTCCTCAGACGTCACCCCCCCGGCCCCTCAGCCTTCTGTGTGGCCACTCCTCGAGCTGACCATCCTCTTTCTCGGAATCCCTACATCCACCTCGGCCCCTCCCTCCACCTCGGCCTCTCCCTCCACCTCGGCCTCACCTCGTGCCGTCCTTTTGAGAACCTTGTTTATGCTCGCATTGCCCAACTGAATGTCCCTTTCAAATCACTCTATAAACATATGACCAGGATGTGAATCAATGTTTATGCGTCTTCGGAATCTACCACAGCATTTCGCATTAACATATTACTGGCAGATCCTTTTAATATTTACAGATTTGATCAAACAATGTCTAAGGCTTTTGTACGGTTGCTGGCACTACCTGCACACAACCTGTTTAATGTGGGGGGAGGGGGTGAACTCCTCTCTAAACAAGCAAAACAAACTTGGAGCGTCTCACCCAAGCATGGTTACAAAAGTAAAGCATTTCTTCCAAAGTGTAATGACAACCCTCTGGTCGTCCTGGTGAAAGTATTTCCCAGGTGAGGTGTGTCCACACTGCGGCTGCACAGACACCGCACTTTTTACCTGCTGCCTCCCTTCCATATGAATATGTAGAGCCACCTTACCAACCAACTCCATGCTTTTGTCTGCCTAATAAGCGAGCCCTCTGCTGCTTGTTTTATGATGGTGGCTGCTGTAGATTGTCATTTTCGTAAAGGAGCATTTGCTGGACAAGGACAAATAGGTATATTGACTGATAGATACCTGAGCCCAGTTCTATGCTTAAGAGAATAATTCCTAGCACATGATTAAGCTTACCCCCCTCCCCACCCACCCGCACCTTCACTGCTTGCGAACATGGCTAAGAAGGTCTGTCTGAGTCTCCAATGTCCATGCGTTGAAATATGAGGTATGTTTTGGGATCTCATTACCAGGTGCCCCTAGCGGAGCCTTAAGCTGGAGACTCCCACTGAGAGCTCTGCGCGATCAAGTATTTCGAGATGTGATCCGTTCTACCATAGTGGAATACTTTGCACTGAAGGAGGGCACAGTGGAATCCCCCTCCACATTGTGGGAGGCTTTTAAACTGTGATCCGGGGTGAGTGTATAGCTAAGCAGGCGGGAGTGCTGAGTTCACTGCGAGTAGAGCTCAGGTGCCTTGATGGAGAGATACAGGAGCTCGAAATGGAATATTTCATCACTAATCAGATGGCGGTCCTGGGGAACATTAAAGGAAATTTCGCTGACCTTGAAGAGGCAGCCCAAAGAGAAACGCACTTCCTAGGGAAAGAGGCTCGCGCCAGACGGTATAGCGGGGGAGGGGCGCGTCGGGAAAACACAGGCTGGTCTCCTTAAAAAAACATGGACCAATGACTATCAGCCTGATTCATCAAGCTAAATTGCACTCGCAAAGGGCAAGATTCTCAGAATCTTGCCTTTTGCGAGTGCAATTTTTGCATTTGGGATTCATCATCCCAAATGCAAATTTCGCTATTTAAGAATTCGCACATTTGCGAAGAATTGAATTTAAGGAATCTCTATTTGAGATTCCTTAAATGCAATTCATGAAGCATTTTAAAATTGCGAAATGGCAATTTTGGGCCGCTATTTACCGAGAGGTCAGACCTCTCGGTAAATAGCAAAAACTTAGAAAAATGCATTTAAATGCATTTTTCTAAGTTGCATGTTACACACACACATGTCCTTTGGACATGTGTGTGCGCAACACCAATGTAGATTACATTTCAGGGGCGCTACAGGGTGTCCTTTGGACACCCCTGCACCCTTGAAATCGCATCCTTATTTGCGATTAGCTAATTGCTAATCACAAATAAGGAATAACTCCCCATGCATTCCAATGGGCATGTAGGCCCATAGGAATGCATGGGGAGTTATTCCTTATTAGCGATTAGCAATTAGCTAATCGCAAATAAGGAACATGTAGGAATCGCAATAATTATTGCAATTCCTACATGAATCCCGTTTTGCAAGTCCTTAATAGCGATTTGTTATGAATCGCTATTAGGGGCTCGCAAAACGGGAGAATAATGAATCAGGCTGTATATTTGCGAGCTGTGTACTACCAACAATGAGAGGGCGATCAGGCAGGAGACGGTCCAAGCCGAAATGCTATCTTTCTACTCTTCACTCTATGCTGCGAGACAATCTGACGTCCACCCTGATCTGAACCCCTTTCTTGAATCCATCCAGCTACTATGGCTGGAAGACGGCCACAGCAGATATCTGAACGAGCCGTTTTCAGAGGAGGAGGTCATAGGAGTGATCTGCGCCTTGCCAGGGGATCAGGGCCGTTTCTTGGTGTTTTACCGCCCTAGGCGAGAATTGAAAAATGCTGCCCCCTCCCTTTTACTACCATTACTCTCTCCCCCTGTCATCCAGGCTGGAGAGGCACACCCTCTACTGCCGAACCCTTCTATGTTACTCTCATTTTCTATCAAGGAACACGATCACAACAGTCAGTCCTGCAAACGACCTCAGTGTAAGGCCCAGGCCAGACTGTTACTGTAGCCATACACTCACAGAACTCACGGATGCCCAATAGTGCCTTGTGTTTAAATACCACGAGGCTTCAAGTGAACCTCGATTTCAAAACCAGAAACAACAAAAATAGTAACTTGCATTGCTCACTCACCCAGTACCTGTCTTCAGTACCCATCAGTGAACACAGACATCGGGGCTCACTTGGTCAGTACCTGTCCTCAGTACCCCACAGTGAACACACTCTTCTGTGCTCACTCGGCAGTACCTGTCCTCAGTACCCCTCGATGAACACAGTTTTCGAAGTCACTGTCAGTACGTGTCCTCAATACCCTTCAGTGAACACAGTTTTCAATGCTCACTCGGCCAGTACCTGTCCTTAGTAACCCACAGTGAACACAGTTGTCAAAGCTCACTGTCAGTACCTGTCTTCAGTACCCCTCAGTGAACACAGTCGTCAATGCTCCCTCGATAGGGACCTATCTTCAGTACCCCTCAGTGAACACAGTCGTCAATGCTCCCTTGGAAGGTACCTATCTTCATTACCCCTCAGTGAACACAGTCGTCAATGCTCCCTCGATGGGGACCTATCTTCAGTACCCCTCAGTGAACACAGTCGTCAATGCTCCCTTGGAAGGTACCTATCTTCAGTACCTCTCAGTGAACACAGTCGTCAAGGCTCCCTCGATGGGGACCTATCTTCAGTACCTCTCAGTGAACACAGTCGTCAAGGCTCCCTTGGAAGGTACCTATCTTCATTACCCCTCAGTGAACACAGTCGTCAATGCTCCCTCGATGGGGACCTATCTTCAGTACCTCTCAGTGAACACAGTCGTCAAGGCTCCCTTGGAAGGTACCTATCTTCAGTACCCCTCAGTGAACACAGTCTTCAATGCTCACTCGGTCAGTACCTGCCCTTAGTACCCCTTAGTGAACACAGTCTTCAGGGTCACTTGGTCAGTACCGGTCCTCTGTACCCCTCACTCAACACAGTCTTCGATGCTCACTCGGTCAGTACCTGCCCTTAGTACCCCTTAGTAAACACAGTCTTCAGGGTCACTTGGTCAGTACCGGTCCTCTGTACCCCTCACTCAACACAGTCTCCAATGCTCAATTGGTCCGTATCAGTCCTGAGAGACCCTAGGTGAGAACCAATTCTCAGTGCCAGTCCTTAATACCCCGCCCTACTGTGCCAGTCCTTGTGCGCCTCTCATCCTGTGGGTCTTTCTCTTCACCCCTCGCGTCTCCTTCTGCACGTTTCCCTCAGCTCTTCTCACACCTCAGTTTGCAGTTGTTCCTCTGCACCTCTCCCGTCTCTCTCCCTTTGGTCCTCTGCACCCTTCTGAGCTCCCCAGTCTTATCACCTCCTCTCCTATCCCGGGTCCTCTCTCCTCATTAAACTTCACAATTAATTATTGCAGGACGAGCAGTGCGATACTCATAGTGAAAATTAGTTTAACTCGGGAGGTTGTACTCTACCTGTAACCCCTCTCTTTCCCTTTAAGGCTCTAGAGAGGTTATCCTCTCTGTGTAGCTACAGTGTTGAGATGCATGTTTATACACACACACACCTTCGACTGGTGCATGTCATGTCCTGTTCTTTGTGCTGCAAGCACAATTCCCAACGTTCTGTTGTTTTTTGTTAGCTCATGATAGTGGACACATTCCCACCTGATCGGGTTTTTTGATTTTGCTGATGTCTGTGTTATACACACACTTCCTCTGTCCCCGGCTGCTTCCGTGAGTTTTTCTGTCTGTGATGTAACCACAGGTACCCTTGTTCTGTTGTTTTTTTAGTTCTATGTACTTGTGTTATGTACACGATTTCTTCTGCCCGGTTTTGTTTGTTTATTTGCTGATGTGTGTTTATTACATACTGTTTTGTTGGGTCCTTTGTGCTTCCTATTATCTGGTGTCTGTGGTACACACAAAGTTCTCCTGCCCGCTTGTGTATACGCACGTAGTTCCCTGTGCCAGAGTGTGTTTTTGGTAGTCCGTGAGTTTTGTTTTGCACAGAGAATCCCTGCGCTGTCTTGGCGATATAATTAGGGAAAGTCATGGGTTGGTTTGAGAGCCGCTTAGGCTACTGGAAGGTACTACTGCTCTCCCTCATAGGGCGACTAGCCATAGCAAAGATGGTTGTGCTCCTTAATTTTCTTAATGTATTTGTCAACCTCCCACTACCCCTTAGCACCGACTTCAGACGCAGACTGCATTCGAACTTGATCGCCCTCTCTTGGGCAGATAAACAACTCAGGGTCTCCTGAGAGACTCTGATGCTGCCTTTCGAACAAGGGGGCCTGGGTGCCCCGGACATGGAGTTGTACTACAACTGTGCACAGGCCCAGTTTGGGTTCTACTGGCTCTCTCTGACCCAATTCAGGTGCACATGGCCCCTGAGCACAACCAAGCTGCTCCAACACCGCTACTCATGGTCCTCTACAGACCACAGACTAGGCTGCGCTCGAAGATAACCACGGTGGGATGCACTGTTTGGGCCTGGTGAGAGCTGAGATGCAGGGTACAACTGGAAACAATGTTTGCCCCTTCGATGCAGCTGCTGAGACACCCGGCGCTACCTTCCTAGGAGGACAAAGGAGTGTGCTAGAGACTGAAGAAGCTCTGGTTACACACTAGGGGGAATTTTTTCTCCGATGGGTCCTTTATATCGCTGGACAGCAGGCTGATGGGGGAGAATATGGGCTTACTTGACAGATTGACATACTACCAGCTCTGGGCAGCTTTGCGAGGCCACTTTGCCTTGTTCCTGATAGCGCCCACAACATTCCAGGTTTTAGAACACTTTCTAGGTAATCTGTCACCGCGTAAACTCATTACCAGGCTATACTCAGGCATGCAGCGCACTGCACCTATTGGTGTCCCTTCAGCGCGACGCGAGTGGAAGGAGATACTGGGGATCCCCCCAGATGAAGATCAATGGGCTTCCTGCTGCACACAGGCCCACGAGCTGTCCCCTAACTACAGGCGCTGAGGCTGATCCACTTTAGGTTCATACACAGACTTTACAGGACACCTGAATGGTTGCACAAAATCGGCCTGACAGAGGATGCGTGATGTGTGAGAAGCTGGGCTTCAGATGGGACATTCTTACAGCTGGCCTGGACATGTCCGGATATTGCGAGATACTGGGAAACCACATTTGAGGTGCTGGAGGTGATGTTAGTGCACACGTTTCAGC
The DNA here is from genome assembly GCF_964263255.1 of Lissotriton vulgaris. Lineage (NCBI taxonomy): Eukaryota > Metazoa > Chordata > Amphibia > Caudata > Salamandridae > Lissotriton > Lissotriton vulgaris. Next base: position 892,619,702 of record NC_141693.1, on the reverse strand, counting down.
ACTCCCCTCTGATTGTGTTGCTTGGGTATGTGCACATGGTGCTAGTGACATGCAGGAAATTAGCGGCTATGCTTCTACTGCTGGCCAAGAGGAGAATCACGATTTGTTGGGGTTGCCACAGGAGCCCGCGCATTCTCCCACGACCTGCTGCCTGAATACTGGGAGCTGATACTTGCACAAGCACATCCCCGGGATATCTTGCAACCGTTACAGAGCTACCTCCGGTCTCACTCACTGGACCAAAATGAGACCGCCACTGCAGGCGTGTATGGAGGAGTGGAGAAGACGGTACCCACGGGTGCACAACCAGCGCAGATCATGCTGCCTGCACACATGTCATCTTTGGAGGTCAGAGAGCACCCCCGCTCCTCTTTTCTGCTCTGTTCCCCCTGAACTATGTGAGCGGGGAGCTCTAACGTGCAAGGAAATGGGACACAGGTATAGATCTTGCAGTTACCGTTAGCAATCCCGAACTAAGAACCACCATATGTCTTGACTGTTCAAAAGTACATAATAACTGTCCCAATGGAACTGTAATGCTAATGATGTACTGTGTTAATGTTGGTACTTAATAAAAGCAATAACAAAAAAATAAAAATATGAGGTATATTTTTCATCTCTTTCAGCTCTTTAGACATGTGCTCTTGGTCTCCATTACCCTGGGCCTTGCCTCGCTGGCGCGCAGGTACAATTTGCCTGTCATATATCCTAGTTGTCAAATGCGAAAACAGCAAGGTGATGGATGGAATGCTTGAATTAATCTCAGCCACTGACAATCGCTGAGGCCCACATCCCAATCCATAATTTTTCATCCACTATGCCAGCTTAGTTTGGACCTAGCCACATGCAAATCAGTCTTGTCCCTGCTCTTCTAGGAGAAGTCCAGCCTGAATTGCCAGGCCAGGCCAGGTCCTTCCTGAAACAGAGCACAAGAAACCCAGGACTGGTTTCACCCTAGTTAGGGATCATCAGCCAGGTATAGCTTGATTCCAGTGGCACACTGAGACCGAGACCCACGTCTGGACATACCCGGCACCAGTGGCTGAGATTAATTCAAGCTGAAGAGCCAATAATAAGGGTGAAACTGGTCCTATGTTGGTTGTATCTGGTTCGGGGAGGATCTGGCTTGGCAGTTCGGGCAGGGCAGGGCTGTTCCCATTGGATTAGGGTCAAGACTTATTTGCATGAGGCTGGGTCCAAACTGAGGTGGCATGATGGGCAAAAAGCGATGCATAGGGACGCGGCCCGAGTGGTTGCCAGTGGCTGGCTTTGTAACCGGCAAGGTCCTTTGTGAATCTGGCGGATTTGTGATTTATAATGTGCCATTTGCTTTACAATGCAGTCCATCATTATTGAATGTAAAAAATGGTCATTCAAAAATGCTTACCGTTGAATTCCGCTCGAGCCTGAAGTCCCCAGAAAAAAGCCTTGTTGCTGTGTGGCGTGTTCATGGGAAATATATATTTTCTACTTCATAAATTATCTCTTTAAACTTGCATCATCGCACACAGTATAAGGTAGACTGTCACAAAAGGTGCAAAAAGATTCAGGTTTAAGGTAAACAATGCTTTAAAAATTTAGATTTTGGTATTATGCAATCAAACTGCACATAGTGCACAAAAATATTTAGGAATTTACCCCCAGATTCATCAAAGTCCTGTTTTGCGAGTCCTTAATAGCGACCAATGGGGACCAAAACCTCAATTCTAAAACAGTGAAAGACTGCATGTACCAGAATGCACTGGGTTCTCAAAACAGACCTACAGCTGCATACTGTAAATGCTATAGCTGCCTTGTCTTCTGGGAGGAGTCCCATGCATGACTTCCTACACAGAAGAGAAGGCTCGGGCCTTGGAATACAAACAAATGACAGGAATGTTCCCTAAATGTTTTGATAGCGGTGACTGTGGGCCTCTCAAAAGCAAGCACACTATTCACCTATTGAAGGATGCAATAGCTCAGAAATTCACAGGAGGTTGAGGCTCCAATGGTGTAGACTCTAGAGCTATCCTGAGGATGCTTGAAAACCCTTCTAACCTCTCGCAGACGTCTCAATTTCTTTGAGAGAAAGAGCACATGGAAGGAAACCTGCAATTCCCATAGGTTATGAAGCAGATGGATGCCACAGCTTTAGGGTAGTCACTGCAGATTCCTTGGGTATCCTCCGACTGTGCAGCTTGAGCTGTTCAACCTCCAGGTCGACAAACACAGATGAAAATCCCTTGAACTCTGATCAGAGGCGCAAAGTGAGAGGTACGGGATTCACCTTGAAGCTCATTTTCCTAGTAACTGGAGCAGGGGCACTTTCGGAACTGATGGGGACAACCATCTCAGCATTCTCCTCAGTATAACCCGCGTGTTTCTGTTTCACTGTACCAAAAGTCCAACTCAATGGCGCTTCAGTCCTTATGCACAGTAAGCACGGTAACAAGTATCATAGAACAGAGAGTATCCTAGTAGTTAATGCCATGTTCAGCAACAAGAGTTTTTCAGACCGCGGTGCCGCGTATAATACACCTGCAGTGACTGACTCGTCTTGTTTGCTTTAGTCCTGTGTTTTAATTGTTGTCTGTTACATTTTGGTTTCTGTTGCCTCTCATCTTATGTTCTAAAGTGTCTAATACATGGTCAATTGGTGGTTGGTCATTTTGAGGTGGGCAACTTGGCTTAATAATTGGTGATTACTTCAGGTGGTGTAGCCATAGGTCCCCTGGCTGCCAATATCTGTCTGAGTTTCTGTAAATAAGTGCCTGTAACATTCCACTGCCTCGGGGCGCTTTGAATGGCGGCACAAAGAAAGTACAAAACATGGCCATGGGCTTGGCGGTTCAGGAAACGCGACTGAGGGCCCTATCCATCTGTAGTCTGTGCTCAGGAGGGTTGTTGTGTCCACACTGCTCTCAATATGTGAGCGCTTGAGAGCTACTGGAATGGCCCAGCATCAGATGAGTACTTCAATGTGCTGTCAGTACCATGACAGGTGCTCTGCAATGATGGTACTTCCTTTCCTACAGCATCTTGTGGGTCTCAAGCTACAGGCTCTTGACCCAGCTGCTTGGTTCTTTCACTTCTTCGTGTATGTTTGACTTTCATAGCAACAGCTATGCTGTTACTGCTGCTGAGCTGCATTTGTGACTCTTGCACTGCTGCGGCTGTGCTCAACTTACCTCTAGGTGAGGGGAAGCAAACACCGCTGCTGTGTATTCCATTTCTGGTGCTCGTCTGTTTCCCACATTGTCACATACTATATTTAATGGCAGGGCAAAATGGTCCTCTATCATAAGCAAAACTATAGATCCAATGTCAACACAGTCTGTAGTTTCCCCAAGCTGCTGGCACGAGAAGCCCCACCCTCCACATGTCCTACCCCAAGAATCATAGCGCATTACTCCATAAGTGACCTAGATCAACACGTTATTGCCCGAAGGGCACGGCAGACTTCAGCCCACATCCTTAGTTTCCACAGTGATTCAGGACACCCACATTTCTGTTTTGTATTCTGCAGAATCTGTGTTATCCCCGTGTACTCAATTTTCTCTAATGTTAATGTTCGAAAAGTTTAAACAGTACTTGGGTTGGTGCTACTTCCGAAGCATGTAGTCAAGCCGTGCCTTAAAAATAGGAAAACGTAGAGTGGGAAGAAACACTTCTCACCAGGATGTGCGCTCAATACACATGAAACCTGGAGGGTTTCTTAACAGTTCAGTTGATATAGAAGCAACACGAGCACATGTATTTTCACCTCGTTTTAATCAAATTTTTTCTCCATGATTAGTATTCCATATTCATCTTGATCAATTAATTGCTTGATCTTAAATTCAAAGTTTGTCAAAATACCCAATGCATTTTGGGTCAAAGGAAGACCCTTCATCAGGGGTCTGTGAAAGAATACAACAGGACCAAAATCAATACTCAAAAACATACAACATGGGGGCGTGGCCAAGATGGCGTCGGAGTAGGACGCTTCTTCGAGCCTCTCCGATGCCAGATCCACATAGCACCGGATAGCGGGTTCCCGGGGGTGCTGCCCGGAGTTTCTTCGACGGCGGAGACCGCAGACATCTGGCGGAGTGCTCCGGTGCCGACAACGGGGTGATCCGAAGTCTGTAGCGGCCGGTGCAGAGGAGCCGAGTCGCGGCCTGCACAGCAGCGGACTTGCGTAGCTGGGGAGCCGGACCGGGACGGGGCGGCCTCCGGTCTCAGAGGACATCGAAAGTGCCTGGTGTCAGCGCATCGCGCCCAGCGGAGGCGGAGAGCAGGCTTCATCGGCGGTACAGCTGCCAACGAGAGAGCTCAGGAGGAGGCGTCAGCGGCACAGGTCAGGGGGGATTGGGAGCCCCCGGACCCGGCCGGAGTGGAGCCGGGCATGGGCCTTGGCGGCGGAAGTCCTGGGTGTCTGGGGCCAGGCCCGGACTGGAGGGCGTCCGGCCAGCGAGGGGGTGACGGCTGGAGCGCCTGGCCTGCAGGAGAGCGGACCGAGGGGCAGATCTGAAGCAGGAATCCGGCCGAGACAGCTGGGTGTAGCGGAGCACGCGTGGGCCGGGCCCGGCAGGACCATATTGGCTGGGAGCCCGTGGGGTCACTGTTCCCGCGCTGCGGGTCGCAGAGTGTGCTAGGACGGATGGAGAGAGAGCAGACCCTGCAGTGGCAGTAGAACGGGTCGCTGCATGTGCTGGCCTGTTCTGGTGGCGGGCCTGCCCTAGACTTTGTTGGCGAACTGACCTACGGCCCCCAGGGGACTTTGTTGGCTACCCTGCTTCTCTGGAACCGGTCATTGGCACCTACGGGGCGGTGGATTGGCACGGCGGAGGTACAGAGGCGGGGCTAAGTGAGCTGGACGCTGCCGCTGCTGGAGAGAGGGACACGACCGCCGGTCGCGCCTGTGGCGCCATTTTGGAGAGGCCTTCTTCATGGAGCTCGGCGGCCCGGTCCTGCTTGCCCCTGGGATTGGCTGATGGTGGTGGCCCTAGCCTGAGGACCTCGAGCACACCCTGCGAGCTGGACACTGTCCGCGTGGGGGAACCCTCCCGGCCCTTCTGTGCTTCTGGGTGGAGTGCGGCCCTTGGGTGCTCGCTGCGCGGACCGGCCCATGGTCGCAGTGGGCGGATGAGGCCGAGGCCTTGCTGACGGGACGCACCGGAGAGGAGAATCACCTGCCTGAGAACTGTCCCCCGGCTGGGGCCACTCGGACCTGGTGAAGAGTGAGCTGCGGACTCTCACGGCCATGTCCAACTCGCAGTGCAGGGGGGGGAAGACGCTGAAGGATGGGACCTCCAAGCCATCGCAGCAGCCGGCGTCGCCGGGGGCCAGTGGTTCCTCAAAACAATCGGACGATGAAGCGCCTGCGACTAAAGCCTTCATGACGGAGCTCTTCGCCTCTATTAAAGATGACATCTCCGAACTCCGTTCGCAGTTGGCCTCGGACCTCCGGGAGGTGCGGAGGGACGTGGATGGGATTGGTGAGAGGGTGGCGACGCTAGAGGACCACGACCTCAGCATGGCGAATGATGTACACCAGCTCCAACAGGACATCCTACGCCTCACGGAGCAGAATTTGGATCTGCAGACCCACGCAGAGGACTTGGAGAACCGGTCCAGGAGAAATAACATTTGTATCAAGGCGGTGCTGTGGGACGGTGAGGCGGGGGACCTGCGTGGGTACGTTCAGGCTTTGTTTGTCCAGATCCTGGAGGATGAGGAGGTACGGGACGTTCAGATGGACAGAGTGCATAGAGTGGGGCTGCCCAGAAGGGGCGGGGGCCCGCCACCAGATATCCTCGTCTGTGTGCATGACTTTCAGGTGAAGGAAAGGATCTTAAGGAAGGCTAGGACCATCAACTCGTTGCAGTTTAGAGGCCACCACCCGCAGCTGTATCAGGACCTGGCGGCGACAACCTTGCAGAAGCGGAGGGATTTCAGGCCGGTGACCGCCTTCCTCCGTGAGCGCGGGGTCTCCTACTCCTGGGGCCACCCCTTCAGGATTATATTCCGCTGGGAGAATAGGCTGAGGCAGATCAATTCCCTGCAAGTCGCAAAGGATCTCCTGGGCATTGAGGAAACGGACCCATCTCAGGAAGCACGCAGCTCACCATTCCGGAGGCGACGTCGCCCTTCTTCCTGGCAGAGAGTAGGCCCGTCCCCGGAGCGGCGACGACCGGACCCTACGACTAGTGAGCAGGAGAGGGGAGCAGCAGTGGCATCGGTGGCCTCCGCCACCATGACGGATTCCCAGACGAGTTCTGGAGCAGCATGACCCCGGCCTCATTGAATGGCGTCGGAGGGGCTCTTGGCCATAGGGCTCCGGGGTATATTGGTACTTTTGGAGAAGACACCCCGGTCCTTGGCTCTGGGGGTCACCAGGTTGACACCCCCGCCCCGATTCCAGGCCAGTAGGGGACTTCCGAACCGTGACCTGCTGGACCTGAGGACTACGAGGTTCAGGTTCAGTACCTTGAGTTGCATTCTGTTGTGCTTTGTTCTTTGGGAGGGGGGGACCGTTGGGTGGGTTGGGCGTTGAGGGGGGTCTTGGGGGGGGTTGAAAGGGGGGGGGGGTTGGGGGGGGTCCATGGTGGTGATGAGTGTGGCGTGTGGGATGTTTGGTCAAGGGGTGATTTGGTAGGGCGGGGGTGGGGAGAGGGGATTTGCGATGCCAGTTAGCATAGGGACATGGAACGTGAAAGGGCTTAACTCGCCGCAGAAGCGACAAAAAGTGTGGAAGTATCTGGTGGACCATCAGCTGGATGTGGTGGGCCTTCAGGAGACTCATCTGGCTCGGAAAGATGAATTGCGCCTTCAGCATAGGGCTTACCCAATCATTTACAGGGCCCATGCATCCACAAAACACCGAGGGGTGGCACTCCTCTTCCGCGCGGCGCTACACTTCCAGCCAGTTGAGGTGCGGACTGACAGGGAGGGCAGGTGGCTGATGGTGAAGGGGATGGTTCAGGGTCGCATGTGTACCTTTGTTGTGCTGTATCTTCCTAACGCAGGCCAGAATAAATTCCTACAGGCATTATTGCAGAAGGTGGGGGACTTTGCTGAGGGGAGCCTGTTTCTTCTGGGTGATTTTAATTTGGTGTGGGATAAGGATGTGGATAGCTCTAGGGCGCACAGGGCAGATGCGGGGGTGTTCTCAGCTACAACACAGAGGCTGGTGGGGGAGCTGGGACTTGCTGATGGCTGGCGGTTCTATCACCCCACTTCCCGGGATTACACGTTCTTTTCACATGTGCATCAGTCCTACTCCCGATCAGTCAGGCGCTTAAGGGGGATGTCCAAGATGCTGCCATTCTCCCGCTTTCGGTATCCGACCACAGTTTACTGGTCCTCACCCTCCGTTGGTCGCCGTCTGGTGACGGGCAGCGGAAGTGGTACTTCCCTGCCTCGGTGGTCAGAGATGATGCTTCTAACCGGGCGCTACGGGAGGCCATTAGGGAGTTTATTGCACTCAACCCCACATCGGCTACGTCAGTAGCCAATACTTGGGACGCCCTTAAGGCATCTGTAAGGGGTACCTGTCTATCACTTAATGCCAAGCTTAACAAGTTGCGGAGGACAGAGCGGGAGGAATTGGAGGCTGAACTGTCTAGACTAGAGCGGGAGCACAAACTTAATCCATCCAGGGCGACCTTGCGACCGCTGACGGCGGTTCGGGGGAAATTGAGAGCCCATTATAATAACAGAGCCGAACTCACGATGCTGCGATTGGGGCGACACTCCTACTCCTCTGGGAATAAAGTGGGGAGACACCTGGCACGTCAGCTGCGGGAGAGGAGGGAGCGGGAATATATCGGAGGAATGAAGGATGATACGGGCGTGCTACAGCATAGGGACGAGGTGAAGGCGAACATCTTTGGCCACTTTTATGCGGACCTATACGCAGGGGACGATCTCGACGCGGAAGCACAGAGGGAGTATTTGCGGCAGATGCCACTCCCCCAGGTGGCGAAGGAGTGGAATGAGCTGCTGGAGGCCCCGATCACCAGGGAAGAGGTCATTGAGGTCATCAATAACCTGAAATTGCACAAGGCGCCCGGTCCGGATGGCTACACGGCCATCTTCTACAAGTCGTATGCTTCCGACCTCTGCGACTTTCTGGTGGCCCTATTTAACGACATGGCCTCTTCTGGCTTGGCAACTGGGACGCTGGCGGAGGCGGTGATCACGGTCCTGCCCAAGCCGGGGAAGGACCCTGCCCAGTGTGCTTCCTATCGCCCCATAGCGCTCCTAAACTTAGATTCTAAGTTGTATTCAGCGATCCTGGCACGTAGGTTGCAGGACTTGATGCCGGCGATTATTCACCCAGACCAGTCCGGTTTTATTAAAGGGCGCCAAACCCATGATAACACGCGGAGGGTAGTGCATCTTATTGAAAAAGCCGACAGGTTTCGGATCCCGGGGGTCCTTGTGGGGCTGGATGCCGAAAAGGCCTTCGATCGCGTAGATTGGGGCTTCCTCTTCGCCACTATGTCGGCGTTTGGATTTTCGGACAGATTTATCAATATGGTGAAGGCCAAATATAGCAATCCCAGGTCGCGAGTGATGGTGAACGGACACAAATCGGCGTACTTCCCTCACTCCAGGGGTACCAGGCAGGGCTGTCCTCTTTCGCCCCTACTGTTTGCGCTTAGCATCGAGCCTTTGGCGCAGGCAGTTCGGATGTGTGAGGGGATACGGGGCATCCCGTTTACAGGAGAGCAACATAAAATCACGCTCTTCGCGGATGATATTCTGTTCTCGGTGGTAGACCCGGAGCGTTCCTTACCTTGCATTAGGGAGGCTCTGTTGCAGTTTGAAGCGGTGGCCGGCTTTAGGGTTAACTATGGTAAGTCCTACATCCTGAACCTCACTCTGTCGCAGGCGGAGGTGGAAAGGGTTCGTCCGCTGACGCCCCTGGCTTGGGCCGTCAATTCGATAGTCTACTTGGGGGTCCATCTGACCCCGACGGTGGGCAAATTATTTTCGGCCAATTTCCCCCCGCTCTTGGCTAAAACACGGGTAGAATTGGATAGGTGGAAACCTAAATTTCTGTCCTGGCTGGGGCGAATCCACTCAGTGAAGATGGTTCTCCTTCCTAAGTTTCTGTACTTGTTTCAGGCGCTGCCCATACCACTGGACAACGACTTTTTTCGGCGCCTCAAGACGCAAATAATGCGGTTTATATGGCAATGGCAAGGGGGACGGGCTCGTCTCTCTTTTGCGGTTTTGCGACGGCCGCGGACGGAAGGAGGAGTGGGCCTCCCAGACCTGCAACTCTATTATAAAGCGGCTCAATTGAGGGTGTTGGTGGAGTGGTCGCAGCAAACATCTGAAAAGCACTGGCTACATATGGACCGGAGTGTGGCTGGCAGGTCGGTATGGGACCTAGCGTGGAAGCCTAAGAGGGACAGACCTCTCAACGCGTATATCAGCACTCCGACAGGTACTACGCTGAAGGTGTGGGACACGCTCGCCTCGGATGACCGCTGGACGACCTTCCCCTCTCCCTTTACGCCCATCCATTTTAATCCTGCCTTTGCCCCGGCGCTCCAAGATGGAGCCTTTGACGCCTGGAGGGAGGGGGGTTGCAGGGCATTGACACACCTGTTTCATGGGCAAGACCCCCTCTCCTTTACCAACTGCATGAGGGACTATGGGGTTTCGCAAGCTGAGCGATTTCGCCACCTTCAGATGCTCCACTGGGCCACATCACCTGGGGTGCGTGACGCGGCTACGAGACCTCCCTCGCCATTCGAGGCCTTTCTATCCCGGACGGCCACCATGAAGGGGACTATCTCCTTTTTATACCGCCTCCTGCTCCAATCTGCTGTAGCCCCGAGGCCGCGGTATATGGGACAATGGGAAGATATGGTGGGGAGAGAAATCTCCGATACCGAATGGACGGCATTATGGAGGGATGTCACTACGTTTAACCACTCCCTGCAGTTACGGGAGGCACACCTTAAGACCCTTACGCTTTGGTATCTTTGCCCGGCTAGACTTCATCGCATATACCCGGCTACATCCGACAGGTGTTGGAGAGGTTGTGGGTTCCTGGGTGACTTTCGCCACATCTGGTGGGACTGCTCAGTGATTCGGCCCTATTGGGAGGAAATCCTCTCGCATATCAGGGACATTCTGAGTTATCCCATTGAGGAATCCATCGCCTCCGTCTTGTTAGGCCTGCGGGATCCCGACTTGAACTATCAAACTCGGGCGGATAAGAGGATCTTGTGGCTCTGCTTGGTAGCTGCCAAACTTACTCTGGCTGCTGCCTGGAAGCAGAGGGGAGCCCCGGCGATCTCTTTGTGGCACGCTCGACTGTGGAGATATCTGAGTTTAGAGAGAATGACTGACATCTACTTGGGTAACTTCAAGAACTTTCGTTATCAATGGTGTCCCCTGGTAGAGTTTCTGTCTAAAGGGTTGCCCTCGGCCGTTTGCCCGGCCTCTATTCGGTCACTTCACCTCTTTCAAGTCTAGTGTGAATGTCTGCGGACCAGCCGGAGTGTTTGTTGGCTCACCACCATGGGGGAGGGAGGGGGTTGTGGGAAGGGGGGGGGGGGGGTTTGGTTCTTTCTGTTTCGGGTTCAGGGGCCCCCTGAGGAGCGCATTGCTGGGCTGGTTGCCGTCATGCTGAATAGGCGCATGACCTTTCGGAGGTTTCACGCTGTGCTCTCATGCTCTCCTTATGGAACATTGAAGACTTTTTTGTAATACACTCGCTGAGCCAGCATCTATCGCTCTGGACTTGAGGTACAATTGTCGGTATATGCTGTATGCTCTGTTGCTTCTTATTGCGCCCCGTGTGCGAGGGTACTGTTGGCGCCTTGGGGGCTCTAGTCCTGTTTGTTTTCATGTGTAACTCAAAAAATAATATAAAAATTTTACAAAAAAAAAACATACAACATTATCTGAGCATTTGAAACACTTCATAACAATTAATGGCGATCATGCGTAAACTGGAAACATATGTGGAAGGAAAAGGAAAACATGTGCATGGTGTTTAAAAACACAGAAGTTTAAACTAACGACCCCACGATACTACCAAACCAAACCGGTAAACATTAGTGATCAAAAGAATCTAAATACCGCAGAAAGTGTTAGAAATGCCAAGAAACCAAACCGGTGAGAAAATGTCAGCGCAAATATCCGCTTACATACAAATCGGCAAACCGCTCCTTTCGGAGTCCGCAAACACACAGAGTGAAAATCATTCGTACGGTTAAATCAATCGGCACTCGGGCTCTCACTTGTGACGAGTGTCACGTGATGTGAGTATAACGGCTTCACCGTGATGTAAACCAGGAAGTGAGCAGAAGGTACAATAAAGTTGTGTATTAGATTAAAAAAAGAGAACTGAGCGTGGACGTAAGATTGATCTAAAATAGGACAGGCTAGGTAAGACAGAAAAAGAAAAATGGAAAAGAGCACATGAATACTTATAAAAACAAAGGAAACAATGAAGGACAATATGAGAGAAACTCGAACCCTAAATGTGCGATAAAACAAGAAGTATTGAAGGTGAACATTAAAGATGACATGATCTAAATGAAGGATTGTTTGTTTTCCGCAGCAAAGCTCAAAACTGTGTAAACATGATGAAACAATTCAATCTATATGAATGGGCTCAAAGCAGTTCATTAAACCAATGCAAAATGTACAAGAGCAAGTTCAGTTAAAGAAAACAGGCATATTCTATCCTATCATTCATCCCCACTGGTTGGAGAGAATTAAGTTTTTTGATCCAAAAGTACTCTGCCTGTAATCTCTGTTTAACAGGATCAATGTCTCGACGTTGCGGGATAACCTCCAGAATCGTGCATCTCAATTGTGCAATCTGATGTCTGGCTTCTTTCCAATGGTTAGCCACGGTGGATTTACTGTTGGCAAGCCTTATATTACTTTTATGTTCCGTAATGCGTACTTTCAATTTACGCTCAGATTGTCCAACGTATACTTTGCCACAGGGGCATTTGATGGCATAGATGATGTTCTTAGTGTCACAGGTACTGGAATGATGCAGTTGAATTTGATACCCTTTGGTGGGGTGTTGAAAACTGTTGCCTACGATAATATTACTACAATGTACACAGTTTAAACATTTTTGCATACCCTTGAATGTGATTTTATTTTTCTTTGGAGTGTTCAGTATTTATTTCAAATTTCTCGATCTCTGGAATGCAAAGGTAATCTTTTCATTGTACAAATCTTTCAGATCTGGTTCCATTTGAATTACTGACCAAAGTTTATTGATGATGCTTTTAATGCGTGAAGCCTCGTTGAATATTTCAAAACACAAACTGTTTGATTGGATTTGGTTGATTGTTTTTCTTGCAATAAACTGTCTCTAGATTTGGCCCTGACTTTTTCAAGAGCAACTTTCAAAATGGGTTCTGGGTAGCCTCTTGAATGATATTTATTGGTTTGTGTATCCCATGCTTCTTGTAGATCAGCATCATGAGTGGTAATTCTTTTGAGTCTGATATATTGAGACGTGGGTAAACGTTTCTTTAGCGTCTCCGGGTGGAAACTCTGGAATAAGAGACATGAATTTCTATCGGTCTTTTTGACATGAACTTTGGTACTCAGCATGTTGTTTTGCAGCATTACATTAACATCTAGAAATGCAATGTTTGATTTGTCGATAGTGTACGTGAATTTAATCCCCTCATTGTATGAATTCAACGTAGCAATGTTCTCTTCCAATGTTTCTTTTTCACCTCTCCAAATTAAAAAAATATCGTCAATGTAGCGCTTGAATGTCAACAGGTTGGTCGTCCAGATTGGATTTTCCAAAATATGATCAGTCTCAAATTTGTGCATGAATATGTTGGCATATGAGGGAGCCCCCCCAAAGCCCTTCGAAGTTCCATTGCATTGATTAAAAAATTTGCCTTTCCACTCAAAATAACTATGATACAATGCAAATTGCATCAATTCAAGAATGAATAGTTGTTGTGATTGTTCGAGCCCGCTATTGAGCAGACTCCATTCAAGAGCTTCAATCCCCTCATTGTGGGGTATAGACGTGTAAAGAGCAATGACACCTATGGTGCATAACCAGTATGTTGTTCCTTCTTCCAGTTTGATGGAGTGTAACAAATTTAAGAATGATGTTGTGTCCTTGATGTACGTTTGACTTTTTTGAACGATAGGCTGCAAAAACTTGTCAACGAATTTACCAATCGGTTCGGAGATTGAGCCACAAGCCGAGACTATCGGTCTGAACGGAGGATTTACAGGGTCCTTATGAATTTTTGGCAACATATATAGTTGGGGTCTTCTGGGATATTTTCTTTCGAAGAATTTTTGAGTTTTCTCGCTAATCCAGTTCATTTCGCGTGCATGATTGATGATTGTCTGTAGAATAGCTTGATACTCTTGCGTAGGATCATACTCTAATGGTAAGTAAATGTCTTCATTGGACTCATGATTGTCTACAGTATTCAAATAGTAATCCATATTCATGACGATAAGGGCTCCTCCCTTATCAGCCTTCTGGAACATTAAGTTTTTGTCTTGACTCAAGTTTTTGAGGGTGTTCCATTCTTTGTTAGTCAGATTAGTTCTTTTGGGTTTAGAGAAAGAGATTTTTTGAACATCTGATAGTACCAACCTCTCGAACGTTTCTATCGTTTTGTGGGAAAACGGTGCACAAAAGGTACTTTTCGGTTTGAATTCGTTATCCCAAGTGTCAATGCTCTGTGTGTTTTCAACATTTTTAAAGAAAAATCTTAGTTTTAACATCCTGAAAAATGTAAACAAAGCCACTTCAGATTCTCCTAGATTGGACCAGTATGTCGGTACAAAGGTGGTACCTTTGTTCAAAAGTTTCTTTTGTGCTTCAGTGAGTGTTGAGGAGGAAATCTTTATAATCAAGGTACTTTCGCCAGTTGGCTCCGCGTTCTTTTGGCTTTCTCGTCTTCTGTTTCCTTTGCCCCTTCTTGTCTTTCTGTTTGTGGAGGAGTGTTTGCTGCCGGACTGGTCTCTAAAAAAGACGGTTCTTGTGTGGTTTGTTTATCAAGTTGTTGAACGGCTTTTATTGGACCTCTGGATGAGGCAATTTCTGAATCTGATACCACGCTTTCTTGGGATGATGTAGCCGTGGATTTCTTCTGTTGAGTTTGCCACTTTTTTTGATTATAAATTTCGCCCACTTGTAAACTTCTTCAAGTTTGTAGTTGATTGTATCACGGCGGTACTTGCGTACCTTTCTTTCATTCACTTCCTTGGCGTACCATTCTAATTTCACATCAATATCTTCCAATGTTTTTTGTAAATCAGGAATTTTGTCGAATTCCATTTTTAAAGTTTTTATTTCATCTTCAAGTTCAATGAGTGCCTTTGAAAGTTCCTCTACGATTAGTAGAATCAGGTCCAATGAACATTTATTCAATATTTGGTACCATTTCTCAATAAATTTCTTGTTGTTTTTACAAAGCATGGGTTTTAGAGCTATTCTGAGCCCTCTCGGGATACGTTGATTTCTATGGTAATGAATTAACGTAGTTGCGTGCAACCTTTGGTTAATTTCTTTTTTGCAGACATATTCCAATTGTTTCAAAAGTTGAGCAGTGGTTGTTCGTTGAGGAGTAAACTTTCTGGTCTCCTGTATTAGCCGATAAATTTCTTGAGCTTCTTCTGGTGTGAATCCTAAATTTTCAGCTTTGTTGATAGTCAACAGGGCTATATCGTCAAGTTGCATGTTGATGAAACGGTGCTGTCGGGAATGGGGTAGACTGGGATGAAGATTGAAGAATCTGTGTTATCCCCGTGCACTCAATTTTACAATACTAATCATGGAGACAAAATGTGATTAAAACGAGGTAAAAATACATGTGCTCGTGTTGCTTCTATATCAACTGAATGTTAAGAAACCCTCCAGGTTTCATGTATATTGAGCGCACATCCTGGTGAGAAGTGTTTCTTCCCACTCTACGTTTTCCTGTTTTGTATTCTGCCTCAGATAAAGATACTTTATCATGTTTCACAAGGCCTCAGGAAGCACATATTGCTTGTTCTCACAAAGCCCAGAAAACAGTTCCATTAAAAGTCCACAATGACCCAGTAACACGTTTTTTTCTATTTTTTAGAATGCTTATGTAAATATAGGCTGTGAGTTTGAGCTGGCAGTAAACACCTAAGGCTCTTGTCCCACACACATCTAGGGACATTTGCAGGCTCAAAAGAACACACAGACACAGACAGGCACCTAAACAAACACACCGACATACACTTTCATTAATGTATAAAAAGTCCACCTGTCATTGATTAACCTGATATTGAACAACTGCAATTCATTGACTAGCTTCTTGCCCAACCCTGTGTTATCCTGGAAGTGCTATTTCATCATATATCTGGGCACTCAAAAACCTTGACCTTTAATGTAGCTCTTCTATTCCTGACATGTCTTCTCCGTCTAAGGAGTCAGGGTACGTAACCTTCTGATGATCCATCAGTGGTGGGCACACAGCTCCAGTGGGGCCCCCTCTCCTCCTGACACTGAAGCAAATGGCACAACCTCAAAGCATCAGCAGCATTTCATACTTACCTGCAGCTGGGTAGGTGGAAGGACAGGAAGGGCCTATAGGAGTAGCATGTGATCACCAGGGCACAAGTCCTAAAAAAAGAAGTGGGGGGACGCTATCACCGGAAGTGACGTCACAACAGGAAGTGACGTCACAAAAGGTGGCTTACACCACCGGGCTCATTGCCTCCTCTCGCTCACCCCTAAGATGCGATGGCATCTGAGCATCGTGCTGTGAGCTTCAATCTCGTCCCAGAGAGGCCAAAGAGTGAAGTCCAGATGTTTGGCAGGGGGGACGATGTCCACCCGGTAAAATAAGTGGGGGGACGCCGTCCACCCGCGTGGTACCCCGACTCGAGCCCTGGTGATCACCAGGTTACACCCAGGAGAGTCAAAGCAAGTCTACAAGTGCAACTTTTGTTAAAGATTTGTTTTTACTTTTTGTACTTTTTGTCCCTGTTTTTTGCACTGGGAACAAACTATAACTATACTCTGCAGGGTGTGGGGAAGGTGAATGCTGAGTCGGCTGGCAGATCAGGACTTTTGCTGATGGAGGTTCAGCTGTGGCCTTAACTGCTTCTACGCTGCTGTACCTTTTCTGGTAATTAAAATGTGTGCCATAGCCTATATACTTTCCTCCCAGCTATACTTCTTTACCTGGCATTAGGGTGGTAGGGGGTGCACGGCTGTACCAGTAACTTTGGACCCTTCACAAAGAATTTTAAATATTATTCTTTCATAACAAACACCCATATCAAACTGTTATCATGTTCAGTGCAAGTACAGTGCTTCCCACACAGAACCATAGGACAATAAAACTCAAAGCAGAAATTCAAGAAAAAATCCTAAAATTTATGATTTAAAAAGCCCTTGCTACAGCGAACTCATATTGGCACTTCTGACCAGGTCCCTGACAGCCAGCCCCGAGGGAGGAGTCACGAGCGCAGAAAGAGCTACAAGAGCCGCGGGGAGAACCGCTGCGCAGGGATTACGTGCGCGGACGCCGAGCCGGCGAAGACCTGGCCAAGACGGGCCCATCTGAGCCTGTCAGAGGCCGTTAGAGGACGGGCCGGGCCCATTCACTTAGTTCTTCGAATTTACCAAGGGACTTAGACTACTGGACCCTGGAACTGATGGTCAGAAAGACCTAGAGGTACTGTAACTGAAATATAATAAAACTGTGATCAAGAGAAGCACACGGTACCCAATACTTTAAAAAACTCTTAATTTCATTTGTATTGTTCTATATATATATTTTTTTTTTGTAGGATTTTAGCACTAGCTTTCTTTAAAAGGACTTCCCCATGGGTACTAGATTGGTGTTAAAATGGGGAAAAGGAAGTTGTTAACTAGCCAGGCACAGCCCACAAAAAAGGCTATTGGAGATGCACAACAAACACTACTTTCATACCTGGCAGGGGCAATGGGAGCAATTGAGAGGCAGATATCCTCTGTTGAAGAGTCACTAGAAGTAAATACGCAATCTGTCGGTGAAGGCAATAAAACACAGGCCGTGGTGGAAATTGATAACACAAATACAATAGTTACTAATCCTACATTGCGAATAAATGGCTCTATACAGCATCAGACAGACTCGATAGAACAAAGCATATCAACCGATCAGGATTCCTTCACTCAGCCTCCTCAAAAGCGTACAAAAATGCCACCAAATAGTCCTGAAGTTATAGAGATATTAGACCCTGTAAATCCCACTGCAACTACCACCCCTAAAAGAGTAAAAACAGCTAAAAAAATGGTACTTGGGAAAAAAACGGCTCCGAAGATCCCCATAGAAAGATCTCAGGTGGAGAAAAGCACCAAGGCCAAACAAAAAGATACTGATACTAGGAATCTAATTACTGTGGTACACAATTTAGACATCTTTCTTAGGGATTCAATCGCAAGCATTGAGGGGAGAGTAAAAACGATAGAGCACACCTTAGCGGCCCTTTTAGATAGAGAAGCCCACAAACAACGACTAAGCAATAAGAATGAGAGATTAGCTGGTAAACCTAACATAAGGGGGGTAGTATTATAAAAAAAACAAGCCAGGACAGATCTCCCAACATACAGATCAGGCGTACCCAAGTAGGACTCAAGGGAAAGAAGAGGAATATAAATGGAGTGTTATCTCAAAAAAAGTAACAGGAAACAAGAAATGGAAAACCAGCATATCAGGCGGAATTCCCCTTATACACAAAGGGTTATCGAATATACTAAGGAGGCATCTATAGACCATTCGTACTTAGACCTGCCGCCAGCTTGCCCCCCCTACACAGTAATACTAGCCAATGCCCCCAAGTTGCGACCAGACGATAGAGAAACCAGGGAAAGTTTAAGAAACAAATCGCTCTACTGGTTAAGTAACAGGGTATGCTTAGCTCAACAACTCTTCAGGGAATTTAAAATGGGGAGAAGGATAAAATGGGTATGGAAAGAGCAGAAAACCCTTCTAGGGGACTGTATAGTCCTAACATTTAAAACTCCGGAACTAGTAGAAAGGATTCTGTGGAAAGGAAGAGATGGTTCCCTAAACATAGATGATACCAAATCCTTCCTTTGGGCTATTTTTATAGGCCTGCAAATATAATTAGGGGGAATGGTGCAGGTAAAACATTCGGAAAAATCATGGACTACCCCCATAATATCATGCCGGAAAATCGTTATGCTCCACTGACCACCTTAGAGGAGATAGATTGACTGGATAAATGTCCGAGCGACCTCTGCGATATCCCTGCACTGGTTTTTCCTCAAAACCATCAAGTATTTGATAGGACAAATGTAAAAGAAAACAGTCAATCCTCGTTAGAGGAAGTCTTAATTAATAGTCCCGCTGTTGAGCCTAGGCCAGTAAAAAACAGGACTACCGGGAAAATATTAAAAATACTAATTGTGTTTTACCTGAATGGGAAAACTGCCAGGATCTGAGAGATATATTTAGAGCAAATATCATAAATAGTGTAGAAGATTCAGTGCTCCCACAAAATGTATTACATATTAGGTCAACATCCACTTTTTTACATAACACAAGAAACGGATACCACACACAGTATTACGGTTCTTTTCTGGAATGCAGCAGGGCTTCGCCCCAAACTATCGAACCAGGTTTGGCTGCATTTTGATAGTAAATTTGACATATATTGTGTTTACAGGAAACATGGTCTCGAGAGGAACTGCACATTGAAGGCTATAAGACCTTGAACACACCAGCCTTACCATCTGCAAGTGGGAGACCTATGGGAGGTCTGTGCATATACGTGTCAATTTTGCTAAGGTCAAACAAAGTATTGCCGAACATCTCTGAACCAAATTGTCAAGTCCTGACTATGAAAATAGATATGAGGGATACTGTAATTTTGGTGAATTTTTATAACAATGCAAAGAGGGAAAATGTAATAGATATACTAAAGCAGCTTAGAGATGTACTGTTGAATAACCTGAATGATCATAGGGAAGATGTATTACTAGTCTGGGGGTGGGGGGCGATTTTAATACTGCTCTGTGCCCACATAGTGATGAGGCATTGTGTGGCCTCTTGGATGCGAGAGAATTTAATATCCCACATTTTTCCCATAACCTACAGGGTGATGCCCTAAATGAAGTATTATTCTTTTTAGATATGGGATTTGCAAACGTCATGACTTCGCCGCCCACCCCGTTTTCCAAGACTTTTCATGGTAGGGGAATGAACACAATCATTGATTTTATAATGACCCCAAATAGGTTGGCCTCTAGGGTCCTAAGTTTTAAAACCCACAAAAATGTCTTAAGCGACCATTTTCCCCAAAGCTTGGTGATATCAGTCGCAAAAAAAGTACAGAAAGTACGCTCTGAAAGAACCTTAAAATTACAGTGCTTAGAAATAAACAAATTAAATGGGTATTCATTAAAATGGGACCAGGTAGAGCCTTCTGTAATAATGAAAGTAGTGGTTGAAAATAGCATGGATGATATCCTTAAGTGCCTTGAGGAGTCCACACCATATGAAGACATATTGGGTGCTTATACACGTATTACAGACACCATCAGGGACTCTTTGAAAAGGGAAGGGGAAAAGAAAGAAAGAAGGTTGGTTTGATAAAAATTGAACAAAAGCATATGCCAACCTCAAGAACGCCCAACATAAGAAGGAACGGGACAGAGTAGCAATAACTCAATTAAGGAAAATGTATAACCAAGATCTAAAAGTAAGAAAGAAAGAACTAAAAATGAACGCATTGGCTGATTTACATAAGGCAAGCTTAGATAGGGATAGCACTGCATTCTAGCGAGTGGTCAACTCTCTCTTTATGAGATCTGAGACGATCCAGAGCCTATGGCCCCGGTACAGCGGTGTCTTGGCGAGTGACGGATGCCCCCCCGCCTGAGAAGGTGGGAGGGGAGAGGTGGCATTACCAGGGGCTGCGGGTGCCCCCCCCCCCACCTTGAGTGCTCAAAGCAGCTGACTCCTGGGAAAGCGGAGGCGGCGCATTTATGAGGCTGAAGGACAGTGAGTAACGCTGTTGACTATCTGCTGCCCCCAGCTTGTGTGGCCTGTCACGGGCGCCCGTTTGTCTGCCTTGGCCCGGGGCTCATCGGTGGAGAGGTGGGCCCCCCAGTTGACCATAAGTGCCCCTTTTGGCTGTGAGACGCTTGAGGGGGCAGTGGAGCAACTTACTGGTCCTCGGGTGGGGGCTGCTTCCTGAGTGCCCGCCCTGAATATGAGCAGACTATTTGTGGCTGAGGGCCCGTGGGTGGGACCTACCAATTACTTTGGTTGCTGACCTGGCGGGCACCTACGCTCCTGGATCCTTGAGGGAACTCAGGTGAGGTTCTGTAAATTCTGTCTTGTCCAGTGAGGTTATGGTTCCGTCACGATTTTGGTGATGTTGTACCGTATTTAGTAAGTGCGGCTAATATGGAGTGAATTCGTAACGTTAACTAGCGAGTTCATTACGTATTCAGAGACTTTGTCTCGAATACGGGTTCCATTTTGTCGTGTCTCCATTTTGTGTTGCCATCACTTAGGCCCCTAGAGGTAACCAAACGAACAAAGTTGCATGGGCTTCGTTGTTCATGCACTTATTAACTAGGCCTTTTTTGACTTGTGAGTGAACTATAAAAAACTGACTCCTTCACCTGAAACTGACCTCGCTAAGCCAATTTCCTTGGTTGATCGGTGTCTGAGATTGCCAATCAATGTTCAGGACATCGTTAACTTTTAGTTTCTTTACATATGCCTTATCTTGCTCGTTATCTGTCATTGTTTCCTTTCAATGCTTTCTTCATTATATGCATTGTGCTTTCAATTATGGGTTTGTCCGACTTGTGGAGATTGAATTTGGGACATTCCTAATAATTAACTTGTGGGTTGGGACAATGTAAATTGAGGTTTTTGCTATGTGATGCTGCGTGGGAAAATGTATCTTAGTGGCTAGAATTTTGTGCAGTGGGTGTGCATTTGTAATGTGAATTTGGGCATAAAAAGGGATGTTTTGCCTTACAAAAATTTAACAGTTTCCTGAGTTGTACACTGTGTTGTATTTCTAGGATTTCTGTTACTAGCTGCAGCTAATAAATTTGGTCTTTGACGCCACCCAGAAGTATTCAGTGTCTCTGTATACCAAGACAGGTGAATCCGAAGACTTTGAGCGTGCCCCTGGCGCCGCTGGGTTTAAAACCCGGTTCTTCACAGGTCAACGTGAAAGGCGGAGGTGGCGTAGAGGCCTCTTCGGGATGCTGGCTGGGAGGAGGAGCGCTCCCGCTCTTTGGATTACTTCCTCTGGGCATTTGGAGTGTGGAAGTTGACCCCTCTTGAGGGTGATACATTGCGGAAGCCCCTGACTATCCTTCATTGGGTGTGGTGATCAGCCTGCTGGATCTGGCAACTGACACAGCTGTTCTGGGTGGGCGCGCCTGTCTGCGCCAGTGAATCCCCTGTGGCCTGAGATTGGAATTTTAGAGATCCAGGTACTTTTCCGCGACAGGGGCCTCACAACTAGGCCTGTCTGGTGGCCCGTCCTGATGGCCGGGCCGTTTTGTGGT
The DNA here is from genome assembly GCF_964263255.1 of Lissotriton vulgaris. Lineage (NCBI taxonomy): Eukaryota > Metazoa > Chordata > Amphibia > Caudata > Salamandridae > Lissotriton > Lissotriton vulgaris. The sequence continues at coordinate 892,598,170 of NC_141693.1, read as the reverse complement.
GCTGTCCGCTTGCTCGTTGCTGTCCAGCAGAGGGAAGCAGTGCGCCATTGTTGTGCCTGGGTTAAGTGGTGTGGCAAGGGACCCATTGAAGGGGTATTTACGATGGCATCTAAGCCCAAGGTTGACAGGCAGCAGTCAAGAACCTCTAAGCGGTCACGACAAGTCCAATCTAATAAACCGGATCGCTATATGATGCCTCGGGGGTAGCCGCCGGATTTGAGACAGAGTCAGTTGAGCGGAGGAGATTTTTCTGGCCAGCCAGCTGAGCCGACGCTGCTTGATGTGATGGCGGCGATCGACGGTGTCAAGACTTCGCTGGGGTCAAAAGATGGAGACGCTGGACCACAAACTTGACACTGTAACCATCAAAGTCAATCTCATACGGACGGACCTCACCAAAACAAGTGTGAAAGTCAAGTCTCCAGATATCAAGACCACCTGCTTAACAGATGACGTGGCACAGCTCCAGCAGGAAGTGCGGGACCTTAAGGCCTCTTGCGCACTGAACAATCGGAAGTTGGATGACTATGAGGGAAGGGCTCGCCGCAATAATGCCCGTCTTATTGGCGTTCCTGAGGAGGCCGAAGGCCCGGTCCCAGACCTGTTTGTCGAAGACATAATCCTCAATAATCTCAAGCCCAAGGAACTGGGTAACTTCTTTACGATTGAACGAGTGCATAGAGTGCCGGGGGGGAGACCCAGGCCGGGGGCACCTCCTTGCCCAATGATTGCTAGGGTATTAAACTTTAGAGACAGGGACGCTATCCTGCAGGCCTCTCGGTCGGGAGGCCCTATTAAAATTCTACTATATCCTTTTTCCCGGATTTTACCCAAGCAGTTCAGAAACAGCGTCAAAGTTTCCTCGGAGTGAAGTAGAAGCTCAGAGATAGAGGTCTGAAGTATGCAATGATGTTCCCTGCCCGGTTGAGAGTGGAGGCCGAGGGTAGGGTTTGATTTTTTGATAATCCAGAGGTGGCTTCAGACTGGTTGAAAAATCGTCCCCCGAGTGGATCGGAGCGGCAAGACCGTGATGGAGGCGGTGGACTGGAGGAGCTGGAATGACGGCGAACATAGACTATTTGGAACTTTTGACATTTGTCAGGTAGTGGGCTCGACCCACGTGTACTTTGTATTGATTCCCGAACTGCGTACTGTTATGGACACAGAGTGGGGTAGTTTCGATGGGGTGGGGGGAGACAGGGTCCTGGTTTCCTCCTTCTTTCTACTTTTAGTTAGTTAGTAGCTTAGTGTATGGGGCGACAGGCACACTGCCAGTTGGGGATGGGCGGAAGCCGTGAGCAGGGCTGCAGGGAGGGTGGGTGGGGGTTGAGGGTCCTCTCGAATCTGATGTTCAAGGGATTGTTGGTGATTGGTTTGGATTTGTTAATGTCAAGTAACGGGAGACTTAAGGGGCTGTTTGTGTTTTGTTTATTTTTGCTGTCATCAGGTGACAAGGCTGTGAGCGTATTGTTTCCAAACCACCATGATGTCGAAAGTTAGACAAGGATCGGGGATCAGTGTGCTTAGCTGGAATGTGAATGGCCTAGGGGACAAGATTAAGAAAGGGATGGTTAGCCAATTTCTCTGAAGGCACTCTCCGGATGTGGCACTGCTGCAAGAGACGCATCTTATCGGGAATCGTTGCATGGCCTGCATAGGGGGGTTATAAGTTGGTGGCACATGTGGGGTTCACCACAGGTTCAAGGGGAGTCGGTATTTTGATTAAAAACTCCTTTCCCCTGACTGTTCAGGCCACTTGGGTTGACAAGCGAGGCAGGTACATTGGAATTTCAGGGCAGTGGGAGGGGAGGACGATTACTCTTGTTTCCATCTATGTCCCACCAGGTCTGCACTCTGAAACATGTTGTGATCTGGGCTCTATCTTTTTGACTCTACCCTTAGGCCTCCTAGTGTTGTGAGGTGATTTTAATGTAGTCATGGATGGTGAGGTGGATCGACAACCTGCCCGGGTGTTGCGGCCAGCACAGAGGTGGCTCCCAGACTTTCTCGAGACGACAGGTCTGGTGGATGGTTGGCGGTTACGCAATCCGTATGAGGTACACCACACACATGTTTCCGCTGCACACCATAGCCTATCCAGGATAGATTACATACTAGTGCCAGTGGCTCAGGCTCACAATGTTTGTGAGGCACGGCATTTAGGGAGAGTCATCTCGGACCACGTGCCAGTTTGGCTCCGGCTGGAGGTAGACTGTTTTAATGTAGGCAGAATTGCCCCCATAAGTGCTTGGCAACTGAAAGACCCCACCACAAAGAAGGAATTGATTAAGGTCAGGGACAGGTATTTTCAGGAAAACAGAGAAACTGTGGACTCTGCTCAGACTCTGTGGGAAGCATATAAAACTGTAGTCCGGGAGGAGGCCTTGTCCTTGACAGCCAAGAAGAAGAGGGAACGATTGGCAGACTTGGAAAAGGCGGAAGAAGAAGTGTTGAGATTGGAAAGAGAGGTGGTCCGGGCAGCCACCCCGGAGGGCCAGCACCAATTAAAATTGTGGCAGAATGAGCTCAAAGGTCTTGCCAGAGACAAGGCCAAAGCGCAGAATGAGGAGACACAGAGTAGAGTGTACGAGCACGGAGATAAGGCGGGTAAGCTAAAAGCCTGGCTTGAAAAGAAAAAAAAGAAGAAGGAAGTCAGCCAGCCGAGTGACTATCCCGTCTCGCCTAGTCCCACAAAACTGTCCTTCCCGATTAATATACATTTTACTTTGGATGAAGTTCAACTTGCCCTGAAAGCCAGCAAGGGTAACAAGGCCCCGAGACCAGATAGGTTGCCCATAGATATATTTAAACATAATCTAGAGCTATGGTTCCCCATAATAAAACAGGTACTTGCAGCAGCTTGCAAAGTTGGACTAATAGGATCTTGGCTGGAGTCAATAATGGTCTCAATCTTTAAAAAAGGATATAAACAAAATCCAACATGTTATCAGCCGATTTCTCTATTGGATTCGGTGGGGAAGGTGTTGAGGCATATCATTTTAAATCGTATTCAGGAATGGGCTGAGGACAATGAAACACTAACTGACTTGCAATTTGGTTTTAGGGAAGGCCTGGGAACCATAGAACAGGGCCTAAACTTAACTATCTTGATCGAAAAATATATATGAGGGCAAAAAAAGGGAATTTGTACCTGGCCTTTGTCGATCTCTCCACCGCTTTCAATTGTGCATGTCATGAGAAATTATGAAGGACCCTTGAAGCGATGGGAGTCGAAGAAGCCCTAATCCAAGTTGTTAGAGGATTATATTCTGATGCCAGAGCCAAGGTAAGGTTTGGACCAAACGGGGAAAACACGGCTCCATTCACCGTAGAGAGGGGGGTTAGACAGGGCTGTGTCCTGGCACCCTTCCTGTTTACCCTGTACACAAACGGTCTAGAGCAGGTGATGCTTGAGGGGTGTCAGGACCTGCCTCAGGTACAAAATCAAACCTATACCAACCCTACTCTACGCCGATGATGCCGTGATAATGGCCCAAACACCAATAGAGCTACAGCGGGCTCTAAACAAATATAACAACTACATGGAAAGCCTTGATTTAAAGATAAATGTTACAAAAACCTACGTAATGACTTACGGGAAGGCCACTAGGAAAGAGAAAACTATCTTTATTGGTAACAGCAAACTTGAAAATACAAAATCATATTAATATTTCGGTATCCTTATGGATACTAAAGGTCCTTGGCAACAGGCCATAAGAGCAAAGAAACTCTTATTTATGTAATCTACAACTGCCCTTGTGAATTTTACGCCGAAATTAGGAAAGAGGCCGCCACTGGAATTGATTAAGATATATGAGGCCAAGTGCGTTAGTGCAGTTTTATATGGGGCAGGGATTTGGGGATATTGCAATGCATCGGAGATACAGAAAGTAGAAAACGCTTTTATCCTCTATATATTTGCGGTCCCTCGATCTACTTCAACTTTTGTTTGCCACACAGAGCTAGGGCTGCAGTATATAACAAATAAAATGAGAGTCCAGCCACTTTTATTGTGGCATCGTATCTGGACGTCAACAAAAACAACATTTAATCAAAGCGTTAAAAGAGATTTCCTTAACCCCTTGGCTGCGGGGCACATTCCCGTGCTGTGGGAGGGGGGGGGGGACGCACAGCACCCCGGTGCTCATGACGAGCTGAGCTCGTCACGACCATGCCCGTTTAATGGAACGCTCAGCACAGCAGGGGAATTAGCCCCGAGTGTGAGCGTTCCACGGCTCATGACGAGCTGAGCTCGTCATGAGCATGGGAGGGGTTAAACTAGAGCAAGCCCTAGCTATTAGATGGCTGAAGTACATCAAAGATTTCATGATAGATCTAGGACAGCCTGAATTTTTAACAACCCATTATAGCTGAATAATATCTCTAGAAAAGATTTTCAAAAACAGTGTATGCTACATCTGGACGAACTTAGATACAGGAGTGAAGCCCATAAGTCTACAGTCTGCCTAAACCAGATGATTCTTTCTTCTGCAGGAATGCAACCATATCTGACCTATCATGGAACTGGATATGATAGATGTGTATTGGTTCAATTTAGATTAGATTCTTTTTATCATCTAGTTTCATTTCCTACAATAAACGATTGGTCAAAAAATGTAGGACCGTGCCCATGTGATGGTCTTGCAGCGCCGACAATACATATTGTTTTATTTTGTAAATATTATAGGGTATATAGAAAAAGGTGGATCCTTCCAATTTTAAAAATTTGGAGTATGAGGCAATGTCGTCCGGCCTATCTGGCACTCCAATTTTTGGAAAATGATTGTTATGCAAAAAATATAGCACTATTTTTAAAAGCTGTAATTAAATCAAGGAAAAATATTTGAATTTTAAGAAACTGTATGATTTGCACAAATTGTTTTTAAATTATGAATGTTTTCATTGAGCAATGTACTTATTATTGTATTGGATATACGTGAAAAATATTAATATAAGATGACGAGTGGTGCCCCTTAAAGCAAGGAATCCAAAGAATTGTATTTTGTTTTTGTGTGTTATGCTTTTATGTTTTTTTATTATGAATTGAAAACCGAATGAGGTGAATTTGAATTTGAATTTGTTTTAAAAAGCCAGACGTATTGCATTTGTCAATGCTTCTTTTGTGAGTGCCCTACTTTACAGAATTTTCGCTAGAATCACATGCTAAATGGCTCACGTTTAGTTTGAAAATGAAATGCCACAACTTCCGGCTTGTCCACAGACCACTGATCTCTTCCTGTGTTTGTCAGACCAATCACTTCTTTGATGGGTCCTCACTGCAATAAGGGCATAATAATTAAATGTGCCTGTTGAGAACGAGTGTGGCCTTTTTTTGTGACATTTCTTTTTCTTTTTCAATAGGACTTTCAAATTTGCACCATGATTTGGCCTTCGGTTGCAGCTGAATTCGTTTGGGATGTATTGTTTGTCGTTTTGGATTTCTTAATACCTGGTCTAAGCATTATCATCGGTTATACGAAAATATTCAAGGTACTGTTTCATATATATCAAATAAGATTGAATCATTGCATGTAGTACATTGATAAGCTGCTTCTGATTGGTAGGACGCTTTTGGAAAGAGTCGAACAGATATGTTAAGAATGATTAACTTTATATTACTGATATGTTTGTAACACTGCTTTTCATACCTGGCCTAGAGCCAGCTTTAGCTTTTTCCCCAGCCTCTTGTAAAACAAATTATGAATAATAAATGCACACGTATATTCATATAAAGAGGGGCATTTTGCTTGCTCACGTGTGCACAAGATCTGCCTAAAAAGTAGCTCACTTCACAAGGAAAATCTCTCCTATCATTTCTTTATTTTTAAACTTTCTAACAAAATCAAACTTGTGCCTGTCCCCCATTTCATTTTCCCTCTCTATGTCTCCAAAGCATATCCATAGCACTTCAGTATGTGTGTCTGTTGCTGGAGGAAAGCAGTGCGCATTGTGGTCAGGGGTGGACTGGGATGCCACATCAGCCCTGTCTAAAATATTCAAACCAATTCGCTCCTTTTATCTGCCTGGCACAATCTCTCTCTTTCCTTCCATCCATTCACTCTCTCTCTCTCTCTCTCTGGTTGCTTTCTCTCTATCTCCCCATTCCTCTCTCTCTCTCTTTTGAAGCCTCCCTGTGACTGTCGCAATAAACCTTGGGGAGTTGAGGAAAGTGACAGAGCCCCGCTGACCTAATATTGGCCTCAAGGGGCTCCAGCCCACCGGGTAAATGCCTGTCCTACCATGACATGGTCTTGTGTTTCAGTCTTCTCCAATGAGTAGCTCGTGAGCTATTGGTAGCTGTCAGACTACTTGTAAGTAGCTCTCCTGTGTGCAGTCCAAACTATAACATTTGGACCTTTTGCTTGGTTAAATTAATACATGTAAACCAAAATTAAAATGTGTGTATTTCAGACCAAAAGGTATTGTTGGACAGGCCACATGACGGGCCGCTCTCCCCCGGCTCGACCAAGCCCGAGCCAGTCATACAAGCACCACACACCACCATTGCACGTCCTACGTCCCCTCAGGGACACCTGCCCTCGAGCATGATAACCTCGTGGGTCCGATCCACGGCCGACCCACGCGCCCAGCCCGGGCCGCCATCTTGGACACTTCGCCACGAGGCCGCCTGGCCCCCGATCGACCTCAACCCTGGGCCTAGCCCGGCCTCAGACATTCCGGCACCACCCTCCACCCAGGAGGCGAGCGAGCTACTTGGCCAGTCAATGGGAGAAAGAGGTGTCGATGGTTCTCCCCCGGCCAGTGCCGCTCGCCCATCGCCTCCCCGGGCGCTGGCTCCACCCCCCTGCTGGGTGTCTGGACTCCCTCATCCCGGACCTCCCGACCTCCAAGTGCGAGGGTCCGGACATCAAAGCACGCCAGCCCTATAACTGGGGCAGCTCCAGAACAGGAAGGAGTTGTATCTTGGAGTCGAGAGACGAAAGAAGAACTCATCCTGGACGGACTACTGGCGCTGCCGTAACTCTGTCCTGTGCACCATCATCCTGCCTGTTGGCGCTGCCACAGCCGTCGTAACCTTCATCCTTCACCGTCGTCCGGATCTGCTGGCGAGGCCGCGGACCGTTGTAACTGTCATCTGCATCGGGACCTGCTTGGCTTCTCCACGGCCCGTCGACCATCCTTCATCCATCTCGGGACCTGCTTGGCTCCTCCACGGCCCGATCAGCAACCACGCCGAGCTCGAGGATTGAGAGCTATTGAACTCATTGGTAACTAAGACTGTCCCGCTACCCTTTTCCTCAACCAGAGATCAGAACCGAGGGGACCCCTGAGTCCAGACCTCCTTGTATCATATCGACGTAACCTAAGAATTGCATATAAAGTCTCGTTAACCTTCAATCTTGTGTGGTGTCCGTCTGTGGGGGGGAAGTTACTTATCTGTACAGTCGTTGGAGACGGCTCTCCCTGGAGGCCTCTCCCCGTAATCTCGGCCGACCCTCCCGGTCCGTCTAACATTGGTGGCCAGCGGCGCGATCCGAATCACCGCATAACGTACAGAGAGTAGCTCACCCCACAACGAACAACAATGTCGACTAAAGAGAGCGGATCAACTGGGAAGTTCCAAATGGAAAAGCTAGAGGAATACAGCCATCGTGAACTAAAGCAGTTCTGCATCGAACTAGGTATCGCTACCACCGGACTAAGTACCAAGGACGATTTTAAGCATGCCCTAGAATCTTGGGCAGAGACCGGGGATGTCGAAGCCCCGGAGCAAAGCACCGCGAAAAAAACCAACACGGCCCCTGAAGAGCAAAGAACGGGTCTCTCGCAAGACGAGATCCAAGAAAGAGAAAAAGCCCGACTACACGAACTTGAAATGGCCCGACTCAAGATGGACATAGAACTCAAATTGGCCGAGCAAAAAATAAACTTAGAGCACCTTCGCCTCCGAGAAGAAAGAGAGGAGAAACAGAGGCAAAGGGAGCTCGAGGAAAAAAGACTAACGTACGAGCACGAGCGGAACCTAGCCGAGATCAACCTGCGCAAACAGAATAAAGAATTAGGGGTGCCCGACAGACCGTCCACCCCCGGGACCACGGACAAAAAAGTGCACATCCCCAAGGATGTGGTCCGAGAATATTTTCGAGAAGACGACATCCAGCAATGGTTTAAGGCATATGAAATCGCGATGACTGCGCACCGGATCGATAGAGCCGACTGGGGAGCCGGCCTATGGGGCAAATTCCTCAATGAGGGCCGCGATACTCTGTTACAGCTCCCAGACCACCAGATGACCTCCTACGACCATATGAAAGCGGCACTCCTCACTCGCTATGGCCTCACGCCCGAGATGTACCGTCAGAGGTTCCGAGACTGCACACGCATTCCAGGTACAACTTGGGTGGACTATGTAACGTACTTCAGCCGAGCCTTCGAAGGCTGGATCAGAGGGAACAACGTCACGACCTACGAGCAGTTGTTCAATCTGATGGTATGGGAGCATCTGTCCAACAACTGCTTCATTGAACTACGCCAACACCTCCTCGACAGCAAGTTAACCGATCCCCGGCAGCTCGCAACCGAAGCTGACCGGTGGGAGATCACCCGAGTGGGCCGGAATGGGTCCTACGAGCAGAACAGGAACAACAATGGTCACCACCGATCCAGAGGAGGAGGAGGGGGCCAAGGACGAGGAAGAGACAACACTCCGGCCGCCCCCACTACCAGCACCACCCCCCCGGCCAACCGGGGCAGCACCCCGGCGCGACCGGGATACAGAGCCAATGTTACATGTCACCGATGCCAACGAGTAGGCCACTATGCAAATGACCCAAGCTGCCCGCAGTATCCGAGCCCAAGACCCCGCCAGGTGGCCGCCGCGGCACTAGGGGAAGAACAGATCTCCGAGGAACCAGAAACAGACGAGCAAGAGTATCAAGGGTGGGAGCCAGCCGCCATGACTCTCGCGTGCTTAGGGGGAAGAGACATGGTCCCGCGGGTCCCCCTACCCGCTAACACCCAGAAGTACAGCCAATGGGTGAGCATCAATGGACAACGGGCCGAAGCCCTTCGAGACACCGGGGCCAGTGTGACAGCCGTCCGCTGTCATCTGGTGACCCCAGAACAATATCTACCGAACATTCTCTGCCCTGTACGATCAGCCGACAACTCGGAGAGTCTGTGTCGGATGGCCTGCGTCCCCTTTGAGTGGGGAGGGGTCTCCGGCATGTTGAAAGTAACGGTCCGAGACGACGCCCCCGTGGACTGCCTCCTCGGAAATGACCTGGAAAGCTCCCCGTGGGCAGCCGTGGAGCGAAAAGAACACTTGGGGATGTTGGGCGTCCCAGACTGGGCGTGCGTCACCACCCGGTCTATGGCCGCCCGTGCCAACCATCACCCGGAAGAACCAGAATGGCCGGCGCCTCCGCCTCCGGTCGCCCCCGCCGAGACCCCCGACCAGGGCATCCCCCTCGAACCTGCTCAACCTTCCGACCTTGCTAATCTCGACCAGTGGGCTCAAGAAGGGGGGCCCACACAAGAACAATTTCGTCAGGAGCAGAAGACCTGTCCCTCCCTTGAGGGACTCCGACAACAAGCGCTCGCCCAAAGCGCAGGGGATACCTCCGGAACTCATTGGGTCTACTGGGACAATGACCTACTGTACAGCGAGCAACGAATCGCCGAGCTGGGGGCCAACCGAGTACTAGTGGTGCCACTCCGCTTTAGAGACTTCCTGCTACATCTGGCCCACGATGTCCCCCTGGCAGGGCACCTGGGACAAGATAAAACCTACAGCCGCCTAGTGACCCACTTCTTCTGGCCAAAAATGAGAAACGATGTGCACCAGCATTGCCGATCTTGCCCCACGTGCCAAGCCAGTGGGAAGAGCGGCCGCAAATTAAAGGCCCCCCTGCAACCCTTTCCCGTAGTCACGACCCCATTTGAGAGGGTCGGAATAGACATTGTGGGACCCCTAGACCCACGTACAAGACAAGGCCATCGCTTCATCCTAGTACTAGTGGACCACGCCACCCGCTACCCTGAGGCTATTCCTCTCCGGACCGTCACAGCCCCAGTGGTCGGCAGGGCCCTGATGGGGATCTTCTCCCGTGTGGGGTTCCCCCGAGAAGTCGTCAGTGACAGAGGCACGAACTTTATTTCCAAATACATGAAGTCCCTCTGGCAACAGTGTGGGGTCACCTACCGCTTCACGACCCCCTATCACCCCCAAGGAAACGGACTTGTTGAGCGGTTCAATCGCACTCTAAAAGGGATGATCGGGGGATTGGAAGAACCCCTCCGTCGCCAGTGGGACGTGCTGCTGCCGTGCCTCCTCTTCGCCTACCGGGAGGTCCCACAGAAGTCCCTAGGCTTCAGCCCATTCGAGCTGCTCTATGGGCACCCAGTACGGGGGCCACTCAGCCTGATCAAAGAAGGCTGGGAGTTGCCTCCGGCCAAGAGTCCTCCAGATGTCTTCCGGTACCTCCTCACCCTCCGCAACCAGTCCCAGCGGTTCAGAGACCTAGCGAAAGCCAACCTAGAGGCCAGTCAAGAGGACATGAAGAGATGGTATGACCAGAACGCCTCATCTATTGAATTCGAGCCGGGGCAACAGGTCTGGGTAATGTCCCCCACAGAACCGTGCGCTCTCCAAGACAAATGGACGGGACCCTTCAAAGTAATCGAGCGCAAGGGACCCGCCACCTATCTGATCGATATGGAGTCCGCCCGGAATCCGCTCCGAGTCCTCCACACCAACAGACTGAAACCCCACTTTGCACGAACAGAACTCAGCCTCTTGATGGCCACAGACAACGGGGTTGAGGACGACTCCGAGCCTCTCCCTGACCTCTTGCGGACCCAGGAGCAAGACGGCTCCGTGGATGGGGTCCGACTCTCGGAGACCCTCTCCCAGGAACAACGCCAAGAGTGCCAAGCCCTCCTATCACGGTTTGCCAGCCTGTTCTCCCTCACCCCAGGTGTCACTTCCTGGTGTGTGCACGATGTGGACACCGGAGACAGCCCTCCTATCCGCCACCGGGCCTACCGCGTACCTGATCGGGTACGGGCCTGCATCCAGGCGGAAGTAACTAAGATGCTCACGCTCGGGGTCATCGAGCCCTCCGACAGTCCATGGGCCAGCCCGGTCGTACTGGTCCCCAAAGCAGCCGCCCCCGGAACCACACCCGAACTCCGGTTCTGTGTCGACTACCGGGGCCTGAATGAAGTCACCAGAACGGACGCACACCCCATCCCCCGGGCAGATGAACTGGTCGACCGAATGGGCGCTGCCCGCTACCTCAGCATCTTCGATCTAACGGCAGGATATTGGCAGATCGGCCTCACACCCCGAGCACAAGAACGTTCTGCCTTCTCCACCCCCGATGGCCACTATCACTTCACGGTCATGCCCTTCGGCATGAAAAATGCCCCAGCGACGTTCCAACGGCTCGTCAATCAGGTCCTGGCGGGGCTCGAAGAGTTCAGCGCCGCCTACCTGGACGACATCGCTGTGTACAGCCACCACTGGACCGAGCACCTCCACCACCTCCAAGCAGTGTTGCAAGCCCTTCAGCGAGCTGGCCTCACGATCAAGGCCAGCAAATGTCAAATTGGACAAGGGTCAGTGACCTACCTCGGACACCAAGTGGGAAGCGGTCTAGTGGCCCCTCTTCAACTGAAAATTGCCGCCATCCAGAACTGGCAACCCCCTAACACTCAAACTGAGGTGCGAGCCTTCCTGGGCCTCACGGGCTACTACCGAAGGTTCGTGAAAGACTATGGTACCATCGTGGGGCCTCTCACCGAACTCACGTCGAAAAATCAGCCCAAGAAGGTGAACTGGACCCCAGAGTGTCAAGCGGCCTTCGAACAGCTAAAGGCCGCCATGTGTTCCGCTCCTGTACTCCAGGCCCCAGACTACAGCCGGGAGTTCGTCGTCCAGACGGATGCCTCCGACCAGGGCATTGGGGCGGTCCTGTCCCAGGTGAACACCGAAGGCCTTGATCAACCGGTGGCCTTCATCAGCCGGAGACTCCTACCACGGGAGCAACGCTGGAGCACCATAGAGAGGGAAGCCTTCGCTGTGGTATGGGCCCTCAAGAAGCTCCGACCCTACCTTTTTGGCACCCACTTCCGGGTGCAGACTGACCACCGACCCCTGCAGTGGTTGATGCATATGCGGGGGGAAAACCCAAAACTGCTACGCTGGTCCATCTCCTTGCAAGGCATGGACTTTACCGTTGAACACCGGCCTGGGTCTGACCACGCCAACGCGGATGGCCTGTCCCGGTTTTTCCGCCTCGACGAAGAGAGTCCCCAAGAGGATGGGTAACTCTCCCCGCCTTCAGCTGGGGGGGACGCATGTTGGACAGGCCACATGACGGGCCGCTCTCCCCCGGCTCGACCAAGCCCGAGCCAGTCATACAAGCACCACACACCACCATTGCACGTCCTACGTCCCCTCAGGGACACCTGCCCTCGAGCATGATAACCTCGTGGGTCCGATCCACGGCCGACCCACGCGCCCAGCCCGGGCCGCCATCTTGGACACTTCGCCACGAGGCCGCCTGGCCCCCGATCGACCTCAACCCTGGGCCTAGCCCGGCCTCAGACATTCCGGCACCACCCTCCACCCAGGAGGCGAGCGAGCTACTTGGCCAGTCAATGGGAGAAAGAGGTGTCGATGGTTCTCCCCCGGCCAGTGCCGCTCGCCCATCGCCTCCCCGGGCGCTGGCTCCACCCCCCTGCTGGGTGTCTGGACTCCCTCATCCCGGACCTCCCGACCTCCAAGTGCGAGGGTCCGGACATCAAAGCACGCCAGCCCTATAACTGGGGCAGCTCCAGAACAGGAAGGAGTTGTATCTTGGAGTCGAGAGACGAAAGAAGAACTCATCCTGGACGGACTACTGGCGCTGCCGTAACTCTGTCCTGTGCACCATCATCCTGCCTGTTGGCGCTGCCACAGCCGTCGTAACCTTCATCCTTCACCGTCGTCCGGATCTGCTGGCGAGGCCGCGGACCGTTGTAACTGTCATCTGCATCGGGACCTGCTTGGCTTCTCCACGGCCCGTCGACCATCCTTCATCCATCTCGGGACCTGCTTGGCTCCTCCACGGCCCGATCAGCAACCACGCCGAGCTCGAGGATTGAGAGCTATTGAACTCATTGGTAACTAAGACTGTCCCGCTACCCTTTTCCTCAACCAGAGATCAGAACCGAGGGGACCCCTGAGTCCAGACCTCCTTGTATCATATCGACGTAACCTAAGAATTGCATATAAAGTCTCGTTAACCTTCAATCTTGTGTGGTGTCCGTCTGTGGGGGGGAAGTTACTTATCTGTACAGTCGTTGGAGACGGCTCTCCCTGGAGGCCTCTCCCCGTAATCTCGGCCGACCCTCCCGGTCCGTCTAACAGGTATGTATTTTTAGAACGTATCAGCTGATGTTTGGAGAAAAATGGAGGAACTTGCTAAATATATTTAAAGCTGGTATTTGAATGATAAATCAAGTGGCAATTGGAAGACTTATTACTGACAGTATGACCGCGAGGCCCAGGCAAGTGTATGAGTGAACCGACCAATGGCATGTGGGTGACTCTGTCCCAGCCCTACCTGACCGCCCAGAGGCTGCCTTCGGTCTGTTGACAATGCCCCAATGCCCTGCACCCCGGCCCATGGGATGTGTGTAAATAGCATCTGTCTGTCTGGAGGGGGCGGGGCTCTCTCTCTATAGCTCATGCTGCCCCGGGTGATAAATGCCCCCTGTGTCTGGGCACCCACGCTCGCTGGGCACCAGCGGCAGGGACGGGTGGGCGCCGACGCGAGGTCCAGTTGTTCCAAGTAAGCGCATTATGTTGGTGTGATGTTTCTTTGCAGAGACCCCCGGGGGTGCGGTCACCCCATGGATGAACCCCACTCTCCTCCACATGGTCTAGTCCCACGCCCCGCATGCGTGGGGAGGTCACAATCGCCCATTGACGCGCCCCTCGCATAGCGCCACTCTCGCCCGTGCCCCACTCGAGGTTCATCATCTTGCAGACACTCACTGCACCTACGTTGATGATTCATCCCCTGGCACAGACCTGTATGTTCATTAAGGACCATTTTCTGGCACATACTTATTTTATGCCCATTGAAGAATCACCTTGTTACATAAACTTATTTTAGGTATATTAAGGATTCATCTTCCTCCGCCAAGTTTTAAGAATTGATCTTATGCAGACTCACTACATCTGCCTTAAAATCCATCTTGGTTTTGCTGACTCCTTTTATTTGCATTAGGAATGTTTTTACTCAGTCTCAATGTACCCGCTGCGAGGATTCATCTTCTTACAGATGCATACTCGTTGTACAAAAGGATTCATGTTCCAAAACAGGCTGATTTTATCCGCATTAAGAATTCATCTCGGGCAGACTCGTATTATCTTCAAGAATAATTCAGCCTTTCATGCAGACTCGTGGTAAGTGCGTGTAGCAACAGTAGCACACATCTTCTTAAAAGCTTGTTTTAACAGTATTAAATATTCATCTTCATATATACGATTAAACATTAGTCTTCTCGTGTAGGTTGATTTCACGCAGGGAACCTGGACATCAACAAGCGCAGGGAGTGGGACACAGAGTTCTCGCGAGGAGGGAGCGTTGGGGCCCGACTTACTGCTGGAGTAAAAGGTTCCTTATCTTCTTTATGGGGCGAAACAGATGGCCCCATAAAGAAGATAAGAAACCTTTTATTTCAGCAGTAAGTCAAGGAGCCCAGGCTGAAAAGGACCAGGCTTAAAGAGAAAGAAGAACGTCACTAGGGCCTCTTCTCCAATGGCTGGCCACCGTTTAGGACGCCAGCCAATGGAGAAGAGGGGCGGGGCTTAAACTCGCTAGTGAAAGTTCCTCTACCTCATTAAGTCTCGCCAGCTCGACTGTGCATGTGCGCAGTCTTTCACAGGCTGAGACCTAAAAAACGGACCGCCTGTGCCAGGGTACAAGACAGAGCCTGATAGAGACCCGTTTCAAGGCCCCCTTTAAAAAACTGCCGGTGCTCAGCACCGGTGAGACCCGGCCCCCTTAAAGCCCTGCCCACGTGCATCAGCATGATTGCGGCGTTTATTTGTGGACTAGACTGTGCCTGGAACTTCTTTTATGCCTGCACTGGTAGCACTACGCAGTGTCTTCGAGTCCCCATAGTGATTAAGAAACGAGTGGAGGTCAACTACAAACAGTCGGAGGCACAGCCTCGAAAATACTCTCTGTGCATATTTCTTCATCACTTTTTATTCATCTGAACGTCGTCATGACTCTGTTATGATTATCGATCGGCAGATTCTGGAAACACCGACATCTTAGTGCTGTGTATACACATTGAACTTTTTTTCAAAACTTTTTTAATTTGGCAGTACAATTGTAAGGGTCCCATTGGGATCACAAATAGGCCCGGGCACTCCCCCAAAAAAGTGGCCCACATACCTAAATGGTTAGTAATTTTTTTGTAGCTTTATATAACGTGAACGTGATCCAAAGCCGTTTAACATGAGCAGCAGCTACATTGCACAAAATCAAAATATTTTTTTATTAAAGGTAGATTAAGTGATTTGCCCAGAATCACTGGATGTTGAGCTGACGCCAGAACTCAAAAGTACTTCCCCAAGTCCAATGTCAGCAGCTCTGAGTCCATAACACTATACCCCATGTGTTTTTTTCCTTTGGTTAAAGTGACCTCACATCGAGGCCTATGTAAATACTACTCCATCAAGGCCTGAAAAACACTGGGACCCGGGTGACGACGATACCTGGCCCCAACCAGGCCACTTCTCTTACTAACCCCCTCATCCCATTATGGCCTTAGGATATAACCTGACAGGGGAGGGGGATTAAGAAAAGCACAGGGCAGATGCTGCTCCTCCAGGGGCGCTTAGGTGAGAGTGGCCCCCCTGCAAGGCCCCTGCATACTCCCACCCTCCCCACACCCGCTGTGGCCTGAAAGTGATGGCCCAGTGGGGGAATGGCACTAAGCATGGGCGAATTTTGTGAATCTCGCGTTCGCGAATTTTGCGGATTTGCGAATTCGCAATCCGCAAAATCCGCGAATTCTCGCGAATTTGCGGATTTTTTTTTGTGTTCGCAAGTGTTTCTGCCAGTTCGCGAGGATTTGGTACTAGTTCGCAATTGCGAACTTACTTGTCGGCTCGCAACGGTCACGACTATGTTGTTTCTACGTCTAGTTCATCATCACAGCCTCCCAGCACCCTCTGTTTCACCACTGGCACCCTCTCTTTGACCCATGCCACCCTCTGTTACATCAATGCCACCCTCTGGTTCATCATCACTGTAGAAGATGGGGGGGAAAAGCAAGTCCACCTGCCCTGCTTGAACTGACATGAATTAATTTGGGGTTAGTTTATTAACAACACCTGCCCTGCCCCAACTGACAATAATGAATTAGGGGCTAATTAATGTGTCACTGAAAGAATTTGAAGTTCTAGCCTGGCACCTGCTTGTCTGCTCCTTTAGCTGTAAATCAGGACCTTTGTGGCATACAGTTAAGGTCAGAGCAGGGTCACACAATAGTTGCAAGCAGGCAACCGAATTCTGGAGGGCCCCCTCAGGAAGCACTACAGGGAATCGTTACAAATCATGAGGTTGACCTTTTGCACCTGCTCATTGCTTTTGCTTTTGCAAAAATCGTTTTTCGTTTTTTTTCGCGCTATTCGCGGGGCGCGGCGTCGTGCGAAACCGACCGCGGAAGCCGCCAATTCGTGCGAATGAGCTTTTTATTTTTTTGCGGCTTGTTGTTTCGCGAGTTTTTTTGCAGTATTCGCGAGCCGCTTGCAGCGCAACACGCGAATTTACCCCAAGGTCAAGTACGGGCGCGGCCATTTTGTTTGCGTGACGTATTTCCGTTTCCGCCCGCTATGTATAATCTCGCGCAGTAAGCGCATTGCGAGTAGAGGTTCGCACGAGATCGCGAGGGAAATCTCGCGCGAACTTACTTTCGCGCTCGTGAACGGGCGCCAGCCATCTTGTTTTTCATTCATTTCCTGTGTCTGGGCATGGTGTTTAATCCTCTTGGTATCTTTGCCATCCTTTGCTTGTTTTCAGTTTTTTTTTTACGATTTTGATTCTTATCTATCCCTCTCTTTTCCTAGCTGTATATTTTTGTCTTTTCTGCTATTTTTCTTTACTTTTAAACTACTTTTTTAAACTCTTTTCTTTTCTTCTTCCCTATCCTATTCTTTCTTAATTTTCTACTTCTTCCTACCTTACCTGCCCAGACCATGGTCAAGCCAGGCGCCGTGAAGCTGCCCAGGCACTTGAGGGCCGCAGCGGCGGCGGGGAGTAGTCCTGGACCCAGTGCCAGGACAGCATGCGGGAGATTGAGGGGGGAGCAGGTGACGCGACGGGAGATATTCAGCCCGGAGGAAGTGGGCGCGCTGGTCTACTTCGTCCAGCGCCGCCTGCCCAGGACCATCGCGGGAGGCGGCAGGATCGCGGCCGGCGGCTACAACATGCGGGAGCGCCGGAAGCGGTGGGAGAAGGTGTGCTGGGCCATATCCCACCTCTACGGGGTCCAGCGCACCTACAGCCAGGTCACCCATCGCTGGACGGACCTCCTGGACCGGGAGCGCGACCTGCTGGACCAGCTCGGCTTGGAGATCCCCGGGCTTGGTGAGTAGTAGTAGCCATTTCATCACTCACTACTATGATGTTTTCTCCTGCTCTGTGTTGTTGTATTGCAAGTATTTGTTTTTTACATGGAGCAAGCCAATAATGCCGCTGATGACGATTACATTGTAGTTAAATTATATTTCAAAATCTTCTGTGCATTTCAGGTGCACTGCTCTCCTTCTCAGTGGCGTTGCTACTATGCTTATTTGTTTTCTATTTCGTGGTCTCATTGGCCTGAGTAACTATTATGTATGAGTGTACTTTACAGAACTGCGTAATGCTAGACACTAGGGGGCAGATTACATTTACAAGCCCCTTGCGCCACGTTTACGTTGCCTTGCGTGACGCAACAGCGGCGTAAACGTGCCGCATCCCTGCGAGTCATTTACAGCATGACGCATCTAGGGAGATGCGTCACGTTATAAAGCCATGGGCCTGCACCACAATGGGTCCGTTCCTAGTACGCAGGGTGGGCGGTCCGGCGGCTGTGCGCCTCGCAAAATTGCCTGTGTGAAATCTACAAGATTGAACGCAGGCACTTCTGCGACGCTGCTACGTCAATTCAATTCCTTATGCCTGCTTGAAGTAGGCGAAAGGACTGACACAGCATGTTAAGTATTGGGTGGCCCTGAGCATTACTGGAGTTGCATTGCGTTGGCGACGTGACTCCAGCGATGCGTCGCTCTTACGTGACGAGATGCGTCACGCAAGTGCCTACCCTTGCGCCAGGGCGCGCCGCATTGTAAATGAGGCGCATCTGCCGTGTCGCAAGGGTAGTTTTGCATGACGCATTTGATCTGGCGCATCTCTGGAGATGCGCCAGAACGCGTAAGTAAGTATGCCCCTAAGGGGCAGAATTGCAATTACCGTCGCATCCCTGCAAAGTAGCAGGGATGCGCCATTAATTGTGCGGCCCGCTACCACCACCAAACATGGTGCGCCGTATTTCCATGGGCCCAAAACGTCACCGAAGCTTTACTGCTGGAGTTGCATCGCAACGATGGCGCAGCTCCAGCAATGCTCTGGGGTCCCCTATCTCCCCAATGCTGGGTCAAGCCGTACGTCTGCTTCAAGCAGGTGCAGGGTTTGTGTGACGCATCATTGTCCTAAAGGTGACTGATTGAAATTTTGTAGATTTCCCTCAGCCACTTTTAGGATGTGTTCCAGCGCAGGAATGCCCTCCCTTGCGCTGGAACGCCCCCTGATGGCGCAGGGCTTTATAACGGGATGCATCTCCCAAATGCGTCACGTTGTTATAATATTATACGCCGCACCATGGCGCCCTTTTTTGTTTAGCTGCTGCGTCACAAAAGTCACGCAAGAACGGAGCAAAAGAGCCGCAAGGGGCTTAAATCTGCCCCTTCCTTTGTACCCCTGACAATAAGAAAAATAGTGGCGGTGGATTGATAGTTTGACTATTTAAATGACTGGTAATGTAGCAGGCAACTGTTAGTGTTGTCACTGATCTGACTGAAATCACAATGGAGTTTGTCTGTCACTTTGCGTCTTGCCTGCGGACTGCTGCCTGCCAGTCCTAGGTGAACCTTTCAGTACTTTGTTTGGTGAGTTACGTGACTTTCGAAGTCACAGGTCCGCAAATAAATGAAAACTAACCCTAATCAATATAATTTCGCGGAAATATTTTGTTATTGTTCTTTTGAAATGTTTGATTTGGTTGACATTGACAAGCAACAATCATCCATGTTTTCTGTTCTTTCTTTCATGTTGTACGTCAGCTCCCCCCAGGGGCGAGAGGAGGACACAGGAGCAGCAGGCGGCGGATGCTGTTCAACAGGGCCAGGATCGGGCAGGCGAGGGCTCCTTTGCTGGCCCCAGTAAGTTTTCATTTTAGACTAGTACCTATTTTTCCTAGCGTTCCTCATTTGACTTTTTTCAAAATTGTCTTTGATCTTCTTGTAGACTGTATCTAAATTCTTATCCTGCCTCTACTATGACTCCCTGTGGTATTACTAGATTATTCTTATTAGTCTGTCTGTGTAGCTAACTAAGATTGCACGGTTGGGGAAACTCCCATGATTCTAGTCAGCAATAGCTCTATCAACTTAGTGCAGTCCTCTGGATTTGTCCATAATGTCTTTTGAAGTGTTCTATCTGGACTCATGCTTGCAAAAATTGCAAAACCTTTCGCTCAGTCACTCTAGTCTGGACCAAAAAACACAGATTGTATTTAAGTTTAAAAGCTTTATTAAAAGTAAACACATTTATTAAAATGAAGTCATAATAAAACTAAACGTTTCACTGATAATGGAAAAGTGGTTAGTGCTGACGATTAATTGAAGACATTTCTTGTGGTCGAGCCGAGCTCTCACCTGGTTTCAACTTGATCTTGTTGTTAGAAGTCCATCTTCTGTCTGTGTGGAGAAAAATGGTGCGTGTTAAAAAACCAGCCTTCATCAGTTGTGCCAAAAAGTGCAGCAAGACAACCTTCCCTGGAAAAAGGGACTTTTTTTTAACTTTAAAGTAGACAGTCACAAATTACATTGTTTTCACATGTCTTCATTCCTAGACCAAAGACTAGTGAGTGCTTTATTCTAACATTCTTAAATGTACTTTGTAGGTGGAACATCTGGTGGCGGGGCCAGCGTGGAGGTGGTGGTGCTCGACACGGAGGCGGAGGGCAATTCTTCAGGGGAGGAGGCGGCGGCTGTGAGAGTTGAGACGGTGGTGGTGGCGGCCAGAGGTAAGCTCTTATATATTCCTTACTTATTGAGATTGAAGACTAGCTGGGAAGGCAAGAATATGAGATGCATGGCTGGGTGAATGATGAAGCAATGATGGGTGGAAAGACAACAGCCTGGGTGGGTGACACAGAAACTGTATGTGTCCATATACCTGGATCATGCTACTATCTGACTCTTAGATAGCATATCTGTATCTAGAGCAGGGGTACTCATAGTACGGCCCGCGGGCCGGTGGTGGCCCGGCAAGCCTTCCTTGGCGGTGCGCAGACCTTGCAGACAATCACTGCTCCCCCGGCCCCCACAGAGCAGAGGCTTTTTTGTATTTCACCTGTTAGCGCCCCTGCATCTCCACTCTGACAATCACTGCTCCCCCGGCCCCCACAGAGCAGAGTGGAGATGCAAGGCCACAAAGAGGTGAAATAGAACAAAGCCTCTGCTCTGTGGGGCCGGGCAAGCAGTGATTGTCAGGGTGGAGATGCAGGGGCGCTACAACAAACAAAGCCTCAATAATATGTTAATGGTGTTTTAAAGACCTGTTAAGTACTTTGGTGTTGTTGTCTGTGTGTGCGCGTTGAGGAAGCGGTCTCAACCCGGGCTGAAGGCTGACACAGATAGACACACACACAGTGAGATGACAGAGGGGGAGGGAGAGGGAGGGCAGGAGGGATAGAGAGATGGAGAGGGAGGGCAGGAGGGAGAGCAGGAGGGAGAGAGATGTATGTAAATGCTGGGTCTGGTGGCTCAGTGGATGAAGGCATCTGCTGCAGGGACCTGTGTGCAACCTCATGGTCACAAGTTTTCGTTTTGCTTTAGCCCCGCCCCCTCTGACTCCGCCCCCACCAGTGCGGCCCTCGGCCACAAACTACACTGTAAATTTATCCCCTGATAGAAAGTTTGTGAGTACCTATGATCTAGAGAGAGTAGACGGTCAGTGGATGAACTAAGTGTAACTTTGAAGAGCATGTAACACTGCACCCGCACGTCCGTTCCAGTGTAGGAAAGGCAAGGAAAAGAAGTTTTAATTTTGTCCAAATACTACCATCAATAGTAGCAGTAGTTTGTATTGCAAGCACAGCATAGATCCGGTTATTACGGTGGCCACTCCCTACCTCTCTTAATAAGTTTAGTAGTACTCAGTCATTCATGTGTGGATGTATCACTGGTCACTCAATAAAAAGCAAAGCACCTAAAGTCATCCCATATATAAGCAAAAACATCCCATGTGAAGTGATAGATAATCAGATTATTTATCTTCTTCAATTTTCCATTTCTAGTACTCATTTCCACTGTAGGGTGAAAGTTAAATTAATTAAGCAGTAGCCCTTGAGTTGTAACAGAGTATTCTCAGTGCCACCCATAATAGAAAAGTAAGAGCTTCACCACCTGCATGTACTGGACGGGTACAGTAACGCAACGCAAATCTAGGTCACTCCTCATGGCGTGCGTCTCTTTTTCTCGGCTGCAAGTTTACTACGCTGGCATTATGCCGGCTTGCAGAAGATAATGTACCAATTTTCCTAAACAAGAGACAAGAAGAAGAATAAGACTGGTGTACTTTCATAGTCGACTCCAATGGAAGTCCATAGTGCTCGTAGAATTTGTTCCTTAAACTCCCACTAATGTTAGAGCAAGGATGAAGAAGTGTGAGGTTAGATAGATACTGGCCTCAATAGTTATGTAATGCGCTTGCAAGTTGCTAGTTGTAGTGCAACACAAATTTCTGCTGAATGATTGAGTTAATCTTAAAGAGCATTGGTTACAGACTATGTCTTTCTTTCTTCATATAGGTTCTCCTTCCAAACGAACAAGGAGGAAGGAGCTGGCTAGAGCGGCCCGGCAACGGAGGATCGATGCCACTGTGGCCGAATATCGGTGGCTGGTGGCCCTGGAGTACGAAGAAAGTGTGCAGTCGACCACAACAACTACGTCGTCTGCATCGGCCTCCGTGCCCCCACGGGCTGCCAGTGCCACCCAGCACAGTGGTCCACCCAGACTGAGCCGGGCTGCCAAAGCCAAACGCCACCGCCGAGTAGCAAGGACAACAGCTTCCTCTCACAGCCGTTGCACCTGCAAGGCATTGAAGGCACGCCTGCGCCGCAGTACCCTGATGGTGTCCCGCCTCCAGCAGGAGCTCCACCACTTTTCAAACGAGTTGGAGGGGCTCCGCGTAGAGCACGCCTTGCCCCGCCAGGAGCATGATGGCCTGGCCCAAAAAGTAGACAGCATCCACCCATAGTGTCCCTTGCCCCTTTTTTAGAGACTTTTGGGGGGTGGGAATTGGGAGTTGGGTTTTTGGGGACTTTTGAAGGACAATCGTTGGGGTTAGGGAGGGTCTTGCGGGAGATTATTTTGTTAGGGATATAAATATACTTTTTCAAACTTTATCTGAGCATACCCGTTTCTTACTGCTTGCCTGGTGGGTGGGGGTTTAACAGTGACTTTGTTTTCCTGAAAGTTTAGTTCCATTTTCTTCCTTTAAGTGTAAATGCCCAAATGTTTTCAACACTAAGTGCCTCTCACAGAGCAAGTGAAGTGAATCCAAGAGTCCTAGGACTTTAGTAGTACTACCGCCAGTCTCTCGTCTCTCCTACTAATACTCCATTATACCCCCAAACCACCAAACGCTTATCTTACCTGTAATTTGTGTTTGAAAGTAGGGCTAGACCCAGGGCTGGCTCCACGGGAAACAGCGAATAAGGTTGGCAATCTTGGTCGGATAAAATTTCCTCATAGCGGTGGTACTAGTGGTGTGACACAGTGGCAGTTGCATGCCTATGAAAGAAAAGAAAATGAAATCTGGTTTGTCCTCCTGAGCAATTCAACGGTACAACTGAGAATATAGCAGGTGACAGAAGTACACTAGAACAGTGCCACATTGTAGCCTAACAAATGGTAAAGTATAACTACTAATTCGGTTGAAGTTCTTTGACATTAGCCATGGGTCTTTGTCAAGCAGAGTAAGAATATATCCTTGGATTTCTTCACCAGCCTGTTGCTATCACCTTATCCTCCCCAGCAAGTGTGTGGATTTATTGCTGTAATTTAGTCACACATCAATCAAAACCACACAGCCCGGGGGAAGAGGGTTAGGGTTTGAAAAATGGATGGGTACGGGGGTTTTTGGGAAAGGTTTTGGGAGACAAGAAAAAAAGCACAGCATGGACAAACAATTGTGAACATAAACAAATCTTTGGGTACAAACCTATCCATCAATCTTTGAAAGTGCATGCACTACTGCATGCATGTCAGAGAAAAGTAAGTAGTACTTTCGACAACTGTGGAAGAAAGAATGCGACAGTACAGGGCCTGTGTGGAATTATTGATAACGATATTCAACATAAGGTCTCTGTAGCCAGATACCCGAGAGCCTTGCTGGTCACTATAAATCCATTCACAACAACACTCAATGGGGTTGGTCTGGAAGGTATAGTAGATAGAAAAGGAGAAATTGCTTTTTTTCTAGGTGTCCCCTCACTCACCAGGGTTGCCCCTTGGTGACATGCTTCATCATTGGGGCCATCCCAGTCCTCTACGGCCTGGGGCGTGCTGCGACTTGCGAATTACGTAGGAGCACTTACAAATGACTATGTGTGGTGCAGATGTGATAGTGGAGTGGACTAAGTGATGTGTTAAGGGATCAATTTAGAAGCAGAGAGAGATCCAAGAAATGCAGTCACAGTCAGAGAGAAAGGCAAGGGATACTGTATCTATGTGGTTGTAGTTGTCCTGTTGGAAGTGGTAATTAAGTTGCCTGCAGAAAAAAAATCCTCTTATTAGCGGCACTCCTCCATTGCAGCCGACGCTTCGTCCATCGATGTTGGTCACCAGAAGACACCCTGTAAAAAAAAGCACAGCATAGACAAACAATTGAACATAAACAATTCTTTGGGTACAAACCTATCCATCAATCTTTGAAAGTGCATGCACTACTGCATGCATGTCAGTGAAAAGTAAGTAGTACTTTCGACAACTGTGGAAGAAAGAATGCGACAGTACAGGGCCTGTGTGGAATTATTGATAACGATATTCAACATAAGGTCTCTGTAGCCAGATACCCGAGAGCCTTGCTGGTCACTATAAATCCATTCACAACAACACTCAATGGGGTTGGTCTGGAAGGTATAGTAGATAGAAAAGGAGAAATTGCTTTTTTTCTAGGTGTCCCCTCACTCACCAGGGTTGCCCCTTGGTGACATGCTTCATCATTGGGGCCATCCCAGTCCTCTACGGCCTGGGGCGTGCTGCGACTTGCGAATTACGTAGGAGCACTTACAAATGACTATGTGTGGTGCAGATGTGATAGTGGAGTGGACTAAGTGATGTGTTAAGGGATCAATTTAGAAGCAGAGAGAGATCCAAGAAATGCAGTCACAGTCGGAGAAAAAGGCAAGGGATACTGTATCTATGTGGTTGTAGTTGTCCTGTTGGAAGTGGTAATTAAGTTGCCTGCAGAAAAAAAATCCTCTTATTAGCGGCACTCCTCCATTGCAGCCGACGCTTCGTCCATCGATGTTGGTCACCAGAAGACACCCTGTAAAAAAAAGCACAGCATAGACAAACAATTGAACATAAACAATTCTTTGGGTACAAACCTATCCATCAATCTTTGAAAGTGCATGCACTACTGCATGCATGTCAGTGAAAAGTAAGTAGTACTTTCGATAACTGTGGAAGAAAGAATGCGACAGTACAGGGCCTGTGTGGAATTATTGATAACGATATTCAACATAAGGTCTCTGTAGCCAGATACCCGAGAGCCTTGCTGGTCACTATAAATCCATTCACAACAACACTCAATGGGGTTGGTCTGGAAGGTATAGTAGATAGAAAAGGAGAAATTGCTTTTTTTCTAGGTGTCCCCTCACTCACCAGGGTTGCCCCTTGGTGACATGCTTCATCATTGGGGCCATCCCAGTCCTCTACGGCCTGGGGCGTGCTGCGACTTGCGAATTACGTAGGAGCACTTACAAATGACTATGTGTGGTGCAGATGTGATAGTGGAGTGGACTAAGTGATGTGTTAAGGGATCAATTTAGAAGCAGAGAGAGATCCAAGAAATGCAGTCACAGTCCTAGAAAAACACAATGGATACTGTATCTGTAAGTTGTTGTAGTTGTCCTGTTGAATTTGGTAAGTAAGTTGCCTGCAGAAAAAAAATCCTCTTATTAGCGGCACTCCTCCATTGCAGCTGACGCTTCGTCCATCGATGTTGGTCACCAGAAGACACCCTGTCCACTGCCTGCCTGATGCTGAATTGTGGCTCGCTACTGTGAAGCCTGACTCCATCCTTTTTTCCCCATTGCAGAGACTGAAACCCGGCCTGTAATTATTCAACGAAAAACAGGAAGTGATATAATATTACAACACCACTGATAAATAAATATAAGGTATGTAGGCTGTGGAGTGCAAAAAGTCACAATTTGATTTTCCTAGTAGACAGTACAATATTTTTGAAAGTGCGTACTCTGTCTGAGTCACCTTTTGAAGGATAAATAAGTATGGGCAAATTAATGTAGCGGATCTTTCCCCTCAAGCTAGGTGTACTGTAAACTGTGTTTTAGAACAAAATTAGATCTTCCTAGCAGTGCTCCCACCCAGACCCTTACTAAAGCCAGTCGCAAAAATGTAGAAGACCCCCAATCAAATCTCAAAAAACGAGGCCTAGCAGAAAACTGGTGACAAAACTTACTTTGAAAGTAAAAGTAGGCCGAAGTACCCCCTTCCTAATTACCCCTTACCCACCGTGGATTGCATTCAAACCACTTGCAAGCAACCAAGCAAAAGTAGCCATAGCCAACATCGCTCCAAGACTCGAAATCCCCCCCACTCAAACACATGCAATAGAAATACTGCTAACCCTAACGAACCCTAAGTTAAGAATAGTGGCAAAGGCTTTCTTTAACTATGCCAAATCCCCCCTTTCCCACCATTGATTTTCTTCAAATGACTTGCAACCAAAATTACACATTCTCACGAGTGCTCTAAGACCCCAGAACTCAGTTGCAAAAATCTAGAACACACCGAAACACATGCAATCCTGCTGCTAGGGCTAACCCTAACGAACCCTAAGTTACAAAAAGTGCCAAAAGGCTTTTCCGCGAGGATTTTGTCCCAACCACTTCTACCCGGTATTAGACCTTCCCAGGAATGCCCCAAGACCCGCCAACCCAACCCACCCGCCAAGAAGCATAACACCCCCAAACAGGCCAAAAACAAAATCTCATACTTGCAATATTTCTCGGCCTTCGGTCCAAACGCGCTGCGTAGCTAGGCCATAAGTCGGGGTTGCCACGACGGATTTCCTGAAAAGCAAATGCAATCAATATTAGAGTGTCCCAGCAGTGCTCCCAGACCACGAAACTCACCCACAAACAGACGGAACCCCCCCTAAGAGCACCTCAAAGGCAAGCAAGTCATCAAAAACACAAAAAAATTTCCGCCTGGGATTTGGTCCAAAACACTTTTATCCGGTATTAGAGCTTCCCAGCAATTTCCCCAGAGCCGTCAACCCAGGAGAAAACGAGTAGAAGACCCCCAAACAGCCAAAGAGCAAAAGTACAAAAATGGGGACTTAGTCAATTTTTCACAAATTTCCCAAATCACTCCGCGCGCGCTCTGCAGCTAGGCCCTAACTCCCCTCTGCCACCATGGATTTGCTTCAAACCTCTTGCAAAGTAAAGTATATATAGCCAGCAGTGCGCCCAGACCCCGAAACCCACCCACAAACACCAGGAAGCCCCCCAAACAGGCCCCCGAAAACGCTACATTGAGCAAAATGTCAGAAATAGCCAAAAAAAAATCGGCCTGGATTTTGTCCCAACCACTTCTACCCGGTATTAGACCTTCCCAGGAATGCCCCAAGACACGCCAACCCACCCGCCAAGAAGCATAACACCCCCAAAAAGGCCAAAAGCAAAATCTCATACTTGCAATATTTCTCGGCCTTCGGTCCAAACGCGCTGCGTAGCTAGGCCATAAGTCGGGGTTGCCACGACGGATTTCCTGAAAAGCAAATGCAATCAAGATTAGAGTGTCCCAGCAGTGCTCCCAGACCCCAAAACTCACCCACAAACACCAGGAAGCCCCCCAAACAGGCCCCCGAAAACGCTACATTGAGCAAAATGTCAGAAATAGCCAAAAATAAATCGGCCTGGATTTTGTCCCAACCACTTCTACCCGGTATTAGACCTTCCCAGGAATGCCCCAAGACACGCCAACCCACCCGCCAAGAAGCATAACACCCCCAAACAGGCCAAAAGCAAAATCTCATACTTGCAATATTTCTCGGCCTTCGGTCCAAACGCGCTGCGTAGCTAGGCCATAAGTCGGGGTTGCCACGACGGATTTCCTGAAAAGCAAATGCAATCAAGATTAGAGTGTCCCAGCAGTGCTCCCAGACCCCGAAACTCACCCACAAACACCAGGAAGCCCCCAAACAGGCCCCCGAAAACGCTACATTGAGCAAAATGTCAGAAATAGCCAAAAACAAATCGGCCTGGATTTTGTCCCAACCACTTCTACCCGGTATTAGACCTTCCCAGAAATGCCCCAAGACACGCCAACCCACCCTCCAAGAAGCATAACACCCCCAAACAGGCCAAAAGCAAAATCTCATACTTGCAATATTTCTCGGCCTTCGGTCCAAACGCTAGGCCATAAGCCGGGGTTGCCACGACGGATTTCCTGAAAAGCAAATGCAATCAAGATTAGAGTGTCCCAGCAGTGCTCCCAGACCACAAAACTCACCCACAAACAGACGGAACCCCCCCTAAGAGCACCTCAAAGGCAAGCAAGTCATCAAAAACACCAAAATTTTTCCGCCTGGGATTTGGTCCAAAACACTTTTATCCGGTATTAGAGCTTCCCAGCAATGGCCCCAGAGCCGTCAACTCACCTGCAAAGAGGTACAACAACACCCCCACAAGTGCTGAGTCTTTCTTCATTGGGCGTAAACCAGCCCTCTGGTTTGATGGAAATAGGAGTCTGGAGGAGGAGGATAGAGGAGCATGTTCTTCTGAACTTGTGAACCTGAGGAATGCAGACTGCGGCAACTTCAAATCAATTAGCAAACCAGTGAAGACAGTTCTGCTGATGGGCTTGATTTTGTGATTATCTGATTAAAGTTTGAAATATATTAACTGTGCACAACAAAGAAAGACAGACACACAGGAATAAAAGTGAATAAGGACGAAAAAGAAAGTTATTGATTCGTTGTCTCATTTTCAGGGCTCGGTATCACGGTCCAGGAATAAGAATAAGGCTTCGTCATCATACTCTGCGAATTCAGGCAGGGTGAGCTCAGTGTCACCTGACAGAGTAGAAATTCCCTCATCTATGTTGCTGGCCACCTCCTCTTCATCCGGCACGCTTTCTCGTACTCTGAAATATGGTGGTATGAGGTGCTGATTCATCTTGATCATTGTTAACCTCTCCACATTTTTGGGCGAGAGGCGGCTCCGTTTGGGAGTTACAATGCCACCAGCAGCACTGAAAACCCGTTCAGAAGACACGCTTGCGAGTGGGCAAGACAAGTAGTTTAAAGCCAGGTTGGTGAGCTGTGGCCACAATTCTTTTTTCCCATGCCAATACGCCAATGGGTCAGAATTAACATAGACCTCTGTTGAGTCATTCAGATAGTCCTTCACCATCGACTCAAGGTCCTCATCCAAGGTTCCTCCACTTTGCTTAGCTCTTGCTGTGCCTCTGACCTTTTGAGAACCAAACCCACGCAGAGCTAGCCAATCCTCTTCAGCCTCCAATGTTTCTGTTGTGTCGCGTGCAGATGATCCGGTTGCCGGTGTCTTTAACGGCTGAGAGGTCACTTGTGCCACAGCCACAGGTGCAGAAGTGGATTGTTTTGACTGGGGATGGCCTGCTGATGTACTGCCATTTCCTTCAATTTCCAGCCGTTCTCTTTCAAACCTCTTGGCTGACAAGGCTAGCCAACGTTTGTACTTTGGAACATGTTGATCATCAAAAGGAAAGAATGCTTGGCCTGCCAGCGCCTTTTTGTAGCGTGGATCCAGAATAGTAGCACAAATGTAATGCTCTTCTGAGTGGATCTTTTTAAGACGTTCATCACCTTGTAGGAGCTCTAATAATTTCTCAGCCAGAAGCAAAGAGTCTTGGTTTTTGTCATCTTTTTCAAACACAGAACACACCTCCTTCAGTTGGTCCTCCAGCATGTACAACAATGGGATAGCTTTTCCCAAATTAGAGTCCTCCTTGCTGACTGCACGCGTGAAGAACTCAAAAGGACGAAGCATG
This sequence comes from Lissotriton vulgaris, assembly GCF_964263255.1. Taxonomy (NCBI): domain Eukaryota; kingdom Metazoa; phylum Chordata; class Amphibia; order Caudata; family Salamandridae; genus Lissotriton; species Lissotriton vulgaris. The sequence continues at coordinate 892,568,580 of NC_141693.1, read as the reverse complement.
CGTGTCAGGCTTTGAACTATGTTCCATTGCGCCGCACCCATCCTCAGCTCCTCTGTACCCTCTGTAAGGAAATATGGATCGAGTTCCGTATACTGCTCATACAGACGCTCAAGCATGTAGAAGGTTGAGTTCCAACGTGTTACCACCTCCTGGATGAGTGCTTTCACTGGCATTTTACGTTGATATAGCAGGCTCCTCAGCTGCTTCCGGGCCTTAAAAGAATGGCTGAAATGCTTGCACATTTTTTGGCAGGTGTCCAATACACTGTACGCTGCACTGCCTTTATTACCCAAGAATTTTTGGACAACCAGGTTTATACAGTGCGCCAAACACGGCACTCTGAAATAGTCACCGTCCCTCATGGCCTTAACTATATTGGCGCCATTGTCCGTGGAAACATCATCATCAAATAAGCTTTATTCGGCGTTTAGCCATAAAAGCTACACCATAAAATACATACATGTAAAAAATAACTCAACATAACATTACCTAGTTAAAAGAAAAATGTGTTAAAACCCAACTAAAAATAGTTTAGCATAACTAAATAAAAAAAAACCAAAATACACAGAATCCCCTTTTTTCAACCGCAGTTATTGTGGTTCGGTGCTCGAGGACCAGGGTAAAAATCATGCAGGTCCCAAATACGGATGGAGCCATCCCCAAGTTTTGGCTGGATAGATCGCAAGTAGGGGGCAATGTTCCTGTCTTTAAACCTGACCAGAATCAAGTCCCCCGGAACATTTTTGGGCAGATGACCAAGCCACCCCACCCTTCTGACGCTCTGAATCCCACCGTCTAGCGAGGAAGGTAATGGTCTATTGTTTTTAAGCCAAAAGATGGCTTTGTTCAGTAGGTCCCGGTGCAGTTCACGTTTTACTGGTCTGAGTGCGGGGACCCCAGAGAGAATGGTTATATATGGGGCTGCTACTGGTGGTAAATCGATGCAATGTCTTCTATCTAGTGCGATCACAGGGGCTCTTTGCGGGGCATGATCGAGATTACGGGTGTTATTGTGACCACTTTGAACAGGGGAGTTACATGTTTGCAATATCCTGGGTGCATTGTCCGTAGGCCTTATCTGGGTATTAGTGGGGGTAGAGCGTATGGGAGTTACAGTGCTTCTGGTTGGTGGGTAGGACCGTGCTACCGCTTTTTCAATCCCGCACAGTCTATCTCCCAAATCATTTATTTTCGCAACCAGTGGAGAAAGAGCAGTATGTAGCAGACGCTCGATTTGGGCCAGAAGGGTCGATTGTAGGGGGGATCGAGACTCAGCGTTATCAAGTGGTAATGAGGCTGTATAAGGGCCGGGTACAGAGGGGCTGCAGTTAGTAGATGGAGGGAGGGTTTTAACGGGGGATGCCTGGGGGGAGCAGAATGCTTGAACAGTGTCTCGAGCCATTATGGAGGGGGATAGAACATCCGGCATATAATTTGTGCCACAGAGGGCATTCAGCTCTTCCCAGATGGACATTGTAGTAGGGTAGACTGAGTCCAGGAATCCTGATGACAACTATAAACAGTACAAAGCAATAGGGAAGGAAGGAAAGGAGCTTGACAGTACCTTCTCCAATGCTGGAGCCAAGAGTGGTGGCCCGTCCCGTCCTCCCAGTGCCTCAGAGGGCCGTAGAGGGCCCGCCCTTTGCCCGGGCTTAGCCCGGCGCACTCCCGCGCGCTCCCGCGCAGCGGGTTAAGGATTCAAATATGAAGAGCGTATGACGGGGGGGCGTGGCTAGCAGGGTGCGCAGGCCTGGTCACACGGCCTCGCAGGGACTCCTGGACTACCGAGTCCCTGCGGCGCTCCTCCCCTGCTGCTGCAAGTTCTTTTCAGCCACCACCACGGAGGACCCGGTGCCTCGAAGCGGCACCCGCGGAGCGGGTGCTGCGAGGCGCTGTGTGAGGAATGCTGGCTCCCTGAAGTTGAATCCCAGGAGCAGGGATTCGTGGACAAGCCCTCGCGCTGTCGGTCCGCTTTGCTTCTCGCTCCCAATTAGCCCACAGGTGAGGCGCTGTACATCAGATTTTCCGGGGGGGGGGGGCGTGGCTAGCAGGGTGCGCAGGCCTGGTCACATGGCCTCGCAGGGACTCCTGGACTACCGAGTCCCTGCGGCGCTCCTCCCCTGCTGCTGCAAGTTCTTTTCAGCCACCACCACGGAGGACCCGGTGCCTCGAAGCGGCACCCGCGGAGCGGGTGCTGCGAGGCGCTGTGTGAGGAATGCTGGCTCCCTGAAGTTGAATCCCAGGAGCAGGGATTCGTGGACAAGCCCTCGCGCTGTCGGTCCGCTTTGCTTCTCGCTCCCCCCGCTTTGCTTCTCGCTCCCCCCGCTTTGCTTCTCGCTCCCCCCGCTTTGCTTCTCACATAACCAACCTGGCGTTTTAGTGGGGACAGGCAGTTAAGGACCTTTGTGTTAAAGACATCCAAAATGTTTTCTGCTGTGTGACGTTTCTCCAAACCAAACATGGCTAGTGTTGCATGTTTCCGAGCAGCTTTAAAAACAATGTCCGCGTCAACACCTGCGTTTAGCTTTGCTTTAGCCCCTGAAAAAAGAGACCCAGTGTGCAGTGATGCACATGTAATCAGCGCCTGCGCCACTGGTCCACATGTCTGTTGTCAGATGTATAGTGTGAACAGCACTCTTCTGCAAAGCTGCCCCAATCACCTTCAGAACATCTTCATGTAGTGCTGGAACCGCAACTCGGGCAAAATAGAACCGGCTAGGAACCTTCCATTTAGGGCAGAGCGCTGCCACTAATTCTAGAAAACCAACCCCTTCTACAAAAGAAAAAGGGAGAAGGTCCAGAGCTAGCATTTTAGCCAGCTTAGTGTTATACAGACGTGTCAGTGGGTGGTTGCGTTCATATTGCGCTTCTGTAAACAACATCTTTTTAATGTTGCCCTGGACCAAGGATTTACGGGATGATGATGATATCTTCGACCCAGTTACGCTCGCTGATGAACTTTTCCGCATTGATGTCTCACTCTCTCCCACACTCTTAGTGTGCCTCACATGGGGTGTGCTGCTGACAGGGGTACTGGGTGTAAGTGAAGTGTTTGAATCGTCTTCTTCCTCCTCGTCATCATCAGATGAAAAATCAACGTTTTCATTACGTGCAATTCGGGCTTCCTTGATCACCTGTAGGTGCGCAAACCATTGGACAGTGTGCTTTCTTTCAAGATGACCTCTCTGGCCTCCGGTACCATAGTTGGAACCAAACTTACCACGACTAACTGCCAACTTACAAATGCTACAAATGGCGAGGTTTTCCTTTTTTGTGGAAACACTAAAGAAGTCCCAAACTGTGGACTTGAAATGTCTTTTGGGGCCGGAGGAGGCGGCGATACTGGTGGTGGTGGTCCTGCTGCTAATGCCAGATGAAGTGGAGGATGTGGATTGCCGAACTTCAGTACGTTTTGCACTTTCACCACCACGAATTGAGGTCGAGGTGGGTACCTTCTTGCGAGGAAGAAATATGGAAGTGGTAGGTGTTGGTGTACTACTTAACTCCAAATCTAATGATTGTTGTGTTTCCATTTCCATTGCCTCCTCGTCGACATCATCATCACGCTCAGCAGCTTCTCGGGATAGGGTCAAAATGTCTCTTTGCTGCATGCCCGGTGGGGCTGCAGTGACCTTTGTGATGACTGGCTCGTCGTCATCGTGAGAGGCTTCATCACCAGCAGTATCTGTCACTTCTTGTTGAGCCTCATCACACTCCATAGGTATGAGTTTTTCGACGACCTTCCTTTTACGCTTAGGTATCTTTGTCAGATCATGGTGTGCCTCACTCTCAGGCTGCCGTTGTGGTACCCATTCGTCATCCAGATCATCAGTAGGAGGTGAGCTTGAAGAAGATGTAGACACCCCCCTTGATCTTTTCCTTGCAGGAGGAGTGGCTTCCTCAAATGATACCTCGGTCTGATTGTCAATTTCCTGATGTGCCCCTACTTCGGGAGGAACAACTATTGTGGGCACTTGTGACCCTCCATGCACCTCTGCTTGCGCATCTCCTTGCGCTGCCTCTCCTTCCACATGTACTTGGGCTTGTACTACTTGCACATGTTGTTGTTGCGGCTGTGGTTGTTCAACACTTGTCAGATGAGTTACAACAACCTGTGTTGATTCAGGGACATTGCTGCTACTTTCTTGCGATGAGCCAACATCACTGGTCGATGGTGATTGGAGAAGTACACTGACTGCCTCTGAAGTACTCAAGGGCTTTGACTTAAGTTGGCGTGGTGGTGGAGGCACTGAACCCAATGGAGCCGGGGTGCTGCTCCCAGCTTGGTCCCCAGCAGATCCTGCTGCTGCAGGCGTACTTTTTTTTTTGCTCCCAAAAAATGTGGCGGTTGGCAAACCAGCCTCCTTGGTAACTTGCTTCTTCTGCTCCTTACTAGCAACTTTCTTGCTAGAGGAGCTACGGAGACCTTTTTTTGGGGCCATCTTCTTCAGAGCAGGTCAGACAGCAGGCCGCAGTTGCACGAATTGTAGAGTTGTCTAAGGCCAGACGTGACGTCGCGTGACGTTATGCTGCACACACACACCGCTGCAGGACTTCTTCCTGGCACTGGTGGTTCTCTCGAGTCTTGTGCACCTAAAACAATGGAAGACAGAGGAACATCAGTTCAGTTATACAGCAAAAAATCGAAAAACACTGCAAAATCAGCACAATCCCATTCCATCCATGCCCTCCATGATGTTTAAGTTCAAGACAACCCACAGAAAGACTAGGACCATGCAAGACTCACTACCCCTGGGCATAAATAAAGGTTGAAAAGTAGGCAAAATGGTTGCAGGCCTAACAATAAAGGCTGCATTCAAAATGGCCACTTGCCTGCCAGCACATGGCCAGTGCCTGTAGCTGCACTCAAAATGGCCACCAGCCACATGGCCTGTCCCTCCCCATGAACACCCCCAAAAATTGAAAAACACTGCAAAATCTGCACAATCCCATTCCATCCATGCCCTCCATGATGTTTAAGTTCAAGACAGCCCACAGAAAGACTAGGCCCATGCTAGACTCAAATACCCCTGGTGAAAAGGCCACAAGTACAGGCTCAAAAAACGAAAATCACTGAAAAATCAGCACAATCCCAATCCATCCATGCCCTCCATGATGTTTAAATTCAAGACAACGTACAGAAAGACTAGGCCCATGCTAGACTCAAATACCCCTGGTGAAAAGGCCACAAGTACAGGCCCAAAAAACGAAAATCACTGAAAAATCAGCACAATCCCAATCCATCCATGCCCTCCATGGTGTTTAAATTCAAGACAACCCACAGAAAGACTAGGCCCATGCAAGACTCACTATCCCTGGGCATAAATAAAGGTTGAAAAGTAGGCAAAATGGTTGCAGGCCTAACAACAAAGGCTGCATTCAAAATGGCCACTTGCCTGCCAGCACATGGCCAGTGCCTGTAGCTGCACTCAAAATGGCCACCAGCCACATGGCCTGTCCCTCCCCATGAACACCCCCAAAAATCGAAAAACACTGCAAAATCAGCACAATCCCATTCCATCCATGCCCTCCATCCATGATGTTTAAGTTCAAGACAGCCCACAGAAAGACTAGGCCCATGCTAGACTCAAATACCCCTGGTGAAAAGGCCACAAGTACAGCCCCAAAAAACTAAAATCACTGAAAAATCAGCACAATCCCAATCCATCCATGCCCTCCATGATGTTTAAATTCAAGACAACCTACAGAAAGACTAGGCCCATGCTAGACTCAAATACCCCTGGTGAAAAGGCCACAAGTACAGGCCCAAAAAACGAAAATCACTGAAAAATCAGCACAATCCCAATCCATCCATGCCCTCCATGATGTTTAAATTCAAGACAACCCACAGAAAGACTAGGCCCATGCAAGACTCACTACCCCTGGGCATAAATAAAGGTTGAAAAGTAGGCAAAATGGTTGCAGGCCTAACAACAAAGCCTGCATTCAAAATGGCCACTTGCCTGCCAGCACATGGCCAGTGCCTGTAGCTGCACTCAAAATGGCCACCAGCCACATGGCCTGTCCCTCCCCATGAACACCCCCAAAAATCGAAAAACACTGCAAAATCAGCACAATCCCATTCCATCCATGCCCTCCATGATGTTTAAGTTCAAGACAGCCCACAGAAAGACTAGGCCCATGCTAGACTCAAATACCCCTGGTGAAAAGGACACAAGTACAGCCCCAAAAAACGAAAATCACTGAAAAATCAGCACAATCCCAATCCATCCATGCCCTCCATGATGTTTAAATTCAAGACAACCTACAGAAAGACTAGGCCCATGCTAGACTCAAATACCCCTGGTGAAAAGGCCACAAGTACAGACCCAAAAAACGAAAATCACTGAAAAATCAGCACAATCCCAATCCATCCATGCCCTCCATGATGTTTAAATTCAAGACAACCCACAGAAAGACTAGGCCCATGCAAGACTCACTACCCCTGGGCATAAATAAAGGTTGAAAAGTAGGCAAAATGGTTGCAGGCCTAACAACAAAGCCTGCATTCAAAATGGCCACTTGCCTGCCAGCACATGGCCAGTGCCTGTAGCTGCACTCAAAATGGCCACCAGCCACATGGCATGTCCCTCCCCATGAACACCCCCAAAAATCCAAAAACACTGCAAAATCAGCACAATCCCAATCCATCCATGCCCTCCATGATGTTTAAATTCAAGACAACCCACAGAAAGACTAGGCCCATGCAAGACTCACTACCCCTGGGCATAAATAAAGGTTGAAAAGTAGGCAAAATGGTTGCAGGCCTAACAGCAAAGCCTGCATTCAAAATGGCCACTTGCCTGCCAGCACATGGCCAGTGCCTGTAGCTGTCTCAAAATGGCCACCAGCCACATGGCCTGTCCCTCCCCATGAACACCCCCAAAAATCGAAAAACACTGCAAAATCAGCACAATCCCATTCCATCCATGCCCTCCATGATGTTTAAGTTCAAGACAGCCCACAGAAAGACTAGGCCCATGCTAGACTCAAATACCCCTGGTGAAAAGGCCACAAGTACAGCCCCAAAAAACGAAAATCACTGAAAAATCAGCACAATCCCAATCCATCCATGCCCTCCATGATGTTTAAATTCAAGACAACCTACAGAAAGACTAGGCCCATGCTAGACTCAAATACCCCTGGTGAAAAGGCCACAAGTACAGGCCCAAAAAACGAAAATCACTGAAAAATCAGCACAATCCCAATCCATCCATGCCCTCCATGATGTTTAAATTCAAGACAACCCACAGAAAGACTAGGCCCATGCAAGACTCACTACCCCTGGGCATAAATAAAGGTTGAAAAGTAGGCAAAATGGTTGCAGGCCTAACAACAAAGCCTGCATTCAAAATGGCCACTTGCCTGCCAGCACATGGCCAGTGCCTGTAGCTGCACTCAAAATGGCCACCAGCCACATGGCCTGTCCCTCCCCATGAACACCCCCAAAAATCGAAAAACACTGCAAAATCAGCACAAATCCCATTCCATCCATGCCCTCCATGATGTTTAAGTTCAAGACAGCCCACAGAAAGACTAGGCCCATGCTAGACTCAAATACCCCTGGTGAAAAGGCCACAAGTACAGGCCCAAAAAACGAAAATGACTGAAAAATCAGCACAATCCCAATCCATCCATGCCCTCCATGATGTTTAAATTCAAGACAACCTACAGAAAGACTAGGCCCATGCTAGACTCAAATACCCCTGGTGAAAAGGCCACAAGTGTAGCCCCAAAAAACGAAAATCACTGAAAAATCAGCACAATCCCAATCCATCCATGGCCTCCATGATGTTTAAGTTCAAGACAACCCACAGAAAGACTCAGTCCACCCACCACTGAGTACCCCTGGGCAAAAGGCCCCAAAACAGCCCAAAAATCGAAAATTCCAAAATTTTAGCTGCAGCAACTGTAATGCCCCAATCAAACTTACTTGTAAAATTTCTAATCCAACAGTGATCCAAAGAAAGTCAAAAAGGCCTCAAATCCAAATATCCAGCAGCATCCACAAACAGTAATCCTTCCAGCTCCAGATCCAAATGAAAAGTGACCAGGAGATGGACAAAGCACTGGGAGGAGCCTGCTGAACAGGAACAGGAAGTTGAAGACTGTGGGGCACTTCCTTCGTCCCTCCCCCCTCCCCAAAATGGACTCCTCGCTAAAAAAGTGCAGGCAAATGTCAACCTAAGGAGTTATTCAGATAAAAATCATCATTTCAAGAAGGTTTATGCTGCTTGCTGGTGGATTTCTTGTGCAGAATTGCAAATTTTATATTTTCGCTTGTGCGAGATTCTTGCTGCTCGCCGCATCTCAAATCTCGCAATTGCGAAGTACCGCGAGACGTGATCTCGCCGTACTCGTGTTGACAAACTATCGCTGGCAAGCCGCGATGACGTAATCGCGCTCGCCAATTCCCGCGGGATCACACAGCAAGATCCAAAATGGCGCAGCACTCGCAAACTATCGAGAAAAACAACCCGGCAAACGATGATAAACGCCGCGCGCCGCAAAAATTGTATCACCAACGCCGCGCGCCGCAAAAAAAATCCGCTGCGTGCGAATTTGCGGATTTTGCGGGAAATTCGCAAATCTCGCGGATTGCGGATTTCCCGAAAATCCGCAAAATCCGCGAGCGTAACGGATTTTCCGCCCATGCTTAAATGGCACTGCCTCTGGGCCGGGCAAGCCACACGATGCAGGGGGCCTGAGGTGAGAATGCCCTAAGGCCCAGAACAACACCTGGACCCCAGTCTAAATTTGACAGCATGACGGGGGAGTGCCCATGATACTGGTGACACTTCACAGTGGCCTTGCGGGAACCGTGGAAGATAGTACGTTTCTAATGGCCGGTTTACAGAGGCCATAAAACTGGCCCACAGATGACCCTGAGTCACCGGCCCATTGTCTAGTGCCCGACTGCCCGCCTTCCCAATCCGACCCTGACAATTGTGTTTGTGGTGTTTTGCGCTCAGCATTACAGAAGAAATGAGGCACACCTCATGACCCCCTGTTCTCTTCTCATAGCCCCTGCATCTCTTCAGCTGGGTATTCATCATCTTGTTGAGTCCTGAGACACTCAAGCTAAGGTGCAAACTTTGACCTGAAATGCAACTGTTGGGGTTTTTATTAATTTCCAAGGCCATGCATAGAAGTATGCCTTGAGTAGGTGATGATGGGCAGAATTTCCACGGCACATATTCTCAATCTGTTTGCACTTACCTCAGCACAACCACAATAAACAATTTCACTGAGCAAAAGGCCTGCTGGTAAAGCTCAACAAGAATTTCAGCTCAGGGAGGTGTCAATTTCAGCCAAGGTCACACATAGTGCTAGTCGCACAGAGGCCAGGATCTGAGGCAGAGTCAACTGCAAGGAAACCCATATGATTGCAGGGCGAGGTGAACCGAATTCTACAGCTCTCAGAGTTTCAGAGATCAATCTAACACAGCGTCAGCTTTAGAGAGACCACAGTATCAGACACCCAGGACCTACAGTGAGCCCCCTGAGAGAATCCGGTGGCTCTGCAGAGGCAGGATTGCATAGCAAGTATGTGCAGTCCAGGTACTGAGCTAAGACTTTGTCAGATTTAACCAAGATCACAGAAAGTGTCAGCTGCAGAAACAGCAAGAGCACAATTGGTGTCAGCCACAGATTCTAAGTTCACACACAGTGCCAGGCACACAGAAGGCAGTAATAATGGCAGTGTCACATGTCACTGCTGACCTGGACAGATCGCCCGTTGGTGCCCCATGGGATGCAGCTTCCAAGAGAGGCTTGCGCGGTAAGCATGTCTGGCTTATACAGAGCCATGAGGGAGTCCGATTCACCCCAGATTACACATTGTGCTAACTGCACAGAGATTCAGATCACTGGTGCTGGGTCTATGTAGCTGTTATCTGAGTGAGAGAGCCTGTAATGCTGCTATGATTTATCTGTTGTGTGCATGGGGGAATTTTGGACTACTGCCACCGGTGTTGCATCTGCTTGGTGTGTGAGGGAAGCTTGCGAGCTCCTGTGCATGCCATACCTGTTCTGAGCGTGAGGGAAGCTTCCTGCGATGCTCCCTGTGAAACACCTCATATGTGTGTCACATGTGAGGGCTGACTGCACTGCAGCTGCCGCTGTTCTTGGTGGGTGCTGAATGTCTTCTCCGCAGGTGAGTAAACGTTTCACTGTTGCTAAGATGTGTATAGAAAGCACAAAGGAGGTTGGGAAAGGCGCACATGTGATACATTGTACAAAGAAAGCGCAGAGGAAGATGGAGAAAGGTGCACATGTAATAAGTTGTACAAAGAAAGCACAAAGGAAGATGGAGAAAGGTGCACATGTAATAAGATGTACAAAGAAAGCACAAAGGAAGATGGAGAAAGGCGCACATGTGATACATTGTACAAAGAAAGCGCAGAGGAAGATGGAGAAAGGTGCACATGTAATAAGTTGTACAAAGAAAGCACATAGGAAGATGGAGAAAGGTGCACATGTAATAAGTTGTACAAAGAAAGCACATAAGAAGATGGGGAAAGGTGCACATGTGATAAATTGTACAAAGAAAGCGCAGAGGAAGATGGAGAAAGGTGCATATGTAATAAGATGTACATGGAAAACACAGAGGAGGTAAGGGAAAGGTGCACATGTAATAAGCTGTACATAGAAAGCACATAGGAAGATGGAGAAAGGTGCACATGTAATACGTTGTACATGGAAAACACAGAGGAGGTTGGGGTAAGGCGCATATGTAATAAGCTGCACAAAGAAAGCGCAGAGGAGATTCGGGAAAGGGGCACGTGTAATAAGCTGTACATAGAAAGCACATAGGAAGATAGAGAAAGGCACACATGTAATAAACTATACATAGAAAGCACCTATGGAAGATGGAGAAAGGTGCATGTGTAATAATTTGTACATGGAAAGCACAGAGGAGGTTGGGGAAATGCGCACATGTAATAAGTTGTACAAAGAAATTGCATAGGAGGATGGAGAAAGTCACATGCGTAATAAAGCTGTACATAGAAAGCGCATAGAAGGATAGAGAAAGGCGCACATGTAATAAGTTGTACAAACAAAGCACATAGTAAGATGGAGAAAGGCGCACATGTAATAAGTTGTACAAAGAAAGCACATAGGAAGATGGAGAAAGGCGCACATGTAATAAGTTGTACAAAGAAAGAACATAGTAAGATGGAGAAAGGCGCACATGTGATAAGTTGTACAAAGAAAGCAAATAGGAAGACTGAGAAAGGTGCACATGTAATAAGTTGTACATGGAAAACACAGAGGAGGTTGGGGAAAGGCGCATGTGTATTAAGCTGTACATAAAATGCGCATAGGAAGATGGAGAAAGGCGCACATGTAATAAGTTGTACAGCACAGAGGGGGTTGGGGAAAGGCACATGTGTAATAAGCTGTAGATAGAAAGCACAAAGGAGGTTGGGTAAAGATGCATGTGTAATAAGCTGTACAAAGAAAGCGCATATAAAGATGAAGAAAGGCGCACATGCAATAAAGCTGTACATAGAAAGTACATAGGAGGATGGAGAAAGGCGCACATGTAATAAGTTGTACATAGAAAGCACATAGGAGGATGGAGAAAGGCGCACATATAAAGTCAAATACAAAACTGAGAATAGGACTTAAAAACTACTTTGGGTAACTAGGTGAAGGGGTCACAGATTAATGTTCACACGGAGGAAAATGCCAATACTGATGCTTGAATTCAACAACTAAATTACCAATGTAAAGACAACAATTCAAAACATGTATGGGCTAATGAATAGCTCTTTATTCTGGAGTATTTTCAATTATGCACAGTTTTATAATTAGTGATGCAGTTCAAAACCAAATTATATGACAATGGAGAAGTGTGGCTCAGGGGTTAGAGGCGGCAGACCCGGAAGCTGAGATCGGCCCTGGACCAGGGTTCAATTCCCCGCCTCGACGGGGGTTGGGCTCAATAATTCCACGGACTCGATAATTCTCGCTCTGGTGCCTACTCGATTCACGGGTTCACACTCTGCGACTCTGGGCAATAGCTTGCTTAATCTCCACAACGGCCCCTCGCGGCGGGATGCCTGGCTTTCACCTTGTGGATACCCTGCCGGGGTTATCTCACAGGGGAATACCAGGACGGGTTCCCTAAGCAAGCGCATAGATGCCTGCGATGTGGGCGATTTGCGCTATATAAATACATGTACATTTACATTTACATTTACATACATGTTTTGAATTGTTGTCTTTACATTGGTAATTTAGTTGTTGAATTCAAGCATCAGTATTGGCATTACCTCCCGTCCCTCCCTCGCCTTCCTTCAGTACAAATGAGGCCCCGCCTCCCACCCAGACCCACCCCCAGCATAAAAACTCTGCCCGCCCCCACCTCCACCTGTTTTTTTCTGTCTCCCTAGTGGGACTTACCTTTCAGCTCCTCCCTGTGGCGGTGCCGGGGAGTCTTCGGTCTGGTTCTCTGCTACGGCGGTGCCCTCTGCAGCGTTCTCCTGGCGGTGCCTCCTCTCCTCGTCTCCCTCGTGGTGTGGGGGCGGAGCGGTGGCTCAGGAATCCTCGGCGGTGTCCGGCGGTCCTCCTGTGGCTGGGGCTGCGTTTCCGGGTCGGGCTGTGTGGCTGCCTCCTCCCGGTATGCTGTATTCTCGGAGGCCAGGTAGGGCGGGTTTCGGCCCGTTTTTCCTATGTTGTTTCTGCTTAGGTGGTTCTCTTGCCCTGCAGTGCGGCCCTTGGTGCTGTGGCTTGGCGGCGGTTCTCGTGCCTTTGGTGGCTCGGGCTCTGGCTGCCTGGGGTGCGTCTCCGGCCGCTGCTCCATGTTTCCTTGTGATGGCAATCTAGCCTTCTGGAAAAAGCCTGGATTCAGTACGGTGACTCCTGGAGATGCCGGGGATTGAACCCGGGGCCTCATTCATGCGATGCTTGCGCTCAACAAGGGTGGTGCTCTTGGCGCTTGTCTGCCCCTGGGTCGCTGGGGGTTGTTGGGGCTTGCTGCCTCTTCCCTGCTGCTGGTTCTCCGGTCCCCCTGGGGTGCCCTGACCGCATGGGCTCCATATGGGGGTGTTCTGCCTCTCGTGTCTGCTTCTGTTGCTTGACTTGGATGAGGCTGCTCTGTCCAGTGTTCTGGGGTTCGGCGGGTGGCTTCTGTGCCCTCCCATCTTCATCCTGGGGCTCCTGTTCGGGGCTGTTTCCTGGGATTTGGGGGGTCCTTCTGCCGCCTTTGGCGTTGCGTAGGGCGCTGGGTTCTTGTCATGACTTTTTCGCTGACCTCCTGCACTGGTCGGGGGTTGGGGGGGCTTTGCTCTTTTCCTGCCGGGCTGGAACTGTGGGGTTCTTTCTTTGCTGTTCCTGGCCCTTCTGGTTAGGGCTTGACCTTCGTGCCCGGTGTGGTGTGTGGCTTGCGTTGCCCGTGCGTGGTGTTTTCCATGCTGTTCCCACTGTTGTGCGCTGCTCTGTCCACTGTGGTATGCCCGGCTGGCGATTGCCTGTGTGTCGTGCCGTAGGGCGGTCTCTCCTCTGTCCTATGTGTTCCTTCTGCGCTGTGTTGATCCTGGAAAGTTTTCGGGTTTCTTTGCGCGCTCGGGTGGTGTCTGGGGTTTAGCTTCTGTGCTACTCATCCCTCTCTTCCTCCAGTGGCTTTGCCTCTTGGTGGTGGTCGCCCTTTTCCTCCCGTTGTGCTGCCGGACTCTGTCCTGGCCGTGCTGCTTGGTGGGTCTGATGTTCTGCTTGACTGCTGCTGTTGCGCTGGTTGGCCTGTTCTCTGCTTCTTCTGTGCCCTCCTGGATGTTGGGTTTCATGGAGTTGGCGTCGGCGGCTCGTGGTGGCTGGGTGTCGCCACCTTGGCCCTCTGTTTGCCTTGCCTGGGATGGGGAGTTCTGCCTTTCCCGCGTGCCTTGCACTGGGGCCTTTCCGTTCTCCCCGCTGTGGGTGTCTCCTCTGGCTTTCGGGTGCTCATGGTTTTGGCCTTTTGTTCACCCTAGCTTGCTGCCTCCTTTTCTGGGTGCCGTGCCCTGTTGGGTTCCTGTCACTGCTGTCTGGTCCGTTCCCTGTCAGTGGGTGGTCGTCTTTGGCGTTTCCTCCTCTGTGTCTGCGGGACGTTTCTGTTGACGGGGTCCTATGTGCGGTGGTTCATGGGGGCTGGGTCAGCTTGGTGCCGGTTCCTCCGGTTCGTTGGGGTTCCTCTGCCGGTGCCCGTCTCCGGTTCCTGCTGGGTGGCTCTCCTGGACTGGGTGTCCTGTCTGCTTGCCTTTTGTTCCCTCTGCTGGGTTCCTGTCGGTGGGGCTAGGGTTTGGGGCCCGCTCCGTTTTATTGCTGGGGCTGTGGTGTCCGGAGGCTTTGTGCCTGTTCCGGTTCTCCTGGGGGTCTGCTCCTGGCTTCGGCCCGATTTCTTGCTGGGGCTAGGGTGTCCGGCGGCTTTGTGCCTGTTCCGGTTCTCCTGAGGGTCTGCTCCTGGCTTCGGCCGGTTCCCTTCCGTGTGTTGGCCCTTCGGGCGGCTTTTCCACGGGCTCTGCGTGTGGTACGCACGTTTCTGGGTTGCGTCCTTCCCCTTCGGACTCGGGCCTTCGGCCTGGGTCTTCCGGCATGTCCGGTTGCTCTCGTGGCTCTCCATCTTTCGGCAGGGGTGTTCCCTCTTCCTTCTCTGGTCGGCCTCTTGCGACTTACGGCTGGAGTGTCTTTTTGCTCGGTCTGTTCAGGAGGTCCTTTGTGGTTCTTCTGGTGATCGGGCTTTTGGTGGCCCGGGGTGTGTTTTCGCTGATCCCATCTCTGGGCCTGGGGTTTGTCGGGGTGCCGTCTTCGGGCTGTGCTCGGCCCCGTTCCCTTGTCCGGGTGCCTGGTCTCTCTTCCTTCGTGGGTTTGGGCCTTTTTGTCCCAGGGCTCCTTGGGCGGTCCTGTGGCTGCGGGTGCTGGGGCGCCTGGCTTCTGTGGTGTTTCTTGTTGCCTGGGCTAGTTTTCTTCTTCTCTGCCTGTCCATCTGGCTCCTGTTGGGTTGGTCTCCGGGGTCTGTTGTCCCTGCTGCCCTTGTCGGTCCGTCCCCGGGGGTGCTCTCCTGGTGGCTCGGCCGCTGTTGCCTTCTGGCCGGTTGTTCACTGGCTCCTCCGGCTCCGCTTTTGGTGGCTTCGGTCGCCAGCCTGTCCTTGGCTTTGCTGGGTTCTGTTTGGGTTCCGGTTCTGGTTCCTGCTGATCTCCCGGGGGTCCTCTTGCTGGCATTGGTCCAGGTTCTGGTCCTTGATCCTTGGTTTCCTATGTCCTGTGTATGTGGACTCTGGTCTGGGTGCTGGGGCTGTCTGCTCTCTGCCTTTGGCGGGTGGCCTGTGTGCTGGCTGTTCTGTTGTGCTGGGTCCCTCCTTCCTCTTGGGGTTTCTCACTCCTTCCCTGTGTCCTGCCTGTTGGTGGGTCGTTGGGGCCTCCCTGTGGTGGTCCTGTTGCGGCGCCTGGGTGGCCCGATTCTGGTCTCTGGGCCAGGGGCCCGGGTCTTGGGGTGGTCGGCGGCTGGCCCTCTCCTTGGCCTCTAGGTTTTTCTGTGTGCCTTCCCCTTCCCCCTCGCTGCTTTTCTGCTGCTCTGGGCGTTTCTGGTGCGGGCCCTGTGGGTCTGTTCTCGGGGGTTGGTTGCTCCCTGTTGGCCTTGAACTCCTTGTTTTCCTCTCCTGTCCGGGCTGTGTTGGGCTCAGTGTGGGTTCCTTCCTGGGGTTCCGTGCCCTTTGATGTTCCGTGCCCTTCCCCTGGGTTCTGTGCGGGGCTTGCCCCTGCTGCCTGGCGGTTGTGCGGCTGGCCTTGGCTGGGTTGGGGGTTCTCGGCCGGCTGGCGGTGGCTTGCGGGCTTCCCGTCGGTCCTCCTCTCGGCTGTCCTATGCTTGGTGTTTGCTGGCCCTTTTCGGCCCGGGGTTCTGCTCTGGTGTTGTTCCCGTGGTGCTGGCCTCCTTTTTGTGTGGCGGTTCGCTCCTTCTGGGGCTCTTCTGGGATTGTCGGTGGCTCCTCTGCGGGTGCAGGGGGGCGGCTTTCCTGCTTCTTGGTGCTACTGGCTTCCTTGCATGTTGCCTGGGGTCTGTTGCCTGGTTTTCTTTACCGGGTCTGGTGTGTTTGATTCCCTGCCCTGTCGTGTCCTTCCCTTCGGGGTCTTTGCTGCTTGTGTTGGATGTCCTGTCCGGTCCGCCCTTTGGGCTCCTTTGGGACTTGGGTTGCGACTCTCGGCTTTTGGGCCTTGTTTTTTGGTTGCTGTCGCCCCTGCGGGGCACTTGGGGGGTGTTTGGGCCCTGTCTTGTGCGTTCCCTTCTGTCTGGTCTGTATGGTTCTGCTGGTTTTGGGTCCGGTTCCGTCCCTTGTCCCTCCGGTGGCTCGGCGTTTTCGCTCTGTTAGGGGGTGGTTTTGCCTGTGTTCTGTCCTGCTCCTTCCTTGGCTGTGGAGTCTCGTTTGCTCTGTTTGGCTGTCCGGCCTCTTTTGCTGTGGTGCCTGCTGGTTGTGGTGTCCTTCCGGGTGGTGGACTCTGTTTGTTCGCTTTGGTCCGACTCCGGGGTTTGCCTTCCCCCGCTCCGTGGGGTTGTTGGTTTCGGTCCGCCGTCTTGGTGGCTTTTCCTCTGGTGGGGGTTCAGGCCTCAGAGTCTTGTCCTCTTTACGAGGCCAGGGATGTTGATCTGCTGTGTTTTGGGCACTGTTTTGTGTTCTTTGTCACTCAGTTGTCCGTCCCTGTTTTCTTCTGCTTGCTATGTCCTCATTTGTACTGAAGGAAGGCGAGGGAGGGACGGGAGGTAATGCTTCCATTTCTAACGATAATGGCATTACTCCTAGTCCTACTCCCTCGCCTTCCTTCAAGGACCCTCCCTCCCTCCCGGTGCGGTTCAACTGAGTGCTAGCTCGGCTTGTTTGTGTACAGGTGGAGGTGGGGGCGGGCAGAGTTTTTATGCTGGGGGTGGGTCTGGGTGGGAGGCGGGGCCTCATTTGTACTGAAGGAAGGCGAGGGAGTAGGACTAGGAGTAATGCCATTATCGTTAGAAATGGAAGCATTTTCCTCCGTTGTTTACATTGTCAGGCTCAGCCTTACTGATTAGAGCCAGCCCCATTTGGTATTAGTAACAGATTAATGTACAGCATGAACGCTACAGAAAGGTGGGGCAGCTGGAGGAGTACAGTTCTGAAGGTCCTGGCACAGAGGGTAGGGTCGGGATCAAAGTATACCCACCTGCCTGTGATTTTAACTTCTATACGGTAGCATTTTCCAATTAATGGGTCATATGTTGTATGTATATTTATTTCTGTTTCGCTGTTATTTTCTGTGTATGAAAATAAACATCAGTGTGACACGAGAGTAAAAAGCAGAGAAAGGCCAGGGTTTGGAGTACGAGGCGGTTGGAATGAGCCGCCCTCTTAGGAAAGATGTGCTATTGCTTCCATGTCCCATGAGGAATAAACAATGCTTTTATCAACCCTGCCTGTGGCGAGCACTCTTTAA
Organism: Lissotriton vulgaris; assembly: GCF_964263255.1. Classification (NCBI taxonomy): domain Eukaryota; kingdom Metazoa; phylum Chordata; class Amphibia; order Caudata; family Salamandridae; genus Lissotriton; species Lissotriton vulgaris. The sequence continues at coordinate 892,551,144 of NC_141693.1, read as the reverse complement.
AAGACCGGCCTCGTGGGAAATGATTGTACAATTGTAACCTTCCTGAAACTTTCTTTAAAAGAAATGTTGGACCCAAAGAGAACATACCTCCTCTATGAGTTATCCATGATCTTAAGGGGGTAGAGGCATTGCAGATCTTTTGGGTTGTACGACGGTACAACGCTGGTAAATACATTGCATGCATTTGCCTCGCATTTTTTAGCACGCATGTTTTTTCCGCGATTACGCATTTACATCGCATGCCAATACTACGCATTGTTTTTATATTTAGAAACAATGTATTGTGGGGGGAGATCTCTCCCCCCAACTTACCTTAAATTTGTGGCATTGGTAAGCGATGTAAATGCATAATTGCGGTAAAACAATGCGTGCTAAAAAAAACGAGGCAAATGCATGCGATGTATTTACCATGTTGTAAAGACTCAATCAATCAATCAAAGCATTTATATAGCGCACTACTCACCCGGAGGGTCTCAAGACTGTTTCCCATCTCTTGTTCTGTCCTTCCTTCTGTGAGTGCCCTGGTACCAGAATATCAGAATTGGAAAATCGTCTGACAAAAATGTCAGTTCCAAAAAGTATTTCCCAGTTGGTGGTATTAATAGATAATCTGCATCCAATGGGACGATATTTTAGTAAGCTGTATTTAAGACACAATATTTATTTCAGCTGACTACAATATTCTGACATACAGCCCAGGGAGGTGTGGGAGGAGCTCTCCTCCCATGCAGTTCCGGATTACCAAATAAGCAAAGTAGGGACTGGCCTATGGGCCGCACTCCTTTTAGGTGCCATGCGACAACGGATCAAAATAATATTGATTTGATCGTGAACGAAAATTACAATCAAGTATTCTAAAATATTGTTTATAAAAGTTAGAAAAAAAATGAATCAACTCAAAAAACCGAAAACTTTACATTAAAGACTGTATAGAGATAATATCGTATTAAAGTAATGTATCCATTAACAACTTAAAGTTACATGTCTACATTCTCGAATGTTGAACGAGGGCTTAGAACCAATGCCTGGTCAAGCAGAGAAGAGGACTAGGGAGGGGGAACATTGAATAGAGTTCCATGGGATACAATGGCAGATGAGTGATGATCCTTCAGGTCTACTGTGATTGTGATTAGATAGGCGTGAACTAGCCTACACCAGCAGCAGTTGGGAGGGAGGGATGAGGGTGGGTAAGTTGGGGATTTAACATGGACATATGGGATGACTGAATGTTTATTAAGCCATTTGTTGACCCTTGTGATGTTTACCAGATAAATGTGTTTTCTACAGTAGGGTTAAGCACACTGAGGTTAATATGCTAGGACACTCCTACAGAGGAGGCTGAGTAACTAGATAGGGCAACCGATTTGTGATAGCACTGACGTTCAGCAATTACCCATTAGGGCTATGACGGGTAGAATGTTGGGATTGAGGAAGGGATGTTATAGAAAAGCAGATGCAAGATCATCCTGCCGCACAGATGCATTGGTAGATCACTTTTATGTTTCTGACCTTTCCTAGCTAACGCCGCCCGGCCTCCGGGATGTGGGCTAAATGGTTGTGTGATGTTTACTTACCGACCTGTGGAAAACAACTGTTAAAGATGGGACTATCGGCACAAATGTTTGAGTATTTTACAACTCTGCAATAAAAACACATTTTACAAAACATCCATTAACAACTTAAAGTACATAAACCATAGACACCAGATTCAGGCATCAGTTTGTCTCTTAAAAGCTCATCCCTTGGTAGCTGTCAGTTTGAACAAAAATCCAGTGGATTGGGTATTAGGAGATAATTTGAGAGGGGTGGGGGGCAAATTTCGACTGCCTAGAGGCCTCCACAGGGTTTAATCCAGCACTGCTCCTGCATTAGTCAGTCACTACTTTCCTACCTTTAAAAGTATGGGTGAAGTCTGGAGGTAGGGTACAGCATTGTCAACAGTCACTCTTCCCATTGCCACCCCTTTCAGAGAGGCATCATTGATCGGTGCTGTGTTTGTGGGTGTTGTAGAGACAGGCCTACGCCTGGCTCGAGAGAAAGGTCAGGCTCCGACTCGCCAGAGGAAGTGCTGGTCAGCGCTGTGCCAAGGTTTTTTCATATTTTTCATTACTCCCTGGGAGGGTTGCGACAGGCGGATCTGGAAGAGGCTAAGGAGTGACTGCACCGTTAGTGTGGGGAGGGATGGTTAAGATGAACTGATCTTGAGTTCACTCTCTAGTGTTGTGAAAGTGCTTGAAGAGGGACTTGAAACTAGAGCGTGCTATACCAGTCTGTTGTGTGATTGGACAATTGAAACTAGAGGTGGGCGAGCCAGCAAATTAACAGTAGAGCCAGAGCTGAGCCACAGCCGAGCCAGAGCCAAGGGTCTTGCTCGGTTCTTGGAGCCCGTGCGCTAGCCAAGTCCTGAACATGTTTTCTATGTAGTTCAAAAACCAGACATTACGTAAAATTTGATAAAGTCTCTTCAAAATTCTAAAAGTTTTTTTTATTTACCATGTAGAAGCTTTGCCATTAATACTTCACATTCTAGTATTGCACTGAGAAGTACATTATTAAAAGTGACCATATTTAAACATGAACCACTAGTGAACTAAGAGGCTAGACAGTTCTCATGTAAACGCTTTACTTGGCCCCTATTATTGTAGAGCAACATTCCTCATATTAAGACTTTTTTTCTACCTCAAGGTTATTGATAGTTCTAAACAAAAATGTCATCATCAAAATACATAAAACAATCACAATAAAAACATCTAAAACAGTTTGGGCTAAAATATACACAAGATAAAACATTCAGAAGTGTTAAATTTGAAAACATGTATATACAAACATCGATTAAATATACATTAGCTCAGCCACCCTATAAGACTTCAACCTGGCATGTTGCTTAGCAGCTTTTGCCTCTTTGTCCAGGTCACATGTATAAACATGGACGCAACCGCTACCCTTGAGGTATCACTTTTTGCTGATTCTGTAGGCTTCTCCCTCTTTGAGCACCTTTCGGCAGGAGGTATATATACCTCATGAAACACAGATAGAGGCCCATTTCTGAAAACAAGCGCTTTATTTCAGGTAATGCGGCACATTACTTTCTCAGTCCATGTTTCGGGGTTAGCCTTGATCACAGAGAGAAAGTTCAAACAAAGTGCATGCGTGCGTGCATTCTTATAGCTGTACTGAACCACGTGACTGGTGGACCTACAACTTCCAGGATGCAACGGGAATTGCAAGTAAGTGCTGGTTTTCAGAGACAGTTCTCGTTATTCATTTTCCCGTGAATTGCATATTAAATCACTGTGGAGATCAATCACAGATGTTTTGTAGCCAGCATGGTGCTTGATAAACTGTTGTCCTGATCCAAAGCTTACGTCCCCAGCACACACACATATATGTATGTAGGTATATATATATATATATATATATATATATATATATATATATGAGAGAGAGAGAGAGAGAGAGCGAGAGAGAGAGAGAGAGAGAGAGAGAGCGCTTCCTGAACTGGACTGAAGGTACTGGAGTGCTTGACGTAAGGACGCGTTACTTAACATAAGGGTACCATGCATTGTTGGTAGAGATGGGTAGAAGAGGTGATTTGCGCAGAATCACAGGATGTTCAGCCTATGCTGGGACTTGAACCTGGTTCCCAAGTTCCACAGTCCACACCTCTGACCCTAAAGCCACATCCAGTACACGGTGAGAGAGGCAAGCAGAATCCACCTGAACGCGCAGCTCGTTATGGGTTCGAGGTTCTAACATGTCCTCGAGCTGAGCCGGAGCCAGACTTCAGGCTCGAGCCCGGCTCGAGCTCTCAGTGGCTCTCCCACCTCTATATGAAACATCATTCGAATTGCATCCATTTTATTTCAGCCTGGATCACCCTGCAATCAATGGCTAGCGACCTCGTCTACAGGTCTATGCTTAAAGTGGAGGCATTTTAATTACATATTAATAACATTACATCTTAATTTTTCCTTTAGATTTACACTTTTGTGCAGATATCTGATTTAAAGGGTACCGAAAGTGTACGCGCATGTGTTGCATTTCGTTTTTTGCCATACAAAACATTGACAGTATTTCTGAGGTGTTTTACATAGTTATGTGGCAGTATCTTATCAACAAACTAAGTCTGCAGAAGGCAGCAAATGTGAAGTAATGTGTGGCATTCGTAATGAGTCTGACAGTCTGATATCGCTGAATGAATCAGGCAAATTAATTGGTTACCAATTACCTGTCAAGAAATGGAATAAATGTCGGCTCTAAATATCAGGGAGACAATTGAAGTAAACATCTTTGCTGAAGTTATACCATCTCACCACCAAGTGTCGCCCTGTCCCACACGTTTGTAATGCAGCTGTACCCAGCACTCCAAATGTTCAACACTACAAAAAGTGTCTCTCGATTGGTGGAACTAAGACTCAAAATGCTCTCATCATCGGATCAATTATTGATATTGTATTGTATTGGTATTGGTATTAAAGAACTGCTTCCATGGGGATTAGGGACAAAATAAAAGGTAAAAGCTCAAAAGACGAAAGAATAAAAAAAAGAGAGAAAGAGCCCTAAAAAGTTCTCAGAACCACTGTGATATATGAAAAATGATAAAGTACCACCATATTACAAGAGCAACAACACAAAATGCAAAGCACAGAAATATTTTTGTGAGTCCACAGGAAATGCTTCTTTGTATTGCTGTCTATCAATCTTCAAAGCATCAGCACAGCTGATCCAAATTACAAACAAAACGATTAAACCAAAGAGAGGTTCCCTAAATATAAGGGGGTTTTTCCCAAATATTTTCCGTCAATATTAATGCACATAGCTCTCAAGATTTAGCTAGTGAGATTTGTAGGTAAGTTTCTTCCAAACATTCTATACATCAAATACCTTAAATTCTGCAGCCAAATTCACAAATGGTTTCGCGGAGTGACAAACAAAATTGCAAGTGAAATTCTCAATCCAAATCAAGCAAAGCAGGGCAGGTTTAACTCTAAGCAAACTGAACTTGTGACTACAGAAATTCAACCCCTCAGTCGGAATTTAGAAATTTACGGTTGAGGCGGGATTGAGGGATTTCTTAAGAGGCAGCTACAAACGGGAAGCGGCCCCTTCATGAAGAAAACAATTTTTCTCTTGGAGAAAGAAAAAAAAATAATTAAGGGCCAGATTTACAGCCCTAAATTGCATGCGCAAACAGGTTTGCGACCCGTTTGCGCATGCAAAATGGCCCAGGGCCATGTAAAATTCCAAAATAGCGAATCGCAATTTATTTGCGACTCGCTATTTTGGAATTGCGTGTCGCAATTAGGAAGTGGCGTTCCCTTCCTAATTGCATCCAAAAATCAAAGTATGAATGTTTTGTGACCTCAATTGCTGTCGCAAAACACTCGTGAATTACCACCCTCTTCAAGAGGGTGGTAATTCAGTCGCAATTTGGAAGGGGTCCCTAGGGGACCCCTTCCACTTTGTGACCGTCTCTTAAAATATTTTTAAGGGCAGGCAATTGCCACAGGGACCACTACCTGCCCTTAAAAAAATATTTCCTTGAAGGAAAACGGGCTGCATTTTAAAAAACTGCTTTATTTAAAAGCAGTCCCAGACATGGTGGTCTGCTGAGCCCAGCAGGCCACCATACCTGCGAGGGCCTGTCATTCCCAATGGGCTTGCAAATTGTGAGAGGCTCATTGATATTCATTTGCGACCCCATTGGTAATTGCAGACAGTGTTAAACACACTGTTGTACATGGCAAATTGCACTTCGCAAATTGCGACTCGCAAATGAGTCGCAATTTGCGAGACGCAATTTTGCTGGTCGTACATATGGCCCCTAATGTGCTATTTCAATTTTGTATTGCCTTACCCTATGCTGCATATTAAATCCTTTCAAAATTCCATATACTTTAATGTTAAATAAGCCTGGAAAAATCATACTGTTGTATTTTTTCATGATTATATTTAGAATAGTGTGAGAATATGATATAAATTGTAAATTTGTTCAAAAGTTCTGACTTTTCCAGCCCACCTATTACCAATCCAGGCTGACTGGATGGGCCCAATTACAACTCAAGTGGATTAGAAGCCCTGGGTAACATATTGCTCCACATGATTACAGATGGCCACTGCTCTCCCACCTGGGTTTCCCAATTGCAGGAACACAGGGCCCAATGCTACTGGCTGGGATCCAGTTGGTAAAATCACATCTGAATTAGATTGCATGTGCTACCCAACCCTGGCCTCCTGCACCCACCTGACCCCCTTCTAAAACATGGGGCAGCATGGATCATTTGCCCCTTCCAGCCCAAAGCCTACCCTGACCTCTGTCATCCTCAAAGCAGGAGGGAAATGTGAGCATTAATCCACATTGAATTGGGAATTCCAGGTAGCATTATACCTAAAAAAATGGGTACAGGTGGTTCTTCTCCATTGAGTGGAGAAGAACTAATATAGCCGGTAGAGCCCGCCATAGCGGACTCTACCGGCCATTAAAGGCCTGCTCCAGCGTTAAGGGCCTGAGCCGAAGGCGAGGGCCTTTAACAAGGGAGCGGGCCTTTAATGGCCAGTCAAGCCCTCTGCGGAGGGCTCCAAGTTTATTAGAGCATTCCCCCCCTATAACGCAGAATGTTCTAATTTATAAAACAGAGGCCTCATGGAGCCCGAGTGGGTTGAAATCCCTTCGGACTCCGTGAGGCCTTTGTTCACAGTAACAGCCTGTGAACAAACATTGTAATGTTGATGCTCTGAGCTCCTACCAGGCATTAGAAGCCCCGGAGCACTCAATTGATTTCAATGGAGCTCCCAACATTCCAATGTCCTAATATTAGTCAGAGGTAGGTGCGAGGCTAGTGGCCAGAAATATAATTTTTATGCATGCAGTATCCGCACACCTAAACCCACCCACTTGTACTTGGACCCTATGTGTTTGTATGTGTCTATATATATAAATACTTTCAATAGGCACAGAGCTTGAAATGGAACAAGGAACCTAGAGCAGGAAAGAATGTGCTGTAGTGCTCTGCTCTTTACAGAGCTGCACTGTGCACATGTTGCACAACACTTGACAAAGCGATTTGCGAAGTGGTATGTGCCCAGCCACAGTGTGTGGGCTTGGCTGTGTGGGCACAGAAGGGTAGGGCAGTGCAGGATTGCTCTAATAATGCCTATGTGGTGCTCATGCTCATATACTCTGTCGGGTGGATTTACTCTGATTTTGCGTCAAGTTTGTGTCACTTTTGTCGCGCTGCCCCAATGCAAAATCATTTTTTGGTATTTACTAAGCCATGCACAGCCACTTTGTGTGTCTTTGCCTGGTTTAGTAAATACAAAGAAAGTCAAAGCAGTGCAGCCGAAAGCGCTTGGAAAGGCATTCCATAGGTGGAGCATGCATCAGCATACAGCACAAGATACAGCACTCCCTTCTTAACAGAAGACCCAACAATGACAGCTACAACTCACCTACCTCTGCTGAGGTGTGTCTGCTGGGAATGGCAGTGTCTACCATTATACTGTGTCTTGCAACACCTGCAGACTCCTTCAGTTTCCGGTTTGATTTAACAAGTCCGACTGCTTGTCTTTCAACGTTTGGATGCCTTTAGCTTTCCGTATTTTAAGTTGCCGCCATGGTATTGATCAACAATGTTTATTAACAGGCTATTGCCTTGAGTTTAAAAAAAGGATAATCTAAAAAAAAATATACAATTACCCGTCACTGAGTTCAACTTTCACACGGAAGATGTCACTTCCTGTGATGTCATTGTGGGCCCAAAGGACACATGCTGTAATTTCCACAGCCCCGTGATTTTATTACAGCTGTATAGGTGGATATAATAGGTTGTGGAATAATTGTGAATAAAGATCGTCAAGAGGAGGTGCTCCTCAGACATTAGTCGTAGGCAAGCATGCGCATTCGATAAGGTAGGTTTTATCGAGCGAGCCTGCTTGGTTATGGATGAAGTGAAGGAGGGCTTCAGAGCACTGAGGTTGGCCTGCAGAGTAGGTTGCAAGATCTCCTGACCATCAACATGGCTCTATTTTCAAAGTATGCATCGTGGCATTGAAAATACGGGTGTCCACCGCATGTCATCACTTTCAAGAGATTTCTGTCCAACTACAGTAATAACATTTCTAACAATTCTAATTTCTCGTTGCCTGCAGGTCACAAAAGAAACACGAAAAAATCTGAACATGAGCTCAGCGTATGTTGAAAGCCAACAACTGCTGGTGTCCCAGAAGGACTACAAACTGTTCCGCACACTCATGGTGCTGATGTGCTCCTTCTTCTTGATGTGGAGCCCGATAGTCGTCACTGTCCTCCTGATACTGGTGCGGAACTTTAAGAAGGACTTCCAGATCTCCTCTTCATTCTTCTTCTGGATCATGACGTTCACCTTCGCCAACTCAGCTCTGAACCCCATTCTGTACAATGTCAGCGATGTCAGGCGTAAATGGTGGCAAGTCCTACGCTGTCGCTTGTCGGACAAGAAATCGGATAGTTCCGACACCACCACGCAAAAAAATGAAAATGATCAGCCAGATTTGTCTATTATTGCCAAATAAGTCATGTTTTTATGTAGATTGAGGTTGTTTATACTTTGATTCAATGTAAATTTTACATTAAATGGTTTTCCTAGGTATAGTTTGCTTCTTTACGTTTGAGGAAATGGCAGTTTATAGAAAAGGTCTTTTGTACTCTTTCCACTTGTGGAATCATACATAACTTGCTCTTCTATAGTTGAAACAGCTCTATGTGTTTTTTATTGCCTTTATTTAGAGCCCCCATGCCCCAGTGTCGCAGTGACGCCAACGAGGCCTTCAGCGCATGGAAGTCAAATTTAATCAACGTTCTGAAAACAATGAAAATTCACAATGCATGGGTTTTTGCTTTAAAAACACACTCTGGAATGCCTGGGGTCTGGAGACTTTTGTTTGTTACATCTAGCATTGCTCACTTGCTTTGGATGGTAACCAAAAATGTTCAGGGATCTGTGGATGAACTTTCTGAGCATGATTGTACTTGGACACAGAAGTCCGACTGGCATGGCGTTAACGAGTCATCTAACGCGAAATGATGGGGCCCCCTGCAGAATGTTATAAGGGACACTACCAGAGTCTCCCATATCTCACAGATATTCATTGGCTTTGGGCTGAATAGGGGTCCACTGAAAGGTTGAGGCCCCTCTGAGATATATGCGGCATCCCAGCTCTGCAGGGGCCTGTGTTACACCCCTGCTGTTACCTCTTGTGAATGAAACTGACGTGCCCTTTGGGGGTAGGTAAAGTTGCTGAAGCATTTTAGTTTCACTGATTGTGTCTAAAGTCTTCGATACTCCTTAAATATGTGACTATTGCTATTAGGCCACCTCGATTATCAAATGTTTCAGAAGCAGCTATGTACTTGGACACAAGCTCCCAGTTGGAAACAATGGGCTCTGGGGTCTGTTTTCTATCCACATTATGCCATGTTGTATTTTTTTAATGCTAAGTCATGTTATGTTTTGTAATGTTATGGCATGTTCTGTTCTGTCCTGGTATATTACGTTCTGTTATGTTCAGAGTCCCCTAAAATAGCATCGGGGCAGGTCATAAAAACCACCTGCCTCAGGCGTGAAGGGAGAAGTGACCTAAGTTGTTTTTATGATTCTTGGTGGCTCAGTGGCGATATAACTGGTGGGACTTGAGCCAGCCTCGCAGAATCTTTTTTGTTCAGTCACTCTAGTTCTACCAGCAAGGCGAGGTTCCTAAGAGGTTTGTACCTGATGTTTTAATGCTGCTCACAAAGTGACCCAGGCAAACCACTAGGTACCACAGTGATGAATTTTCTCCAATTCACTTAGAAAAGTACGATCCCCTTGATCTAACTTCACAATTCAACACAATTATAGGCAAACAATAAGTAACCAACTATTAAAAAACTTGTACTTTTATTCAATGAAAAAGTTTGTGTGAATACTATTAAAAACAAAATATAATACGATACCAGATAAAAATTAATAAAGAAATTCACAAAAATACAGTTAAAATAAGGCTAATACAGAGTCGATTATGACCCGCATAATCACAAAAACAGACAGAAACAGGTAAGACATGCAATTTGTTCAATACAGTTTGCACATTCAATTTCCTGTGAGCTCACTTAGTTCTATACATAGATTTAATCTGTATTTCCTCAAAAGTGATGGAATCCTGAATTGTACATGTAAAGTACGTCTAAAGTGCGTCGACGCGTTTCGATGGATCAAGTGAATTACACCATCTTTTTCAAGACTTAACATTTTTCTGTCATGTAAGCGAGGTCAAATAGTTTTTTCATCCCTTGCCACATATATGGCTGTAGTAGAAATCAGGCAGATCCTAATTCGTACTACCTGCTGTAGCTTGCGTAACACGATGGTTGCAAGGCTGATTAAAGATTGAGCCTTATGCGGTGTATTTAAATTCCCAGAATTCTTTGGGATCTTTTTTTTAATAAAAAAAACATAATCCTATATATGGAGACTTCGTTATGAGGATCCGTGTTTATGAGGATCTTTAAAACGGCAAAATCTAAGTCCCGCCGAGGTCCCTGTAGAATTGGGAAACAGTTGGGTGATCGCAGTAGTTTTCAAGAATACGAGCAGGCTACTTGATGGTGCCTGGCATGGCGTCGTTCATGGGGTTTCGCGTTGCATCGCCAAATCTCCAATTCAGCCAGGGGAACAAAAGTGAAACTTAGATGGACTGTGTAGCAGAACGTCTTCCATGATCAAACTCCTACAGGTGAAACAATGTATCAGCAGAGACTGGGCAGATATCTTTCCTTTATAACTTTTAGGGTGGCCCAGGAAAATACCCAAAACAATTCAAAAGAGTTTAGAAATAACACACAAACTTTCCGGATGCACATATTCAAGAAACAATGCATGCATACAAAAATAGATGGTAATTTAGACAAGGCATAAAAGTTAAAAAATAAGGTCAATTATTTGTGCCTAAAAAAAAATAGACACGCAGATAGGACACTTAGGCCTAAGAGTGAATTATGAAATTCAAAAATGAATGCACCACTGCCCCAGGGACAATATGGTGGATCGGATGTATACCCTCTGTGAGACACCAAAGTATGTTTTCAACTCTAGAGGAGGTCCTTAGCTTTGTAACTGGAGTCTAAGTTACTCATATTTGCCTTGTTAATGTATTTTGTTGCAAGGAATCAGTCAAGAAATGTCCTAGGCTCGTCTGTGGCAGACTGGTCATGGGTTCCTTCCTCAAAGCTATTTGCTTATTTTCATCTCTTGGTTTGTACAAAGACAACAGATAATGAACCTACAAAACGCTGTGATTGAATTAGCCAACGCAATATCTAGGGTCTACAGAAAGGGCTTCCACCTCATAGCCCACCACTCTGTGTGGGCAGTAGATCTCCTGCATTGGCATGCTGACCCACAGATAGGCGGTGGAGGGGCACCGGCTTCACAAAATGCTGCCCAATGTATAGCCCGATGCTGTCGGAAGACCTGAATCTACCACAGGGATGACACAGTACAAGCCTGCCTCGTTCCTGAAGATTTTCTATTAGAATATTAGAAGTTTGTCCTGCCCTGAATAGTTAGATCAACCGGGGTATGTTTGGCAGGTCGGGAACGTATTCCCTAAAAAATCAAGAACACACGTTTCCCTAGATGGGGCGCAGACGGCAGGAAAGGGAAGTGAAGCTCTTGGGAGGGATAAACGTGTTTCTCCAACGCCATACATTCCATCTCGGCCTTTAATAATGTGCAGTCAGAGGAAAAATAGGAAGACATGGGACTAAAGGTGCACCACACCTGAGCCTGGGTAGAGTAAATTTGGAAGAGGGAAGGAGGGAGGTGAGGCAACAAAAATCGAATCCCTTGGGGCCTCCAGACCAGTCCTCGCGTATTTCATATAGGGTTGGGTAGACAGAGACCAAAAAGCCATGCCAGAATCAACTAGCAATCCTAAATAAATATTTGTAGGAGCAAGGAAGACATTTAGGACTAATATCTTCAAAGTAATCTCCTCCCTTTCTCCATCTCACTAGATCCTGACTAGCTTGGATGCTGAAGAGAAGGAGATCACGAGGCTTTAATGCCTTGTCTCAAGAGGTTCTTTGCTGCTATAATTCTCTAGCTTCCCCGCCCCCACACTCATGCAGGGTGGCTATGAACACAATGAAGGGACTCATTCCAAACATAAGTCGAGAAGCAAGTTGATACAAAACGAAGTCCATGCCAGATATTATTCTAAAAATGTGAAGGGCGGCCATCAATTTAATAGAGTAGTAAACACCTTGGGTAACCATGTGATGAGGTCTGAGGGTTACTGCACCTGGTGCCACTTGTAGCTTGTCAAAAGTCAAGCAGTCCTACTAAAAAAATGGAAAAAAAAGGTGGAGGTTCATTCACCAAAACAACAGGAGTGATGAAAGCAACAATAAAAAAGTTGTAACTACCCAGTTAGCTAGTCGAGAACCTTGCCAGGATATGTAGTCCCTTGCAATCAAAATAGTTCTACTCACACCCACACGTACCAGAAACGCTTCAAAGTTTTGATCTGGAACTAACACCTCACTGTCTTGTGCTCCATTTACTCCCAAGCTGCTGTAAAACACACCTGCACAAATAAGAAGCAATGATCCCAGCTTCCATCATACCACTCTCTCAGCCATGTCCCATGTAAACAGATATATTGTAAGATATATTAATGTATGGAATGTCTAAGTCCAGACTCGCTTATCACCACCAACACTATTCTGATTATGTTATGTACCAAACTGTTTATTTTTGTGCTATGTACAGCTATGTATGATAGTACGTCCGGAAATGCTCTTGCTATTATTATCGAAATACATAGGGTTCTCTCTCATTCACAGAGGAGATGTGTGTGGATCAGGCTTATGAAGTAAGAGTGGTACGACATAGACCTTCCACAGCAGTAGCCTACCCAGGAGCAGGCCTGGTGCATTAGTGGCTGGGAATCAATCAATAAATCAATCAAGGATTTATAAAGCTCAGCAAATAAAGGCTGTGGAGTTGCTAACTGCTTCATTGTGATCTGTTCAATCGAACAACTAGGTCTTGAGTACTTCCCTGAATTGCCACATTGATGAGGCAGTCCAGAGGTGCAGCGGAAGGTCTTTCCAAGCTTTGGCCACCAGGTATGAGAAGGAGCGTTCTCCGCTGTTGATCCTGCAGATTCAGGGGGTGTCTGTGAGGAAGAGGGAGTTGGATCACAGGTGTCTATTCGGATATTGGAAGGTCGTTCTATTTGGTTGGTGGAAGGTCATGCGTTTGTTGATGTATGCTGGTCCTTTGGTGTTCAGGGCTTTGTATACTTTGGTCAATATCTTGAACTAGCATATCTTCTGGATCAGGAGCCAATGTAGCTTCTTGACGTGGGGTGTGATGTGGGTCCATCTTGGGAAGGCGAATATGAGTTGCCCTTGTTTTGTATTGTCTGTAGTCTCTTCAGAAGGTATGCAGGGATTCCTACGTAGCGTGTTTCCCATAGTTCAGTCTGCTGGTGATAAGGGCCTGCCTGTCAGTCGTTCTGGTCCTTCTGGTTTTGACTGGAAACCACCTGAAGATCTTGCAGAGCATGTGTACATATGGAAGCAGGCGGATGAGACTCAGTTGACCTGTTTCTTCATAGATAGCTTGCTGTCCAAGATGATGCCAAGGTTGGGGGTGCGGTCTGTCGGGTGGGGGATGGGCCGTGTTCAGCAGGCCACCATGCATCTTTCCATGGTGAGGTGCTGTTCCCAAAGATGATGATTTCCGTCTTGTACGCGTTGAGATTGAGACAGTTGTCCGTCATTGAGCCTACGACGTTCCTCATACATCTGTGGAAGTTGACTCTGGTGGTGGAGGGATCTTCTGTCATCAGGATGATGAGCTGGGTGTTGTCAGCGTAGGATATGATGTGGAGTACATGCTATCTGATGATGTTGGCCAGGGTGTGGTAATGTACATGTTGACGAGGGTGGGGCTGAGGGATGATCCTTGGGGGACGTCACAGATGATCTACTTGGGTTGCGAGATGAACGGTGGGAGATGGATTCCTCGGGTTCTTCCAGTCAAATCAAGATCTCTCTTTGTAACTTGTGACCAATGAAGCTCTTGAATTCCACTCACAAATGCTACAGGCCTTTCTTGGCTATCTCAAAAGGGTTCCACACCCCCATTGGGTAAGTGTTACCACTCTCAGAAGTATAAAGTGAAATGTGTGAAGGGTGTATAGAGCTTCCACATTTACTAAGTGGAGGAATCATGTGGAACAAAAGGGGAAAGGAGGATAACTCGAGTTATAATGTGGAGCAATCTTAAATATCCATTTGAGGAGCTACCAAGGAAACTGTGTGATGCTGTTATTCAGTCATTGGACATGAGTGTACATACATCTATTGACACCACTTCACTACTGGAAACCACCGCCATTGACACATTGTCCACAGAGTTGGATGAATAATTTACCTAGTCACCAGGTGAAAATGCTGCAGAGATTTGAGAGTGTTTTCTCTAGTTTGACAGAAGCAGGTAATCCAGATAAAATCTTTAGAAGTAAAGTTATGGGATCCCAAAAAGGCTGGAAGAGGAATGGTGGACTCTGATGTCTCTTGGAGGTGAACAATTAAGAAAGTTATTGTGGCTCACTATTGCTAGGGTTGCCATAAGATCTTTGAGCACTGGGCTCAAGTTTTCCTCATTGAGGAAAATGGATTTGAAAAGAGACATGAGAAAATGTGGCATTATGGCCAGAGGTTGTGACTTTGGAACTTGGAAACCAGGTTTGATTCTCAGCGTTGGCCCAACATCTTGTGATTCTAGGCCAATCACTTAATTCCCCCATGCCTAAAGAAAACTGATGTGACCTTGTGTAATGTAACGAGTGCTCAAGTAAATCGCTCCAATACCTTCACCCCAAGTGTGCACTATATAAAACTACAAAAGGACATCACAATTAAGTTTATTGTCCTATTTGGTGACTATACAGTCCTTTACCAAACCCCCAATAACTTGATTTTAGAACAGAACAGAGGCCGCAAAGAAGTGAAGGATTGGACCAATGGCTTCCTAAAGTTTCTGTTACTAATAAAGCAATTTGTATTGAAACAAAATGCTCACATTTGACAAATATTGCTCCCATTACATGACTTTCCTTAGATCTACTTACCGTAAACATCAATATGGCCATAAACACTCAACTCCTCCTCATCCCTCTACTAATCTTTCCCTTTCTGGTCTTGCTGCGTTATATATGAGTAAGAAAGGTGAGCTAGACATATTCGATGTTGATATGGCATTTCTTTGATTGTAAATGTATAGTTGTTTTGACCTAATAAAATAGCAATATGAAAAATACGTTCGCCTGTTAGTCTTTTCCTCCTGTGTGAAAAGAGCAGGCTCACCACGCTTGGTGCAATGGGCCGTGAGGTTGGAGATCTCAGAGCGGTAGTGTCAGTGGACCGTAAGTCCATGCAGCCATTCTGGGCCTGCCCATAGTGTAGTGTGTGCCTGCACACCAGTCCCCTCCCCTCCACAGAACGAGAAGTAAGTCCATGACATGGGTTGAGGGTTCTGATCCCTAATTTAAAGCATAGGCTGCCTCTCTTCTGCCCCCACCACTGCCCCCACCAGGCATCTCCGCAAGTAAACACTTTCAGGGGACATACTCTCTTCTGAATAGCTTTGATGGGGCCGGGTTCCTCTTTACAAATTTGCTCTGGAACCCTTGATCAGTGAATCTTTGTTGCCTGCTGAGAAGTGTAGAGGGGAGAAATAACTCATTAAGACAAACTCAACAACTATAAAGAACCATGACTCTGAAGAATCACAGACTCTGAATTCCAAGTTAGTAGGTTTATTACAAGGCCAAAAATAACTGGACATACCAACACCTCAAGATGAGGTTGTAGAAGTACATTGGTACTAATAGAAATCCGAATATACGGGCGAGTCGGATATGCTGGATTATAAAAAGAATGACAATTTCCAGAACCAGAACACAGGCAATGATCGCCCCCACATCAAGATCGGTCTTCATTTGGGGAGAATAAATGAAAACCATTAGTCTATCCCTACACTACCACTACAGTGACATCCTTACTTAAGGTTCCCCAGGCAAAACCAGGAAAAGGTGTCAGCTCGTGAAGACTTCCTAAGAAGTACACTTATGTTGTATGGGTCAAGTAGCCAAAGCTATAGAGCTCGTTCTAGGATGCTCCTTCCCTCTCCATCAATTGCCTCACCTGGCTCAACCCGCAGAGCACTGTCCCTAATTCAAAACGCGAAACATAAAACATGCCCACTGCTTGCATCTCGATCACCTCATCCTGTGGGGCACTTCTCATAGGTGATGTTCCATTTCTTTTCGATACTCCCAGCTACTGGCTCGATGACCTTGTTTCCCAAGCCTCCTTCAGTGAGAAAGTACACTGGCTCCCAATTATCAGCATTCTTGCATAAAAGTATCTTCTCCTCCCTGAGACTCACTCCTATAACAAAATATGTTATTCTAACTAACAAAGAGCTTTTTCTACCTGCAATAGAAATGTGAGAATAGAACAAATCCAACATGCACATGAAATTCATCTCTTTACCCCACTATGAGAGCTGTCAGGGAGAATCCATTTCAGGCCTACCGAAATCGGCCAACATAAGAATAAAGCACATAGGCCCTAGGAGAATATTATAAATGAACAATTTTACTAAAACCGCATTTTACATAAATACATTGAATGCACAAATCACTATAAGCAGCCTTATTACTTCTACACATTTAAATTTGAGTTGCCACATCCATGTACAACTTTATCCTGATGCACGTTTATCTCAATGCATAACATTATAAATGAGCAACTAAGTTAAGCAATTACAAAATGATTACATTATTCAAACACAGCTGCCACGTTTTTCTTTACATGGCACGTAACAGTTCTAACATTTCACTTTGACATGTATTACAGAATACATCCTAATAACCAAACGTTAACACGGCAAAGGAATAAGTGTAGGTGCAGACTACTTGTGATTATAATGCACCCCTACACGTTAAAGAGCTCCATCCCGCTCCAGCAGCTTCTTATCTCAAGTGGTCTCAAAGGCTGCACCCTGGGATGCCTCAAACGTTCCACTGACTATTAAATCCATATTTGGTAATACAAGGAACACTCAAGTTCAAGTTCAAGTATTTGTATAGCGCACTACTCACCTATAGGGTCTCAAGGCGCTTGTGGGAGGGGGTGCATTATTTATCGAATAGCCAGGTTTTAAGTTCCTTTCTGAAGTAAATGTGGTTCTGTGTGAGGCGGAGGTGGGTGGGGAGAGAGTTCCAGGTCTTGGCCGCCAGGTAGGAGAAGGATCTTCCTCCCATGGTGGATCTGTGGATGCGCGGAACTGCGGCAAGCGCTTGGTTGGAGGATCTTAGTTGTCTGGAGGGTGTGTAGAAGGACAGTCGTGTGTTGAGGCATTCGGGTCCTAGTTTGTAGAGGGCCTTGTGAGCGTGGGTGAGGAGACGGAACATTATTCTCTTGTTGACGGGAAGCCAGTGGAGGTCTTTCAAGTGGCCGGAAATGTGAGCTTGGCGAGGGATGTCCAATATGAGTCTGGCAGATGCATTTTGGATGCGTTGGAGTTTTTTCTGTAATTTGGCTGTGGTTCCGGCGTAGAGGGTGTTTCCATAGTCCAGTCGGCTGGTGACCAGAGCGTGCGTGACAGTCTTTCTTGTTTTGGTGGGGATCCAACGGAAGATTTTTTTGAGCATACGGAGTACGTTGAAGCAGGAGGATGAGACGGCGTTAACTTGTCTGGTCATCGAGAGGGAGGAGTCTAGGATGAAGCCCAGGTTGCGTGCGTGGTCTGTGGGTATGGGTGCTGTGCCCAGGGCCGGTGGCCACCATGAGTCGTCCCAGGCAGAGGGGGAAGATCCTAGGATGAGAACTTCCGTTTTGTCTGAGTTAAGTTTTAGGCGACTGTTTTTCATCCATTCGGCTACTTCTTTCATGCCTTCATGAAGATTAGTTTTGGCGATGTTAGGGTCCTTGGTGAGGGAAAGGATCAGCTGGGTGTCGTCAGCGTAGGAGATGATGTTGAGGTTGTGTTGTCGCGCGATGGATGCGAGGGAACTCATGTGAACATTGAAGAGGGTGGGACTGAGTGATGAGCCTTGTGGGACTCCACAGATGACTTCGGTGGCCTCTGATTTGAATGGGGGGAGTCAGACTCTCTGGGTTCTCCCGGCGAGGAACGAGATGATCCAGTCCAAGGCTTTTCCCTGTGTTCCGACGTTGCTAAGTCGTTGTATGAGGGTGCTATGACAGACTGTGTCGAAGGCGGCGGAGAGGTCGAGTAGGATTAGGGCAACTGTTTCTCCGTTGTCCAGCAGCGTTCGGATGTCATCCGTCGCTGCAATGAGGGCGGTTTCGGTGCTGTGTTTGGCTCTAAAGCCGGACTGTGAAGAGTTGAGGGAGTTGTTGGATTCAAGGAAGGCGGCGAGCTGGCTATTGACGGCTTTCTCAATTACCTAAGCAGGGAATGGGAGGAGGGAAATGGGGCGGTAGTTCTTAAGCTCAGAGGGGTCCGTTGTGGGTTTCTTCAGGAGGGCACTGAGTTCGGCGTGTTTCCAGCTCTCCGGGAAGGTAGCAGAGTTGAAGGAGCAGTTGATGACATCACGGAGATGGGGTGCGATGATGGAGTCTGCTTTGTTGAAGATGTGGTGGGGACAGGGGTCCATTGGCGAACCTGAATGGATGGAGTTCATTAGGCGGATGGTGTCTTCAGTGGTGATTGGGTTCCAGGTGCTAAGGTTGTTAGAGAGTGTTTCAGTTTTGGAAGTGGGTGGGGCGGGTTGTTCTTTCGAGCTGTTGTTAAAGCTGTTATCTATGTTGGCGATTTTGTTGTAGAAGAAAGAGGATAACGAGTTGCAGAGGTCTTGGGAGGGAGTAATGTCGTTTGAGGCTGCAATGGGGTTGGTAAATTCTTTGACGATGTTGAATAGTTCCTTGCTGTTGTGGGCGTTGTTGTCAAGTCGATCCTTGAGTGCTGATTTCTTGGTGGATTGGATCAATTGGTGGTGTTTGCGGGTGGCCGCCTTGAAGGTGGTCAGGTTGTCCGTGGTTGGGTTTTTTCTCCATGTTTTTTCGAGAGTTCGGCAAAGTTTCTTTGAATTCTTAAGGTCATCGTTGAACCAGGGTGCCTTTTTGCTGCCTTGTTTGATCTGGTGGTTTTTTAGGGGTGCTAATTCGTCAGCGCTGTGAGTGATCCATTGTTTGAGTTTGGTGACAGCTTCGTTTGGATCCGATGAGAGGGCAGGAGGATTTTGGTTGAGCGATGTGAGGAGTTGGTCAGTGGGGATTTTGTTCCATTTTCTTCGAGGAATGGGTTGTGGGGGGTTGTGAGTTGTGGTCGTTTTGTAGCTAAAGTGAACACAGCTTTGGTCCGTCCAATGGAGAGCTGTGGTGTGATTGAAGGAGATGTGTTTGCTGAAGGTGAAGATAGGGTCGAGCGTGTGTCCGGCTAAGTGGGTGGGGGTGTCAACAAGTTGTTTGAGTCCGAGATTGGCCAGGTTGTCCATGAGGGTGGTGGTGTTGCTGTCGTTTTTCTTTTCTAGGTGGAAGTTGAAGTCTCCCAGTAGAATGTAGTTCTCGGAGGGGAGGGCATGTGGGATGATGAAGTCAGTGATGTCTTCGCTCAATTGTTTGCGGGTTCCTGGTGGTCTGTAGATGAGGGTGCCTCTAAGTGTGGTCCTGGGGTCGGTGTGGATCTGGAAGTGGAGGTGTTCGGCGGTTGCAAGGTTATCGTCGGAGCAGGTTGTGATTCTGATGGTGTTCTTATGGACGATGGCGATGCCGCCTCCTGTTTGGTTGGTGCGGTCTTTTCGGATGATCTTGTAAGCGTCCGGGATGGCTATGGCGATGCCGGGTGCTGATGATGCGTTCATCCAGGTTTCTGTAAGGAAGGTGATGTCCGGTGACGCAGTGTCGAGTAGGTCCCAGAGTTCTGTGGCGTGTTTGTGGACCGAACGGGTGTTCAGCAAGATGCACTTCAGGTGGTTAGAGTCAGAGCTGTGTTTGGAGGTCGTGGATTTGGTGTGGGTCTTGATGCAGGCGAATTTGCAGGAGTGGCAGGCGAAGGGACCGTGGGTACTTCCTGGGGCAGCTTCGTAGCATTGTGGGGTGCGTCCGGGGTTAAGGGCTAAGAGGGTGGCGGGGTCATACGTTGTGCGGGTGGAGTGAGGTTTGCGGATGACAGGGGGTCTGGCGCTGGGCGCGGTCCAGGCGCGGACGGGCGTAGACGGGCTTACCTTTGGCGCACCTTCGGCGCGCATGGGGCGCGACCGCTGCGCGTGAACGCTGCGCGCAAAAGCATCTGTCATAAGTGGATAGTGGAGGGGGAGGGGCGAGGGAGGGGCAGCTGGGAGGCGGGATCTGGGAGGATATCCGGTCAGGGAGTCAACAACAACAATCACAAAATGTCTGCCAGCCAAAGCGGACCAGGATTGGGGGCACAGTCAGCGTCAACGCGATGTAAATGCCAGTGCACAAATCAGATTCACAAAACAATACCAGAGGTAGCGTAGCGCAAATGGAGATATGTTCAAATCAGTATGCAAACAGGCAATTAAGCGCTACGATGCAGATGCGATGCTTAATTAAATCAATATGCAATCAGGCAATTAGCGCTACGATGCAGATGCGATGCTTAATATGGCAATAGCAGAAGTGGAAGCGAGGCAGCAGATCGCAGTGTGTTGGTCAAGCGTTACGATACCACCAGGCAGGTAGGGCGGGGATCAGCGTGAGGAGCGGCCGCCTCCGTTGGAAACAGGACGGTCACAGCGCTGAAAGCGACAGAGCGGCCTGATAGTAACAGTGGGAGGGAGGGGCAGCTGGGAGGCGGGATCTGGGAGGATATCCGGTCAGGAAGTCAACAACAACGATCACAAAATGTCTGCCAGCCAAAGCGGACCAGGATTGGGGGCACAGACAGCGTCAACACGAAGTAGAAAAAATAGGCAACCTAGCCAATAGGCAGCATTTTGCATACTTTGTAGAAATTGTGGGGGGAGACAGGGCGGTGCACAAGGGGTCTCTGACCCCACCCATTGAAGGAGTGGGAAGCAGCTCTCTCTAACAGTCATGGAAGGGTTCGGACTGGGACCGAAAATAGGACCAGGCACTAACATAAAAGTGCCCACCATTCATAAATTAGAAAGCTAAAAACAGTCTCAGGAAAATCAGAATAAAAACCCAAAACAAGCAGACCAAAAAACAGGCCCTCCAACTGTCCAAAAAACAAAGGTGATGAGGTGTGCTCTTTTTCCCTTTCCCAGGTGCCTCACACGAATGCCTCACTTAAAGTGCAATCAGTAACTCCTTTTGTCTGAGCCTTATTCTGGCTGGGAGCAGCTAGATGTCAAAGAAGTACAGCTGGAACCTACCACCTTGCTGCCAGACTCCGACAAACAGGATGCAGAGGAACAAAAGGGGCATATTATCAAGGGGGTTTATCTCTGCTTTTTTGGCTTTAAGAGCCAAGAAAGCGGAGATAAAATTATCTCCCTATTACCTAGCTGTCGCTAACACCAGTTAGCGACAGCTAGTAGGAGATAGCGACCATCTTGGGCCCCGCTTTGCATGTCAGTGATATTTATCACTAATGACATGCAAAGTGGGCGTGCCAAGATGTTAGCGACTGGAAACAGTCGCTAACATCGCTATCTCCTATTACCAACTTTTGGAGATATTCGCGCTAAGCGCGAATATCTCCAAAAGCTAACACCTGCCCCTGAGCAGTTCTTAGCCACGTTATCCAATGGTAGGTGGATAACATGGCTAAGAGCATTCACTAGGTAATGCATGAATATCGCTGACTTTTCAGTGATATTCATGCATTTCGGCCGATTTTTATCGCTTAGAAGATAAACCTTGATAATAGCAAGGTTCCTAAGCGATAAAAATCGCCGCAGCTCGGCGATAAAAATATCGCCGCTAAACCAACATAGCGATAATTATCGCTAGTTGTTGGTAATATGCCCCAAAGTACACAACTTATCACTTCAGAAGTTGCTAAAATACAAACTGAGATTTTAAAGAATTTTATGACTTTTTCAGTATCTGTAGGTAAGAAGTTTGAGTCTATCAATGCTCTGAAGAATATCAGATGTTTCAGTCTATGTGCTTGTAATTACACTGAGAGTAACCATGTATGTGGCACCTACTAACAACAGTATATTACTGCCTAAAGAAATCCATTTATCAGCCTTAGAAAAAAGATTGAGCCAAAAAAGGCAAGGTTTCAAACGTATGCTCTGGGGGTTACAGGCAGCTGTTTGATGTGGGGCAAAACTCTTAGGGGCAGATTTACAATAACTGGCGCATCCCCAGGGATGCGCCAGTTATTGTGCGCCACAGCTCCGCCACCCATGGTGTGCCGCAATTACAATGCGGCGCACCATGAGGCAAAAACGGCACAGATGCGTGACGCATCTGTTCCGTAAAGGTGGCGCATTGCTGGAGTTGCGCCGCAGCTCCAGCAAGGCTCGGGGGTGCCCTATCTTTCCAATGCTGCCTCAAGCCTTACGCCTGCTTCAAGCAGGCGCACGGTTTTGACGCAGCATTGGCCTAAAAGTGACTGAGTGAAATCTTGTAGATTTCACTCAGCCACTTTTGCGAGGCGCACATGCCGCGGAACGCCCACCCTGCGCCCTAACGCCCACATGTGGCGCAGGGCTTTACAACGAGACACATCTACCTAGATGCGTCACGTTGTAAATGGGTCACAGGGATGCACCACGTTTACGCCGCCGTTGCGTGACGCAAACGTGGTGCAAGTCCAACATAAATCTGCCCCATAGAGCCTGTGGAGCAGCCAGTCACCTGCGGCGCCTGCATGCAGCGAAGATGCCAGTATCAACTGTCAGAAAGCGGGTTGTGGGCCAAAGCTTCTTCATCTAGCCCACGAACCTTCGGCTCTTTCGCAGCTGGTATACGTCGTGCTTTGGTCACGTTTCTGCCCTGTGCTCCGACACCAGATTGCTCCTCTGCCTGCAAACAGTCAGTGGGGGACTGCAACGCTGCACTTGGCCCCCGGGACTCAACTTCCCAGAGTCCCCGGGGCGATTCACAGGCGCGTCATTCATCAGTGTCAGGAGGCGCTTTAAAGCCATTGTTGGGCTCCCACAGCGCCCGTCATAGCCAGGAGGAGGCAGGGCTGGGCCACCCCCTTTATATCGGCATCTTCGTGTCCCCAAAGACTTGGTTAGGGACTCTGAACAACAAGTTACATAGTACTGTTCTGGTATTTGTTTATCTTAACAACTGTGCACATTAGTAACTGTTAATCATGAGCAAGGGCAGCTGTAAGCGGCAGGGGGATCGGGGTGTTAGGTACTATTGATGCTTTCCTTATAAGGGCAGAATCGGTACTTAACCATGGGATAGAGCTGACCCAAAGGAGACTCTTGTTAGATTCTCGCTGTTTCTCCGCTAGAGCCTCCCTAACTGGCCCCCTGTTAATATCAGAAGCAGCAGTAATAGTAGAAACATCGGATGTCCATGCTGAATAGATGCGGCAATCAGCAACTCTATCATCGGCTGAATTAGAAGAAGATTTATCTAATACAGTTGGGGATACTGCCCCTAAACGCCGCTCCCCATCTAAAATTCTGACCCGCCAGCAACGGTGAACTCAGGCAAAGCAAGGGGATAGTACTGTTACTGCTGTAGATAAAAAAAGGAAAGCGGGTGGCATGCCAGCTACCACTCACCAGGTCAGCAAAGTGGCAAAAACTAGAGGGACTTCCCGGGGTAAGAAAGGTTGTGCACACCCAGCCCAATTTGTATTAGTTCACAGGCCTGCTCTGGGCAGGTGTTACCTGACCTGGAAGATCGAATTGTAGCTACATTCGAAGAAAAACTATTGGCAATGCTTAAACCTATTTCGTCTAAACTCTCTGACATAGTTTCTAGATTGTGTAAAATAGAGCATCAGCTTCTTTCTTCTAAACCTATGCCATCTTGTGGAAGGATTAGCGGTCCCACTGCCCTGACTGGGGAATCAGCTGTCGTGTCAAACCAGCCCCCAATTGTGGCTGGTGCATGCTCCACTATGGTTGCTCAAGCTCTCCCAGTAACTACAGGTAGCGGGCATGTTTCACATACTAATGAGAGGTAGAGGAATGACCCACGTGGGGTCACAAACAAAGGATTGGACCAGGGAGACCTTTATTGTCAAAATAGAGCCGACCAGCTCAACTTACCTCCTGATGCCATGCCATATACAGTTATTTTGTCAAACGTACCCCCCTTGCAAACTGGAGTGGAGGAGCATTGGGTTTCTCTTAGGAATAAGGCTCTCCACCATTTAAATATTTTAACAGGGTTGGGTAGTCGTTTAGTCAAAGAATTTAAAATGACTAGTAGGATTGCCTTGATAGGGAATTCCGCTAAAATCAGTAGAGGGGATTGTGTGGTATTGAATTTTGGGTCTCCGCAGATTGTAAAGCTGATTCTAGATAGGGCTGGAACTAGACACCTAAGTGAGGATGGCATTAGCATTCTACCTCTAGGGTTCTTTTATCGAAATATACCATCAATGGCAAGAGGAAGGGTTGAACGAACGGACATAACACTAGCCCAGGGAATTTACGAGTATTCCGTACCTACCCAAAACAGGTTTGAGACATTTAAAAATCTGGAAGAGATAGATTGACTGGGCCCATTAGCATCAACCAAAAACATCATATATAACAGATCTGTTCAAACCGAGGAAACCCTAGCATCAGGCAATTCCATCAGGGAGGGGGAAATACCTACCGAAATTTATGAGAGTACGAAGATACTTAGTTGGAATATTGCGGGGCTAAAGAATAAGTCAGACGATGCTAGATAGAGGGGTTTTAATCTTTTTTGTCTGGATGGCTATACCACCTACTTAACACCAGCAATAGCCACCACTAAGGGGAGGGCAAAGGGTGGGTTATTGACACTGATTTCCTTGAAAATTGCAGGTACTCATACCAAATTAGAAACAGGCTCACCCTATTGTTTGGCAGTACAGATTGCTCGAACTCTCCTCATTGTTAATTTTTATAACTCTTTTGATAGAACTTTTGTAAATGATCATTTGGTCAGTTTGCATTATTTTCTTGAATTATATAATGAGAAAAATACCAATTTCCATTCGGTTATTTTTTTAGGTGATTTTAATGTACATTGTTGCATTGACAACTGCTATGTTTGGGATAGCCTAGGCCCAGCAGATCAAGGAGAAACTCACTTTTAGCATTCAACGCAGGGAGTTTATCTGGAGGGACTGGTGTCATAAAATGGTCTAATTTATCCAAACATGTTCCAACTTTTAAGGGCAATGGAACGCGCTCAATTATTGATTATATCTTTATCAGTGCAGCGCTGTTCACCAGGGTTAGTGGCTACACTGCAATCTGGTCTAAGTTTAGCGACCATAATCTGGTCATTTTGACTTTGGTGGATGATCTCAAGAAACCTGAGAACATCAATAGAACTGTGGGTTTATTAGACATACGGCCAACAGACCAGGCCTGCAAAGTTAAATGGTGCCTGGTGGTGCCACAGGATTTCCATGCCAATCTACTGATCAAGGCAGGTAGTGAGATGTCCATGTGTTTGAATGAAAGTTCTGGGGATGAGGATGTTCTTGTGGCTTATTCCAAAATTTGTGCCCAGATAGCCTCTGATCTCATACGGCCCTGTAGGGTGCAGGTAACAACAGGGGAGAGATGGTTTGACCACAATTGTTCAGCAGCCCATCGGAAGCTTCTGGCTGCCTTGAAATGAAATCCACCAGATAAGCCCAGTATAGCAGCATTAAGGAACACTTACAAAGTTGCTCTAGCAAACCGGAAAAAGGGGATTAGATTTGATGCTTGCAGCGCCAAATTTTGGAAAGTGGTCAATAAACCCTTTTTCCAAGACTCCTTTAACAATCCCCTTGACTGTGGTATCCAGGAGCAGGCCTGGTACAATCACTTTAAATCAGTGTATGAAGGATGAAGATACCCAATGCAGCGCTAACACCACTTTTCAGATTGAGGCTTCTATTTTATCTTTTACAGAGCTAGAAGTAATAGAGGCCATAAACCAGATGACGAGCAATAAGGCCCCGGGACCGGACGGCGTCCCAGACGATCTTTTTAAATCTGATGTAAAGACGTGGTCTAAAATCCTGTATAATGTGTTTAATAAGGCATGTAGATCTGGACTACCTAGTACGTGGTCCGAGTCAGTTATAGTACCTATTTTCAAATAGAGAAATAGAGGTGATCACAGCTGTTATCGACCCATTTTCCTTATTGATTCTGCAGTTAAGGTGCTTGGTAGGGTGGTACTTAGTAAACTCACGGGTTGGCTAGCTGAAACTAAAACCCTTTCAGATCTGCAATTTGGATTTAGGAAAGGCAGGGGCACAACTGATCAATGCCTCAATTTACACCTTTTGAGTGGGAAGTATACAGTTGCCAAGACGGGTACACTCTATCTGGGGTTCATGGACCTGAGGTAATATGAATTTTCATGATCAGTTGTGTCCCCTATCGTAGACCCCACCGGCTCCATGTACGTGCTTTAAGTACATGTATGTTCCCTCCACTTTCAGCTATGAAGACGCAAATACATTTGCGTCCAACGTTAACATGTCCTCTTTCAATTCGAAATTATGTTTTTTTTTTAAAAACCGACCCAAGCGGGTTAGCTCAGCAACGTAGGTCCACCCTCCAAATCACGTGACCCCTATACGAGGTCAAAGAGCGACGCCTAACGCGGCGTGCGACAAAATCATTACCGCAACGGTGATTCAAGAAACGCCACGAAAAACAGCACCGGGAAAGCCAGCCGTGCGCCTACATTAGGTAAGAATCGACTAATGCTAAAACGAGCTCCCAAATAGAACGGGTTTAGACTCTAAAATGCCAACACCTCGTAACTAAATAGCAACTTTAGTGAAACGCTTTCATATGTTTTTTATGCAGCCACGTGCATCACTTTACCCGGTTGCTGGACAAGAACCCCATTGAGGGAAGTTGATCCACATACCTCGGGTTAGATTAAACGCAATATCATATACATAAGACGTTTGGGGAATAAGGTTACACTATATCCCAATTTAAGTGAACGCAATGTTTTTTCATCTATTACTGCAGTAAAGAACAGTACCCGGAATAGATGTGAGAACCGAAATTTAAAAACGCCGCCTTGTGCGAGCTATAAGGTAACTCCGTTTTTGAACTTTTAAGAGATCTTAAGTACAATTGTCAAACTTACGGGGGCCCATAACCCGGTTTATTTCTGTAATTGAAACAGGACCGCGCAGAGCCCAATACCGACTGAATTTTTAAACAGACGAGTGTCCTCATTAAAGCACCTATCCGCACATCGAGGTAAATTAACCACAATCCCTATTATACTATGTGATGAGGGCATAAGCACCCGCAAACATTAAAGATGATATCCTCCTAATTACAGACAGGAGAGTGGAAAACCCGGGTGACCGTTACAGACGAGAAACAGAGGATTACTATATATTTGGCAGCCTGTGCATGGAAATAGCAACCATTACGGTCAGTGAACCATCGCTGCCAGTGTGTATGAATGATGTATGAATGTGATGTATATGAGGCACGAGAATGGGGATAACACTAACCAGGAAGCGTAATGCTAAAATGTTTTAAGAATAATTGGAAACAAGAAGGCCTTTTCGAATTTTGTCAAGGTTTGGAAATAAGGTTAGATCTCTTTGGGTGAAACATGTGATTTTTAACCGGGAATACCAATGTGTCATTATGAAAAACTATTCTGTTTATGTTGGTTTTTCTTACCAAAAAAAGAACCACCCTGGTTGGTTTAGTTTTTTAGTTTTTTAGTTTTATAGATTATGTAATGACAGTGTAATTTGATAAATACTGACTGATTCAGGCACTTAGATCCCTTGTTAGGACAACAGGCTCTCCTGTGATTGCTCTTGTCATGACTGTAACTTGGTGCATAACTATATATATGAAATGTTTTGTGTTCAAGTTGACTGTAACTTGGTGCATAACTATATATATGAAATGTTTTGTGTTCAAGTTCGAATTAGGAACACAGTAGAAAAAATGAATATGGATAAAGGCCTTAACATTTTTGACAAACCCATAGGGGTTATAAACTGTCTTTGTACCACTTTCTATCATGGTTTGTAAAACAGAGCATAAACCCTGGGATTGGCAGCTAACACAGTGTTGTTTAAAATTGGGAAAGCTTAAAAATGTAAAAGGGTTCTAATAGTTACATTATATTTTATCTATGCATTAGGTTTGATATCAACTTGTGGAGAATACGTAAACAAACTGTCCTGAGGAAGGAAGCCATTATCATTTTCTTAGCTTCCGAAACGCGTCGACGCCAACTTTAAAGTCATATTCGACATTGCCAACAATCTAACTGACCCAAAGGAATATTATTCCTCTTAGTGTTGACAAATGAGGGTCCGAAATGACAGATCAAAGACAGATATAAGTGTCTCTTTTGATTAACTTCTCCACGTCCACATTAGGTGGTTTTTAATTGTGTATTCTATTGTGTTTTTTTTGTGTTTTTTATGTTTTAATTTATGACTCATTGAATATTTCTGTATATTTTAGAATAAAGTGTATACTTTTTATAGTACAATTAGACTGGGTAGTTTTCCTTTCTGGTGAGTGTTCTCCCGTTCCACAAATATGAATGGTGTGAATTGTGTTTGACAGTTTTGAGTCCTGATTTAGGAGCAGGAAATAATATCTCCCATAGGGAAACCCTTTGTTTTACTTTTCAAGTATATTGGTGCTCTATTTCCCTTTGGGTCATTAAGAGCCCCTCTCTTTCCTTTCTACCTCTTTCAGATCCACCATGAATGGGTCAGATATTCCGTTCCTAAGTGTGCCTTGCCAACGTCTTTATATGGTGCGCTTTCATGTTTTCTAGCTCTGGTGAGTTAGGCCCTGATTTCTGCCATCGAGTTTTTCCCTGCCTTCTGTCTCTGGATGCTACAGCCTGGACCTGCATCTGTGTCCATGACCTTTGTCTTACTCCCTGCGCGGCTAGCGGTGCCAGGCTCGGCCTGCTCGCCTGCCAAGACTGTATTCAGCCTTCAAGTTATCTGCTCCGCTCCTCGAAAATACATTCCTGTCTAGTAGTTTATGAAAACATCCTTCCCAGCTGCAGAGAAAAGGGCCCAGCCTCACTGTCTCCATGCAAGTAATTCATAGCTCCCGTTACCATGGTAGGCCCATGGCCCCTCACACCTCATGTAGACACGTAGTCGCATATGTACGCACTAGCAGTCAGTATAGAATAGCCTCTGCCCGAGAGACTTTTCCTTCTAGATAATACAGTTCCTCAAACACAAGATATTAGATATGATTTGGGATTAGGTTTTTCTGACACCCCAGACTTCTGTCTCCTCATGTAGGGCTAAATGTCAATTCCCCTTCACCCTCCAGTTCCACGTCAATCACACGTCATGCTGCTGCACGCGCATCTCTGCCACATATTTCTGCTGACACTGCAGGATTCTTCTATGTATCCACCCACCTGTGATACGTTTCATATGACGTTGTCTAGCACACGCCTTCATGCACGCCTTCATGCACGCCTTCTGTTACGTACATATGTCCTTATCTCGTTTCTTTCAGCTGTTACACCTTCTGCATCTGCCTTTACTGTAATACATTGACTATATATATGATAACCTGTCAATAAAGTATTGTCTATCCCTTCCTGAACGTTCGTGGTGATGGAACCCGATTGCCTGGTTCGAACCAATTCCTTTTTAAGGAATAAAACCCCTTTTAAAACCTCAAATACCACGGATTCTGTCTCTTATTTTTGACTGAGTTATCCTTATTGAACTTTACCGCATAAATTAAGTATAGGTAATTTAGATTTACCACAGACCTTTCCTTGGCCTTTGACCGAGTGAATAGGTCCAAGCTATGGGTTATACTCCTCAAACTAGGTGTGCATAAAAATATTGTGCACTTCCTTGCTGATCTACATAGGGATTTATCTGCCACCGTGAGATATGACCAAAAGGGCAAACGCACTGGGGGTATACGTATTGCCAATGGGGTTAGGCAGGGGTGTATCTTGGCCCCTTTACTCTTCACCCTTTATATTAATAATTTAGATTCAGTTCTAGGTAAAGTTTGTAAAGACATCCCGCGTGTAGGGGAACGCCTGATCCCGGCACTTCTCTATGCGGATGATGCCGCCCTTTTAGCACGAACGGCGGTGGGGTTGCAACTTCTCTTAAATTCCTTTGCTGTTTTTATGAAATCTTTAGACCTCAGTGTCCACTTCTCTAAATCTCATATTAAGATAACTGGCTGTAAAGTGAAAGGGGCTAAATGTTCTACTGCGAGGAGAATGTGTTGTCCAGGGTCTCTACCTTTCCCTATTTAGGTATTGTTTTTGACGACCAAGGTACATGGACACCACAAATACAAGCGAAAAGAAATGTCTTGGCCAGATCTACATCAGCTGCTTTGGGCTTTGCATGTAGACTGGGGGCAAGACCAATGCAAGCCCTCTTAAAAATATATGGAGCAAAATGCATCTCCCTCGCGATGTATGGCGCAGACATCTGGGGTATTAGGAATGCGAAGGTAATTCAAGTAGTTGAGAATACGTTTTTTTAGAAACCTTTTATCTGTCCCACAATCCACATGTGGCTACATTGTCCATCAGGAGTGTGGAGCTGGTTTGTGGAAGATTTAATAGCCATTGCACCTCTTTTAAAGTGGATTTCCATTTGGTTAAATCCTGAACTAGAGCTGAACCGAGAAATCCTAAGAGATTGTCTAGCTCTTGATTATGTGAATCGTATCCCCTGGCTGAGTTATGTCCAAAAGAAAAGTTGTCAGGGAAACTGGGCCGACCTGAAATATATATCACACCTGACAACAACTATAATTTACCTCCCACTCACTTACTGAGTCATTTTAGCCACAGCACAACATGCCTGAAGCACATTATTTTATATTTTTATTTGTTAGCAATATTTCTTGGGCGCGTCATTAATTTAAAATGAGTCTCTTGGTGCTTTGACCACGAATGGCGAATAACATAAACACTAAGCTAAATTAGCATGTAAATTAAAAAAATGGTCTCTATTGAAACGCAGAAGATGAGGCTCAGCATGAAAATTCACGGGAAGGGGGGCGTGGCTAGCAGCCGACGATGGCGGCAGCCTAGAGGGAGAGCTCCGTGCTCGAAGCGGCTCCCAAATAAATCCGGACTTCCATCCGTAGTTTAAACTTCCCAGGCGGGAAGGCAACGAAGCCCAGGACCGGGCGGCAGCTAACCGGACCAGCGCGACCTCAATCCGAGGTCGGGAGCCACGGTTCTTACAGTCCCTCGTGTGGGCCTATCCACAGCATCCGGACCGGGGACCACGGTAGGCGACGGGCCGGGCAGGAAGTGGCCCGTCTCGGCCTTAAACTACCGGAAGTGCCCGGCCACGAAGAGCGGCGGCCTGAAACACCGGGGCGCCCAGTCACTAACGCCGGACCTCACGAATCCGAGGTTACTGGCAGAGGATCCTTCTGCAGTGAGGGCTGAGCGACGGCCGGCGCGCAGAACAGGAGCACCGAGGCGGCGGCCGCCATCTTGAGAGGCAGTGACCGAAGCGCCGGGGCAGGCGTCTGTGGACCCGCGCGGCACCATACACCACGCTGTGAGTCCCCCCGGGCGAACTGAGCGGCTGAGGGCACATTGGCCGAATAGACCCTGGGACACCTCCGCCAGGATTAGGTGCGGTGAGAAGGAAGGCGCCCGCACGGAGTACTCTTCATGAGCCCAGTGGAGTTT
Source organism: Lissotriton vulgaris (assembly GCF_964263255.1). NCBI lineage: Eukaryota > Metazoa > Chordata > Amphibia > Caudata > Salamandridae > Lissotriton > Lissotriton vulgaris. The sequence continues at coordinate 892,519,292 of NC_141693.1, read as the reverse complement.
GCCAGACAGTGACCGAGGCACCCCCACATAGGGTCCCAAGAACTAGCCCTAAAGACTGCTAACAAGGGGTGGCACATGTGAAACTGCAGGAGGGCGGAAGGCAGTAGTTCCCGGTAGCATACCCCACACGCCAGCCTAGGACTTGATTGGCAACCCCACGCCACCATACAGCAAATGCCCCGTCCTGCCTGATTTCACTACTGGACGCAGCAACCAAAGCACCTCTCAGGCGCTACACCTCGCCCCGACACCCAGCGCGGGCCCCAGGAAAACCCCCCGGGTGGCAGGGTGTGGAGGATAGGAAGGAGCGGCGCCAACCTACAGTTCAGCCAGCCCGAGTCACGTAGAGATGGCTGGCAAGGGGCCTAAAAACGCGGCGGCGCAGACGCGCCTGGACCGGTTCGCGTACGAAAAGCCAGGCTCACCCTCGCAGGAAGCCAAACCACAATCGGGCAAGACGGCCGAAGCGACCGGTGGCAAGAAAGCGACCATTGACGACGTCATGCGTGCCCTCACACAGGTACAAGCCACGGTGGGATCAATCTCAGCCGAGATCACACTTATAAGGGCGGACTTTCACAAGATGACGGAAAAAGTGAACAATATGGAGGTGGTAACCAAATCCTTGGTCGAGGACGTGTCGGAGCTGCAAATCAGCATGGAACGTATCTCGAAAGAAAACAGGGAACTGCGCGACAAGCTCGATGACCAAGAAGGGCGCTCGAGACGGAACAACATACGTATCGTAGGTGTGCCAGAATCGGAAGACACAAGGGCAATGGACCTCTATGTGGAGAACCTAATCAAAGAGACTCTGAAACCCAAAGGACTCTCTGCCTTCTTCACGGTGGAAAGGGCGCACCGGGTACCGGGCGGGCGCCCTAAGACTGGGGCTAACCCCAGACCGATAATAGCAAGACTCTTCAACTTCAGGGATCGAGACGCCATCTTACAGGCGGCGAGGAACTCGCCCCCCATCAAGATACAGAACGCGACACTTGCATTCTTTCCTGATTACACGGCCGAGGTTGCACGGAGGAGGAGAACCTTCTTTGAAGTTAAAAAAGAACTGAGAGCCAGAGAAATCCCATACTCTATGCTTTTCCCAGCCAAGCTTCGAGTCGTAGCTGACAACAAGACTTGGTTCTTTGATTCCCCGGAAACGGCGAGGGACTGGCTGGAGGGATGGAGGTCAGCGGGCCTCCCTCGTCGCTCCAACAGACATAATAAACACCGTGCTACAGGCTCCCGACAGGACTCGCAAACCAACGACGAAGATACAGAACTCCAGTCCCCGATGGCCGAACATCAAGAGGACAGTGCAGACGGAGAACAATGAAACACGGCAATTATTTGTGGAACCGATGGAGAAAGAAAAACTGCAAGGCCGCCATGGACACTGGGCGGAAGGGCCTCCGCAGCTGAGGAAGGGAGCCGCTGACCACGGAGAAACCTTCACCCCAGCGAGCAAGTACTATGTTATGGGTTGGGATCAAGCACTCTGCTAAGTTTGGGGGGCGGGCAGTTTGGAGTCCGTTGAGCAGGGGGGCAGGGAGGGGGGGAGTTGGGGGGGGGAAGGGGTTCTGGTTCTTAGTTTTTACACAGGGTCATGTTAGCTACGATAGGGCACACACACACAGAATGGTGAGGTTACGATACACGGGCCTCCTGGTCCTCCACGCACGGAAGTCATCCATCCACATACCCGGCCATGGTGGGGGAGGGCACTGACATAGGGCAGGGGGCCCCACTGCGCCTCATGTCCTGGAACGTGAGGGGGTTGGGTGATAAAATTAAGCGAGGCCTGGTCCTACAAAGCATTAGAAGATTGAACCCCGCCCTGGTCCTGCTACAAGAAACGCACCTCACCGGCACGGCCACAAAGGCCCTAGACAGGAAAGGCTATAGTATGCTAGTCCATTCTGAGTTCACGAAGGGATCCCGGGGCACCGGGATATTGATTCACCGTTCCTCCAGGTTTATAACCCAATCAACGGCAGTTGACACACAAGGACGCTTCGCAGCGGTACATGGGCAGTGGGAGGGAAAACCGCTCAACGTGGTGTCGGTGTATGTTCCGCCGGCGCTACACACCATAGCCTTCCCGGAACTGGGGAAATTCTTACTAGGCCTTCCAGAAGGGGACCTGATATTGGGTGGGGATTTCAATGCAGTGGCACAAGACTCCCTAGACCGGCACCCAACGCGTACACAAACACCGGGGCACTCCAAACTACTTGACTTCATGGAGGCACAGGGCTTAGTGGACATATGGAGGCGACTCCACCCAAACGAGCGGCAGTACACATACTACTCGGCAGTCCACGATAGCCTATCGCGGATTGACTATTTCTTGACGTTGGGAGGGGGTCCCCTTGCCTTCACTGATTCCCAGATTAAACCACGGGGAGTCTCCGACCATTCCCCGCTGACGCTGACACTGTCCAACCAGGAACGGGCGTACAGGCGAGCTTACCCCATCTACCCGGGTTACCTCAGGGAACCAGGTATAGCTAAGGCTTTGAAAAGAACCACACGATCCTACCTCGCCGAGAATGTGGGATCAGTGGATTCGCCTACAATCCTGTGGGAAGCCTACAAAACAGTACTCCGCGGACAGGCGATTTCAGTGATCACGCAGCACAAACACACACAACGTCAGGAACTGAGGGGCCTAGAGGACCAGCTAGACAAGGCAACACAGGAACACGAAAGTAATCCGACTGGGGATGCCAAGCATGCGCTCCAGCTGGCTCAGCAGCATCACACTGGCTTTCTGCGTCGCAGAGTGAAAGACAATATGTCAGCGACTGCGAGCAGGGTGTATGACGTGGGCGACAAAGCCGGGAGGCTTCTGGCGTGGCTGGAGAAGGCGCGGGGGGGTCAAAGGGCCATACTCCAACTGAAGGACCCTAGTGGTGAAACACAGTCCAGCCCGGCGCGGATAGTGGAACTCCTGGCAGACCATTTCCACTCCGTGTACTCCCCTGACTATATGGTCACACGAGACTTGGCAGAGAGATCTCTCATAGGGGTACCGGTCCGCACCCTCTCCCCAGACCAACGGGATGAGCTTGAATCCGACCTGACGGCGGAAGAAATACAAATGGCCATATCCGCGCTACACCCGGGGAAGGCGCTGGGCCCCAATGGTGTACCGATAGAGTGGTACAAAACCATGTCCGAAACGTTGTCCGCACCATTACTCGATATGTTCCGGGAGTGTCGGGTGCAAGGCCGATTGCCTCCTGACCAACGCACGGCCACAATTGTCGCGATACCTAAGCCCGGCAAGCCCCCTGAGGAATGCGGATCATACCGCCCGATTTCCCTCCTTAACGCCGAAAGTAAAATACTTGCGAAACTATTGGCCACCAGGTTGATGTCCCACCTAACACATCTAATACACCCTGACCAGTCAGGCTTCATGCCACACCGGAGCACGGCGCTGAACCTGAGGCGGCTGCATGGAGTGCTGGCCCGCGCCCCGCAGCTGGAGGAACCGGCAGCGGTACTGTCACTGGACGCCAAAATGGCGTTTGACATGGTGGAGTGGCGCTATCTCTTTGCGGTCCTGGAACACATGGGTTTCGGCCCGACGTTCATATCGTGGGTCAGACTACTATACACCGAACCCGTGGCGCGGGTAACCGCGAACGGACATATGTCTAGAGAGTTTCCGCTGGCGAGGGGCACGAGACAAGGATGCCCACTCTCACCGCTACTGTTCGCCCTAGTGCTGGAACCCCTGGCCACGATTATCAGAACCACCCAGCTGCTGAAAGGCATACAGTGGGGAGGCGGATGGGAGGATAGGATATCCCTGTACGCAGACGACATGCTCGTCTACCTCACGGACCTCGTGAACAGTATCCCGGTACTATTGGCACTGTGCGAACGCCACGGTGCGGCTTCGGGATACAAAATCAACTGGTCCAAGTCCGTCCTCTATATGATACAGGGCGAACTTCCAGCCCTGCCGGAGGATTGCCAACTGCTCATAGAACGTTTCTCCTTTAAATACCTAGGGATACGGATAACGATGGACCACTCCACCTTCCTTGAACTAAATCTTAAGCCCCAGCTGGACAGACTAAAATCAGATGTGCGCCACTGGAAAACTCTCCCCTTAACACTCCTAGGCAGAGCTGCGCTCTTCAAAATGATGGCGCTACCCCGCTTCCTCTATGTTTTAGAGAATACGCCAGTGACGATCCCCGTAACATTCTTCCGCCAGGTGTCGGCACAACTGTCCGGCCTTCTGTGGGGAGACAAACCAGCCAGGGTGGCGCAGGTGAAATTAACCAGGGATTGGTATAGTGGGGGGATAGCCCTCCCCAACCTCGAACTGTACTACTGGGCCTCACACCTCAAGGTGATCAACCAGTGGGTCCATGCAGCACAGGACGATCCCGCGTATGAGGCAGATCGACGCCAACTGGGTACGTCCACCCTCCTAGCCCCACTTTACAACAAAGGCATAGCAAGGAAGTTGGAGGGACCCACCAAACACACAGTAGCCATCTGGCACAAAGCGCAAAGACGGCTGGCATGGGAGGGAGTGATTACTAAACTTACGCCACTATGGGATACTAAAGCCCTCGGTAACCTGCGCAGTTCAAAAGGGTTTGAACAATGGGACACCATCGGGATTTCTACGGTGGGCGACCTGTGGACGGGGGACGGCGTGCTCTCCTTTGCGACCCTAAGGGAGCAATACAACCTTGAGGTGACAGAAACATATAGATACATACAAATTAGACACGCACTCTTGTCAGTGATGGACCCAGGCATGACACCCCCGGAATCGGCTCCGTTAGAGGACCGGTTACTCACGGACTACATGGAGTCCAGCGCAACCTCCCTCACCTACCGCAAACTGCTGAACAATCTGCCGGATCCCCTCGGAAAATTGAAGGAATATTGGGAAGACGAGGTTGGGGACCTGGACGAGGCAGACTGGAACGCAGCTCTGGCATCTCCCAGGGAGGCAGGTGTTTCCACCCGATTCAGATTGGTCCAATTTAAAATACTCCACAGGGTCTACTACACCCGCACGACACTACACAAAATACACAGAGCAGACCACCCGCACTGTCTGAGAAATTGTGGGGAGGAGGGTACACTGTTCCACACTATCTGGACCTGTCCAACCATACAGAACTATTGGAGGTGTGTAACTCGCACGATCGGCCAAACCCTCCAGAACCCGTTCACTCCCGATCCTAGAGTCTGCCTCCTAAATGTGTGGGGCCCGACAGACCTGTCACTTCATGCGAAGAGTTGGGTGGTCATTGGTGTAATGATGGCAAAGCGTGATATTGCAAAAAACTGGGGGGCACGGGAGGCGCCAACACTGGCGCAGTGGTGCAGAAACATGGATGTGCTTATGGTGACAGAGAGGGCTGTGTATCAACAAAGACTTAATCCACGCAAATGGAATAGAATTTGGACACCGTGGAACACATATAGGGGGGACATTTGTGAGCCTCTTCCTGAGGAGGAGGATGAGGACAGCTCTGGGGACGAGGTGGATCTGGAGTAGTGGGGGGGAGGGGGGGAAGGGAACCCAGGCAAGGGACCTGCCACAAAGACTTGGGCACCACAACCCAGGCAAGAATGTAAGAGCTATTAAGGGCCCCATGGCCACACCAATGTTATACTGGACTACTGTGCCGGATCGTGAACTTTGACCCTTGAAGTAGCAAGTTTTAAGTTGGGGGGGGGGTAAAATGTAAAAGTTGCTCTATTGATCGGTGGCAGCTGAATGTTGAGGCTGCCCAGCTGAATGTATAACTGTCGTTTTATACCTTGTGCTAGCAACAACAAAAATAAAACTTTTAAAAAAAAAAAAATTCACGGGAAGGTTTTTCCGGAGCTTATTGCCCTTCACATACTCCTGTGAAGCATGAAAGGCGTGCACTGAATCCAATGGACAGGTGCTATAGGCAAGAGGCCAACCACTCAGCACCAGTTCAATGAGATGTCAGACAGACAGCGTCATTTGTGCGGCTCAAAGTTTTTCTTTTTCTTGAGAGGTCACCCCACCTACGGTGCTGCTGAATTCTGAACCTACAGACCACCAAGGGTGTCCACATTGGTTTCTACCTCATGGCTCCTTCTGTCCAGTGCTTCAAATGGAAAAAAGATAAGTGCAGGTACTCGCCAAATTGAGATGTGGACTAGGGGTCGGGGCTTGGGGTGGGCGTAGGGGGCGCAGCTATGGGCGGCGCAAAGGGATTCTGCCAGGGGCACCCATTTAAGCATTTATGCATGCAGGCAGGGCATTTAGTACATGTATTTTAGAAAAGCGTACATTGGCTGATTCCCATATTAATAAACCTTTATTCCCACCTGCTGTGCTACAGCATTACTATTGCGACCTTCCTCCTCAGTCTGGTTGCAAACAAGTGCTGCTGTATGTACTCTGCAATGCCAGCAGGAAGCCTTCTCTTCGATTTCCCAAGAGTAACAAAATATGTCTGTTAGCAGGCCCTACTCACACATGTACAGTTCTATGCAATCCACAGAGCCTAAGTGGACACTGTGCAGGCGCAACGCCCATTGGGCTCAAAGGGTTTCAACCACCCCCCCATTGTGTGTGTCAGCCCGGCTGAGACAGCTTCCTGGGCACACACACAGCCTCACCCAACTACTTCACAGGTCTTTAAAATACCATTAACTTGTTAAAGAGGCTTTGTTGTTTTTCACCCCTTCTTAGAGCCCCTGCATCTCCACTCTGCCTATTGCTGGGAGAATTAGCACACCCCAAAAAAATATCTTAGCCCCCCGCCCGACCCCTGAAAATTGGCTCTAGTTGTGCCTTTGACACTGTGTGGGTAATCACAGTGTGAGTCGGCCCCCTCCCAAACTTCCTGCCAGCTCTGAATTAATGCCTTCTGTAGGCTGCTCAATTAGCTCATTGTAAGGCGAGATTAGCACTCGATCAGAGTGTTTCACGTAAACGGATCCACTTGTTGTCAGCTGTGTTTTTGCTTCTTTTTGAAAATGCCAATTTCACTGAGCTTGGCTCACATCCCTGTGAGTACCGGTACTCTCTTGGGACAAAAAGAAGTTCCAGTACTTAAGCGCTGAAAATTTTAGAAGTGTCGGTACTCAGTACCGGTGAGAACCGGCCCATTTAAAGCACTGCTTCTGTCACTACGCCAGGCTTCCTGTCTCTTTTTCTTCATTCCTGCAGGCTCTTTTTCAACTCCACTTTTTCCCCTTGTCTTTTTTCTCCTAACTTTCCCTTCTTTCTTCTTTCTCCATTTGACACCTGTCTTTCTTGCCCTGGAGCGAAGTCTAATGATGAAAAATAAGTCCCAGGCCCCAAAACTGAGTGCCAGAGCCCACCACAATCGGAACAAATTAAGCTCTGCATAGATCACAGGATCAGCACTGCTCGCAGGTGAAACCTTGATTAGCAATGGCAACAATTCTGGTGTGCAGGACAGACCTATTGGCTTTGCCAATGCTTGTTTTAAGAGCAGATATTGCAACTGATTTACCCACAATTTGATAGGAACCACCCGCCCCCCCCCCCTCCCCCATCAAACCCATTGTCTAAAAGATCGTCGTCAAGGCAGTGGCAGGTTTGTTCATGAATTTGTGTGCACATTAATTTCTACATGGAAACTATTTTGTGAATATTTCCTTTGTAGGTCTCGCCTACGCAGCATAGGAGGACCTTTACCCGTCGCTCTGGACATTTTCAAGTACACAATCGTGCTTGTGGCGGCATCCACCTCGAGGCACGCCAAAAGCACGAGTGCAGTGCTTGAAAATGAGCGCGAGGCGCTTGCACTCCACTCTCTTTCGCCTCTTTGTGCCCTCTCACTCCCTGTACGGCTCTATGCCACAGCACCCTGCTTACTACCTGTCTCTACTCTTTGCCCCGCTCTCACCCCGTGCTTCCGGCGCCCTCTGCCTGTCGGGCTCTATGCCACAGCACCCTGCTTGCTCCCTTTCTCTACTCTCAGCTCCTGCTCTCACCCCATGCTTCTGGTGCCCGCGCTATCTAAAACTGCAAGGTATAAAATAATATATCCCTGCTCTCCACACCTCTCCTCACTTGCACGCGCTAGCCCTCTCTTTGCTTTCAGTGGCTCTCTGTCCTTTCATTGCCTCCCCTCCCCCCTCACTAGTCAGTTCCAGCGCTTGTTTCCTTCTCTTACCCCATTCGCACACCACCCGCCCCGACTTCCACACGCCTCCCTTGCCTATGTAGCCCTTCTTCCCTTTCTAGCCCTATCTTTATGATAAAAATCGTCCATAGCTGTGTGGATGTGCCCTTTCTTCGTGACCCCGTGACCGCGCCTAGCACCCCAAGATACCACCTCTGCAAAATGCACACGTCCCGTTCACAGCAATCCAGTGACTGTTGTCTCCATAAAGTGAATACTAAGAAAGTGTGACAAATAAGTGTATTCTGTGTCACTTACTCACATGTACAAAGCAGATTATTGTATATATTAACATACAGATGTGTACAATAAGCATGCTATGTTGCACACAGTAGGCACATGCATACACGTACACATAGCAGAATCAGGTATATAGAAACATACTACTGTGTATAGTGAGCATGGTGGTATCTTACACACATTACGCATGTTACATTATGCATGTTACATTACGCATGTTACAGGCACGCTTTGCAGCTCTCACCCCGTGCTTCTGGTGCCCTCTGCCGGTCCCACTGAGGACCCCAGGCAGGATCTTGTGCAAGGAGTCAAATACAGCTGCAATACGTTATGTGTGTTCTAAGGAGCTCGTGGTTAGAGAGAGAGGGCTGAGGTAGAAGGGTTGCCGCCTTTGACACGGTGGACCACCGTGTCCTTTTACACCGCCTGGCCAAGGCAGGAATTGTGGGAACGGCGCGAGCATGGATCGAATCCTTTCTATCCAACCGCTCTTTTCAGGTGTGGGACGGCAACTCACGTTCAGAACCACTATCACTTAAGAACGGAGTTCCCCAGGGGTCATCGCTCAGCCCCACCCTGTTTAATGTATACATGGCCCCCCTGGAAGATGTAGTGACCCCCTACGGAATAAAAATCATAAATTATGCAGACGACACTCAACTAGTCGTCTCCTTGTCACACCTGGATAACCACCCAGACAGCCTTCTGAATTGTCTCCAGGACATCCACACATGGATGTGTGATTCCTCCCTGAAGCTGAATGGTGCAAAAACCGAGATCATGCTCCTGGGCAATAAATGGACGTCCATCCCACCATCAGTTTGGCCGGACGCCTTTGGTGATATCCCCTCACCAAAAAAAGAGATCAAAACACTAGGAGTATGGCTGGAACCTGACCTCACCATGAAGACTCAGGCTGCCAAAACAGCAGGCACCTGCTTTGGTCTCCTGCGATCCGTTCGCAAGATCCTCCCTCTTCTCCCTCCTCTATCCAGGAAACTACTGGTCCAGGGACTTATCTTAGCCCGGCTAGACTACAGCAACGCCATCTATCTTGTGGCACCAGAATTCACCCTGGCCAAACTCCAACGCACCCAAAATGCGGCGGCTAGGCTCATTATGAACCTCCCTCCCAGAACCTCAGCCAAGCCCGCCCTCAAAGCTCTACACTGGCTCCCTGTTCGCCAGAGAGTGGAGTTTAAAGCCCTGTGTACCACCCATAAGCTCATCAATGGTGTTGGTCCAGCCGCTCTGAGAGATATGGTTATCCCATATAAACCCCTCAGACCCCTTCGCTCCGACACCGAACATCTTGCCACTGTACCAAGATTCAGGAAGGCTCGCACCGGTGGTCGTCGCTTTTCGGTCAAAGCTTCCACAGGATGGAACTCACTCCCACGCAGTCTACGTCTTGAACCCTCTCATGCTTTATTTCGAAAAAAACTTAAAACCCTCCTGTTCCCCAAATAGTTCACCCCCTTTCCCCCTCTCCTGGTCTCCACAGATTTACAGCGCGGGGATGCCTACGGGTCACCAGGCGCTTTAGAAATCGCAAAATAAATAAATAAATAAATAGGGAGGAAGCTGTGAGGACAGTGAGGGAGAGGGCCTGAGGGGCAGGAAGCAGGTAGTGAGGGGACCAAGGATTGGTGGGGACAAGGACTTGGCATGAGGAGCAGGGAGAAGGCCTTAGTTGGTACTCACTGATGCCCTGTGGGACAGTGCTGGAGACCCTCGTCTGCTGGATCTAAGGTTGAGGACAGTGCAGGGTGCAGCTGAAGGCCACGTCCTTCAGCCAGAGGCCTCAGGACTCAGGGGAGCCAGGGTACAAAAAAAAGTGCTACTTTCTGCTCCTATAGTGCATTGGACAGGGATAAAGGCAGAGCTCTGCAGTACAGGCCCGGCTCCAGGAATTTTTATATGGGTGGGCCAAGGATACATTTGGGTGGGCCACTGCAGGCCTGATTTGACACTTATATGTATGTCCAGGCCTGCTTCAGGGCCCTCCTTTATCTCTCCTTAGTCTTACAAGGACCCAATAAAACACATTATTTTCTTTCCAAATCTCTTTCTAAATGTTATCACCCTGCTAAAGTGTTTGCTCCCTGTAATGTCCCCTTGATGGGAAGAGGAGGTTTCTGAGGTGGGGGTATCGGGCAAGTGACACTTCTCGGGCTCTCCCTCATGACCTCCTCCTCGGATTCCCTCACTGCCACCCTCCACCAGCGCCCCTCATCTCTCCATAGCCCCCCATTGACCACCTCCTGGGATTCCCTCACTACCACCCTTCTCCAGTGCCCCTCATCTCTCTGTAGACTGTCCCCCTCATGACCTTCTCCTCAGATTCCCTCACTGCTACCCTCCACCGGCACTCCTCATATCTCCGTAGCCCCTCCCCATGTTGACCTCCTTCTCGGACTCCCTTACTACCACCCTCCACCAACACCACTCATCTCTCTGGAGCCCCCCTATTGACCTCCTTCTCGGACTCCCTCACTACCACCCTCCTCAAGTGCCCCTCATCTCTCCATAGACCCTCCCCCTATTCACCACCTCCTCAGATTCTCTCACTGCCACCCTCCAGCAGCGTCCCTCATCTCTCCGTAGCCACTCTCTCATATGCATTTCGTTTGTTGAATAGCACTACTCATATCAGTGCGGGGTGTCATAGTACTTTAAATCACACACAGATTATACAGAGACAATCAATCATGCAAGTATGTAAATCAGTCTACTAGGAATGTTGCATAAACCAATGAGGATTACAAGGTGTAGGAATCACACGTCATCCATACTAGTGGGCAGTATATTTTAAGAGGGTTTGGTCTGGAGAAGCACAAACGCAGGATATAAAGCATACTACAGTGGCTAGGGGTTGGCTTTACTGATAAAAAATGTGTATCTGCCCAAACAAACTCTTTTTAGCAACATTAGAATAATGAAAGACTGGGGAAGTTCTAACTCTATCTCAACACAAAAAAAGCTATGTTCTAACTGTACCATTCAGGTTTGCATACAGCTTTTCGATGACAGTTCATAGGTCACTGTCCTATGATAGGATTGTAACTTCTGAACTGCAAATAACACAAGAATGTCTGTGACAAAGGTACTAACCCACTGAGCTATCCACATAAAATAGTTTATCTGAATTTCAAAACTACCAACAGACAAATAATTGCTCTCCAGCAGGATCCTAAATCACCAGAGTTATCTGGTAATGTTTATTGTAAATAAAGCATACACAAAGTATGTATCTTACTGGGCCTTACCTGATTTTAAAAAGAGGAACAAATAGCCACACATTCTCTTACCTGCTCTGTTCCTCATCACAGCTCAGTCTGATAAACAGCTGCAGGGGCCAGAAAGGTGAATCAGGATAATCAAACTTTTTTCCCCAGCATGGAATAGAAAAAGAAATATCCACGCATCAGGAAGGTTACGGTTACCTGGTGCCAATGAAAGGATTTGTCCCCTTCCCATGTGCCTACTGTACCTGCACAAGTGGGTGGGAACACAGCCCACCTTTCTAAAAGGAGATGCATGATTGGGGGTGGCTGTGCGAGAGAGCCCAGGCCAATCACTCAACTCTCAGAACAGGAAGGGAAACATCGTTCGGAGGAATGTTTTCAATGAAAGTGGCCATTTTCTGCAGGCCTTCGTGCTGGCACTGCCAGGGCCAAGGCTCCTGTTTGGGTGGGCCTGGCCCACCCGGCCCACCCTCTAGAACTGGGCTTGCTCCAGTATCTGAGCTTAGGTAACTTGGAGACTGAGTGCAGCACATGGCCAAAGGCCATGTTTTGTGCCCAGAATCTGCTGGACAAAGCAGCAGAACAAGCCCCTGCAGGCTGTGCCATACCAATGGCCTGCTTGAGTCAGCGTAAAGCCAGAATGGAACCCTCTGCTCCTTCAGTCGGATAAACATAACCAAAGTAATTCACTGAAAGCTGTATGTTAATTGGCTATTGGAGTGTTTAGCAAGATCGCAAAATAATATGCATGGACAAAGTATATCATACCAACCACAGACATAACCAAAGTAATTTAATGAAAACTGCTTTTTCAATTGGCTGTTGGGGATTTGTAATAATATTGCAAAATAGAGCATCATATAAGAAAGCAAACGCCCCTAAAACACTTAAGTTGATGTTATGGTTGAGACAAAAAAAAGTCTAACCCCACTGGAAATGCACTGTTCATGCCCTCATAAATTATGCTCCAAGTGCATTCCAATTTACATTAATAGTGACATCATTTGTCAACTCACCCTGACATTATTAATGACATCACTGATCACCCTTGTATCTGAGTACTTTAAAATCAATATTGGAATCACTGACCACATATTGGGTGGACAGAATATTGTGCCAAAAACATCGAGGATCTAAATATTGAGGAGGTAAGTGCAAACAGGTGTGTATCGATTTACTATTCTTAACTCCACATCTACGTACCTTGAAGGTATATATATATATATATATATATATATATATATATATATATATATATATATATATATTACGAGCTCAAAACCTCGACAAACCATTCGAAGAGGAGACGACGCAGCGTGGTGAAAAACCTTCTTTTATTCTTCAGTCGCTATCAACGCGTTTCGCCTGACCCAGCAGGCTTGGTCACGATTAAAGTTCAACAAACACATACAAACATTTAAAGTGCACAAGCGTCACGTGATACATCACTTGACAAATGAAATCATAGAACTGAAAGAAAGATTCACATTGGTTTCCATGGTTCGTATTTCCGTGAAAAAGAGTGTGTATAAACATAAATTTCATTACGGGGTTAATTGGTACATAAAATTTCATCAAATGTCATTTGAAAAAAACCTTAAAATAAGTAGTCATTATTTCTAACGGTGTATTTTCAATGCGCTAAAGGTTCGCGCTCATTGTTCAGATCCTAGTTATGATTCAAGGTACCTCCGCAGTTATTTACACAAATGCAGCCCAAGTGGGCTAATCCTCTGCCAAGACTACATAAAGCGGTTTATATTCAATGATTACATTTGTGTCCAATAATCCCCCAAATATTCTCACGGACACACTTATGAAACAAAAACCAAAGGGTTTTTCCAAATAATGCCCAAGTGGGCAAATTTCATCAGTTCTATTACTCGAATGTGAAAACAAAAAATTCTAAAACCAATAACACAAAATTTTATAAACTCTAAACCAGAAAAAATGACTATTGCTATACAAGAAGCTGAATATACCACAGAACAATATCCATATTACAGTTTAGTCAAAATTCATAGGTGTGTGTACAGATCCTCTTCAATATTCAATCCGTACGGGCTTTTTGTATTCAGTTCAACTATGTACCATGACTCTAGTTTGCGCAGCTTTTTAACCCTATCCCCCCCTCTTTCATTCAAGGGTACGGAATCAATCACAAAATAGGACAGACTGCTTGGGTTCTTCCCATGGAACTTTTCGAAATGTCGGGCGACTGGATAGGATCTATCCGCATTCTTAATCGCCCTTAAATGCTGCAACACCCGTTGATGAACAGGTTTAATTGTACTCCCTACGTACTGTAGGTTACATCCACAACATAAAACATAAATCGCAAAGTCTGTCTTGCAGTCAAATTGTCCTTTGATCTTTTTTGTTCTGTTAGAAAGGCCTGGTTGGTATGTACTCGCATTTTTCCCATGTTCACAAGCTTTACATTTGCTACATTTTAAGAACCCATCCTTTCTGGACAACCAATTACTCTTTTTATTTTTTACCTTTTTCTTTGCCTTAGTCAATGTGGTTTTCACTAGCATTTGTTTAAAGGATCTTGCCTTTCGAAAGGTTATAAGAGGTCTGTTGGTAAGTAAAGGACCTAAAATTGGGTCATTTTTAATGACATGCCAATGTCGAGTCAAAATTTTCCTCACTGATCCATGCAATTTGTTGTAATTAGTGATCAACCTACATTCATTCACTGCTTGCTTTTTCATCATCCTTGTATCTTTGAAGAGGACTTCCTCTCTGGTTTTTTGTTTGACTTTGCTGAAAGATGTATTAAGACAGTTATCACTGTACCCCCTCTGTTTGAAACGTAGCTGGAGCTCAGATAATGCACACTCCCTGTCCTTTGGGTCACTACAATTCCTTAAAACCCTAAGGCCTTCCCCATAAGGGATGCTGTTTACTAAACAAGTAGGATGGAAACTGCTGGCATGTAGCACAGTATTTCCAGAGGTCTCTTTTCTGTATATTTTGGTTTGTAATTTATTATCCTTGATGTAAACTGTAAGGTCTAAAAAATTAACAGAATCTGTACTAACGGTACTAGTGAATTTCAAATTCAAACTGTTTTTTTGTATTTTAGCCAGGAAAAGATTTAGATCTGATAATGAGCCTCTCCAGACAACAAACAGGTCGTCAATAAAGCGGCTCCAATGGAGGATGTTGTTCTCCCATTCAGCTTGGCACTGCTTCCGGATCACCTGCTCCTCCCACCAGCCCATATGCAAATTAGCATAGCTGGGGGCAAAGCAGGTGCCCATCGCAGTACCACAGGTTTGATGGAACAATTCATCATTGAAGATGAAAAAGTTATTCTTTAGGCAGGTTGAAACCATTGATAAAAACATTTGGGTATGAGCCCATAATTTAATTGGTCTTGTCCCAAGGAAGTGTCTTATGGCGTTCAGTCCATCACTGTGCTTAATGCTTGTGTACAAGGTGGTGACATCAATAGTTACCAAAATTAGATCATCTTCCCAGGGAATGTCATAGATAGATTTCAGAAAATCCCCTGTATCCAGAATATATGACGGGAGTTGTGCAGCTAATGGATTCAGAAAAGAGTCGATAAATTTGGAGGTATTTTCTAACCCACTACCTATGGCTGAAATAATCGGCCTACCAGGGGGGTTACGTGTATCCTTATGCACCTTCGGGAGCAAATAAAAAACTGGAGTAACCGGATTGGTTATCTTGAGGTACTTATACTCATCATGAGTAATCAAGGACTGTCCATACCAGTTTTCTAGTTCTGAATTGTACTGCGCGTGACTGTTAAACATAATCTCAGGTTTAACTCTTACATAGCAAGTTCTGTTGTTTAACTGTTTATAAGCTTCAGACAGATATTTCTGCTTGTCCCAGAGGACCACATTCCTGCCCTTATCAGCATTACGTACTATACAATTGTCCTCCTGCTTGATTTTATTAATAAGGGCTGTCTGAGCTTTTTCTTGCTTGCTGAATTTTTTATTGCACACACTAGTACATTTTTCCAAGTTTTTTAAATCATTTACCACCAAATCATTGAAAATGTCAATATTATCTCGTGCAGTGTAGGGAATATAACTAGATCTGGGAGGAAACCAGTTGGATCACTAGCATTGATGACCAGTCCTTCAGATCTTGCTACCTCATCTGCTTGACTCATAAGTTCTGATGGTTCACCAGTTATCTGTCTTCCAGAGCTCTCTCCATTCTCATCGTTCCCATATATTCTACCGGAAGGTTGAAGATCCAACATGAGATCCATGTCTTGTACATTAAGTTCTCCCAATGAGGCCTCGCTGTTACCAGGGTTTAAAACTCCACTCCCAGAACCATGGTTCAAAGAGAAATGTTTTTTAAGTTTCAAGAGTCTTGCAAATTTGAAGATGTCTATCCGAGTTTGGACATAATTAAACTCGGCACCTGGGCATAATGACAGTCCTAAATTGAGGGTCTGTTCTTCCTCAATAGAAAGTTCCATATCAGTCAAATTAATTATCGATGGTTAGTGTTGCGTCAGATTTGGGACATTGACAGGAGACATTTGTGCATTGTTTATTGCTCTTTGTTTTGCACCTTGGCGCCTTTTGCGCCTTTGCCTTTTCCTCTTGGCGGCTTGGCGTAGTTTACCCTTGTTCTTGGGCGGAGATTGAATTGCCGATCCTCTTGAAGAAAAACAAATTCATCAATGACTGTAGGGATTCGTTCTATATATATATATATCGCCATGGTACATATGTGGAGTTAAGTATAGTCAACGCTTTCATACTCATAGTAACTTACCTTCACAATATTCTTATCCTTGATATTCTTGACACAATACTTTGTCCACACAATATTTTGAACTCAATATCGTGTCCAAACACCCAATCTTGGTGGCCTGAGGCAAACTTCAGCTGACCCTGCCTGGTATGATCTTTAAACAGTACAATATGATCCAGCACTCCACTCAATATCAAAACATGTCTAGTATTAATTATAACAAAATAACATCTGAAATGTTGTTATAATTAATACTAGAATTGTTTTGATATTGAGTGGAGTGCTGGATCATATTGTACTGTTTAAAGTTGTAATTGTGGGACTTTTCCCTAGGAGGCTTAGGGGTATTGAGCCTCAGATTCCTGGCACCCTGAGAAGAAGACTAATCACAACCCAATTGCATGACAGGTGCAGTCATTATTGCCTCATACCCTGTTTGTCTTTGTGTCTATATAAGGTATGATATTTAGCTAGACCATGCTCTCAAAACCTTTTGGGAAGTGAGTGTCCCCTGCTCTGCATGCCTAAACTGGGAGAATCTGTTGTCGTGGTGTTTGAATTTTGTCCCCAGCCTCACACAAATAGAGTATGTTTGTGGAGTCCTAGAACAACCAATGACTCACAATAAGTTCTGCACTTTTCCTGGACCTGGAGGGGCACCCCAATCGAACGACTCATAGTGATAGCTGGACTATGTCTACTCTTCCTTTGATGGGTTTCACACATAGCACCTGTGATGATAAAGATCTCAGTGCCTATCCTCATTTTGGCACCGTGACCGAGGACACCATGTGGAAGTGTGTCTCCATCGCCAAAGCTCCACATTTGCAAAAGTGGACTGCCAACTACCTCTAGCAAGGGTGCCTCATCCTTACTGATCAAAGACTGACCAGTGTGTTGGAGCTGGGCCTGCTGAATCTTTGAGGTCTGCCTGTGCAGAGTGATCATCAGAGCCCAGAAGAGGGACTAAGCTAGAGTCACTGAGATTCGCCATGCGGCCAGCAGCTGCTCACTTCCAGTGGTACTGTTGCGTGCCATGCGTACAGCTTTGCCCACCATAGATGAGTCTGCTGCTATGCAGAAATTCGACGTTGCCCCAAGCCGCATTAGTGGAGACAGGCTGAGAGACTGAAAAGGGTCTAGAGCCATTGGGACTGTGTGCTAAGAGAAGCGCAGGAAGATCTCTGCAACCAAAACAGAGACTTGGCCACAACAACCCTGAGACTCCTGAGAATGAGACAAAGGGAGGAAGTGTGCCCAAAGAGAGGGGTCCCACTTTGAAGCATAAGAAACTCACAATCGCGTGTCGGGTATTCCAGCATTATTTTTGTGTGTTGTATTTTGCTTTCTGTACAGTAAAGTAATTGACCTTAATAAAAAGAAGCACTGGGCTAGAAATGTCCTTATTACTCTGCTTGGGGTGGTGTAGAGAGGTGTGCGTGAGTTACCCCACACAAATCTCCCTGAGAAGCCCAAGACTGCTTGCCTTAGCCACCACTGAGAGTTAAGTGCAGAAAGGATTGTATGTGGCCCAGAGCCATAGTAGAATGGGTCCTGGAACAGCAGGTACAAATGTCCCCAGCCTCCATTGCTGTGGCCCGTAGCCCCTGCCTGGCCTGTGGCTCCTTGAGCGGTATCTGACAAGTCCCCTACACAAAGCAGTTGGGGAAGCAAAAGGATCTTTATGGGTTGCCAAATGACAGCACATTTTAAAAGGTAAGTCTCTTTTGTCTCTCACCAAGATGGCCATGAGACCCCTAAACGTACCGGAAGGTGTGCATGTTCCTATTCAGACTGTGTTAATATGTGCCCGGCTGATTATCCAAAGCATACATCTCCAGTGGTGCAGGTTTCTTTGTGATGACTCCAATGACATTCAGAACCTTACCTTTTTGATATGTCTTAACCCCTTCCAGGCTCATGACGAGCTGGGCTCATCATGGTGTAGCCTCCTCGCACGCTGATGACGAGCCCAGCTCGTCATGTAACATGGGTTTTTTAAAATCCCAGCATAGGTGCAGAATTCCACTAGCGCGGATGTGGTTAAGACTCAGATCCTGGGAAAGCAACAATTGTTTCACAAAAAACCTTCTTTAAAAAAAGACCCTGAAAAGGTTTTCTCTTTGCTAGTTTTTATCACAATTCTGTATCAGATGGCCCTCTAGACCCCTATGTTTAACTCCTGTGAAATGAGATCTTCTACTTTCCTTCATTCTCAGCTCCCATCCCCTCACTTAACTCTTTTCCACTTCTCTCTAGATACCCCCAGTGGCGGCTCGCACAGGTAACTCTGTGGGGTGGTGAGGAGAAGGCGGAGATGGGGGGGGGGGGGGGTAGTGGAGTTCATAATAAGACGGGAAACTCAAATGTAGATAAATAAAACCACTTACCTTGTGCTCGCCGGATTGCCAAGTTGGTGAGGCGGCGAATGCAAGGTAAGTGGTTTTATTTATTTATTATCCACTTTCCAGTTGTATTTCGAACTCCACTCCCCCCCCCACCCCCAGGCCGCAGCGTTACCTGTGTGAACCGCCACTGGATACCCCGACTTTCTCCTCTGCTGTGAAATATCTAGATGTCAGCTAAAATCAGCGTATTCTATAAGCTATTAACAAATGTTTTCACAATGGTTCGAGGCATAAGCCCCAACTACCATCCCAATATTCTGATCTACTACATGCCCACTAGGAATTTACAATCAAGCAACCTGCACTTGCCGGTCACATCTAAACCACCTTTTGTTGCATCAAGATTCCACTCTTCCCATCACCTGGGTCCCCCATCTAAATTGTTAATAGATCTATTGTGAAATTATATGGCATTTCTGTAGTGAACATTTTTTATTTATTTAGAAAGTTTTCTATAGCACGAACATGCCCACCTTGGGTATCAGAGCGCTGTACAGTTTATACATCAAGAAGGATACAAGCGGTAAAAAACAGAACAAACAAAGAAGAAAGTTAACAGTCTTGTAGAACCGGGCAACCTCAGGAACCTTGGCAACTAAGACTCAA